>NC_139537.1:66104523-66783072 GCF_965153285.1 Podarcis tiliguerta | reverse complement strand
AGCACCCCCCAAATTTTCAGTGAGGATGCCACCCCACCCACCACCCTGCTGTTTTGCTGCCTGTGGCTGGCTTCCAGTTACCGGTAATTCCTCTCTCAAACATACATTCATTCACAGTGGCACCATAGCCATTTTTTCCCTTACTATTTCTGAACTATCGTTTCAATATACGTAAAGGCCTATTTGTGTCATAAAGAACTGATAAAACTCTCTGTTGACTCTGTCAAACCTCTTAATGAGAGAAGTGAAGCAATGCATTTTCGCTCTTGAATCTTCCAAAGAAATATGTAAATCTTAATACCATAAAGATATTGTTCATTTCTAGATAGAATTGATTTTGTTTTGTTTTTAATATGTTTTATTATGGCTTATTTCTTTCCGGCTTTGTAAGACCTATTTGGCCTTTCTTCTGATTCTTTACTTATGGAACTTATTTATTATCTTAAAGACCTTAATACTTTAATTCTTGGGTTTCTTTTCCTAATCCTATTATGTTTTCATTTTTATTTACTTAATAGTTTGCCTAGTTAAACATATTCAGTCGTTTTATTATTCATAAATAAGAGAGTAAGCCTATGAATTCATTTTTTCTCCAGTGTTCTATACATAGCTGTCAACTTTCAGATTTGAAAATAAGGGATCAGCAGCCTTGAAAATAAGGGATCAGTAGCCTCACCTGTCCCAGGGATAGTCTACGGGATACAGTGGCGTAGCGTGGGTTGTCAGCACCCGGGGCAAGGCAAGTAATTTGCGCCCCCTAACCCGTGGATTTGTGCCCCCTAACCTGTGGATTTGCACCCCCTACCCTAACCCCCAGATGTTGCGCCCGGTGCGGCTGGCCCCCCCTGCACCCCCCACGCTATGCCACTGATGGGATATCTAACAATCCGGGATAGCAGCGGGAAACAGCGCTGGAATAAGGGAATTTCCTGCAAAAAAAGGTGAAGGTTGACAGCTATGGTTCTATAGCTCGGGAATATTGAGTTCATTTAGGCGGCAATCCTACATATACAGGCACCCCCCAAGTTACACAAGGGTTACGTTCCAGGCCCCTGTGCACATAAGTAAAATTGCACAATGTGGGGAGAACACTCTAAACATGCTTTAAACACCCCAGCTGCTATTCTGTCTTCAATCCATAACAAAAATATGGCATCCATTAATATCCACAACTAGAATTGAAGCTCTGAGGCTGGCAGAAGGCTGGAGGATGCACGGGAACGTGGGGGCTGCTGTTAGGCAGAGAGGCTGAGCAGCCTAAGTAAAGCCCCACTGTGCTTCTAGTCTCTTTGGGGCTCCCTTCACCCTCACTGATGTCCTCTTTGGGCTCCATGGAGGGTCTGCTCATGAGCCATGAGGACTCTCCAGCTCTCTCCCACCATGGGGGGGGGGGATTGAATGATTAAATTCAATGGCACAGCCATTTCATGGCACAGCACATATATGTGGTCATACGCAAGTCAATCGTGTGTAAGTGGGGGGGACGGGGATGGCACACCTGTACTTATCTCCAGAGAAAGCCACACTGAATTCAAGAGGATTTACATCTGAGCAGGCATGTATAAGATTGTGATCTTAAATGGGTTGCATCCATTCACGGCCAGTGTAGATTCACTGAAAGCAATGGGTCTTGTCAGTCATGATTGGATTCAGCCCAGTGTGTTTGTTCTAATCTCAAGGGGCTTAAGTTAGTCACAACCAACAAGGATCACTGCTTTCAAACTTATTTTCCAAAAAGCAATGCTGCCATATGGGGCTTGGGGGTGGGGTGGGCAGAGAGGGTAACAAATCCCTAGTTTATATATCCCAGCAAGTCCTAGGTAATAGAACAATTTTACATTCTCAAACATACGTTGTGTTTCTTAGATGGAAGACTCAAATTTATTGCTACAGTTTTATGGATTGTGTGGCTTTCCTTGTAAGTCTCCCCCCCCCCCATTTTAAGTTACGGTATATTTCAGGTGTGGGAAACCTTTGACCATGCAAATATTGCTGAACTTCAACTCCCAACATTCTTAGCCATTAGCTATGCTTGCTGGGACTATGGGAGTTGTAGTTGAGCAATATCGGCAGGACAGGTCAAGTCAGTTTATTGTGTTTTAGCAGATAGTCATTATACACATGATGATGATGATGATGATAATAATAATAATAATAATTAATAGAGATTTACAATTCTGCTCCATAACCTTTAAATGTTTCTTATATCTGTTATACTTCATGCTCTTAAAATTTTGTAACAAGTGACTAAGAAATTAAATGTGTTGTTATTGGTGGTGTTGTTTTGAAATTCTTTCTACCCACAGTTTTGTTGAGCTCTTTGCAATTGGCAAGTTGAAATATGTATGTCTTATGTAGTTTTACATTTGTTTAATTAAATATTGGTTTAAAAGCTGACAACGATTTCTTCTTTGGATATTTTCCATAATATAAAACAGCCACAATCTCTTTCCTAATGTATATATGTAATTATTGCTGTAGTTTACAGGTAATTAATAGTGTCTATGTTAATTGGGCTTCATACTGTCTACTGAAAGATTTTTTTAATAGCTTTGTTTGTAGTATCAGGATATTAACAGGACTTTTAATTAAACTGTGCTTTGATGAATATCAAATTCACATTTTATTTGGGCAACACAACAAATGATTCTTTGCTTGTGGAAGGCAGAGGTTGAGTCTCCAGTTTTTCAACCCGGGACTAATTTGCACTGCAAATAAACATGTTTGGATTAATGCATTTGGTTTTTTCCGCAAACAGGTTTTTGTTGGTTTTGTTTCTTTTGCATTTTGAATCAAAGTGGTGCACCAACAAAACATGTCCACTTGTGTCTTGAATTAATAATGCATCTCCTTTAAGCATGCAAACATTAAATGTCTAGACAGATTACAATATTCTGTATTATTGTAGAATTATGCAAGCCAATTGATGCCATTGCTTTGACTATACGCCCATCTACTTTGGCGAAGTTGTTTAAGACATTAAAATTCCCAGGACGTCAAGGTAGTATGAGTCCCTTGTTATTCATGTAAATCTGCCTTTCCCAAGCTGGTGCTCTCAATGTACTTTGGACAACTTCCATCAGCCTCACCCAGCAAAAGCAATAGACAGGGATGGTGGCAGTTTTAGTTCAAACAAGGTTGGGGAAGATATAAAATCTGAGGCTGCTCCATATATCTGATGAAATGAGCATTTGTTGATTTATTTATATAATAAATGTTCACTCTTGTCTCTCTTGATACCACTGTGTTGTTGTACAACTGTAAATCAGATATAAGACATTCCATATAGCCTGGAAGTTCAGTAGGTGCATGGAATTTCATTTGGCTTCTCCATCATGGATTCTTCTCCTTTTCCCTAACAGTAATTTAGTATTTTCATAAGATTCTTCTTTTATCATGGAATTCTGTCCTTTAGCAGTCACAAGCCTGACATAAGCACTCTTAGGATTCTCCTCAAGGCTAGTTTCCAAACCTTATATTCAGACACTGGAACCAGACTGTCATGAGTGAGAAGTGGCCAACAGCCCAGAGGAATAGGGTAGGGCCAGAATAAGGAGGTTATTAATTTCAGCCAGATGCTGAGGCAATTACATTGGAGAAGAGAGCAGCAGGCAGTCTCTTACAAGGGTAGAGACTGTGAGGATAAGCTCAGAGATTGGCTATATCCAGAATTTAAACTCTGTCCTGCCCGTAGTATTTTTAGAACTGGATGACATGCCGGATACGGACAGAGCCTTCTAAAGGTAGGATTGATCAGCTCCTATTCTAGAATTCTGAAGGATTGAATGTTTACCATCCCTGTACTCTATGCTCACCGGAGCCACAAAGTGAATGAAATTGGCTCCTTCTCAGCCAAGACTTACTGAAGTGTCCACATACAGTAGGGGTGGACAACATGCTGCTCTCCAGATGTTAGACTACAATTCCCACTTTCCCTGACCTTTGGCCATGCTGGCTGGTGTTGATGGGAATTGTAGTCCAACAGCTATCTCTGACACTGGCTGATCTGATCTTTTCAACTCAGTTCAGAGAGAAGTGACAATGTACAGGTATTTTGAAAAATTGCTGATGCTCATTTGTTTTGTGGGATGGATTAAAACACATACACAAATGTACACTCACCCGAATGCTTTCTACATTTGTTACCTTATATTGTAATGTGCTCCATGCTTCCCTGAGTATAATGTTTATAGGTCAAGGTTTACCTCAGTGTGGCCTCCTGTGGAAGGAGATGCTCACATCACTCCCCTCTGACATCGTTTTGCCCCAATGCCTTCTCTACCAGGAAAAGAAAAAAGCTGTGTTTGTATTATGGTGATGACATTGGTTGAAGCCACATGTGAATCTTGAAGGAGTAGACCAGTGAGAGAATGGTCCCTCCTACGTCCTGCCCCAGGATGCTATCTGTGTCATGTGATTGGCACCTGAGGTGAATTTGAGTTGCAGCACAGCCAGATGTCTCAGGGATCCTGCCACAGATCATGTATGGGAGACAGTCTTCTAATTGCTTCCCTCACCACCCCACAAAAATAATAAAACGAACTACCAAAATAACAGGATACCCAGAACCTAGCTTCACATGTCCCAGTGGAATTATATGTGATTGTTAGTTATAGGTGTTCCTAGTGTAGTATGGGATATTTTATTTTGTCAAATCTGACAACTTTAATACTTGCCTTTCCTAGATACTCTTGATAACTCCTTGAACCAATTAATTTCTCACGGTTCCTTCTGTATTTATATGTTGATGTATTCCTCTGAATATTGATTCTCTTAGTAATAACATCTTACATGCTAAACAAGAAAGCCAGGAGCAACACATCTAAAACACTTCTGCGGAATATTGAATTAAAGAAACATTGTAAAAATCAGGCAGTTATTCATTGCTTTGAAAAATGTGTTAGGGGGTGAAAATGGATTTGAAGGTTCTTCAAAACAAAGTGGGCTGCATCTGCTATGTGTTTCTGGAATGATCAAGTGATGACAAGCAGCTAATAGGTGAGAAGACTGAGCTTACTACTTTCTCAGCCTGTGAAAATATGTGTACAGGATTGCAGATACTAATGAAGTGTCAATTTATTGTGTAGAAGACCAGAGGGGAGTGGGAAGATAGCAAATATTAGAGAGATCATTGTAAAGGAAAAAAATAATATAGTGTGGTGTGATGGAATCAATCTCTGAGCATTCTTAGGCACAGGAGAAGGGAAGAAAGGTTTTGTATTATAGGTTTAAACTGTTCATTCCCAGACAGGTTGAACATAACATTTCCCGTGTAGCATCTTGTATTGTTTGTGTTCTGTTGGCTCAAGGGTGGTTTCTATCAATGGGAGTATTTCAGTAACTGATGCTGGGACTATACAGTAAGATTCGTTTGAAAGCAGGTTTATTATCTCCAATGTCAAATCCATATTCAGAAGGTTGCAATAACATTGATCACTCCTGCCCTTAACCCTGGGCTCATAAATATGTTTGGTATATCAATATCCTTTATACTAATAGCAGACCCATTCTTTGAGTACTGATCCTTGTCAAGCCAACATCTACACACAAGGGAGAGATAGCAACAGGCTTGGAGAATACTCAAGCTTTGCATAACAACAACAACAACAACAACAACAACAACTTTAGAAAAATATTGAATATCATGGGAACCATATTTGAATAATATGATCCTGCTTTGCAGGGATGCTGTGTGAATTGTTATGCAACCACATGAACAGGACGGATCATGTGGCTCTTTCCCACTTGACTGGCAACTTCCTTCCCTGCATCCCTTCTCTGCAGTGTCCATATTGCATGAAAAAAGACCCACGCAATCAGCCCCTTCTATGTGTTCATGTTATCTGCACACCTAAACCTGGTGGTTTAGTACTACAAAGAATAGATTACCCATGCGCTGACACATGTGTGAAACAGCAGCATAGTCTGCCTTCAGCTGTGGCATCCCCCCCCCCCCCGTGTAACATTTTATTAAAACTGGAAATCCTGTCCACCACCAGAAAAGGGCATTGCTTCTGGTGAAAGTCTTACACTAAAAGTGAAGCTGAACACTTAGTAGGGTTCGTTACAGGATAAGATAGCAGCTAATGCCTTTGCTTGGTTGTGAATGTTTCATTTTGCTTAGAGTGTGGCAGACGTCAATTATTTTTAATTAGACTGGCAAGCCCTTTTCCTTGAGGCTGACACAATGACACCTACGAGGAATATTGTGCTTCTCAAACAGAGGCATTCTTTGCTGTCATCAAGTATGCACATTGGTTTATTGTTATGGAACATTGTGCAGTACTGTGCAAACTGTACTCTTCAAAAGATCTGGCTGGTCTTCAGGACTGCAGTTTTCTTCCCCAGAAAATATGAAAGGAAAAGGGAGATGAAGCAATTGCTTCTTGCTGAATCAACGTTCACTGCCAAGAGCATTTCAAGCTTTTCATCCCCTTTCTTCAGGCACAAAACACACCCAAACTTGAACCCCCTTCAGGTGTTTGTTTATTATGTTATCCATCAATTGTGTGTCTCCCTTGCTTCAGCCTGAATTTATGCATGGATGTTTGACTAGGGAAAATCTGCAAGCATACAGCTGTAGGCACATAAACTTTCATGTGATCTGAAATGCTACATACTGTAAGTGGAGCCCAGTTCACATGGAAGCTGACACATGATGCCCCTCTGTTTAATTTTGCAAGCCCTCTGTCTGTTTCACACATGTGACCCCGATCACATCTTTAGTACAAGTTCAGTGCACAGTGTAAGTTTTTCTGACTGCCATGTGCTCCCTAATCTTCCACTCCAAGAGAATGGTCTGTTTAGGTCTTCATATCCTGCTCCTGTGTTGGGGGTTTCACAATTTTATGGAGCTCTCAAGAAGCTGTTTGTTCACTAGTTTGGACTGCACTACTTTGGGCTTGGGCAATGCCTTGCATGTCAAGACCCTGAGCCCCCCCCCCCCCCATTTGATGAATAATAAAACACATGGGCACCGGTATTTTAGGTTAATGGGCGAATAAAGGCGACAACTTTATTGGTTACAGAATATGAGTGGTATTGGCTTAGGCATTGGAATTGAACCGACTATATCTGACTCTGGCCCGCCATGCGGGTAGTCCAGTAAGGGTCAATCACCACTAGGGGGAGCCCTGTTGATGTACATCAACTGAGAGCTGCCCCAGGGTCCCCAATGGGGTTGTGGCATGGCCCTAGCCTATACCAGGGCTTCGGATGAGATCCACACCCCCAGATCCCTTTAACAGAATACCCTTAAAGAGGAGGGGCAGGTGATGGCCACAAACTCCCCTCCCATGAGCCAGGTTTTACCAATGCCTAAACCGCCAAACCTTACAAAGTTGGGACAATTGCTATGAGGTAGGCGAAAACCAAATGGCTGGTGCCAATTTGCCAAGTGGGAAAATTCCTACCAGGCCCCCTCAACAGGTGACCAACCGAGGTTCATAGCAAGGCCAAGGTGTCAAACACATGAAAAGAGGGTGGGAGGGGGGTTGATCCAGGGAAGCAGGAACCAAGAGGAAATTCCCCGGCCACATGGCTGCTTAAATGCTGTAAGCCACCCTCACCCCGGCCAACCGGATTGGTCAGCCCCCACTGTGCACAGGGAGAACATGTGGCCTGCCCGCAACACCGTCCCACAGGGAAGTGGAGCAGCCTTCTCAGCTTCCTTAAACAGACTGTCAGTTTCACCAGCATAAACAACTATTGGGTTCTTTAGGTATCCTAAAATCATGTCCTCACCTTCGCCTAGATGGAAAATGTGAATATACCTTAATACTGCTTTATGTCAGATGGTAATTCCACAGAATTTTTTTTTGCCAAGAAAGAACATTTTGAAAAAATATATTCAAAAGTCCTTGAACATCATCTAATATGTGAAAGATTGACTCCTATTGTTTGCTACATTTCAGCTTTTCTCTTTCAGCAAAACTATGAAAGGAAATATATTAAAATGTTTTAAAATGCGAAAGGTCGGACTCAACAGGCTGCTTCTAAACTTTAATAACACGAGTAATTGCTAGAACTGTGTTTCCTTTTCATGGTGTTCTCATTGTAATGGCAAGGTCAATTATGATGCCGATTATGAAAATAAATATAAAGCAACATTTTATATTGTTTTATATAAACTATAAATGTATAAAACAAATTTCTTTTATCAAACAGGTAACTTTTTGAAGCATCCTTGCCCTAAAGCAGCAGAATGATGATCCTTCTTCCTGTGATGCTTTATCTGTGGCCTGTAAGCAATGCTATTAACGAAAGGATTTCAAAGCCTAATATTGTATTATTCATGGCTGATGATCTTGGCATTGGAGACCTGGGATGCTATGGAAACACAACGTTAAGGTTTGCCAACACACTTGATGATATATATGTACATTTGGCTTTAGCTTCAAAAGAGATTGTTCTGGGCAGAGAGCTTGTGGAAGATCACAACCACTATTGTATTAGGAAATAGAAACATGTCCCATGGTTTGGTTGATTCATGCAAGTGCTGGATTGTTGGTGTTAGTCCCATACTAATCCAAGCAAGGATTAGTGAAACTGGTCTCAAGGGGATGGCTTTATGTCTCTTTCCCGCCACTCGTGCCACTACTGATAAGAAAACAACAGTAAAAATCCAAAGGGCAGCTACCTAAGTAGCAGAAAATAGCACAATCTTTTTTTTAGCACCAGACCCTCCAAGTGTCCCTATTTCCCAGGGACTGTCCCGAATTTATAAAACCCATCCTGGTTTCTGATTTGATCCTAGAATGTCCTGCTTTTCCTTAGAAATGTTGGAGGGTATGGAGTTATGTGACCCCTGAGCCAAGAAGATAAGTAACTATACAACCTTTAGAAGACATCTGAAGACAGCTCTGTATAGGGAAGTTTGTTTTAAGTTTAATGTTTTATTATGTTTTTATATGTAGGAAGCTGCCCGGAATGGTTGTGCCAACCCAGTCAGATGGGTGGGGAATAATAATAATAATAATAATAATAATGGAATACAATGTAGAGTATTCCTTTCCTGTATGACTAGAATATGGCCTTCCTGTGTTCCTTTCCTGTGTTGCCTTTCTGTTGAATTGGGAAGGCATTGTTCCACCCACAATACAAAATCCCAATTTTCATTGGAGAAATGTTGGAGCGTATGTAGTCAGTTAAAAAGCTGCTTTACCTACTGCAAAATGCATGAGAGTAGGCCCCAGGTAAGCTTCCCTGGTGAGCACATCATACAAGACAGCTGCCAGCACTAAGAAGGTCAATTCTCCCAATGCTACCTATATCACCTGGGGAAAGGCCACAAAATATTATCTCAGTGCATAGGCAGGCTTGTGCTGGAGGTGATCTGTCAGGTACCCAGGCCCCAAGCAGTTTTAGACTTCAAAAGTAAGCATGATTTTTTTTATTTGTTCATAAAAATGTATACACTGCTTGATTGTTAAAAACAAAAAAACCCCCCAAAAACTCAAAGCAGTTGACAAAAAGATAACACCAGGGAAAATTTACAATACATTAAAATGTACAAGAGTTAAAATTCTAAAACAGATAAAAATTCACACCAACATTTCTAAGCATTAGGAGTTTGAATCATGCCCAGAAATGGATTGGAAGGCAGTGCAGCTGTTTACGTTCTGGCAATATAATATGTTTCCATATTCAATCTAGCAGCTGGATTTTGAACTAAATGCAGAAATTCCAAACAGTCCTCAAAGATAACCCCATGTACGTTACAGTAGTCAGAGCACAAACACACACATATAGACTGAGAGAACAAAACTATCGTGAAAATACATCTTTCTGTCTCAAATATTTGAACGTAGACTAGAAAAATGAAGAAATACAATGGATTGGGAAATATTAGTTACAGTTTGTTTCAGAACATATAGCCCTTAAAATTTAGACTCACTTCATGCATCAGGTTGCAAGATTAAAACACAGACATGTTGGTTCTTAGTGTATTGATTTTGATTTGATGATTGAAATGTTAAAAGAAAAAAGGACCATGGACTCAGCTATAAAGCCGCAAATAAAAAAATAAAAAAGTGTGTTGTAAAGTTCAATATACAAATGTGAAACTAGATGGAGACAGTGAGCTATGCCAAATTCAATGTATTTTTCAAAATGTATAATTTTTTTTAAAAAAGCATTTTCACAGTGTTTTTTATATGTGTGTAGATTCCACCTATACCTATAACACTGGCTGCAACCCTAGACAAATGTAGATACACCTAATTGCATTAACTCCAATGATCAAAGGTGCACTCAATTCACCATAAAATTTGGCTTCATGTTGGATTTGTATGACACCAACTCATGCACTATAAGCCATAATGAGAACTTTAAATATCTGAACTCACTAGTGTTTACATGTTCAGAATACATGCCCTTGAATTTGTCTTCTTCTTCTTTCCCTCCAGGACTCCTAACATTGACAAGTTATCTAAAGAAGGAGCAACACTGACTCAACACATAGCAGCCGCACCACTATGCACCCCAAGCAGGGCATCTTTCTTGACAGGCCGCTATTCTGTCAGATCAGGTAAAGGATGTTTTTACGCCATTGTTAGATACCAGAGCACAGCAATTCAAAGTAGGCATGGAGAGGAACAAAGCAGAAGACCCACCACAGCACCCCTTGTACTGCTGGGTCTTGGCCAACACAGAAGGCAAGGGGATCTTAACTTGTCCACCACACCAGCTCTAGGCTGGCATAGCTGTGGAGTCTGATGATCAGTCCCTTGGGGGATCTGCAGGGCTCTTTGCCTGGACTTAACCATTCAGGGGTCCTTTATTTTTACCTTAGACATGCATTCATTGGTTTCAGTGCGTCTCCTCATCTGACTATGACCAGCGTTATATATCACTTAAAGTGTGTGCTAATGAAAACTGGTTTGCCTCCTATTTGAAAGTAATTTTTGATTCCTTCAGGAATGGCTAGCCTGCACAAAGTTGGGGTCTTCTTGTTTTCTGCTTCTTCTGGTGGACTCCCTATGGAAGAAATAACATTTGCTAAACTTCTCCAGCAGAGGGGTTATTCTACAGCTCTCATAGGTATGGCTGATTAACATACTTCCTTTATCTATTGGTCTTAAGAAATTTATATCCTGCTTTTCTGACCCAGACTTGTCCCTCAAAGCAATCTACATGTTAAAGATGGGCTATCAACTAAGTAAATGAAGCAATTAAGAAACAAACAAAAAAACTGGAAATGCCTACAGCAATTCCAAACAATAAAATACAGTCACTGAGACTTTCTGAAATAACTCTTTTTTTGAAAATGACTTTTCAATGCAGGAGACAATTCTTTGGGTTGAGGTTAGCCATTAGTGTAGGGACGCGGGTGGCACTGTGGTCTAAACCACTGAGCCTCTTGGGCTTGCCGATCAGAAGGTCAGCGGTTTGAATCCCCGTGACGGGGTGAGCTCCCATTGCTCAGTCCCAGCTCCTGTCAACCAGCAGTTTGAAAGCACGCCAAAAAAAGTGCAAGTAGATAAATAGGTACTGCTCTGGCGGGAAGGTAAATGGCATTTCCATGCACTGCTCTGGTTTTGCCAGAAGCGGCTTAGTCATGCTGGCTACATGACCCGGAAAGACTGTCTGCGGATAAAGGCCGGCTCCCTCGGCATATAGAGTGAGATGAGCGCGCAACCCCAGTGTCGTTCCTGACTGGACTTAACTGTCGGGGGTCCTTTATCTTAGCCATTAGTAGTAACAGCAGCCTCACACCTTGCCTAAACAGGAAATGGCAGCATTGGATCTGTGAGATGGTTATAGCCCACCTGAAAAGAAGTTAAGAAGCATCACACCCCACTGTGATCAGATATCTAAGCCAAAACTAAGCTTAACAGGAAACAGAACATTCAGGGGGATGACAAATCCACCTAGTGGCTGTGCCCCCTTTTGTAGGATCAGATACATTGGCAACCAAAAATACTGGCCTAACTTATCCAACCTGATTTACCGTATTTTTCGCCCTATTGGATGCACTTTTTCCCCTCCAAAAATGAAGGGGAAATCTGGGTGCTTCCTATGGGGCGAATGCAGGCTTTTGCTGAAGCTTGGAAAGCGAGAGGGGTCGGTGTGCACCGACCCCTCTCGCTCTCCAGGCTTCAGGAAGACACCCGCAGCCTAGGCAGCCCTGCGGGAGTTCCCCGCAGGGCTCCCCACGCTGCGGACAGCAGCCTGCCACCCGGCGCGAGGGGCGCCCTGAAGCAGAGCGCCCCTCGCGCTGGGCAGACATCGGCCAGCCCCACAAGCTCGGGGAATAGCAGGGAGGCGGAGCGCCGCCATCCCGCTGTTCCTCGACCTGGTTCGGTTTCCCCGACCTGGTTTTGGGGGGGAAATAAAGGGGAAAAAATTTCCTTTATTTCCCTCCCAAAAAACTAGGTGCGTCCTATGGGACGGAGCATCCTATGGGACGAAAAATACGGTACTTTCCACCATGAGGGTAAAAATAAAAACAAAATAATGGCATATGCATTTCCAAATGCTTTGGAGGAAGCTAGGCACAAATTTAAAAATGAGAATGTTCACTGAAAACAATTGATAGCCTTTGCATTTGCTTGTGGATTCAAAAGTGCAGTTCCTGAAAACGAGATGCTGAACACATTCTGCAGTTTCCATGGATATTATGGTCATAGAATAAAAAAAAGGGGGGGAGGGCTGCAGATATAAAGGTACTGGATCCATATGTTCATAGCCCTAATATTGAGTCACTGTTTCAAGATCCCATATGATGTGTTTGCTTAATTTTTTTTTCATTTGAAGAGTTTATACACTGCTCTCCAAACAGTAGTCCTTTAGCCTGGCTAGCATTCCTCTCAGTCAACATGACAACAATAAAACATTGATCGCTCACATAAAAAGAAAACTGAAGAACCAGAGAATAATAAGAGCAAGATTCAAAGAATGGTTGTTTCTTGCTACAATATTAGATAAATAACTGTAATTTATCCTTTTTTATTTATGAATCTTTTCTAAAGCATTTACAAACTGCTCAATGTTTTGAAATCCCTACTCAGTATGCAACATGAAAACCCCAATATCATTAAAACAAAAATGCAGCGTAAAAGCAGTAAAACAGTAGTATAAAAACAAAGATAAATAATGCATACACAGGGTCTGATCTAGTGGGTCAGCAAAAGCCTGGGCAAAATGTATGTCTTTACAAGATTTCTGAAGCACCTAATTGTAATATACACATATACACACAGCTTGTTTGTAGCCCATAGAACCCAAATGTATCACATATGGAAGATGTAAGGGCATTCCATTGTATAAGGGAAACAGCAGGAAATTTTTGATAACTGCCCTGTGATGTTCTGTAGGATGCTGTACTGTAAGTAGAATTTCCCCCAGAATATTCTAATTTACTCTCTGGAAGCTAAATAGATGTAATGCTCGAGTTGTCCTTGGGTTATTAAATCATGTGTGCTTTCTTGATGGGAAAACTATAGTACGGATCTTGAAAGCTCTGTTAATTTCATTATTACAGTCATCTACATTCACTTCAATTAACTTATTCATGGAAGCCGCTTACAACTCACCTTGCCATCTAGCCGGCTTTAAATTTACTCGCACAAAAGCAGTCATTTTAACTTGAAATGTAATGTTGATATAGCGCTGCACTTTGATGATATGAGGCCTTACCGCTCTGCCTGGCACCCTGTGAAATTCCAAATTAATCGTAAGAATCGGAAAATTCTCTGAAGAGTAAGAACAAAGAACAGGAGCATTAGAAGAGCCCTGCTGAATCAGGCCAAAGCTATCTAGCTCAGTATCCTGTCTCACAGTGGCAAACCAGATGCCTGTGGGAAGCCAGGAAGCAGGACCTGAGCATAGCAGCTCTGCAATGTCCAGTAGAGTGATGAAAATTTGCACAAAAGATGCATTATTATTATTATTATTATTATTATTATTATTATTATTATTATTATTTATACCCTGCCCATCTGGCTGGGTTTCCCCAGCCACTCTGGGCGGCTTCCAACGAAGTATTAAAATACAGTAGTCTGTTAAACATTAAAAGCTTCCCTAAAGAGGGCTGCCTTCTAAAAGTTTAGTAGTTTGACATCTTTGGGAGGGGGTTCCACAGGACGGGTGCCACTACCGAGAAGGCCCTCTGACTGGTTCCCTGTAACTCGACTTGTCACAGTGAGGGAACCGCAAGAAGGCCCTCGGAACTGGACCTCAGTGTCTGGGCAGAACGATGGGGAGGGAGACGCTCCTTCAGGTATACTGGACCGAGGCAAAAATTGCACAACATTTGCACAAAAGAGGAAGGAGGTGTACCAATTTTATACATATATACATACAGTGGAAAAGAAAGAAGTCTACATTTTATTTAAATATCTGTATGAAATATGTGTGTTTCCCCTGCATTTAGGAAAATGGCATCTTGGGATTAACTGCAACAGCAGTGATGACTTCTGCCACCACCCTTTAAATCATGGATTTGATTACTTCTACGGGGTGCCTGTGAACAATCTTAGGGACTGTAAACCTGGTCACGGAAGCGTGTTTCGTGCTGGACTGAAGAGGCACACTCGTGCAGCACTCCAGACCACAGTGATTGCTCTGATCTCTTTGGCGGTACTGAATTACATTGGCTTTGTCAGAGTTCCCCGCAGAGTACTGGGCTACTTCTTCTTAATAGCTGCAGTGATATTTGGAGTTTTGCTGCTCTTCTTTTATAACTTCCGGAATCTTAACTGCTTCTTGATGCGAAATCACAGTATTATCCAGCAACCCTGGAACTATGAGAACCTCACTCAGAGATTCACAGAGGAAGCCAAAAAATTCATAGGAAGGTAAGGGTGTTCAGTTTTAAAGTGTTCGAATTTCAGAGTGATGGCTTGTTTACAGAGGTGCCTGGGATTTGGCAGGTGAACAAAGCACTACTCATTTCCCATCCCTTTGTGGCGTTATTGTTGAAAGGTAACAAATTGAGTGTGAAGACAGGAAAGAGGCATATATTTGTAGACACCCTCTAATTGAGCCCAGAACTTCATCTGTGTTCATTCAGAAATCTCTGAGGCTCAGCTCCTTGCATGAATTCTTACTCTTCTCTCCCCATCCTGCCTACAAACTCTACTGTCCAAAGTCCCAGTCCTTTTCTTGAATTCCTGCTCTGATCTCTAGGCCCTGTCTACACATTCTACAGCTCAGGATCGCTGCTCAGCTTGTTGTCATGAAGTCAAATGACGGCCATCAGTTTACCAGGGACGCAGAAAATCTCTTGGATCTGCGGTCTGTGTAAATGGGTTGTCAAGATCCTGGCAGGCCTCAGCACATGGCTGGTAGTTAGTGTTAATGGTGGTGACTCACAAATTTTGCAGCTTGCTCTACATAATATAGAAAGATGTATTGTATACTAATCTATTTGTCCACCTTGCCAAATATTGTCCACTCTTGACTGTCAGCAGCTGTCCATGTTCTCCAGCAGCGGTCTTTTGTAGTCACAGTGCATGAGGTAGGGGCTGGGTGAGTGCCACCCTCACAGCTGTGGAGGTTCTGCCACTTGCCAGGACCAGAATGGTTTAGTGAAGTGGTGAGGAGAGTACCAGGTTGGCAGTGGTTCAGGAGGGTGGGTAAGGATCATGTGGTTTCTTGTGCTCATTCTTTCATAATTGGAAGTGTCGCTAATGTTAATGTGATGGTGCAGTGAACCGGACTTTGAGGGCCAACCCAGACTTCCTCCAAAATTTCATGGGAATGCAATATGAAGGGAGATACCTTGAGGAGGAGCAACCCCCTGTTGAGATATACAGGTGTGAATCCCCAGTAGGCTTGTCATTTTTATTTATGCAAGGAAAGGAGGTCTAGGACAGGCGTAGGCAAACTTGGCCCTCCAGATGTTTTGGGACTACAACTCCCATCATCTCTAGCTAACAGGACCAGTGGTTGGAGATGATGGGAGTTGTAGTCCCAAAACATCTGGAGGGCCAAGTTTGCCTATGCCTTGTCTAGGAAGTAAGTGTTGCACTCTACTCTGCCAGAAAACTATAATTTGGAATAGCATTCCACCCTGGAAGTTGTATTTGATATCTTGGATTTGACTCTGGCACTGGAAAAAAACAATGAGATGCCTAAATGAGGACTTCTGGGATTTGACTTCCCAGCTCTGGGTTTCTGGGAGGTGTCTTCTACGTGTCTTCTACATACACATTTGTGTCCACAGTCATCAACCTAAATCTCCTATGTCTTCGCCACCATCCTGACTTGCCATCACAGTCCTGGAAGCAGCAGCACTGCTGCACCCAGCCTCATGCACCATGGCTGGTATTTTGTATCACCTGTTTTGCTAGGCATTGATCCTGGGGTCTTCTGCATGCAAAGCATATACTTCAGGTATGGCCCCACACTGGGCTGGCTGCTAAAAGGCTAGCACGGTGAAGATGCATTTTGCTAAAGTGAGCACCTCTCTAAAAAGGAAGACAAATGAGATATACATGAGACCCAGTTATATCCAACAGAACTTACTATTTTCCATCTATATAGCACATTAATTTCAATTTACAAGTGATTAATGGTGTAAAGACAGCAGGCCTCATGTGTTAATTATTTTAATTAACACTATAGTCAGTGCATTTGACACTCATGCCTTACTAGAGCAGTCTTTAGGAGATGTTACCACATTTAAAGGGAATTTACGTCTTTCGAATCAGTCTAGAAGCTATTGTTTTCTCAGAGCATTTCTGCACTGGGATGACAAGCCACTACTGTTGGAGAAAAAGAAACAAAATCACATTCACCTAACTCTAAATAGAAAAAAAGAATGCTTCTTAAGCACTTTTCTTTTAAAAATTGGTGAAGCTTCTGATTTCGCTGAAATTTTGCGTGGCAAAAGCTTAGAAAACGGTCTGTGGGGTAGCCCACAAGAATTATGAGTAAAACATTTGTTTTATATTTGGGATAATAGAGAGTGGAGTGTGTGTGCATTTGCACGAAGAAGAAAAGTTGGACATTTGCTTGAGACTGACAAAGCCTGTTTATAGTCTCATGGATTGCAAAGCATATATCATTCTCTGATGCTGTATATCTGAAGATTTAAGGCTGTGAAATAGGGATGAAAAAGTAAATGTCAAAAATGTATGTAGCTGTTTGAGGGCATAGAAAAATGACTCTGCATAGGAATAGATAACTGAGACATACAATTATTTTGTTTAAAAATATATAAATCTTAACCTTTGAATGGAAGCCAAGCTCTTCTCATTTCTATTCTATATTTGAACAAGATAGTAAAACTCAGCCTTTATTTGTTCCTGACACTTCAGGTTTTTATTTTACACTCATGTTTAAATTTAGTCCTACTTTTAAATGCCATTTTGATATGACACACTTAAAGCTATAAAATGGGAGCTGTACCAACATCAAACTCTCTTTGGCTTCAATAATATTTTGTTTAAATGGCACACTTTTCAGTTTTATAGTTACAAGCAGGGCATTTTTTCAGCCGGAACTTGCCAGAACTCCTCTCAGGTGGGTGCCATTGCCATTGTAGGAGAACAAGGGAGGCGTCCATTTTGAATTCCGGTGCCTCTTTTTCTAGAAAAACAGCACTGCTTACAAGTATATGTAGTTTACTAGTGAGAAGGCCATAAAGCGTTTCTTTTTGAGGTATGAGCTTTTAAAAATAATAGGATATAACAAGCAATTCCATACTTAAAGAGTGCAAAATGAGTACATAGGTATGTAGAGGGGGCATTATTGGAACCTGGCAAGTCCCATATCCTGGCCTGCTGTTCTTCTGCTTTGCTATTTCGGCTTATTCACCTGCCCTCTACCAGGGAGAGAAAGAAACAGAGAGAGCAGTAGGATCCCCATGTATTTTCTTACTATGTGACATGGTGACAACTGAGCCCATTTGCAAAGAAATAAAGAGGAGGAAGAGGAGGAGCCCAAACAAGGAGAAGGTGTACCAACAGCATCCTATGGTACCCTCCAGTTGGCATGGTAGAGACATTCCATAAATCTACAAATCTGCATTAACCTATAACCAGTGGACCCAAAATCCATTTTTCCAGGTACTTTCTTCCATCCCTTGCAAGGCCTCCAAATATTTATCGTGAGGCATTTTAATCCAATTCACATTTTATCAAAAGGGAAATGGTCAAACTTTAAAGTTTGAGCTTCAAATTCAATTCAAGGTGGAATTCAGAATGTATCTGCAGATTTTGGACTTTTTGAGAAAAATTAACAGGATATTTTTTACTGTTCTTATTTTATTTATATTTGTATTGTTTTGTTGCTTTGCTATTCACCAGTCTGGTGTCCTTAGGAAGTATGCTAGGTTGAAATGTAATATTAATAAGGATAGCAATATGGCTCCTGATAGATTATGCCTGAGGGAATGCAGGTCTCAACAGAAAAATTGTTGCTAATCTCTGTTGTAACACCACCTTTATTTGGTTCAAGGAAGCATGGTGCCAATTTCAACAGGCCTGGCACTCACTAGGGATAAGCAGTATGAGGGAGAGTAACTACAGCTACTTGCTGCAACAGCTGAAGAAATGAACCTATGCTGCCAGTTCTCTTACTGGTCTACTTGCTGAAACAGCAGCTTGAAGCCTCCTTTCCTTCATTCAAGCTTTGGGACAGTAATAATAGGAGCCATGTTGGACACCAGAATGGTACAATTCTCAGAACCCTTTACAAACACAGTTCTCGGGATTCTTTAAGGGAAGCAATGCACTTTAAATGTGCTTTAAAGGCATGGTGTAAATGTAAACAATTGCTAATGGAGGCCACTCCATTTCAAGCTTATTGATGCTTCTTTCCTTTCCATAAAACAAGGCATACACGAGAAAGGAGGATGGGGGGTTACTCAGGTTCTTTTTATCTCAAAAAATGGGACACACACAGAGAGAAGAATATATTTAACCACCATGAAGAAGAATTTTTCATATGCTAAACAATGTTGCATTGGGCTTCTAAGGTTTCATGGCCACATGAATGTGTATGATGTTTTCATTATTCAAGCTCAGAGTTTACTTTATTGTCCCCTCAATGAATAAAACTTAAGATGTGTTGAGAAAGGAAGGTCTTGGTAAATTGTGTAGAAGGGAATGGCAATAAATTTTCAAAGGAGCTGTTTGCTGAAGTGCTTCAGTTAATAAAACAGGACTTTAACTGTTATTGTCAAATCTCCCTCCCACTTACAAGCCAGTGTGTCATTCTATTTTCAAGGTTACAGAAGAGGTAATCAGTTATGATCCCCACCAGGGTTTGGTGTAAGAAAAATAGCCATCTCTGATTTTCTAACCTAAAGGATATTAATAGGTGAGATTCTTCACCTGAAAGCTAGCTGTCAATCAGTGCTGGAAGACTGAAAAAGCAAAAGCAGTGAATGATTTTAAATCCATTGGTATGAACCATTGATTAGATACCTGTTCTTGGAGTAAGAACTCTGTGTTGTAGTGGCATCCTTTATATTGCTTCTGGGGTTGTTATCTCCTGAAAATGGGCATTTGTAATAGAAGTGGTGACTTGTACCTGTCCTGTATTTATCGCTCTAATCCTATGTTCCCATTAGATGCCTGTTGCAAGAGATATAAGTTCTCCTTTGCTACTGTTTTTAATCAACCTGCCTTAGTTATTTGGTCCTACTACATGGGAAATGGGATTGCTGTCTTGCAATTTTAGCTTTGGGCTCTCAAGATCTCTGTTTGATTCATTACTATGTGGTAGATGACAAGAGTTAAGCATTTCCATTCCCAGTCACAACTTCTTGCATGGGAAGGAAGATGACAGGAACATCGCTGTCTGGGTAATGTGTATAAAATGATTTTTTTTGTACAAGGCAAATTATGCAATATGTAATTGTTTGTGTATTGTGTTTATTATGATTTATAGTGCAATCCGACACAGGTCTACTCGAAACAGGTTTCACTAAGGCTTATGGGTATAGGATTGGAATCTTTATCAATTAATAAAATGTACTTATTTTCAAAATGTATGCCCTGCATCTCAAGGCAACAAACCCTTCCACTGGTGGCTGGTGTGAGAAATTCAGGTCTTGATCCTCGGTGCGAGTGAAGGGATATGTTACGAATCATTGTTCTCACTCCTGACACTTTAGAGGACATGGTTTTACAATGAGAAAGCCATTTATTTTGTTGCATGGAACTTGTGTTTTGGGTTTCTTTGGGAGGAAAGGTTGGATATAAATTAATAAATATATGGGAGTCAAGTCACAGAGAAATGGCCTCAAACATATCTGAATGGTGGAACCAGAATGACCCAAGAAGGTTGCTCTAGAGAAGGTGACCAGGAGAAAAACTCCAAAGGCTGGCTTTTATTTGTATAAGGGTGGCAATGGCTTTTATGTATGCCTTGCATTGCAATTCACTGAATATTATATTCTCTCCTTTCTCTTTTTCTGTTTCAGGAACACCAATGCACCATTTCTTCTTTTTGTGGCTTACACTCAGGTCCATACAGCTCTTTATGCATCCCAAGCTTTCAGAGGAAAAAGCAAACACGGATTATATGGAGATGCCCTGGAAGAAATGGACTGGAGTGTAGGTATGTTATGTGGCTTTACATCACCTGAGTTAATTGCCTTTTAGAAATATATGTAGCTTATTTATTTATTTTTTAAAAAAATATTTTATTAAGCAGTTGCTAAACTGCTTAATATGTCAGAATTCTCCAGGCGGTATTTATTTCACAACATGTATACAGCCCTTGGTTGTAATAAAACGTCAGAGTGCTTTTACGAAAAGAGTAAAACAATAAAATTATCAGTAAAAAGCAGTTAAAACAAGTTCAGAATATTAGAAAAATAATTAAAATCAATAATAAACTAAAAACCAGATAGAAACACAGGACGGCTTCTGAACTTGTCTGAACAGGCTTGCCTGAACAAAAATCTTAAGTAAGGTACAGAAAAGGCGCCTGCCTGATGTCAATAGGCAGGGACTTCCAAAGTTCCTGTGCTGCACACTAAAAGGTCTATTTGTTACAGCCTTCCCAACTTTATCCCTTTATCCCTTTTCACACATACAAATGAAACACTGGCAATCAGCTGGTAGGGACTGCACAGGTCTCTGCCGGCACTTGCAGCATCTAAACCTACTGTCAGCCTTCGTTACCTTTTGAAATCAATGGCAGCTAAGTGTGCTTCTGCTAGACTGTATCCATTAGTTAATGCTAGTTATTATTTTGAATTCTAACATACAAAGTGGTGACTTTTCACAAAGGATGGCATAAGACAAACAAGAAAGAGCAAGAAATTGCTCAGGGCACAGAGTCTCGCAATGCATAGGCTTCCGAGGAGTGCTAATCTACCCGTTTCTGCAAAGGGTCCTGATTTATTTGTCAGCGTATAGGAACGACTCTCCATTTCTGGAGGTAATCATCTGTGAAAACAAGTTCGTGCTTGAAACAATCAAGCTGAAGAGCAGCAACACTAAAAGATAATATTCACCTTTCATTCCTCCCACCCGTTCACCTCCAACTCATTTCTGGTTCAATAAAGCAAAGTACAAAATTATTTTCAGTAAACAATGCCATATTTATTAAATTACCGCAAACTGACTTTCACCTCTGCAGTAGATGCCTGCTTTATAAGGAACGTTGAAACGGCACGCTCTGATTGCGAGTGTGCAGAGTTCAACCTCATTCACATTTCTAGTCCAAATTTAGCACCAAACTTCCGCTTATGAATTGCAAGAGCAATACAAGGCTACAGCGATGGATCCCCCCCCCCAAGAATGTAGTTTTCTCATGGCAACTAGTATTAATATAGGAATGTAGGAAGATGCAGGAACGTAGGAGATGATGAGCATTGATGCTCTACCCAAAATTACTGTGTAATCTTTATTGAAACACAGGAAATAGTGGTCTACCACTCAGAATTCAGTAATTTTACCAATTTTACCAATAATTTCTCCAGGATTTAGTTGGCTAATACCCTTAAATCTTCTCCTAACTCATATGTTTATGGTTCTCATTCTCTTTTAGTCAGGAAAGCAGTGGAAGTTTTTCAGGTAAACCCATAATTATACTGCAAGGTTTTGAAAACAGGGACCTGTGTGCAGTCTTTCATTTCATTGTAAAATCAAGTTACAGTTTTTGCATAGAAATTGCAATGATACCAGTTCATTGTGGAAATATATCACTCACGAACATTCAGGCTTATTGATTTTTATTTTTATTTTGAAATTCCTCTGTAGCATGTGTGATAGTAAAAAATGTATACTGGGCAGATTTGATAACATCACTGAGTACTGTGGTAGCAATTAATCTTGAACAAATCCAAGAAATAGTTGTATTGTTCAGAAAACAATGGGAGGCACTTTTTTGTTTGCATAGTCATTTATCACATCAAGAGACACGCGCAGACTTTTTGATACAATTGAAAACAGCCAGTGAGTGATGAGATGACCAATAAATTGGAAGGGAATAAACCAACATATCCAAAGCTATGATGGATGTTCCCACTCCCTGACTGTTAAGGCATTTATGAATTGCTATTTGAAGTAGTTTGAAAAGTGAGGCTACAGTCATCAAACAATAACTCTTTTAAGCAGTGGCGGATTTACGTATAAGCTAAACAAGCTGTAGCTTAGGGCCCCACTCTCTTGGGGGCCCCAAAAAAAATCAAAGTAAAAAAAACCTGGATGTACATTTCCAAAATATAAGATAAAAAACAAATAAAATAAAACCTACATCCAGCAACAGTGTTTTGTGTTGTGTTGGCTCCTATGATGTAAGTAATGGCCCTACTGCTTGCCTGCTCTCTAAAAGATCACTGGTTTGCTCATTTCTATATATAAGGTGCCTACATGTGCATGTGCAAATGGCTTTATATATTAGGTCCATAAATTACCATATTTCATATATTCAACACAAAAAACAGCAACAATTTGTTGTTGACCAAGGACAGCTGGACATATAAAGGGCCCCATTACCTTCAGTATGGGATGCGGGTGGCGCTGTGAGCTAAACCACAGAGCCTAGGACTTTCCGATTAGAAGGCCGGCGGTTCAAATCCCCGTGACAGGGTGAGCTCCCGTTGTTCAATCCCTGCTTCTGCCAACCTAGCAGTTCAAAAGCACGTCAAAGTGCAGGTAGATAAATAGATACCGCTCCGGCGGGAAGGTAAATGGCGTTTCTGTGCACTGCTCTGGTTCACCAGAAGCGGCTTAGTCATGCTGGCCACATGACCCGGAAGCTGTACGCCGGCTCCCTTGGCCAATAAAACGAGATGAGCGCTGCAACCCCAGAGTTGGCCACGACTGGACCTAATACTCAGGGGTCCCTTTACCTTTACCTTACCTTTAGTAGCTTAGGGCCTCATCAAACCTAAATCTGGCCCTACTTGTAAGACTACTGAAGAGCAAGTAACTTGAATATAACTATTGCTCAATACCGTCATTCATCATTGCATTAATATTTGGTTAAAACTTTCATTGATTGTAGATCTGTTTATTTAAAAACCCACATTTCAATGGCTAGAAATAAGCGTACTTGTGTACTATGTAGCAGCACTCATGACATTGTTCTGCTGGTATACATTTTTCCTCCTTTTCATTCCCTGAGAGAAACTGGAGGATTAAGCAGTCTCTGATGGTGATAATCTATTCTAAAAGTGCTAAAGTCTGTGACAGCCCCAGTGGTATCCATTCCAAAGCTGTCAGCTTGAACGCCTTTGCTCAAGCATGCTCAGTTTTTCCCAAAGAATAGCAATGACCAAATTCAAGTGAGTGCAATCTGTAAATGTTGTGAATGCTGATTTTTGTACTGGGGTCAGAAGCAGTGCACAGCTACAGGTCCGATGTACCATCAACCACCTAAAACAGTACATCACGTAGAATCCGTTGTGAAGGCCAGCTGTCCACCTGATATGTAATCTACAGTTCATAGACAGATAGGATTGCAGATATGACAATGTTAAAATGTCTGCTGTTTCAATGGCAGTTATAGCTCTGGGTTGTGCAATGTGGTATTGGTCCTCTGAATATTTGTGGCCTGTTGTTTTATTTAAAGCATTTGAACCTTCACACCATAAGATATTTGACAGTTACATTTTTTAAATGATTTTTTTCCAAACAACAACAACACCCACCTACATTTAAAGAATTCTAGGTATCATGCACTCATGAGATAGTCCTTTCCACAGCGTCAACTTAACAGTGAACATAAACAATGGTTCCACGTACAGAAAAAGTGAATTGGAGGAATCCCTTTCATGGGAAACAAAAGCTATTTTTGGAGACCATTAAGGGCTTTGTTCATCATGCATCCAAGTCAGCAGAAAAGGATAAACTTTGGACAGCCAATGATATCTTAGTTCTGAACGTCAGAAACTTGAAGTTAGAATTTGCCTGTCAACCAGTTTGATATACAAGGCTATTTTTTCCTGACAGGTTGCATCAGTGATGATGTCCTAACAAATATATTCATACATTTGCTTTTAAAAGTTGGAGTATTTTTTTAAGGGCATGTAAAGGGGACGTGGGTGGTGCTGTGGGTAAAACCTCAGCGCCTAGGACTTGCCAATCGCATGGTCGGCGGTTCGAATCCCCGCGGCGGGGTGCGCTCCCGTCGTTCGGTCCCAGCACCTGCCAACCTAGCAGTTCGAAAGTACCTCCGGGTGCAAGTAGCTAAATAGGGACCACTTACCAGCGGGAAGGTAAACGGCATTCCGTGTGCTGCGCTGGCTCGCCAGATGCAGCTTGTCACGCTGGCCACGTGACCCGGAAGTGTCTGTGGACAGCGCTGGCTCCCAGCCTATAGAGTGAGATGAGTGCACAACCCTAGAGTCTGGCAAGACTGGCCCGTACGGGCAGGGGTACCTTTACCTTTACCTTTACCTTTACCGTTACTAAAGGGAATCAAAGCAAGCTATTATGATACTGCCAAAAACATCAAAGCTGTTTTGTAAGAATCAGAGCTTGGGGGTGGGGGATTGTATTTAAGATTCTTTCTTAACACAGCTTTGCTTTTGTTAATTGAGTTAATGTGTAAACAGTGGACAAATTGAATCTTCACTTTGCTGCATCAATAATGTAAAAGCATGGGTCAATTTAAAAAAAATAATACAGAACCTTTGCAGTCCTGTGCATGCTTCCAGAACCTGATGCTTCTTTGGACTGTACTGAATGGTTCAGTGAGCATTTCCTGGAAAAACTTTATATGCTTCACGAGGGTGGGGAGGATGTGTTCTGAAAACTCATTGCTCTTACATTCCCCCCTTCCCAGCATTATTTGCAGATGTTCATAGCTCAAATTTCAGCAGTGCCCTGTGCAACAGTCAAATTTGGTGCCCACCCCCACCTTCCCTTCTACATTATAGTTGTGGCACCCGTGAGACTCTGTACTCGGCAGGTTTTGTTGTTGTTGTTTAATCATTTAGTCATGTCCGACTCTTCGTGACCCCATGGACCAGAGCACGCCAGGCACTCCTGTCTTCCACTGCCACCCGCAGTTTGGTCAAACTCATGTTTGTAGCTTCGAGAACACTGTCCAACCATCTCGTCCTCTGTCGTCCCCTTCTCCTTGTGCCCTCAATCTTTCCCAACATCAGGGTCTTTTCCAGGGAGTCTTCCCTTCTCATGAGGTGGCCAAAGTATTGGAGCCTCAGCTTCATGATCTGTCCTTCCAGTGAACACTCAGGGCTGATTTCCTTCAGAATGGCTCCCCTTTATCACATACACAGCCCAACAAGACAATGACAATAATCCACCAACAGCATACAAATCAATATGGCTAACCTGATCCAAAACACACACCCCACCCCACTCACACACGAAAAAAAGATCACAACAGCCAATCACAAACAAACAACCACACCCTAGGCCAACCCCAACCCCTCTCACCACCAAAGAAATACAAATGAACAGCAGAGAACCTGCACAAGCAATGCTGACACCAAACCCTACATACATTAAGCAAACTAGAAACATCACCACCCGACCCCCCCCCCCGCCCATCTTCCCCCCTTCCCCCCCCCCCAATGCCTCAACAAATGAAACTGTTTTGTAAAAATGTTACATGGAAAAAATATGAGAGACATTACACATACCTCTGTAAAACAAGAAATTTCTAAATAAAGAAAGAAAGAATGGATAGGTTTGATCTTCTTGCAGTCCATGGGACTCTCAAGAGTCTCCTCCAGCACCATAATTCAAAAGCATCAATTCTTCAGCGATCAGCCTTCTTTATGGTCCAGCTCACACTTCCATACATGACTGCTGGGAAAACCATAGCTTTTACTATATGGACCTTTCTTAGCAAGGTGATGTCTCTGCTTTTTAAGATGCTGTCTAGGTTTGTCATTGCTTTTCTCCCAAGAAGCAGGCGTCTTTTAATTTTGTGGCTGCTGTCTCCATCTGCAGTGATCATGGAGTCCAAGAAAGTAAAATCTGTCACTGCCTCCATTTCTAAATCTGATTCTGTTAGCATGAATTGGAAGTACATATATGTTGAACTAGGAAAACAATAATACATGTGTTAGACAAATTTTTGCAAATATTGGTTTGTTGCTGATATCTGTAGAATTAATTGTTGCCATCTCTGGAAAATTAGATTCCGATTGCTCCATTCCCATTGCTGAGGACTTTTACTAAGAAAAGCTCTTTCCCCTTTCAGTCAGCACACAGGGATTCTTCAGATTGCGGAGAACACAAATGTGTTCTATGGTACATCCTGTAGGCTACTCATTGCCCATCTGAGGAAATTGTGCCCTGTACAGAAAAACCAACTATAGTAATCAATCTGTTCATGCATAGATGTTTATTGGGGAAAAGAGTAAGATGTATTTGAACTATATGCCTTAAAGCAAAATGATCAGATCACATAAAACTAATATAATACCAGTGATTTGGGATGACTTGTCCCATCTCAAATCTGGCTGTCTTGTAAAATGCACAGCATTCCTTTAAGAGAGCTTTGAAATGCACGAGGCATGAGTGGTGCATATTTGGCTTCGAGGTACAGCAATAAAGTCAGCGGTGTGACAACCAAGTAATGTGACCTTCCAAAAAATATGTCCAAGATTGTGCAAGGTCTATTTCGGTCAAGGATTGGCGAGGAAGATAAAGCAATACACGAGCAGCTTTTTGTGGATAGTTTGCAAGAAGCAGCACACATACAGCTGCCAAATCCCTTGTCATTAGAGGATGAAAGTATGCTACTTAGCTCTGTGGAGAAGTATGTGCTTTGCATACAGAAGGTCACAGGTTCAAATCTCCAGCATCACTATTTCAAAAGATATTTTGTGGGAGGGCTGGGGCAGAACTTGATCAGCCGGTGCTATCAGTCAGAGTTGATGTTTCAGACAGAGTTTAGCAGCTTCACATATGTTTGAGGGGGGGGGGGATAGAAAACTGAGATCAGAGGAGACGAGGTGTAGAGGTGTAGAGGACTCCCTGGTCCTGAATGGGGTAACTGTGCCCCTGAAGAACCAGGTGCACAGCCTGGGAGTCATTTTGGACTCACAACTGTCTATGGAAGCGCAGGTCAATTCTGTGTCCAGGGCAGTTGTTTACCAGCTCCATCTGGTACGCAGGCTGAGACGCTATCTGCCTGTGGACTGCCTCGCCAGAGTGGTGCATGCTCTGGTTATCTCTTGCCTGGACTACTGCAATGTGCTCTACGTGGGGCTACCTTTGAAGGTGAACCAGAGTGGCTGGGGAAGCCCAGCCAGATGGGCAGGGTATAAATAATAAAATATTATTATTATTATTATTACAACTAATCCAGAATGCGGCAGCTAGACTGGTGACTGGGAGTGGCCACCGAGACCACATAACACCGGTCTTGAAAGACATACGGTACATTGGCTCCCAGTACGTTTCTGAGCACAATTCAAAGTGTTGGTGCTGACCTTTAAAGCCCTAAACAGCCTCGTTCCAGTATATCTGAAGGAGCGTCTCCACCCCCCATCATTCCGCCCGGACACTGAGGTCCAGTGCCGAGGGCCTTCTGGCGATTCCCTCACTGCAAGAAGCCAAATTACAGGGAACCAGGCAGAGGGCCTTCTCGGTAGAGGCACCCGCCCTGTGGAACGCCCTCCCACCAGATGTCAAATAGAACAACAGCTGCCAGACTTTTAGAAGACATCTGAAGGCAGCCCTGTTTAGGGAAGCTTTTAATGTTTGATGCATTGCTGTATTTTAATATTTTGTTGGAAGCCGCCCAGAGTGGCTGGGGAAGCCCAGCCAGATGAGCAGGGTATAAATAATATGTTGTTGTTGTTATTATTGGTTCGCTGCTACTTCAGCAATGGCAGCATCTTTCTGTTATTTTTCCGCACAATCCTGATGTTGTCACCTGCCAACACACATAGTAACCCAACATCCACATAGCAGTAGCTGCCATGCTCCCCTAAGGTGAGTAGTGTTGTCCTGAAATATCTCCTGGGAGCAATCTGGAACAGTTGGAATATGCAAAGTGACTCTTGGTATACGGATAAATATGGTACAATGAGCATCTCCCTATTTCTATCTGGGAAATATGTGGAAGGCATGCTTCTGCCTACCTAGACTTCTGCTGTCTTCTTCATGAAGTCCATTTCTTTCCTACTCCTTCTTCCCTAGATTATATTGGCTGCCCTCTGTGATGGTAGAGAAGCTTGGCCAATATCTGCTGGAGTGTCACCATCACTACTGCAACCAAATCCTTTAGCACATATGTTGGAGTGCTTTGGCAGATAAGAAACTGAATGCAGCTAAATCTATTGCTGCTGCTTCTTGCTTCTTCCTAAATCCAAATGTCAACCAGAAAGACAGAGAGCAAAGTTTACCTTCAGCAATGTGAGACTCCCGAGAGGGGAATTCATAATTAGGCCCCATTTTCTTCTTCTTCTTAACAATGTCTGCAAAGAGATTCATTCACAGCTTGCATTGTATACAGATGGCAAGTACAGAACAAGCTTCAAGTGTCTTAACAGCATTAAGATATACAAAGCTAATAGGGCAGCGTAGTGCAAGGCAGAGATGCAACAGTTCCGGCACCTTTGTGAACAGAAGGGCAAATTAAGGGAGGGAAACACAAAAGCTGGCCACAGTTTCTTCACCAGAGTTACACATTGATGGTAACGAAAGTGATAAGGAGAAATAGGGAGGTGGGATGTAAACTAGCAGCAAGATTCCATCAATTGTATAAATATTGCATAAGTTGTTTGAATATTCAAAGCAGAATCTTATTTCTAGAT
Organism: Podarcis tiliguerta; assembly: GCF_965153285.1. Lineage (NCBI taxonomy): Eukaryota > Metazoa > Chordata > Lepidosauria > Squamata > Lacertidae > Podarcis > Podarcis tiliguerta. Next base: position 66,753,920 of record NC_139537.1, on the reverse strand, counting down.
ATACACACAACAAATATGTATTACACAGCGATTGCAACAATAAATATTCAACCTGCTTCCCCATCTCTGTATTACCTTGTAATACTGTGGGTATCCTCATCGGTGAACATCCCCTGTGGGTGTTTTCTGTTGCATATTGCTAGTCAGTTTGGGTGCCACTGTGTATTAGGCCACATATAAGACCACATATTAGACCTATGGAGGACTGCTCAGGCAATGCTACTTGCTTTGAGATAAATAAGGATTGTAATAGATGACCTCCTAAATAAATAACTGTGACGTGCACAGGATGCCTTCATTATGTCAGTAGGCTCAGTGTTGTCGTGACTTAACAAGAAATTAATGTAAGATCTTCTTGAATTCACCTTTCTCACCATAACCAGGTATGATGGAGTTGTAGTCCACCTGGATGCTAATAGGTTCCCCATCCCTGCTCTAATACACAAGGAGCCATGACACATTCATGGAAACAGGAACAGCCAGCACTTTCTCCATTGATTCTTATACAGAATTATACAGGCTGGAGGCAGATGAAGCTTTGCTAAACTTATTTCTTCTGTTTATCAGTGATTTGCATGCAAAGATGCTGACATTTATGATTTAGAAACCTGAAAAGCAACCACCGAAGAAAGGGTTGTATCTTCCAGAGGTTTGTGTTGTAGTTGGGGTTTCTGTTCCTTGACAGGTTCTAATCATGGAAGAAATGGACAACCTAAGCTGGGAAGGTCATGACTTTGGGGCCAAATCTTAAGAACAACTAATTTTGACTTATGTGTATGGGAGCCTTTATGTGCCTTTTCAAGAGGACAGTGAGGGGAAGAGCTTTGTAAACTTTGGCCTGCTAAAACGCTGCCAGTTTACAAGAAATTGTACTGAATCACAGAACTGCGGAGTTGGAAGGGACCCCAAGGATCATCTATTCCATCTCCCTGCAGTGCAGGAAGGTCAAGTAGTTCATACATGACAGATGGCCATCCATCCTCTGCTTAAAAACCTCCAAGGAAGGAGAGTTCACCACCTCTCATAGGATGGTCTGTTCCACTTTCCAACATCTCTTACTGTCAGAAAGTTCCTCCTGATGTTTAGTCGGAATCTCCTTTCTTGTCACTTGAAGCCCTTGGTCCAGTTGCAGAAAAGGAGATCCATGATACTGGTTCTGCTATTGGAGCCATGACAGTGTCTCCCTTGAGAAAGGTCTCAGTGAGCTGCCTCTGTGTTGCAATTATCCTGCCGTCTTCCAATCTCATAAGGAGATTGCCATACTCAAGGGCATTTCTTCACTGTACTTTCCTTTCAAAAGCACTGTCCATCTTCCCCCCTGTAATTCCTCTTGATTCTTCAAGAGATACTTCAGAGTAGATGAAACCACAAAGCTTTCCACTGAGGGGGAAAAAATCAGTACTAGAGCTTATGTGTATTGAAGAAGAAATAATTTTAGTATGTGCTTCTCATCAACTTCCAGTGCTATGGTGCATTGAAAAACCTTACTGGCCATAATTCCAAGCTCTGGTATTTTAACTTTGCTTGGTATATCTTTCCCCCTTCCATATGCACAGGACTGAACTCATCTGTATATATCAGGGATGATGAAAATGCCTTCCAGATGTTGTTGGACTCAGGACTCCAACAGTTCCAGTGGTCAGGGATGCTAGAAGTTTCAGTCCTACAACATCTTGGGAGCCAGAGGTTCCTCATCTTTGGCACATATTCATCTTTCTCCTCTACTTCAAGTGCATACATCTGAATATGTTAAGTTTTTGTTTACAGCAGCTGATGCCTCAACACATTTTTAGCTAGAAAGTTCTTGCATGAAAATGAAGTATTTAAGCGTCAGTAGTTCTTCTGTATCAGTGCTGGGCTTAAGGAATTTTGCCTTTCTTATTTTTAGCATGCAGATAGAGGTGCCATTTAGAAAGGTAGCCTTTCCTCCCCTTCCCCATCCTGTCACTGTGTCATAGTCTTAGGTCTGTGGGCGGTTATTTCCCAGGAGCGCCTCAATCTCTAGGCAGTTCCACAAAGTGCATAATGATAGTAAGGATTTAAATGGGGCAAGAAAATAGCTCAGTTGGTCAGAACATGGTGCTGATAATGTCAAGGTTGCAGGTTCGATCCCCATATGGGGAAGCTGCATTTTCCTGCACTATGGGGGTTGGACCAGATGATCATCAGGAGCCCTTTCAAATCTATTGTTCATTGATTCGACACACAATGAATCCTAAATGCAGGTAGGTAGCCATGTTGGTCTGCCATAGTCAAAACAAAGTAAAAAATACCTTCCAGTAGCACCTTAGAGACCAATTAAGTTTGTTATTGGTATGAGCTTTTGTGTGCATGCACACTTCTTCAAATACCATGGACTTCCATTTCATGCGGCTCAATGTGGTGCCTTCCATAGTTTTAGTTACAGGTAGGTAGCCGTGTTGGTCTGCCGTAGTCAAAACAAAATAAAAAAAATCCTTCCAGTAGCATCTTAGAAACCAAAGCTCATACCAATAAGAAACTTAGTTGGTCTCTAAGGTGCTACTGGAAGGAATCATAAATGCATTAATCATTTTGCCCACAAAGAAAACTGTGTACTTTGCACTTAAGCACTGTGTTAAGAAGACTAATGTAGTTATTGTTCAATTGTTTTAAAACTATTACAATAACAGAGCAGGGCTTTCGTAGCATTATATCAGAATCTGGACAAACTGTGGTTACTCTTACCTGTGGTTGAAGGAAGCCAACTTCAAACCATGGTTTATATGAAGCTAGCTTGTATCAATAGAATCTAGTTTAAACTAGTCATAGTTTAGCACTATGTACAAACCCTAAGCTAATGTGAACTGAAGATTGCAGCAAAACATTCTGAGCTCCCACTTAGAGCTGCACCAGAGATGGAGAGAGTAGGTGTGAGTGCAAGAATCTGAAGCTCACTCACAATCCATTAAGGTTAGATAATAGTTTATCATTATCTCAGAATGAGGCCATAGAGTAACTTGGTCTATGGGCACCTTTCTGAATTGCACCCGCTCTACCTTTGTGCCAACATCTTTGGATATAGATTGTTGTGAGAAGGGCCAGTGGTTAGATGATCTGGGCTTGCAGCAGAATGTCGGACTCTGTGGTGTTTTCTTCCTCCAGTCCAATCTTTGAATGTATCTATTTTTCTAGGTGTATTTTTGAGTGTATTACATTTCTTCCTTGGATAATAATGTAAAAGTGAAACATTCTCCAAGCCATCCCAGAGGCCTCTTTAGGTTCTATTGTGTCACAGTTCTTCACTCTAAAAATTAATGAAATTCGGGCACAAAGAGACTTTTCATGAAACAGCACCTGCAGGTCTGCCACCTCGTCATAATTTAAGCAAATGTGAAGTAGGATTTAAAGAGACTGCAGGAATGATATTTTCTCCTTCAGCGCTTTGAGAAGGGATGTAAGTGGACTTTAACGCTTACTTCTATTACTGACATCAAAGTCAAACTTTTAAATAACCAACCCACTCCACTAATATATCTACTAATTAATAGAACCATAATTTAGTAGAATGTGCTCCAGTTTGAGATATTTAAATCATGGGCTAACTACTCAAAGGAAAATCTCAATGTCACAACTTGTTTATTCAGTGAATTGTGTCCTTCATGATTTGTGCCTTGCTCACATAGGGTGTGTGTGTGAGGAGGGGGAGAGAGATTTGCAACTTTTTTGTTTTCAGAATTTTTGTTGAAGAATAAGTGCTATTCAAGGATGGAATAACACAACTGCCACATCTAACACTTATTCCTTCAAATTTGCATTTGGCCTTATCTATATTCATTTTAAATTTAATACTTTAGAACATCGATAGCATTTGTAACTAAAAAAGTGTTAATCTAATAAAAACAAGGGAAGAAAAACAAGATGAAATACAAGAAAAGACTGAGCATTTTATGTCAGTATCATATATATTGATAAATATATCCTTGATGGTCACCACCACTACTACCACCATAATATGGAAAAATGTAAAGCTGTCATTGAACAGCTCTCATTAGATAATTTGTTATACTGCATCACAATCCTGAATTTGCATGAAGTCAGGGTGGAATAAGGGAGCAAAAGAAAAGTCGGACTGCACAACACTAGTGGTCATGGTATGGGAGTGAGGAGGGAGAGCCATAGAGGGGAAAGTGCTGGTTTAAAACAATGGCAGAAGTTTAATTAAAACAGGTGGAGGAAGTTGAAAAGAAAGTGGCAGCTTTAAACATCAATAGACGTGTGACTAAAGGAGGGATTGGGGAAATTGAGCAGAAATAAGTGGCAATTTAAAACAATGACAGAGGTTTGAGCAGAGTGAACAGGGGAAGACACTGAGGGGGAAGAGGTTTGAGTACAGCAATATGGAAGTTATGAAAAGCTCTGTTGCATGAGCTTTTTGGTTGTAGCTTCTGTGTTGAACCCATTTCTGCTATTTTTCCTTGCTGAAACTGGTTTTTTGTGTGTGTTTTGTTGGGCTATCTGCTTTCTACCCTACTAGTTTCAACAAACACCAGCTTCCACTGGCCACAGCTTTTCCTATATGTTTTCCCCTTTTCTATCCCGTGTTGGGCAAAACTATAGTCCTCTTTACTTCAGCAGGTAGAAGTGAAGTACCAGGCTTTGGAGAGAAGCTTCTGGGTTGGACCCACTTCAAACCTATTTTGACATCTTCATAGTGACAGGAAGAGTGTGTGACTGTACTTTTTCAGGAAGCAATTCCTTTGTGATTTGAAATGTGACAATTTCTCTTAGACTGCAAACAATCCATGCCCACTCCCCTGGGAGCAAGCCCAACTGAAGTCAGTGGGAATTACTTCTTAGTAACCTGTATAGATTTTGCTATCGCTGACAGAGAGCTTCCTTAACTATTTATTCTTGAGAAAGAGCCATATGAAGAAAAATACATTAAAATCTACACAATTGTAAATGTTGTAAAATGACTTTATTTTTATTTTTAAGTGAACATAGAACATTTACAATAGGACTATGAATATTGTTACTGATAGTGGATCACAGCCACGTAAGTAAGAGTAGTAAAAGCACTTAAAGGGCATTCCTATTTAGTCTCTCTCTCTCTCTCTCTCTCTCTCTCTCTGTGTGTGTGTGTGTGTGTGTGTGTGTTTGTAATGCATTTATCACAGAGGCTCATGTATTACATTTCTATAATGTTGCTCATTCCACCTGCCACCTCTCAATACTTCTGAGCTCATTGTATATAGTATCATCATAAAAACACCCATTAGATTTATTTTCACTTACAAGACGCAGACATTGCCTTATTTGTCCTTCGTTCATCCATCCCAGTGTTCACAAAGGAAACAGAAAGGCAAGTTCTATCTTATTTTCATGACACCTATTTCTGAAGAGCAACAAAATGTGCAGTTTTGAATGTCGTCACATGTCAAATACAGATGAGAAATGATTGCTTCTAAAAATAACTTGTCATTTTATCAGGGTTTTATTTTATTCTTCACTCTACTGCATCATAACCAGTTCACTTGCTTCTTTCTTGTGTTACTGGGGCCATTGGTAAAACAAATATAGAAGCCAATAAATTCCCCTTTGATTGTTTTTCATGAAATACTGAGGTCCGGAACAGGTCATACTTCACCAATATATTCTTTCCGCATCTGTAACATATCTAGAATGTAGAGATGTGAAAGGAATTTGTGTCAGTTTGTACCTCAGGGTAAATCTGCCTAATTCACACTTTCTGAAACAATAGTCCTCATGAATATTCACCAGCATTTTAGCACAAAATTGTGCTAAAATGTTGATGAATGTTCATAAGGACTTAGAAAAGAATAAGATATGCAAATGTGGAGAACTGAATTTAAGATTCGAAGAATGAGAACAAAGAGAAACCAAAATTGACAGTTTCTCCCATCCCTACTAGTATGTTATGGCAAAGCCAATACAGTGGTACCTCAGGTTACATACGCTTCAGGTTACAGACTCCACTGACCCAGAAATATTGCTTCAGGTTAAGAACTTTGCTTCAGGATGAGAACAGAAATTGTGCTCTGGCGGCGCAGTGGCAGCAGGAGGTTCCATTAGCTAAAGTGGTGCTTCAGGTTAAGAACAGTTTCAGGTTAAGTACAGACCCCCAGAACAAATTAAGTACTTAACCCAAGGTACCACTGTATTGGCAACAGCATCGCTGCTAAGGAGATGTAATGATCTCCGTTCAGAGAAGGAATTCAATCCTACACCTTTTCCTCAGCACCTGGATTATTATTTGTTATTTATCGTATTTATTCATCACCTTTTCCACAAAGTAACCCAAAGTGACTTACACAATAGTATAAACATTAAAACCAATTATAAGAAACCAGAGCAGAATAAAAACCTACATAAATAGGTAAATTCCATACATATAAATGACAGGTCTAATGCATACAAGCCTGAATTTGACTGAACACTAATGGGAGCAAGATATACTTCCAAATATCAAATCTGCCTGATCAGTTCTAGAGAAGTGATCCATCTAGCTCTTGTGGCGCCATATCAACCAGCTACAGAGTGTTTCTCACACACACACACACACACACACACACACATACATATATATGTAAAATCTATGGTAAGATAAGTGTTACCGGTCTCCACCGGAGATGCATAGTTCCACAAAACAAGGAAATGGGTGAATTGAGAGAAATGTAACAAGTCTATGTGACAAGGAACTGCCTGGCAGAATAAAAAGCAAAATAGCTATTAGATCTGCACTTTTCTGTGAGGAAGAACGCTGGGCTCTGAAGTTGGATGGGTACTGGCTTGAAATGGAGTGCAAATGGAAATGTCATGATGAATCCTGAGAAGTCTGAAGATGCACTACGTTTAAGCTGAAACAATTAATAGAATTGTGAATGTAGCGGTGAATGCAGGGGGGAAAAGGGAAGGATCTTGTTTGGGCATGCAAAAAGATACACACACAATGAAATACTATATACAGCCGTACTTTGGAAGTCGAACAGCCTAGTTCTTGAACGTTTTGGCTCCCGAACAATCGAAACCCGGAAGTGACTGTTCAGGTTTTTGAATGTTCTTTAGGAAGCCGAACATCTGATGGGGCTTCTGCACCTTCTGATTGGCAGCAGGAGCTTCCTGCAGCCAATCAGAAACCACATTTTGGTATTCAAACGTTTTGGAAGTCGAATGACCTTCCGGAGTGGATTCCGTTCGACTTCCAAGGTACGACTGTATATCTATTTAAAAGTAAGTCTCATTGTGTTCCTTGGCGTTATTCCCAAGTAATGGGGTTGTAGCCTAAACATAGATTACAGGAAAGACTAAAAATTAAATAGATTTGATTCTCTCCCCCCATGTATTAGAAGTAGTGTAACTACTGGCTGGAGAGAGCAGGTGCATAAAAAGGCTGCTCTCTCCATCAGATACTTATATAACATAATATCTTTAGTTTCTGGCTACATGTTGTAGTGCCTAGAATACAGGCTTTACAGCAAGGTTCTAATGTGTTCTCAGATATATAGCACTTATTTACTTCATGGGGTATCTTTTTGGTCATTTTATTTCTAATTAGCTTATTACAAAAGCCTTCATCTACATTCTGTCATCTTAAACATTGTCATCTAAATTATGGAGCTTTATCCTGAGGTGGTGTTTGGGCTGGTGTTTGGGACTGGGATGTTTGAGCAAATGCTGAGGCCCCCAAACCAGACACCAGATACTGAATCCACCCATCTCCAAATTTCCTGAGATTTTATTACCTCTTTCAGGATACTAGAATCCAGGCTCATCCAATGACGCTGAATGTTGAAAGATTCAGGACTAACAAAAGAAGGTAGTGCATGGTTAAACTATGGGATTCGCTCAGTTGGTTACAGCGTGGTACTGATAGCACCAAGGTTGCAGGTTCAATCCCCATAAGGGACAGCTGCATATTCCTGCATTGTAGGGGGTTGGACTAGATTATCATTAGGCTCCCTTCCAACTCTGATTCCATGATTCTAAGATGTATTGATGTTATCAACTTGGATGGCTTTAAAAGTGTATTAGACAAATTCATTAAATTTCAGGTTTTCCATGGCTACTAGTGATGATGGTTATGTTCTTCCACTGACAGAGGGATTTGATAAGTTTTTATCACCCCCCCCTCCTTTTCCTTATATTTTTAAAGGGCAGATTCTCCATGCATTAGATCAATGGCACCTACGTGAGCAGACCCTTGTGTACTTCACATCTGATCATGGGGCACATGTGGAAGAAATATCAGACAACGGAGAAGTCCAGGGAGGTTACAATGGAATATATAAAGGTATGAGCCATTTACTGTTCTTACTATTGTGTTTTACAAGAGCTGGGGGGAAATGTACGATTATAACCTTCTTCTTCTTCTCCTTTGGTGATCACTTGTAGCCGAGTAAGATTGTCTTCCATGAACACAGTCTTAATGGTGTGTCCATAGGTGACTGTGGAGGCCAATTTTATCCTTCCAATTTTATCCATATATCCTTCCACAATGGGGACATGGGTTTCTAGGTAGGAGTTGATCACGGTGTGGATCTGCCAAACGTGCTTTCCTCTTAGCACATTTCTCCCTTTTATCCTGAGTTTGAGCGTCTTCAAAGTCCATGACACCTTTGGTAAAGACTATTATGCAATTGGAGTGCTTGCAGGCCAGTGTTTCTCAGTTGTTAGTGTTTATACTACATTTTTTTTAGATTTGCCTTGGTTGACCATCAGCATTACGCTTTCCATTTTTAAGTTCGGAATGGAGTAGTTACTTTGGAAGACGATAATCAGGCATCCGAATAACATGACCAGTCCAACGAAGTTGATGTTGAAGAATCATTGCTTTGACACTGGTGATCTTTGCTTCTTCCAGTATACTGGCATTAGTTCACATGTCTTCCCAAGTGATATGTAAAAATTTTTGGAGACACCGTTGGTGGAATCTTTCGAGGATTATAACCGTTCTCAAATGCTCTATGCTTTTTTCATGAAAGTGAATATACATTTAGTATAAGACTGTGAATATTATTGCTTTTGGGATGTCACAGGCATATAAGTAATAGTTGTAAAACTTTAAGAACATATATTAAGTATGTGCATTTACGTAACACATTTATCACTGATATTCAAGTGATAAATTTTATACAGTGTTGTTTATTTTAACCCAGCTTCTAGTAATCTTATTGTGTAGCTTCTGTTAACATGCATAAAATCCTAAAAAGACACCCATTAGATTTACTTTCTCTCAGAATAAGCACATGCTCTCTTACAGTGTATTCCTAATGACCTCCACTCAGAAATAAATCCTATTAAATTCAATGGGGCTTACAACCATATGAGAGGGGGTAGAAGTTTAGCTTTATTTGTTTGTATCTCACTTGTCCATCCAAATCTCATTCTGCAGGAAGGAAATAGTGATACAAATTCTGCGTTATTTGGGGAGAATGCCTTGCCTAATGAGATCGGCTGCCCAAAGAACTGCAGTCTTGAACAGCCTTTTCCTAACTTCAGGCCCATAAATGTTGTTGGACTACAACTCCCATTATTCCTGACTACTGCCTGTACTGGCTAGGCATGATAGGAGTTATAGTCCAACAGGATCTGGAGACTCACGGTTGGGAAAGGCTGATCAAGATAATAGCATGAATTCGCATATAATGAAACAGACTCACATTGCAAAAAACATCATCAGTAACAAAAACTCTTGACTTGAGAGGACTGTGGCCAGCCAATAGCACATCAAGTCCAGCATCCTGTTCTCACAATGGCCAACCAGATGCAGTTTGGGAAACCTGCAAGCAGGATTCAAGCAAAAGGGCACTCTCCCCTCCTGTGATATCCAGCAATTGGTACTCAAAAGCATTACTGCCTCCAACCAGGGAAGCAGGACATAGTCATCATGGCTAGTAGCCTTTGATAGCCCTCTCCTCCATCTATTTTTCTAAAACTTCTTTAAGACAATCTAGGTTGATGGCAACCACTGCTTTCCATAGGAATGAGTTCCATACTTTAACTATGAAGTGCAGGGGACACGGGTGGCGCTGTGGGTTAAACCACTGAGCCTAGGACTTGCCGATCAGAAGGTCAGCGGTTCGAATCGCCTTGATGGGGTGAGGTCCTGTCACTCGGTCCCTGCTCCTGCCAACCTAGCAGTTCGAAAGCACACCAAAGTGCAAGTAGATAAATAGGTACCGCTCCGGCGGGAAGGTAAATGGCACTTCCGCGTGCTGCTCTGGTTCGCCAGAAGCGGCTTAGCCATGCTGGCCACATGACCCGGAAGCTGTACGCCGGCTCCCTTGGCCAATAAAGTGAGATGAGCGCCGCAACCCCAGAGTCGGTCATGACTGGACCTAATAGTCAGGGGTCCCTTTACCTTTACCTTACATAAAGAAGTACTTTCTTTTACATGTCTTGAGTCTTCCAACATTCCACTTCCTTGGATGCCCACGAGCTCTAGTGTTATGAAAGAGGGACAAACATTTTTCTCTATCCACCTTCTCCATGTCGGGCATAACTTTATTATCTTCTATTTTGTCAACTCTTACTCTCTTTTTCTTGAACTAAAAAGTTCCAAACACTGCAATCTTCATAGGGGAGTTGCTTCATCACCTTGATAATTTTGACCACCCTTTTCTGAACATTTTCCAGCTTATCCTTTTTGTAGCAACACAACCAGAACTGTATACAGCATGGCTATTTGATATTTAAGAAGCATACAAAAATCACAGTAAACCACACACGTTCATCCACTACTATAAATTCCCTTTTCACTTCTTACATTATTTTTTTACTGTAACATGTCATACTTTAAAATTCATAAATTAATGTAAGGCTTATTTTTTCTTCCTTATCAGAAGAAGCAGGACTACATCAGCATCTGAATTGAGTACCTAATTAGTTTAATGAGCTTCCCAAGCTCGAGAGAAAGTTTAGAAAGCTATATAAAAATCTGGTTGTGCCTGTTTATAGAGTATTTTGGAATTTAATTTTATTAAAAAATTAAACAAATGAATGGCTGTGTAACTCCATATGATCCAAAGTTTGTATGATTAGGTAATTAAAAAGGACATTTTGGAAAATGTGATCCAAATGTTTGAATAAAATTGCTAATTGCTGCTAGAAAAGTAAAACAGAGGGTCCCATCTCTTAAGTGTGGGTTTGTATGTTACCATAGTAACACGGTTGCTGTTTCCCTGTGGAAACAGCACTGCTCTGTTAATGTCTATAAATAAATAAGAACATGAGTTGGATGAATTACACTATTCCTTTCTATACTAGCTTTGCTCCTCTAACAACAAATGAGTTAGCCCTATAGAATTTTGGATATTGTGATAACAGCTGCCAGAATAGCATAAGAAGGCCCATGATAGATCAGAACAAATGCCTATCTTTTCCAGCATGCTGGTCTCACAGTGGCCAACCATATGACTATGGGAAGCCCACAATCAGAACATTAACTCAAAGCATTCTCCCAGTCACGTTTCTGTCATCTAGTAATTAGAGGGTTATATTGCCTCTGTTACTGGAAGTAATATGCCCAATGTGTTGTTGGATGACTAGAGTGGAATTCAGCACCACATTATCATTGTTGTTCCAATGATTACCATTGTTTATCATTGTTGTTCCAATGATTACCATTGTTGTTCATGAAGATATGACTGCCACCCATTCCTTTTACAGGAGAAAGTAAAGGATTGCACACTATTCAGTTGGGGCTTAAAGCTGATCTTTGCCCCTGGTGACTACAAATCTGCTCCTATATTATTATTTATTAAATTTATCTACCACCCTTCATCCAAAGATCACACAGCAGTTTTCAATATAAAGACAGAAAAATACATAACATATTAACAAATGAAACACACACACTCACAGCAGTTTAAAAAGGCATAGATTATTTAATTAGCTAAAGGCATGGGAGAAGAATGTTTTTGCCTGGCACCTAAGATGGTGCCAGGTGAGTCACCCTGAGGAGAGCATTCCATAAGTGAGGAGGCACTACAGAAAAGGCTCATTCTTGTGTTTCCATCCTCTAGAACTCTTATGAAGGAGGGACATGTAGGAGGGCCTCAGCTGATGATCACATAAGCCAGCAATTTATCCCATTCTGTCCCATTCTGAGTTATTTTTCTTGGTCATGCTAGGATGAGGAAGACTGCTGGGAGCCGTTTAGCTACTTATTCTATTTTCTTTGCTTTGAATGATGTTCACCAATCCTGGGAATAGTCTCTCACCACACATTTCTGTTTAAATATTCAGAACCATATTTACCTTTTCCTTTGTCTTGTACCGTTTGCTCAATATCAAAATATAATTTGATCTTCAATGTTTAGATTAAGAAGATTGATTTCAGAAAGGTCTCTGCGTGTAGTTAAATGTTTAACTAAGTATGCCCAAGTTTACCCTGATATGTTTTCCTTTGGAAATAACGATTATTAAGGCCTAAAGTCCAACATATCAAACATTTTCTACTCTGGACTATAGAAAGCCAGAAGAGAAAATAAAATAAAATATTGCATATGTATTGTTCGTGAGTTGAACCATGTGGTTATCGGTTTGTCTAAACAGAAATTGTAGCATAATTTTCTATAAATATAGTGTTTGCGATGAGGATTCTCAATAATGTATCTTCCATATATGAACATGTGAAGATCAATCCAACCAATTAACCCTCTCATCGGAGATGCCACTATCTGCTCAACTCGAAAGCTCTCAGTGTATCTTCACAATTTGAACTCAATCATTTATCATCATGCACAGCCAGATCAGAACCAATAATGAAGCATAAGAGCGTTTGGAAATAAAGTGCCTGGCTGCAGCTAGCGGGAATCGGATAAAACAAAATGGCATCAGCTGTGTGGACTGAAAACTCTGGTTGTGAGGATAGTCTCAACAGAACATTTCTATGTTAGTTGAGTCAGAGGTTATTTAGACATAACCTGGTCATAAACACAATTATTGCCAATTTTATTTCCATTCTGTTGAATCCAATCAAGGTTCACTGAACCTGATCAGATCGTTAGAGCTTAGTTAAAACAGTATTTTACATTTTATTTTCGCTTACTTTGTGACTGAAGAACAACTCCAGCTGTCCCTGTCCCTGTATTCTTTTGAATGTCTTGCATTATCTTTCACATTCTGTACACTAGAATTAAGTGTTCAAAAGGCCCAATGGCAGGACTTCTGGGTTTCATGAATTCCCTGACATAGCTCAGGGATGACCCTCCCATCAGGTAAAACTGTGTCAGATGCTGGGGCAACAGGAGAAGCTCCCCTGTCATTCCACTCTGTTGGAGGAAAGAGCTGGGGATGTTAAATGACCCATATGTGCTAGGCTGCTGTCACAAGCACACCAAAGAGCCCTCTCATGTCACCAGTGCTGAAGTAATATTTCACTACCACTCCAGTGGGCTTTTGCATGTGAAATGCAGGGAAACGATCTTGCTTTTTGCCTTAGGCAGCAATATGTCTTGGGCCACCCTGACACAGCTCAAGGGCATTCCTGAGACTTGTGAGCAAAGCAGTTTGGCATTCCATGAGTTTCTCAGGCCACACTCAGGGTAGATTTATGTATTTCAACATTAGTGTGCTGTCTTTCACATCTGACCCTGCCAGTGCAGCTCGCAACATATTAAAACTATAAAACTCAGCAGAACAATAAGGGTCACCATCTACAGTACAACACACATAAACACACAATTGCACCAGCAGCCATTTAAAGCATTATATACCTTCAGTCAGCACAGCGATAAAATCTCCAAACCATGGAACTAAAATTATGACAGATATCATATTTATGTATGATGTAAACCTGGCCCTGCTAACAGTTTTGCCTTACCCTGACACTAAGGCTGGGCTGAGGCGTGGTACAGAGTGCCTAAACTCTGCCAGAAAAACTCTGGAATTACATAGCTCATTTGTCCTGAAAACATGGCAGCTTCTTTGGGCTGTGGGCTTTGGACTATCTCAGGATTCCACAGTTCTCAGAGCAACAGGGTTGTGTTCAGCTAAATCAGGCTTCCTCAACCTCAGCCCTCCAGATGTTTTGAGACTACAATTCTTATCATCCCTGATCACTGGTCCTGCTAGCTAGGGATCATGGGAGTTGTAGGCCAAAAAATCTGGAGGGCCAAGGTTAAGGAAGCCTGAGCTAAATCATGGTACACATGGGACAACTTCTTCAAGCACAACGAAACGTCCGCTCTCTCTCCTCTTCCTGTGAACCTCCACTACTCCTAAATATCCTCCAGATACTTGGGGGAAACCGCAGAGCAAATTTTAGCAGTTGCAAGTGGGGGACGGAAGGCTGGGGCGGTGTAGGGGATGGATATTCTGTTGTGCTTGTGGAAGTTGCTCAATGCATACAATGATTTAGTTGGATTCAACCATTGGAACCAACCTTTGAACATTTTTGTCTGAGCTATGATTGGTCTTCAGGACTTTGGCAAGGAAAAAAAAAGCACAGCTTGATTCTGATACGGCTTGTATAGCTGTTCAACAATAGCTTCTCCCTTATCAGACAGGAAGGTTCATACTGAAATTCAAATTGAAACTACTAAATATTCAGTGCTTTAACTGTCCACTAAGAGAGATTGAAAGCAGCTGATATTTTCATGTTGGGATTTTTTCTCCCTTTTAAAATTAGTTTAGATTTTTAAAGCCATTTTTATGGGTTTGATCCTTAACATAGTTGTCATCTTCAAACTGCACACAGTATACTATTTGTGATCAAAATATAACAACACAGCTGAAATGAAATAACGCGTGGACTTCATCAGCCCTGATTTATTCTTTTAAATTTCCCTGTTCATTTCTACTGGGCTAGATAATAGAGTAGTTGAGCATTACTTTGAACTTTTTTTTTAGTGTGGTTTTAACTCCTAAACTTCTCAGCTGTTTCCACTTGTGATAATTGCTATATTGACATGAAATGAAAGACTGCCCTTGATCCAACATTTTAATTCACTGAAGAATATTGCATTCCTAACCTCACATTCAGCCGCAGCAGAAAGAAACACAAACTACTAGCATATTGATTTTAAATTTAATTCATATTATACTGTCAAGAGGATACACCTATTGTTGCTATCACTTGCTGAAAAATATGGCCTTTTCATTTCCTGAAATAATAGATCTTTCTACCAGTTCTTTGGTTGCCTTTCATGAAATTCTGTTCAGATTTTTTTCTGGCCAACACATTCCAAACAGATAATATATATATTTTGGGGGTCTTTGAAATAATGCATAGTCCATGTCCATTCTACATTTTCATACTGTGTTGTTGTCTGCCTCACAAAAGCATGCTTGCTATTCATTCTCACTCATGAAGTGGGGATTTTCAGTTTTGCTTCTTTCTCTCTTCACCCCTCATGAGGTGTTGACACTGAAGGTGACCTGCTCAAGGAATGTTTGGTAAGGTACAGAAAGGCAGCAAACAAAGCTGTTGACTGCAATCACACGCCAGATGAAGAAAGAGAAGCCCTTTTTAAATTGCATTAAATAATGTTGTGTGCAAAATACATTTGCCAGTGTTTTTGGAGACAATTAATTAACTGCCTTACTAGTTCAGACCAAAAGTCCATTTAGGCTGCAATTCTATACAGTGGTACCTCTGGTTGTGAACGGGATCCGTTCTGGAGGCCTGTTTGCAACATGAGCAGAATGCAACCTGCGCCTGCACGGGTCACGATTCGCCGCTTCTGCGCATGTGTGTGACGTCATTTTGTGTCACATGCGTGAGTGGCAAAACCTGGAAGTAACCCTTTCTGGTACTTCCGGGTCGCCGCGGGACGCAACCTGAAAACGCTCATCCTGAAGCAAATGTAACATGAGGTATGACTGTACTCATGTTCCTGAGAGTAAGTCCTATTGAAATCAATGGTGCATACATTTGAGTACACATAAGTAGGATTTCACTGATAGTCCACTATTATATCTGACATCTAGTTGGTTTTGGAAAGTCAGAGTCTGACACTAACATATGGAATTAAGAGGTATAGTAGCTCTGTAAACATGGACAGAGTTCTTTCTAAGGTGGTTTAAGTTGTGTTTACTCTTTCCAAACCATCCATAATTTTAATAAATCTCTAGTATATTGCCTGTGAGTTAACTGGCAGAAGGCAGCTCATGGGACTACACTTTTATTGTCGTCATCTCTAAAGTACCCTATACCCCCCCCCCAAAAAAAAAAACCCACTCTCTCTGTCAGGATGCTGTCAGCAGCTCCTGGCTGGTTGCCTAGGAAATTATAAAGACAAGGAAAACTTTCTTACCATCCTTTTTTATTTCAATCTTTACAGAAAGAGGCTATAGAACCCAGCCTCTTGGATAATGGTGTTGTCCTGAGTGAATCTCCACTGCCCCCCTTCTCTCCCACTTCCTCGTTCATCATTCTTATCATCTCCTCTACAAGTGGTGCTATGTGCCCTCTGTCTTTGAGTTCTTTGCTCTCTTACTTTTAAGGCTCGCCAGGTTCTGGGATATGGAAGGTCTAGAATGCTTTTTAATAATGTCTCAGCTGGGTGTTGTTCCAGCTGTCCCATGATTTCCCAGCTTTTCCCCTCATCTGCCTCTGAGCTGCTACCTCCCTCAACCTCCTGTTGTAAATCTATACTGTCTTCCTCTTCTTCCTCCCTGGAAGAGTTAGGATGGAGAGGCAGTCTCCACCATTCCTCCTCTGCCCAGTCCCCGACACTCTCCAAGGTCAGTTCCTCACCCACCCAGAAGTGCATCATACAGAGCTGCAGTGGGAGGTGGGAATCACTAAACACTGGACAAAGGGATCTTGTGTCAGTAGACAACTAGAGTAAGATGCCTTCTCCCTATTTCAGGCAATGCTCTCCTTGTATTACAGTCTCACCCTCTCTCCTGATAAGCACAGCACTGCTGTTGATGTGGTACCCTTCCCTGGCAGCTACTTTCTTGAATGTGGATGGGGGGGAAACCCCCGGAGAAGGTGTTCCAGAGGGAAAGAAAGATACACAGCCATCAAATACCATCTCTGAGCAGGGCCCCGGCTTACCATTAGGCAGAGTGAAGCAGCCACCTCGGGGGGCAGATACTGGGAAGTGGGCAGCAGCCATGAAGGGTTGAAGAACAGAGCTGCCTTGCCGCCCCTGAGTTGTTTGCTCACTGAACTGTCTTGGAGAACACTGTCCCATCATCAATGCTGAATCAAGGTTCAATTAACAGTCCAATTGGCTTATTTATGTAGCATGTGGGAGAGGGCAGACTCCATCTTTTCCTTCAGCGCAGTCAGCAAAACATACTGAGCTTGCTTCGCCTCATGGTCATCTTTATTCTAAAGAGCCACAATTTCTTGGCAGGAAAAGATCTCTGTCTCCTCCCCACAACAATCATCTTCTCATTCTATTATATCCTTAAAAAAAGAAAAGTGGGTGGCCGCAACTGCGCACAGTTCAGTGTTCCAAGTGTTGCTGCAGCATAGATTTATAGAATGCAATTATAATACTCACTGCTTTATTTTTCCAAACCATTCTAATATTTCCCAACATTTTCAGTGCTGCAGCACATAGAGAGGTAATTTTTGGTGAGCTAATAGCATCACAATTTTTGTGTGGGGTCACGGACAATTCAGTTCACAACAGTATTTAAGTTAAATAAGCATTTTGTGGCTCTTTTGGGAGAGATGCAAAATAAGCTGGAGTTTATACTTCAGAAAATAATAATTCTTCAGTTGGGCAAAACTTCCACTTTTTAAAGGACATAATCGTGCCATTGCTTCCTTGCTTCTGGTACATAGGCTTGTGTCCTTTGGCAAAAATCATCAATCAGGGTTGCAGTAATGATGAAAAACTATCTAGCTCATAAGGTGGTGGAATCCATTATCTTAAATATTTTTATTCAAGATGCTGCCAGAATGGTGGCCTTACTTATGTGAACAGAAATTTGGATCATATAGCCTTCATGAGGGATGGACATGAAAAACCCACCCATCCTTTTCTGGTACTTAGACTTCTCTCTACATGGTGATGTTGTTGTTGTTTTGAAGTATGTCTCACTATGGCTAGTCTGAGAAAGATTTATCAATTAGGAAACAATACAAAAACCAGAATCCTAGTTTCCCCTTGAAATTTCAGCTTTCCACTACAATTATTACAATATCAGTGGGTCCACACTAAATAAAACTTAGTTGACTACCATCTTTTGTGCCCACTTGCAGATTGGGCAAGCTGCATGTGTTATCATTTCAGAAGAGATGTATGCAACCTGATTTAATAGATCATGAATTTATTATTTATGTGAGTTTGGGCTGATTTGTCTGTTGATTAAATTTATGCAAGCAAAAATAATCACTGTGAAGCCAAAAGTGTAATCCTTTGTTATTAGGCGGTGTACAGGAAACATTTTCTTCCTTTGTGTGAGTGTGTGGGAGAATGTCTCTTTATTGTGGTGCTTGCATCTTCAAGTTTCCAAGGACTGTTATTAAAAACAATTCTGTTTTTTAAAAGATCTGCTCCATGATTAATCATGGTGCTGTATCTAATAATTGAGACAAGAGTAAGACATTTTACTGTAAAAGCTCAAAGACAGCAACAACAGCAAGACTTACTTCCTTGGTCTAAACAGTGTTTCATAATCCTGTCCTTAAACTGGCGAGGCTCCTAGTTGTGCTAAAGGTAGGCTGCCTACAAAGTTAACAAATGGGGCACCATTTGGGTTGATAACAAGGTTAATGGATCAATCTGGCAAATTGTTTGATTGGACTATTACAGGGATGGAGAACCTGTGGCCTGCCAGATGCTGTTGGACTACAACTCCCCTCACCCCTGACCATTGGCCATGCTCTCTGAGTATGATGGGAGTTGGAGTCCTATAACATCTGGATGTCTTCAAGTTGCCCGTCCCTAATTTTTGTAATCCTTTTTCTCTAGGTGGAAAGTCTACAAGTTGGGAAGGAGGGATTCGAGTACCTGGTCTTCTCCGCTGGCCTGGAGTGTTTAAACCTGGCACACATATTGATGAGCCCACAAGTAATATGGATATATTCCCCACGATAGTTAAACTTGCTGGAGCATCACTGCCCAGTGACAGGTATGGAATGTTGTTTCATTTGTCATAAAAGACATAACATCCAAAAATAACAAACCTCT
Source organism: Podarcis tiliguerta (assembly GCF_965153285.1). Classification (NCBI taxonomy): domain Eukaryota; kingdom Metazoa; phylum Chordata; class Lepidosauria; order Squamata; family Lacertidae; genus Podarcis; species Podarcis tiliguerta. Next base: position 66,734,838 of record NC_139537.1, on the reverse strand, counting down.
GCTACCTTTGAAGGCACTTTCAACAGTCCTAAGGATAACTTGTTCTCAGTATTATTTATCATGTCTTAAACTAGTATGTGTCAGGCATTTCTTCAAATAATAACTGGTTCATAGTTGCCACTTCTTTCTTCACATTGTTTCGAAACCTTTTCCATTGTCTCATTCTGAACTTCAGTGTTTCAGCTCCACAATAATTGCTTTACTTAAAATGACCCCAAATCAATTGCTCACCTTAGATGTCTCACTACTAACAGGAGCTGATGTATCCTGTGAGGCAAGTGGTCATATATAATGTGTGAATATCTCCATATTCGTAAAGTGGGCCAAATGGCCCTGTGGAATGTTCTATGCACATAGGTCATCATAACTGCTTCAAAGGGTTTTTTTTTGGGGGGGGGGAGTTGTTACAGTCAAGCTGCCTATAAATTTTATTAAACAAACAAATACAAGCTGACAGTAAAACTTTTTCTGGGCTTCAGCAAGCAGGTATTGCTGAAATTCCTCCATATAACTTCCTCCACATTTAGCATGGGACGTCAAGGACAAGAATTGCAGTTTACCTTTCTCTATGATGTGTTGAATTTCTAAATAAATTGTATATACATTTTACTTTCTTATGTCTTTTACTAGTATTTGCACAACGTAGCAGTCAAGTCATTACTTCATTATAACTATCATTTCCTCACTGGGGCTATGATGAGTAAAGGAAAGCCAGTTTCCATATTTTATTTTATTGGTGGTGGTAGTAGTAGTAGGATTTTCCTAAGGGAGCAGTCACTCATCTAATTAACCCAGCTTTTCCCCACTGAAGTCTTTTTGAATGCTGCAGGGCTATTCTAGAGTGAAAGGTTATCTACTGCTGCATTATTAGTATGTTTAAGCTGCAGTCCTATATTCACTTACATGGGAAGAAGCCCCGTTGAGCTCTTTGGGACTCAGATCTGAGCAGTCATGCATACGATTGCTCTGTTAATAAGCATGTTGTAGTGCATACTCTTAATACATGATGTAATGCCTAGGATGTTGGGTTTAATTTTAGTGGTTTAGGTTCAAATGCTTCCTGATTCTGGATCACACATGCAGGTCTACCACTGGTTGTTGTTGTTTAGTCGTGTCCGATTCCTCATGACCCCATGGACCAGAGCACACCAGACACTCCTGTCTTCCACTGCCTCCCACAGTTTGGTCAAACACATGTTAGTAGCTTCAGGAACACTGTCCAGCCATCTCGTCCTCTGTCTTCCCCTTCTCCTTGTGCCCTCAATCTTTCCCAACATCAGGGTCTTTTCCAGGGCATCATTTGATGATTTTGCGAACATTGAAAAATAAGGTTGACATGAAGCTTCTATCTGTACTGTATTTTCTCTGATGGCTCTTTCATGCAGACTATTTGCTTGATTTTGTTCTCTTCAAATGCTTAGGTTGCATTTGAAAATTCATCTTTAATCATTAAATAGAAGGAGTAAACATTGAACAAGTCACTGTCTCAGGCCAAACTATGTTATAGGGTTGATGTGAAGATAAAATACAATAAGGTTAGGTATGCCATAATGTTACCTGAACCTTTTGTACAGGACATCAAATGAGAACATGCTGCATTAGATCTGCCTTTAACTTTGCTATGACCATATCATACGTAACACTATTTTTAAAGCTGTTCTTGCCGACTGCAACAATTTGTCATTTCCACAGCATGCTAAATAGCTGAACTTTCAGGTTCTCCATCAGCCCTTCAGGTGCTTTGATCTTTGAGTTCTGTAATAGCATCAGTAGGAGTGTTTTAATTACTTTTTCTCTTCGTGGCTGAAGAAGATGGGTTTTTCTTCCTGACAGTACTCTATACCTACCTTACACGTTCCTTTTGATCAAGTCATAGATGCTTGGGCGTGACGCCAGCGTCATTCTGCTCTTTCTTATATACACTCAATAAATCACCAGCTGTGAACTTTCCCCCTGCAGATCTAAAGTAATACTAGCCTGACAACTGGTGTTCATTTACATCATGCAAATTTAAGTCACCCCACCCCCCTGATCTAAATTCAGAATATCTTTTCTACTCTTTGCTTCAGCTAGCAAGCTCTTTCAAAGCAGACATGCCATATGCTGCTCTAGGCTGTTTTTCGAGTTCAGTCATTTCTCCAATTACCAGTGCACAGAAAGGCGACATTTGGTTAGGGCTCTAGTAGTTCATGGCAGAGTCCTGGGAATCCCAGCAATGAAAGCTTTGTCAAGAAGGTAGAAATGTAGCTCTTATGGTTGTAGGTGAAGAGTGAGAAAAAATGTGTTTTAAAAGTTAGCTTGCTCTTGTGATGAACCCATTGTCCTGCCTGACATGGACATATTTGGGCCTAAAACTTATTGGGTGCTATTCAACTAAGTAAACTTTATAAATTATTAGACCTGACTTAGTAATATTGAATAATTTCAATGGGTCTTAGGTGAATACCACTGATGAGGAATGGAAATCTGCACATTTCTGGCACATTCTATTTTTGAAGTCCCATGCCAAATAATTGACAATACAGTTCCTATTAACTCAAATATTTTGTTTGAAATATGATCTATTTATTTCTTATTTACAAAATGTTAGTACTCAACACATCTTAGGAGTATCTTCTTTGGCGATCACTTGTAGCCAGGTAAGATTGTCTTCCATGAACACGGTCTTGATGTTTTTATCCCTTTCGTCCTGAGTTCATGCTTCATCAAAGTCCATGGCACCTTTGGTAGAGGCTATTCTCCAGTTGGAGCTCTCGCAGGCCAGTGTTTCCCATTCTCTGTGTTTATACTGTATTTTTTAATATTTGCCTTGAGAGCGTCTTTAAACCTCATAGTTGTTCACCAGTATTTCTCTTTCTATTCTTAAGTTGGGAATAGAGTAGTTGCTTTAGAAGATGATAATCATGCATCTGAACAACATGACCAGTCCAACAAAGTTGATGCTAAAGAATCATTGCTTCAACACTATTGATCTTTGCTTCTTTCAGTACACTGACTTTAGTTCACTTTTACTTAGGAGTATAGTAATATAGGTGAAGGATGCCACTCAGTGAAAGTTAGGCTTCTTCTACTGGAGCCACTGCGAGTTAAGCATGCCCACTAAGTTAAGCTGGATAAGCCTAGTTTTTCTATAATGTAGCAGGATCAGCCCCAAAATATAGATTACAATTCTATGCATGCTAAGATTAATGTACTATTCTATTCTATGTGAACAGAATCCTACAGAATTAAGGTACCATTTATTTGGGCTGCCATTGGTCCTGGCTCTAATAATTGAGTTGCCTGAAGCAGAGTCCATATGATGCTCCCCTTCAGGGCTAACTCAATTGCTCTGAGAGTGCTCCACTATTCAGGCACCAATTAATCTCCCTTCATGGTATCACCTGAATCAGACCATTTCAACCTGATGCATAGCAGGCTGCTCCTAGACAGTATCTGTACCATCAGCTGCCCCCAGGTCCATCTGCAGCTCTTTTGCTTCCTCTGTCTAGAGGGCACAGCCTGGAATCTGGACCATATTGCCAGAAACTAGAATAGGCTGCCACACAAATCATATTCTTTTAACATATAGTGCTCCTGTTTGTCGATTATAATTGCAAGCTGTTTTGTCTGAAATCTTGGCTAAAAAGTGAGATAATAAATATAATGACTAAATGAAGCATAAAACACACACACAGGGGATATTGCAAAATCCATTATGGACTTGAACACAGTATTCTTAAAGTCACTAGCTCACAGTGAAGAAGCGGGTTGATGCACCACTATGTGAGATTTTCAGGGTTTATGTTAAATTGGTTAGGGCCATTCTTTACACTTGCTTATTTCCTTTTTTGCCAATCACTGACTTGCATTCTGACGTGTTCAACCAAGCATTCTGAGTGTTTTCTCCCATTGCTTTTTGAGATAATAGGCTTTGAATCACCCCTCTTCTTCGCATTTAACAGATTGAAATATTGATTCCAATCCGGTATTGCAATGGGTTGGACTAGATGACCATTGGGTCCCTTCTGATTCTACTATTCTATGATTTGATAATATAGACTGTGCTAAACCTGCCAACCTAGCAGTTCGAAAGCACGTCAAAGTGTAAGTAGATAAATAGGTACCGCTCCGGTGGGAAGGTAAACTGCGTTTCCGTGTGCTGCTCTGGTTTGCCAGAAGCGGCTTAGTCATGCTGGCCACATGACCCGGAAGCTGTACGCGGCTTCCTCGGCCAATAAAGCGAGATGAGCACCGCAACCCCAGAGTCGGCCATGACTGTACCTAATGGTCAGGGCTCCCTTTACCTTTACCTAAACCACATAGAGAGATCTTGCTGATGCTTAAGCATCTGATCATTGCAGAGTACAATCCTTTGTGATGGTTTACTTCTTTCAGTGTTGATTTATTTATAACACAGTTTTAATGACTCCAGACAAATTATCCACGCATTGGCAGTCCTTCTTCATCCCCCTCTCAAATGTGACTGCTCCAAAGGCTGCTTGCCATGCAACCAATTACAGTATAAGATGCCCACTTCAGCAGCCAATTAGCTTTCAAGCGACCTAGTCCCTCCCATTTTGCTAGGGTATCAAACTATACTGAGGGCAAAAAAGGCAAGGTCACTTTTACTTTTATGCAACACACACATATACATAGCACCAGCTGACAGACCAGACAGTGGCATTTCAGCAGAACTGCAGTCAAGAGACACTCTGGTACAACTGATGATTTATCAAATGCCTGTGGGAAGAGACAGGACTGGAAGGGTACAGGATGTGAAAGATTAGATCCATCATTGCCTTGGGACATCCAATATAAATAGTAATTCTGTCATGCTTCCATTTGACCAGTCGTCTCGATGTGTACAGATTTCATGGAAATACAACCCTTTGGATGTCTTTCTTCTTTATGCTGCAACACTGTAGTCATCACTCTAGGTTTTTTTTTTTAAAAGAGGCAGTCGCAGCACTAGAAGAAAGTGCTTTCCCTATTCTTTGTTCCATGCATTTGTTAAGAATGCAGTGATTTAATTTGAGACATTTGGGTGGGGCTGGCATTGGGAGTAGGCATTCTTGGACACCTGAAAAGGCCCACACCCATGCAGGATGCCCACCGTCGACTCTCAGAACCTTCATTTGCAAAAGTAAGGCGATGGAGAAGGATTCTCTGGCTCTTCTCTGGGTAACTGCGCTATCAAATGGGCAACTGTCAGTGACAGTGGGATGGATCTTGCCCCACTGGGGGAAATTGGCCAAGGTCACCCAAACCCAAAGCCAACACCACACACACACACACACACACACGCGAAAACTATTACACTGATCCTGGGGTGCAAGCCCTGAGTGCACGATTTGCACCCAATATGCTTCAGAGCATCTTCAGACTTTTAATATACAATATGCTTCAATCCAAACATGCTCCAGATTGAGTTAATTCTCTGTAAACAGTTGTAAATGTTGTGATTCGCACCATGCCAAAACCGTAGCTTCATTTCCGCCCTGTGAGTAAATATGAGATATTTGAGAATTTAATGAATGGAAACATGTTTGGTTAGCTTATAACTTCAACTCCTACCTTCTCTGCCAACAAATTGAATGCTGTACTCTCTTATTGAATGCATGAAGCAATTTGTTATGTTATGAATTGCATGGGGCTTATGCATGTGTATGGGGTTTTTTTTTTAAAGACAAAATGAGCCCTATAATCAGGAATATGAAGGGAAGACATAGCCAATATTTTAAAATGTACACCTCAAATGTATCCTATGAATGGAACAGATGCATCTCTGGAAACATATTAATTATACTGATCAGAAAGAGTCAGGCTTGGCTAACAGTCCCTACAAATTATAAGATACCTCCCAGCTACCTATTTATTGAGCAGCCATCCTGACTTTCTTACAGAGATGTTAGATTATATTTGGACTTTATTGAGCATTCATTCTCATTTGTTTGAGAGGTGGTTATGCATTCATCTTGATTTGCTTGTAGGATGTTTTCACATCTTCCTATCAATCAATCTCTTTATTATCAGTCTTTATACAAAGAAAGTTTGTATAAACAATACCAAGCAAAACAAAATAGAGAGCCACAACAATAAAATGGCTAATAACCACATTATACTATAGAATGCCAGGAATATAAAACAAAATTACAAGTTTGCTAAAATTAGTCCTTGGTGGGGTTTTTTTTTTACATGCAGCAGCACAATATTTAGCTAGCCTGGAATAAATGAATATGTTCTGATGTGAAAGGAACAACAACAACAAAAACTCACAAAATGCATCTGGGAATTTCCATAAAAATGGTTCAATAAAAATCTTACGTATATCATAAAAAAGAGCAATATATAAGGACATGAGCAGGGACATTTGCATTGATAATAGGGGAATTTTGGGAGAACTTCCCTTCAGAACTGCTGGCATCTTTAAATAGAAATACTTGTGAGTAATAGATTGTATAATATTAAGAATAGAAGTCAATATGAAAAGAAAGAAAGATGTTAATTGACTAAGTAAATTTTATGTGAAAATAGTTTTGGAAAACTGCTATAATGATTGATATGGAAACTCAGCTGGGGGGATTCGGGGAAGTCACTTAACAATGTTAACAAAAGTGGAATATTATAGTTAAGATAAATGTTTGGTTGTTTGTTAGTTTGTATTTGATGTTTTCGTTTTATTTGTTTGTTATAAATTTGGAAAACCAATAAAAAAAATTTAGGGGGAAAAAGAACTGCTGACATCTTCCCATTAGTCATTCATCGACCTCACACTATTGACTACATTTCCCTTTCATTTTACAAACTGGAAAATGTCTGGAGTTTTTTTTTGCTTATTTTTAAAAAGTGGACTTGTATCTTACGTACAATGTGCAAACTGAGAGTTCTTGTTTGCATCTGAATCACATAATCCTGATATACTGGAGGTGACCTAACTTGGTGCATGAAACTCAGGTTTGCTTTCATGTAATGTGATAACTGGTCATAACACTCTTGGTGTAATGGTATCTGGGAAAAGTTTTTGTTAAGAAATGGAATTGCATAGTTAGAATTCCTTTTCAGGCAGACAGCCTATGGGTTCTGCTCCCTGATTTTGAAATGCTTTCTCATTCAGAATTATTGATGGACATGATCTGATGCCCTTGCTTCGAGGTATTGCTCTCCGATCCAAGCATGAATTTCTCTTCCATTACTGTAATGCATATATAAATGCAGTGCGCTGGCATCCAGGAAACAGTAAGTAAAATTGTCTGATCCCATTTTAAATATTTTATGCAACTTTTATTGCAACTTGAAAAGAATTGGGGGCGGGAGAGAAGGAAGGCCTTGGGCTATGGTTACAAATAAATTGCTTGAAGTGCCTAACCCTTCTCCTTATTTCCTTTATCTCTGCTATTCTTTTATCTTAGTGAAAAAGCCAGTTTCTATAAAGGAAACAATTTGGTATTGGATAATTAATTTCATGCAGTATAACAAAGTTTAACATTGTCACTGTGCTAAAGCCTCTAGTATCAGAACAAATTTTAAAACTTTGGGCAGAGTCTGTTACATGGGAATACGGGAAGCCGCCCTATGCTACCTCAGCAATGAAGAGGCCTTCTCCACCTGGAAATTTTGGTTCCTTTCTAGTATATCCCTAAAGGCCCGCTAGGTGTGATATACTTTTTAGTCTGGTTTATTTTGACCTCTGCCCTTCAACCCAGAGGCTTCCACGGCTAACAGCAAAACAAAACAGCAGCAGCAAATTTAAAAAAGGGTAAAACCTAATCATAGTTAAAAACTAAATTACAATGAGATAAAAGCAAAAACAGCAAAACAAGAGCCATAAATGCAGAAGACTACAATGACAATAACAACAGCAAGAGCAATCAAAGCACAAGGCAGCATATAAAATATCATGCATTAAAAGGGAATGGGATTTAATTTTAGCTGGCAGCCAACATGGTGAGCACCAGCTGGATGTTCCTGAGCAGAGAATTAGTTCCCTGGGTTCCACAACATTGAAAGGTCTATATTCAGTCATCATCTGCCTAACCACCAAAGGTGGGAGGATCCTCAGAAGATCCTGAGAAGATTATCGTAAGAGGTGGACAGGTTTGCATGAGGGCAAGTGATCCTTCACATACCTATCCCCAAGCCATATATTAGGAATGCCTTCCACCAGCTTCAGAAGGCAAGACAGCTACAGCTGTTTCTGGACTGGTATAGCATCGAGGCTAGATTATTGCAATGTGTTCTATGTTGGGACGCCCTTGAGGTTAGTCTGGAAGTTGCAACTGGTGCAAAATATGGTGGCTTGACTGCTTGTTGTGTCAGGATATCACCAACACATCAATCCACCATTGAAATAATTACTCTGCACGCCAATTAGCTAATGGGCTTAGTTCAATGTGCTATTTTTGCCATATAAACCCCTATACAGTGGTACCTCCAGTTGCAGACGGGATCCGTTCTGGAGCTCCGGTGGAATCCCAAAGTTTCTGCAACCGGAGGGACCACTTCTGCACATGCGTGAGTGGCAAAAACCTGGAAATATACTTCCGGGTTTGCTGCTTACGTATCCCGAAGTTTATGTCACTGGAGGGATACGTAAGTGGATGTATGACTGTACAGCTTGGGATCAGGATATCTGAAAGATAATCACTCCACATGTACTCAATCCATCACTGCACTCTGCAGTTGAGGAGTTGAAGATGTCCATTCTGCACAATGTAGGAATTGTGCCTTTAGTGTTGTGGCACCAGCCTTTGGAATCCTCCGTTGTATTTCTGGTGCTTACTGAAGACCTTTCTCACACAACAAGCCTTTTAACTCAAGTTCTTACCCATTCTGCATCTGTATTGTATTGTAATTATTTTTAAGTTGTTTGTTATTGTTTTATCACTTGTGTTTTGCTGCCCTCGGCTTCTTTGAGAAGGAGGGTGAGCTATAAAATGAATGAATGAATGAATGAGTAAGGGCTTGGCAGTCAAAGCTAGCACATTGAATTGTTTCTATAAAATAACAACAACAACAACAACAACAACAACAACAACAACAACATATATTCCAATTACTGCTTAAGCAAAAGTGCTGGCACCATATTCCCACCCAGTTGGTGGTTTGACTGCATTGTACATAAGTCTTGAATGGTCACCCTATGTCCAATGCATTTCAATAATCATATGGATATTGCCAGGGTGTGGATAATTGTGGCAACCCTACTTCTGCCCAGGGGGGACTGCAGCTGGTGTTTAAAAACTGTTGAAAACTACTTTGTACCAAAGATGTTGCTTGACTTCCAACATTAAGACCAGTTCTAACATGATGCTCATGCTGCAAATTTGATCTTTATGGGGGACTGAAACCCACCCAGAATACTACTGTCCAGGTCCTTTGAATTGCCTGGGTTAATCACTCCCTCTCCAGTTTATTGCATTTTAGTATCTATATAAAGCTGCTGAGAGACATCAGCCAGGGAATTTGGAACATGGTGTCCCCAATATGTGGATGACACTCAATGCTGTCTTTTCATACTCTTTGCATATTTTCATAAGCATCTGCCTGGCCATCTGACTGGCCACTGTGAGAACAGGATGGTGGATTAGATGTACCAGGGATGAGGGAGATGGCCAGTTCTAGACTGAGTTACATTCCCCCTTATGCCAGTTAGGGTCTTCTTGACACCTGTGGCATTCTCTCCTCTTGAAAGTTTGGTTGTCACCCTCACTACTGAGTGTTCAATGGTACCTTAAGACATATCTCTTCACTCTACGCTTTGGAAGTATTTTAGGTCAGATATGTTGCCTTCTGCTGTAGTGGTTTAGACACTGCTTTACAGTAATGACCAAGGTTTAAACTTTTTAAAATAAATAAATAAATGGATGTGTATTTTGTAAACTACCCAGGAATCTTAAAAGTTGAAGTGTGGTTTAAAAACTGCACAAATAAATGCATTATTGATCCTAGGCATCTGCTTAGCACTTCTATAGCCACACATGTGTTGGATGAAAAGGAGTGAGAGAGTTGTGCAAGCTTGGAAGTGAGATGTCATGAATATCAACAAGCATGCTAATGACATCTCACTCCAAATCCAAACTTGTCATTAGTCAGAGCCAGGTCACCAGTTCTCACAAGTTCACAGAGACTGGGAGAGAGCAGTACAGGGACCTAGGAAGAGGAAAATGATGGCATGTTTAGGGGTAGAGATTTAGCCTCTCATAAAAGAACACAACAAACAGATCCAGGATTCAATCATTCTCCTCCACTTCCCTTTTTGATTCCTCTGAATATTTCACCATAAGTACTGTTTGCTGCGTGAGAGAGAGAGAGGGTTCTTCAGACATCCTTCTGAGTTCAGTAATATGTTTCTAGGAAGAATGAGATGCTTCCTTTGAAAAGCCACAGTGGGGAAAACAGCCTTTCCTTGGCCTCGTCTCAGGTCTTTTGGAAAGACATAGCAGATTTCCTCCCAGCATGTTCCCAAGTGCAGAACCAGCTATTCTTCACGCCTGTTGCATCGTCCGCTTGCGCTTCTTCACACTGTGTAACAGATAGATGCCTGGCCGATTGCAGCCCTGATATTTTCACATTGCTTTATCTTGGGAGCAGAGGCAAGCCGCAAAACATTGTTCATGCCTCTTTCAAGCTGCTAGCCTCCAGAGAGAACTTGAGCGACTGGTCTCTTGTCCAGTACCGATCTTCATTTAAAAAAAAACCAACCTTTTCCCTGTGGACACAATAGAAAAATGTTCACAGAGAACATTCTCAAGATACCAAAAGGTCCTCCATGTGGGCTTATCTCCTTCCAGCACACTACAGTTATACAAAGAAAATATCTCTGCAGTTCTTTAGCTCTCTTATTCTGATGTGTGGTTGATTTTATCAGGCTGGGCATTCACAGAATTGCTCTTTGTGATGGTTTTGTTGCCATCTCTCTGCCTTTCCAGTTTTTCAGCTCCTCTGTACAACACCGCTCTCATGCTGCCAAATGTTGCTGGTAAATAATAAGAAAATTGCAGCATAAAATTTTGGTCAAGGAAGTGCATTGCTAGCAAGTAAAGGCACTGAATAGATATGGTACCAAATCTGTTGTTGCTGTCAAAATGGCAGCCATGCACTTCCTTCTCCCAACCTCACTCTCTTTAAAAACTGAACATCAATACATTGCCTTTCTGGTGGTTTTTGTTAGAGGCCATACATTTAGCATCTCATCTACTTTTGCCCCCACCTCTAAACACATTTACATCAAAGTAAACCTTACACTGATATCAGCAGATGTTACGTCCAGCTAAAGTATGTTTAGAAACACATATCCTTAACTTTTGTGATGTACAAGTTTCAGTCATCATCATCTGTTTATTTCAGCACCATCTGTTTATTTGTATGTTATGTCCCTAAAAAATTGTGCCCCAAGTGGCTAACAGGCAGCATATCAAATGAAGGATAAGTATAATATATAGTAATTATTATTATTATTATTATTATTATTATTATTATTATTATTGGGACGCGGGTGGTGCTGTGGGTAAAAGCCTCAGCGCCTACGGCTTGCCGATCGAAAGGTCGGTGGTTCGAATCCCCGCGGCGGGGTGCGCTCCCGCTGTTCGGTCCCAGCGGCTGCCAACCTAACAGTTCGAAAGCACTCCCGGGTGCAAGTAGATAAATAGTGGGAAGGTAAACGGCGTTTCCGTGTGCAGCTCTGGCTCGCCAGAGCAGCGATGTCATGCTGGCCACGTGACCCGGAAGTGTCTCCAGACAGCGCTGGCCCCCGGCCTCTTAAGTGAGATGGGTGCACAACCCTAGAGTCTGTCAAGACTGGCCCGTACGGGCAGGGGTACCTTTACCTTTTTACCTATTATTATTATTATTATTATTTTAAAAAGACCCATTGAACAGGACTTTCCCAGATAAGCGTGTATAGAATTTCAGCCTTCAGGTTTTGTTTTTTTGTAACTTACCAAATGTGTGGTATGCATTCTGTATATGATAATGGTTTTGAAAATTATCCAAACATGCTGGAAACATTTGACCCTCCTCATTCTCCCTTGAAATGTAACTTTTAATTTATCTATTTCCCCCCTAAGTTTCATTTTTTTAAAGTAAACTGTGAACACAGTGGACTTTCTGGGCAACTTACGACTTCCATATATTACATCAAATTTCATAATGTTATGGTAAGCTTTCAAAAGTGACAGACAACACATACATCTTCCACCAGATCTTGCTTTTAGGCATGGTCATTTATCATATCTAGTCATCACAGTATGTGTGTCATACCAAGCTTGCTCAGGATTCCTTTCACAGGGTACTGAGAACACATGTTCCTTAGGCTACATTCATGTTCACCATACATAGGAGGTTGCTAATTTCTGCACCAGCTTCTTCCCCAACCCACCCCGCCTGGAGGACGCAGATGTTTTAGGCTGTAACAGTTCAGAGCCACAATGGGAGAATTTCAGAGTTCCTATTAGAACAGTGCTGGGGCTAAGACTCTACCAAATAAGGAATACAATAATAAGTTGTTAGCGCAAATCTGCCTGAATGATTCAGCTTGTTCTAAGATGAGAATGCTTCCCCCATTTTCATTGTTCTCTATTCAGTGCAGATTGCGCCATTGTTGTATATGCTGTGCTCATCGTGTATCAGAAACTCAGAGACAATCTTTTCCTCTTGTGGTATAATATAGGGTGCCTGAGGCTGTGTGCACGCCTTTCCATTTGCAGTGCAAAGAAATCGTTTTCCTTAGTATGGAATTGTGCCTGCGGATCTTCAACATGCTGCTTTTAATCTAGATTGGTTTTAGATCCTGGCACCTACCAATGATGGCTGTGGTTACTTGATACTCATATGAAAACCCTCCCTTTGATTAAGTTCTCCACACCACTTCCTCCCTGCACGTCCCCCAAATGAATGAGGAAGGAAGTGGTAACTGCAGTGGCGTAGCGTGGGTTGTCAGCACCCAGGGCAAGGCAAGTAATTTGCGCCCCCCCCCCCCCCGCGCTGCACTGTCCCTCCCCCAGATAGTCCCTCGCTCTCTCTCCGCACCGCACCGCACGTCTGGCACCCTCCCCTCCACAGTGGGCGGCAACCCGGCGGCTCGAATCGGATTCGCACAGCCAGCACTGCAGTGAGAGAGAGTGAGTGAGCCAGGTAGGGGCAGAGAGCTGTGAGTGCGAGAGCGCCCCCCCCCCAGATGTTGCACCCAGTGCGGCCGGCCCCCCTCCCTGCACCCCCACGCTACGCCACTGGGTAACTGGCACTGTGGTTTACACCCACCCACAATGCCAATGGGCAGTCTGGATATACTCCTCCATCTATTTTCAAATAGACCCACTGGGAATCAATCTGCACCGAAATTTTATTTTAGGAACAAAACTTTTTTTTTAACATGCTATTCAGGGGCATAAAATGTGCAACAGGTCCAGATTGTGTGTGGACTAGGTAGAAGAAAAGATATTCATGTACACTCAATGTGGAATGTAATGTCACATATAGCTTTTTCTTCTTCCTAGTGCCTCAATGAAAGGAGAAACTGCATGCGGTAATTCCCCCATGCCTATTTTTTCAGCCTTTTTTTTGTACCCGATCCTTTTCAAGGTCTGCATTTCTCTGTTCTCAGATGCGATTTTTATGTTATGGTTGGAAAAATTAAAATAAAGGAGTAGGGTTTTAAAATACCATGAGCAAAAGCTCTGGAACTTTATTGGCCTATGAATCAGAGTTATTAAAAATGTATTGCTTTGACAACTTCATTACAAGGAGAGCAGTCACCCGATAAGGAGCAGATCTGTGGTTACGTGGGACATTTGCATCACTCAAACTCAGGGGATCGTTTAATAGCCATTTACAGAGTTGTAGTCATATTGGAGCAAATGAGTCTATACTAATGTGTATGGCCTCTGAATCTCATTTTCTAAGGTATTTTTTTCTCACTGAAGACAAACAAAGTTAACATAAACAGATATACCCAATAATTCCTTTGTGTCTTGTAAACATTCTTTGGAACTATGCATCAAAAAGATTTAATAAGTCTAACATTGGTTTAGTATTCATAAGAAAAGCATTATTGTAGTGCTGATAAATGCCAAGACAATTGATTCATCAACAACAGTATATCTGGGTTTATGTTACCTATCAAGATTCCTTTTCTATACTACAAACTTCTGTTTTATTAAGAAGAAATAAATATATTTCTCTTTTATAGCACATGCTTATATCCTTTTGAAAAATCCAGCATAATGTAATCATTAGTGCCAAAACAGGATTGGGAAACCTTGGTTCAAATTCCTACTCAGTCTCAAAGCTCTCTCTCTGTGTGTGTGTGTGTGTGTGTGTAAGTGTGTATATGTGATTTATTTAAAAGAATTATACTCTGTGTTCCCCTTCCGGAAAGGAGTTGCTCAAAATGGCATAAATGGAAATGTAAAAACAACCCTAATTCCACCCAATAAAACACAAATAATCAAACTAAGAACAGCAGTGGAACACAGGAACACACATTGCAGCATTCACGGCCAGTACATTAAGCAGTAACAGAATCAAAAGCTTGTTTGAATAGTATTGCGTTGTATCCAGGGCTTTTTTTCAACTGCGACTCGCAGAACTCTCAGGTGGGCGCCACTGCCATTACAGTCATACCTTGGGTTACAGCCGCTTCAGGTTGCATCTTTTCGGGTTACGGACCGCCGACACCCGGAAGTACCAGAATCGGTTACTTCTGGCTTTTGGCAGTCGCGCATGCACAGAAACACTGAATCACGCTTTGCACATGCGCAGAAGCACTGAATCGCAACCCACAGGTGTGCAGATGCGGGTTGCGAACACTGTGGGTTGCGAACGTGCATCCCGCACGGATCACATTCGCAACCCGAGCGTCCACTGTATAAGACAACAAGGGAGGTGTTCATGGTGAGCTCTTGCACCACTTTTTCTAGAAAAATAGCACTGGTTGTATGCAATGCTGTGCACAGTGGGACTTCAATTTCCTTTCCTTCCCCTGTTTTGGAGGGGTCATGTTATGGAGCTGCTATGAACCGCCCTGAGACCTTCAGGTATAGGGCGGTATATAAATTCATTCATTCAATCCATCCATCCATCCATCCATCCATCCATCAAACAATCAATTAAAATATGGAATGTGCAGAAGGGGCTCAGGGGGATAGGAAAGAAAGTGGACATTCCAGCCAAAGTGGAACCACATCAGTGAAGCCATATGGGAAGCCCAGGACCATACTCCATACACACTGCCCAGACTTGTGCCCCAGGGAGGTCACTTGGTTGCTGCTAATGCAGTGGTTTGACTTCTCCCCTGGAGGCACACTCCATTGTCTCTCAAGACAGATGGATGCCAACACAACTGAGGAATGCTCCCTGTTGTTATTAGATAGCAACGTCATCTCTCTCCCTCTGTGTAATCAATATTATGTGATTTCCACAATCAGGACATAGCTGACATCCTATGGTAAACAGGTGGTTGTCAGGTTTGGTTGTCTCTCTAATTTTGTGTTATGCCATGTTCTCCCTGGCAGCAATTTTGGGTTATACCATGCCCCCATAGCAGCCTTAGCTTAGGCCACACACTGCATGGCAGCCATTTTGGGACTCCCTCCCTCACAACCTTCTGCCAAAACTTGAAATATTCTCACTGGTCCAAAACGATTAGAGACACCTGGCATACCAGGTGCCACCACAAAGAAAGACTTCTCATGCATTGCCACAAACTGTGCCTTACGAAGCAAAGGCACACACGAGTGGGGCACAACAGCTGATCTTAAATGACAGATTCCTTGAAGGGGAGAGAGTCCTTCAAGTACCTTGGCCTCAGTCTGTATAGATTGTATAGAGACATACACATGCCAGTGTGGCCAAGAAATATTCAGCCCGTACACTATAGCTAGCCATGTTATCTGCTAGTGGTACTAGTTGCAGCAAGCTGATAAATTCCCATTTCTGTCTAGTCCAGTTCAGTCCTTCCGGCTGACTTTTCATCTTGATAGGAAAAACTCAGTTAGTAGAGCATACTTTTGCTTCCTTGAACTTTATCTAATATTTTGGTCCTTCAAATGCAGGAGTAAGAAATAAGGAAGCAGTACATTTGATTCACAAAAAATAGATGAAGTTCTAAGCATATGATATACCAAAAGGTTGTTAATTGTACTCGCTGTCATCTGGCAAATGAATGCTACAGTAGTTTCATATGTGAAATGTCAAATGTATTTATTATGCTTACATTACTACACAACACAGCAGAACGGAGCAACAGGCTTCTCAGAATGGATATTGCCTCTCTTTTTCTTTCAGTTTTCATTAATCTCTTTTAGAGAAGCAACTTCTCACTCCCGTAACTCAGGATACACTATAGTACAACCTAAACTAGTGGAATTGCATGTGAACCCTTTAGATAAACAGGATTCTTGTTACACAGATGCTGGGCCACTGGGGATGAAGCACACAAACTATAGAGCTTATTCGGTTTTCGGGTGTCGGTTAGGGCGCCACATGTAGCCAGAGATAAGCTAGCAGGTGAAGACAGGAAAGGAAAGGACTATGGACATTCCATTCCACTTCTGGATCTTCTGTGTGGGTGAGAACAACAGAACACTTGGCTTTTAAGTTTTGTAGCAGAAAATTTCTGTTGGCGTGAGTTGTTCCTGTATGGTAGCACATTGTTCAGGGGCCTATACATAGGCCATCTGGCTGTGTACTTCCTGAAAGTACCTACAAAATGCAGGCATGTTTCACTTGCAATAGTATAATGATACTCCAGACTGTGTAAGTTGACATTCCCCTTCAAAGTTGCCATCTGGATATACTCTAAGGAGCTTCCAGGAGATGTTTTTCTCCTGGGTAGCTACAGGCTGATTTTGCCCCTGACCTGGAGAAGCTAACCAGGAAGGTGTTCAGACTTCCCAGTGTCTGTTCCACATGGCCAAGAGAGCATATCTATAATTTAAAATATGGGTTGTCTGGAAATGGCCTGAGATACTCCACTGTGCCATGCTATTTCTCAACAATTAGAAACAAGTAAGAATAATGAAGGTGGAGATGTACCTCAATAATATGAAGAGGATCTAACACATTGGAGAAACAAAGTGGAATATATTATATAGAACCTGGCAGGGTTCTTGATGACAGCCATACAGCAGTGCTTTAAAATTCATTTATTAGTGATATTTACTGAGGCACTGAATGGGTTCTGAAGTAAAACAGCATAATTAATTGATTAAAGTTTAACGCAGTGGGGAAGTGCGTTAGAACTAAATACTGTTTCTAGCATCAGTTTGAATTAAAACCATCCTGAGCTAAAACCATCCAGAGCTAAATTAGGAATGTCTGTGAGGAGAAAGAAATGTTGACAGGTCTGAATTATCATATATCAACACAAATGTTTTAAGGAGGCTAATTCATTTTTTAAAAAAAGAAAAACATTGGCACTGTAAAATATATTTGTGAAATCTTTTTTCTTTCTTTCCACGTCCAGCCTGTTGAATTATGGATTTACATTATAGAGTTTAAAATAAAGTAAGTCATTCACACATGTTTGTTGCAAACCAGAAGGGACAACAGACATAATTAATAACTGTGTAAATTATTTATTTTACACCATTAATTATATTATAGTTACATTATTACTTGAACAATTTATATACCACTTTCCTCTCTGAGTTCCCCAGGAACAATATGCTGGTATGTTAAATACAAGCACCTTATTAACAGCAGAATTCAATTCAGGCATTTTAGATGTAGATATTTACAAGTGGAAATATCCCACTCGTTCCTCTTTCCCAATACAGAGATGTTTAACCTGACATATTGCTCTGTGCACAGTTCTTCTCTAATTGTCTGAATTGACTCTATGAGTAGCATTTTAAAACTTAAAGTGCAGTGGGGCACTTTTCCAAAATATATTTAATATTTTTTCTATAAAACCTTATCTAATACCTAAATACTTTTCTATATAAAAACAAGTTATATGTAGCTGTTGATTTTGGAAAAATTATTCTATTTCCACCAGGTTGTCATAACCGCCACAAAATGTACATCAACGTTAGGAGAAATTTACATGCTGATGAATGTTGATGTATATTTTAAAACAAAAAGCAATTGCTGCAAAAAATGTCGAGAACCAAATCTAGATTTAGAAAGATGAAAAAGTAAAATTGTTCAATTCAGCCACCCCTGCTTCAAAAAACAGATTTGTGCACAATCCACTTTGGTGAACAGGGGATGGAGTTACTATAGATGAATATCTTCTCCTTGGTCTAACAGTTGAATTAAACAGGGTTTTAGTTAAACCTATAAATTCTTCCCAAGCCTTGCTTCTCAAATCTACTAATTTGGAACTTACGAGATACTAAATTAACCAAATGGCTTTTAGTTGCTATATTGGCCAGGTGGGTTTTTCTAAAAGTGCTGCAGGAATTCATGGAGATGAGGGAGTCCACTTTGAGCATTTATGAGATTAAAGTGAAATGAAAGGACTCTGCCAATAAAATGTAAGCACCACTGTCTTCCACAATAAAAGGAAAAGAAATATAGTAACCTGAAAGCTTTATTAGAACTCTCCATCCATCAAGGCAGAGGACTAGGCAATGTAGTGTGAGAACTGCAAGTGGGATTTACCAAGAAAATAATAGTGTCTTCCAGTTCTGTAACCCTTAGAAAATGTACAGTGTATTTTATTTACATGCATAATTTTAATAAACTAGTAGAACGTAACAGACAGTGGGGGATGGGGGCAGAGAAGGCTGTCCAAGGAATGGATTCTTGCATGCAAATTTTCATTTTTGGGGTGGGTTATGTTGAGAGTGTCAGGTTCAACTAAGTTTCAATCAGTATAGACCCATTGAAATTAACAAACATGACTAAGTTAGGTCCATTCATGTCAGTGGGTCTACTCTGAGTAACACTTAGTTGAATGCTGCTTAAGAATTGCAAAAGGGACAGTAGCATTTAATGCCAGGCAATTCATTTAACCTATTGGGGTGGGTAAATAGTAAAAAGTTAGGGAGAGGCTGTAGCTGAATGGCAGAGCAACTGCTTTGCCTCCTAATGGTCTCATGTTCAAAAATTAAAGCATCTTTCATGGCTTCAAATAATATTCATATATTAGGGAAATCATGGAGATAAATGTTTATATAAACTTCTTTAGTGCAACATTATTGTTTAAAAGAGAAGAGTGACTGAATTACAGAATGTCTGGATACACATTCAACAGCATAGATGGAATGAAGAAACTCGGAGATTGTGTAATATCCCTTTACCACAATCACACCAAGAAACAAATGAGTCTTTGGGTGCCTGCTGTGTTTGCCTTCAGTTGCTTGAGTCACCTGGGCACCACTCATTCTACAAATGATCCTTATTGTACTTTAAATTGAATACAGTCGTACCTCGGAAGTCGAACAGAAACTGTTCTAGAAGGCCGTTCGACTTCCAAAATGTTTGGAAACCAAGGTGCAGCTTCCAATTGGCTGCGGAGGCTCCCAATTGGAAGCTCCTGCAGCCCATACAAAGCCATGGAAGCCACGCCAGACATTCGGGTTCCAAAGAACCTTCACAAACCGGAACACTCACTTCCAGGTTTGCGGCTTTCGGGAGCCAAAACGTTCGACTCGCAAGGCTTTCGTCAACCAAGGTACGACTATACAGAGATTTAATGGTTGAAGGTTTGGCACTGGACTTAAAAGACTCTTTCTAGTTCTCTCTCTGTGTGTGTGTGTTTGTTCTGTGAAGAGCTATGCCAGTGTAACCTTATATAATTGGAAGTTTCTTATTTCTGAATGTCTGGTTATCCCATGGGCTATTTTGAGATAAACGAGTTCCAAAGCTTTTGTTCCACCTCTGCAGGCATGTCTGGTCAATATTTTTCTTAGAAACATGTTCTTCTCTTGTTTTCTTTTCTTTTTGAATTCTTTTCTTGACCCCACAGGAGATTAGTTTTAGTTTTCCTCTGCATGAGAGATGAGGACCCGTAGCCCTCCAAATGTTGCAATCCAGCTCCCATCAGCTCCAGCCAGCATGGCAAAGAGTCAGGGATTATGGGAGTTGTAGTACAACAACATCTGGGGGACCACAGGTTACCCATCTGTGCTCTGGACCTTGACCTCAGCCTAAACATGTCTAGAAAACAGAAAAGTTGGCATAAGTATCAGAAAACCCAAGCATGACCCTGACTTTCAGAACAGCTAAAGGAGGCAAAGCAAATGGGAGTGCAGCTCAGCTAAGATTCCTTATTATGCTTTTTAATTTTTCCATTTAATGGCCACCGTGAAGCAGCCATGGAGGAATTTGTGTGACACATTTTGGATATTTGACTTGGTAACTGTGAAATTACATAACTGTCAAAGGGGAGGAGAGCATTTCTAGTTAAGGAGATATTGTCAAACTGCTGAGATGGAGTCTAAGAAAAATTTCCTCTAATCAACTGATGCATACTTCTTCTCACGCTATTTTCTGTGGAAATGTGTTTCTCTTGACAAGCATGAAAAGCCGTCATATGATAGTTTATTGACTTTGCTCTGTGTTATCAGAGGCATTGCAATTGTTCAGCCTTGAGGAAGACTTATTTATATCCTGATGCATTGTGGTCTTATTTGACTGCTGGTCATCTTCCCTCTCTTTCAGGAAAGTAGCCTACCTAAAAATAATTTAATTAGTTTAATTATGTGGATGCCAGTTATATTAAAAAAATTAGCAGACCTCAAATAAATGTATTTTTTCTCCACGCTAATGCTGTTTATTACCATCTTTGACTTCAAACAAGCAAATGCAAGGCATTTTCCTGCTTTCCATTTGCTGATCTTTGGATGCTGAATATCATGTGTGAATACTATTAATGAGTGACGAGAGAAGTGGATAGGATAGACCCAGAAAATTTTGCTGACATCCCATAGGTTAGAGCAAGCCTGGTTTTGTTTTGTTTTTTTCTTTCCTGCAAGTCTGCCTAAGTCTGCAGTCCTAACACAATTGCCTGGGAGTAGGCCCCATTGAACTGAATAGGACTTATTTCTGAGTAATGTGGCTAGGATTGTGTAGTCAGTTTGCACCTATTCATTTAAGGTGGTGCTCAATGAAGTAGTTCCATTTTTACAAGGATTTCCATCTGTGCAATAGAGCTTACCCTCCCTTTCTTCTCTCTGTGCAGCCCTGCACCCTCCCCAGATTTTCTCTGGAAAAAGCAAAGAATACTTTTAGGGAGCACACAGGGAGACAAGTGTGTCAACTTGCACCCACAATTGAGGGGGTCAGGGCTGTATGCACGCCGTACATGCTGACATCACTCGTGCACACTGCGTGGCATCCTGACATGTCATGTGCACAACCGCAGTGAAATTTTATGGGGTTGCTGGTTCCCTCCTTTGAAATTGGGACGCATGGTCCCCCGCCCCACTAGATGGCGCCTTCAGGGAGAGGAGAGGAAGGGACACTCCTTAGCACATCCATAAGTCCTTGCACTAATGGAACTACTTTACTGTATGTTGTATATGCAAATTTGTGTCATGGGCCTTCAGCCCCAAGTCTTTGACTTAACATGCTGGTTTAAGACTCTTATGGAACAACCTACTGAAAGCCAGGGATGCCCTGTTGCACCTGATCCCATTTTCAAAACAGAGAACATTTTTCTGTTTCATTTTTGCAGACTGCAATGGCACACTAGGAAGGAAGTCTATGTGTTAAAATAGTTTGATTCTTCATTTACGATTGCAGATTTCATTAAATAATGGCATTGAACAATTCCAGTATCTAATGAAGCCTCACTCTTAACAGGAATTTACCAGAACAAAGGGATTATTAATTGCTGGAAGATTAATTCAATCCTTGCAATGATCTTCTGACACAATGAGATTATATACCAGCTGGGAGACGTACAGAGAGCAGCCTTCCTTTTAATGACCGGCCTTATAACAGTTCATCAAATTTACAGATTACAATTCTGACAGCTCTTTGTGTCTGACAGCGTATTATATTGGTCATTCCACTAAAGTAGCATCCAGCTAATGCATTTTACTTTTCTATAATGACGAGAAAGGCATCTATTAATGCTCTGTTGCTGTTGTCAAGCATCACAGCAGCATTTCACAGTCACATAATGCAGTGGAGCATTATGACATTGCTGTGGAGCTGAAGTTTATTTCCCCCTCACACTCCTTGTCCAGGTCTTGCGCTGTTTTGCTGCAGCTCCTTCCTAAACCAGTTTCTCTGGGCTTTTAGCATGCTTCTTACTTTCCCTCTTGAATCCCTTATGAAGCTTTATAGATTGTTTGCTGCTTCCTTTGACTCCATTTACGGGCATGCTCATCCTGGTTTATAACTGTCTGGATTTTGAAGACAGTTTGAACTCTGGAGAAGAGAAAACTCAGAATAACACTGCTTGTCCAACCCAACAGTACTTTTCAATGCATTGCCATAGCTCTGTCATTGACCATCTAGATGTTTTAATGGTTATAGCAAGTACAGTACAAATGACAGGTTGAGAAGCAGCATGAATTGCCATGCAGTAAAGGATTCTCCAGCACCCACACACCCCACTCATACCTTTTGAGTTGCCATAAAGGGGTCTGAGCCTTCAGAATCGGGTCCTTGAAAAGGAATAGGCTTGCTTGGCACAGGAAGATAAGAACGGGGGAATGGGGTGGCCTTTTATTTGTAGATAGGCTGTTTTCGAACCTAATTACAGTGGGAGAATGTTTCTAGTGGAAGGGTTTAATGGGGGACATTAACCTTTCCCTTCCCAGATGTGACCCCCCCAACTCCAAAATTTCCCCACACTTCAGTTAGGCTTGCAAAAACCTTCCTATATGGCTTCCCTCCACCACACACCCCAAGGCTAAAATCTGCACTGGGGCAGAAAAAGAAGCTGGTGCTGTGTAGCTGGTTGGAGAGGCACCAGTGCTGCGTCGGCCACAAGGCACTATCAGTTCCCTACCCATTCCCTAAGATGACTGTTATTGTCAAAGCTGACCTTACTGGCAGTCCTGTTTTAGGATTTAGGATTTAGGGTCCACCTTCCCCACTTAACCATCTAATAAGTGAGCATTGCTTTTGAAGCAATCCCAATCATTTATTTGGCGCTGCATTGCATGTTGGGGTCACTGTTTCTGGACCACTGTCTGTTTCACCTTAGTACCAACTTCTTAGTGTCTGCATGGGCAGGAATACAAAAATTACCCAGTTTTTCTTCTTAGCAAAGTTTTAAAGGCACAAAGCAGTACATAAAATATACTTTTATCCATAGACATTTATTTCCTCTACCTCCTGTTATTCTGAAAGTCTCTTGAACAAAGAAAGAAGATGAATTAATATGTGGGAAATAGTCTGTCTCGATGGCCTGGTATGCTTTTTCAGAATAGTAGGGCAGAAGAGAATGCTGCTTACATTTGTTCCAGCAAGGCAACAAGTGAAACCTTGTTAATGCCCCTTAGGATTTTAAAAGTGTGATTTATTGTCTGCGCAGGCAATTCAGTCTCAGAGATCCTCTGCATTTTCAGATATCCGAGCTGCGCCCAGGGCTTTTGTTCCCTCATCTCCTGTAGCCCTCTCACCCACAAGACCTTGATTATTGAGTGTAAGTGCAGAGCGAGTCAACGAGAAATTTCCAAGCTCTGTCAGCTTGTCACTGAATAACTTTCCCATAGCTTATATTGAGAGCAATGATGTATGATAGAAAAATGTCTCATGTGGAATTAACTCTTGAAATACATTCACTGCCAGTATTCGGAGCTCACGTTTTCATTTGATTAAAAAAGAAGAAGGCAGTTTGCAAGTCTAATGTTAAAACCAGCTCCAGCTTAATCCACTTCATCTGTTGGGAAAGGTGGAGACGTGGTGTTGTGATGTTCCCAGTTGTATAAATAGTTGAAGGCACAGCTTAAACAATGCATTTGTTTTCATTTTTGATATAAATATACAAAACACAAAAATCCATCTAAAATGTCTCAAGTACAACAAAAACATATTAAAATAACCATAGATTAAATGGAAAGTCAAAACCATATTCACCTGATGCTAAAAAGATAGTAATGTTGGTGCCCAGGCACACTTCTTTGGGGAGGAAGTTTCATAAATGGAATGCAGCCATTCTCTTTCTTGTCACCATCTATATCCTCTCAAGTGGTAGCAGCACCTGAAGGAAACTCCCAATTGAACTCCCAATTTCCTATTTCCTATTCTCTGCCATTTTGTGTGTTGCATAGTGAATCGTAATTTTTGGACAAGAGCATTTAGAAAAAAATATTAACATTATAGATGCTTAGCAGATAATAAGCATGCATTATCTGTGATGCTAGTAGTATAATGCAGGATTCCTGTCTGTACAAATTTACACAAGTAACCTTACTCTTTGGAGATCTTGAAGTACAAAAACAGTTACTTGGGGAGATTGGAGAAGCTGTGATTAAAATGTGATATTCATAAATGTGACTAGTAGACATGTTATTCCTATGAAGACACCATGGAGGGTAGATAGGATTAAGTGGATTAATGGAGTTTGAGATTCCAAGATGGTAATATATTACCCCGGCTAAATTTGCTAAAATGTACAGAGTGAGCAACAAAGCCTGCTGGAAATGTAAATTAAAAGATGGTGAAGTCTTCCACATGTGGTGGACTTGCAAAAAAATGAAAAACTTTTGGGACCTGATTTATAACGAAATGAAAAAACTGTTTAAATATACATTCCCAAAGAAACCAGAGGCCTTCCTGCTAGGGATAATAGGAGATAAAGTAAAAAAAGAGGATTAAGTTATTTATGTATGCTACGACTGCTGCTAGGATTCTCGTGGCCCAGAAATGGAAATCCCAGGAGATCCCAACGTTAGTGGAGTGGCATTGAATATGCGGCGTTGGCGAAAATGACTAATAAGATTAGACATCAAAAAGTAGCAAAGTTCGAAGAGGAGTGGAATAAATTTGTAGTATATATACGGAATAATTGTAGAAGTTTAAAAACTGTAGCAGGATTAACTTAAATCTTGTGATGTGGGTGGAGGGTAAATAAGAATCTGTAGGGGTAGGTGTTAATGTGTGGAAGCTGAAGCAGGGAAGAAAGGAAGTCTGAGTGCAACAAAGCGCAGTGTAAATAAGAAAACAGTAAGATGCTGGATGCAAGAGTTTATGTTTAAGTGGACTTTGTTTTTGGAAATTTGACTTATGTGCTTTTTTGAGTTTGCTTTTGAAAACTTAATAAAAAGTATTTTTAAAAAAGAGAGAGAGATTCCAAGATGGTGAGGGAAATCTCTTGCAATAGAAGTGGAGTAAGATGTTTTGGGGAAAATGTCCCCCCCCCCCCCAGTTTGATCAAGTACTTTATCCCCACCCCCACCCCCTTTTTAAAAGAAACAAGAGTTTTATGAAAGCACAGACCCACTCACCTTCACTGCTGGTGCCTGCTGTTCACACGTACAGTCCTGACAGCAGTGTCAGTAGCTCTTGGGGAAATGAGCATTTTAGAGGACTCCTGGCAGCTACCGAGTGTCAGAAGAGGAAAGAAATATTGATCTCTCCCCCCCCCCCCCACCACCACCAGAACACCATCCTATCAGTGACTAGATATATGGTGTTGGGAGGCAGGGAGAGGGGCCTTGGAGGACTGATCAATGGTTGGGTTGGGGAAAGGGGTTCAAAGTGTCCAAGAGGATCTGAGGAATCGCTGGTCTCAGATTCATTCTTCATTGGCCCAGATAAAAATCTGAGCTGCAGAAAAATGGTTGTAATGCTTTCCTTTCCATCCCCAATGACAATGTTCTCTCAGGATATGACATCTGTGTGTTCAGTGGAAAGGAGATTCTATGCACATGCAAAGGATTGAGCAGTCCCGTAGAGAGATTTTCTCACGGAGATGTTTCTGTTCTTTCTGAGTAGTGTTGTGGGAGCAGATAAGAGCATAAGAAGAGTCTTGCTTGTTCAGACCAAATGCCTGTCTAGTTCAGTATCCTGTTCTCACAGGTTGTGAGGGCGAAAACACACAAAGAGGTTTGAAGGGGAGGTTGAATGGATGGCTACTGTGTGTGTTCTTTCATTTCTGATAGTTCACATTTCTGAATATAACTTTGTGACGTATCTTCTACGGTTATTTCTCTTTCCCCCTCCTCCATTCTTACAGGTAAATCTATCTGGAAAGCATTTTTTTTCACTCCAAATTTCAGTCCAGGAGATTCCAATGGCTGCCATGATGATCACGTGTGTTTTTGCTATGGAAAATCAGTCACGTACCATGACCCACCGTTGCTTTTTGATCTTTCCAAGGACCCAGAAGAAAAAAACCCACTGACACCAGAAACTGAGAGTCATTTCCATGAAATCATTCAAGTCATTCAACAGGCAGTGAGAAACCACAACAAGTCACTGGTCATGGTTCCGAACCAGCTTTCCCTGGAAAATATGTTGTGGAAGCCCTGGCTTCAGCCCTGTTGTTCTTCCTTCCTCCAGTTTTGCTATTGTGACCATGAGTCAAGAGAAAACAAGAAATTGCCAGAAGCATGACATCGCTAATGTACAATTACACTGATGCTTTAGGGATAAACAAGATGAGGGTGGGGAGCAGATCATACTTTGACCTAAACAAATGTAAGGATATGGCCTTTCCTGAGCCTCCTCGGTGATTTTGCTCAAATAGTCAGTCATGTGCAGTGATACTAGTGCTGTGCAAAGATTGCTCTCTCAGATTCACAGTTCCATAAACAGGCCATGCATTGTCAAGGATGCTTGCAGAGGGACTGATGAAAGTGTATACGTTTTCAGAGAAAAGCAGGCTTCCAAGGAATGGAGCAAGCAGCAGCATCATTATTAACACAGTGGGGACACCATCTTTTTTTATCCACAATGCTTTGGTGTCATGTCATGATGTAGCATCATTCGCAACAAGTTCTTATAGGAATATATGGCAGCCTGGCTGACTGGCTGCAGAGCACAGCTGCTTCCATCCTATTAAAATGGCCAAGACATTGGTTGAGGGGAAGGTGGGGGGCAATTAAAGGAAGATGCTGATAAACCCCCTCTTCCTCTGAAAATGTATACACTTTTGTTGGGCCCTCAGGGGAAAAAATGCACAATGATGCTGCAAGCTCTAAATCAGGGGTTAACAACCTAAGGCCCATGGGCCCCAAGCAGCCCACAGGGGTTGTTTAACCGGCCCACAAGCCGCCCCCAATCTGAGCCGCCCGCTCGGCAAGTCCCCGCACGCTGTGCTAAATTGGTGCAGTGCAGCGCGGGGACTCGCTTCTGCGGTGCCAGAAATCCTGTCTGTGCAGACGCCGAAAATTGTGGGCAGTCGCACGCGATCCGGCCCACAGAGGGATCTCCACTGGAGTGAACTGGCCCATGCAAGGTAAACCTTGCCTTGCTGACCCCTGCTCTAAATGATAGCATGTTCTGCAAACTTATTATAGTTCAGTTTCAGAACACTTGTAGGTTACTAACTTCACAGAGACATTACTTTTATTTTAAGTATGTAGTTGAACACCATCCCACTCATCCATTTAAGCTAGGTTTGGGACACATCTCTATTTCCCCTTCATGTGTTTATAGAAAGTGTGAGGGTGGATGCCCCCAAATGCTGATATTTGCTAGCTGTACCTCCCACAGCCACATGTTCAATGCTAGCAGGACGAGGCCAACCATGTTTGCACTGTGTGTGCAAACAGATGTACACATGTAAGAACTCTTCTTACAGTACTGTCAGACATGACCACCAGGTCTGTCATTATCGTTGTGAGGTTGTGGGCTAGTGTGCACAGCTCCACACAACCATCATGCCCAACAATTGGGAGGGAGTGTTGTCTTGAGCACCTCTTTTCAAAGTGTACTTTGCGGCACAGCTTTTTCATCCCACATGCTACAGATATACATGGCACAAAGTGGTTTACACCCATTCTTCTTCTTCAGGGTTTCATATGACAAAGACATTGACATGTTAGGAACAAAGGGAATGTTCAGACATCACTGCAGTTGCACTGCCTACATGGACATCTTGTGACTGGAAGATTGGGCAAGTGTATAACAGCCTCAGAAGAGCCTGCTGAATCAGGCCAATAGCCCATTTAGTCCAGCATCCTGTTTTCACTGTAGCCAACCAGATGCCTTTGGGAAGCCTGAAAAGCAGGACCTGTGTGCAACAGCATTCTCCTCACAGCCCCCTTTAAGGACCATCAACTGCAATGGACGTGTTTTTATCAAGCATTAGGTTCAAAGGGTCAATGCGACTGTCTTTGTGGTGGCCAAATCATCTTCATAGATGAGTCACCCAGATTCCTAGTCCCTTGTTACCATATCCCTTCTACTAACATCTGTGTCACTCCACCCAATGGCATCTTATATAAAGACAAGGGCTTGCCAAAAAACATTTTTTACCTGAGCCAACGGACAAGATGCTTCATCTCCCCAATTCCTGATTACACAGGCAGCAGAATTTTATTTCCATAGTGGTGAAAGTGGAGAGCATCCCTCACTGAACTTGAAGGCAACAGGACAGTTTAGGGTGAGCAGGGCAGGCTGTGTGGCACACATAGACCTGTCTCCTGCGCCCAATCCCCACCACCCAGGATTTGCCCCCGAAGGTGGCCACCTCATTCTACCTAATTTTAGGGTTGGCTTTGTAACTTGAAAATGAACATACATACTTCCTTCACAGTTTGAAAACAAAATAGGGGAAAACATCAACTTATGACTAGGATGAATAATATCTCATTAGATGATTGGCGCTGTTGGAGAATGGCTGATAATATTAATTATTCACAATCATCTCTGAACAGCGTTATAATAATACTGAAGCACTTTATGTTACAACACGAGGCATTTTAATTATTTTGTAGTGCAGAGTGCCAAAACGCATAGCTATTTGTAAATCTCTTACCTTACTAATGTAAATTATTCAAACTATTGGGTCATATTCAGTGGCTTTTGGAAATGAAATTCTCAGGAAATGGACAGTGCATGGCTACTCAGAAGTAAGTGCTATGGAGTTCAGTGGAACTTGCTCCCAAATAAGTGCACCTAGGAATTCAGCCTAAGGGAAAGGCAAAATTAATAAGCATTTATTTTAAAAGTCTAAATGTAAAACTGCTCATTTTGTTGAAATTAAATAATCGCCATATCATAATAATTTGACAGATGCTGTGATTATGAAGCCTCTCTTAATAGTTTACAGAGAAATATCATAGTAGACAAACAGGTTGCTATTGGATGAGTTGTTCTTATCCAAGATAAAGGATGGGAGAGGATAGGAGAAAAGAAAGGAAGTAATAGCTGAAAAAGCGGTTGCAAAAGAGAGCAGAAAGGCCTAAGAAGTGAGGCTGGTAAGGAGTTTGATGCAGGTAAGTGGCTCATCCAAGTTGAGCAGAGTCATTGCTGCTCCTTCATAGCCTAAACCTTTGCTGAGATCTGTATTTAATAAACCATGGGCCTAGTTCATCCCCACATACTTGTGTCTTGTGCCTGCTCTGGCTACAAATCTGTGCCTTTAGGCTTCCAGTAAACAGTGTTATGTACAGAGACCATGTTGCTCGTTGAAAACCCAGTGCATTTTTGCCCTTGTGTAGTATCCCGTATCACTTAAGCCAGTGGTTCTCAAGCTTTTTTTCTCTGTGCCACACTTCCAGAAGAATTTTTTTCTCGCACTACACCAACTTTTTTATTGATAAGAAATTGGAAAACAAAAAGAATCAACTCCTAGCAGTGCTTGATTTATAACACAGAACACAACTACTTTATAGTTTTCTCATGGGACATCCATTAAAAAAAATAGAAAGCAATGCAGCTAGATGAGAACATGAATCATTCCCAAAATATAATTATAAATGAGTGTCTTACATTTATACCTTAAGTATGTATACAAACTCGAAGAGCTGACTTTTGATGTGTAATCTCATGTATATTTGGTCTGATTTGAGACAAACAAATTCATATTTATTCATCAACACAAAGAAGCCTTTCTCTTTTCTTGCATGTTCTTCAGTGTTGAAAATCGCTGTTCAAAACAATATGGAGAATTGTAGAAAAATAGCCAATGCTATTGAAGAGATGCGTGGATACTGCCCGCCCCCATACCATACCATACCCATAAAGTAGGTAAAAGTAAAGGGCCCCTGTCTCTGGACAGTTAAAGGGCCCCTGCCTCTGGACAGTTAAATCCAGTCAAAGGCGACTGTCAAGGGCAGCACTTATTTCTGCTTTCAGGCCAAGGGAGCCAGTGTTTGTCCACAGACAGCTTTCTGGGTCATGTGGCCAGCATGACTAAACTGCTTCAGGCACAATGGAACACCGTGACGGAAACCAGAGCACTTGGAAATGCCAGTTACCTTCCCGCCACAGCGGTACCTATTTATCTACTTGCACTGGTATGCTTTCAAACTGCTAGGTTGGGACAGAGCAACGGGAGCTCACCCTGTTGCGTGGATTCAAACTGCCGACCTTCTAATCAGCAAGCCCAAGAGGCTCAGTGGTTTAGACCCCAGCACCACCTGTGTACCATACCATACCATACTATACTTACTATACTATACTGGAATGTTTAAATGTTTTTTTGATTATCTTTGAATCATCCCACCACACTTGTCACCCTCTCCCACCACATCAGTATGGTGTGCCACACTTTTGAGAACCACTGCCTTAACCTAAGCCAAAGCTTTCCAAACTGTGTGTCATGACATGTTTGTGTGTCAGCTAAAGGGTGTGGGTGTGTTGTACAAATACCCCCCGCACTCCTCCTGGGGCTGGAAAGGGGTTTGTTTAACCTCTGGTTTGCTAGGAAAACTGAATTACTGTGTTGTGAAATTATGCATGTCTAAAAAGTGTGGCACCAACATGAAAAGTTTGGAAAGCTCTGACCTAAACCCTTGTTGTTCCAGATGCATACCAGGCAGGTATGTATAATATCAAAAAATAATTCTGGGATAACCAATGCAGTCTTTTTATATATTGCTATTGAAACATTGGTGACGACCATTCAGCTTGCTTGAATGCTTTATTTAATCACAGGATCCATTGACTACATGGAGCCTTGATGTTTGTTTTCTCTTCTTGCCAGAATTGTAAGTGCTTTCCTGCTGTTATATGTCTATAGATGCAGTAGGCGATTAAAAAAGGCATTGTGCACCTTCTTAGCTTATTGTGCTTACATCCAACAAAAGTAAACAACAACAAAAGCTGTATATCTTTGGAAAACCCATTTGCACTTCTTGAAGCAAAAAACAAATGTTTTGTGGATTCTCCCTGTGGTCTTCCTGACATCCTACATGGAATAGCATTTCTTAAGCATTGTTTTCAAAGGCCTCTGCAGCACCCTGTCCTGAATAGTCTTCCCAGCTCCATGCTAGAGATTCTAAGCCAAGAAAAAAGAAATTATTGTTATGCTGAGAGTAGTTAGTTCTGACCTTTAAAGCCCTAAACGGCTTTAGTCCTGTATACCTGAAGGAGCATCTCCACCCCCTTCCTTCAGACACTGAGGTCCAGCTCAGAGGGCCTTCTAGCGGTTCCCTCACTGTGAGAAGTGAGGTTACAGGGAACCAGGCAGAGGGCCTTCTCAGTAGTGGCGCCCACCCTGTGGAATGCCCTCCCATCAGAAGTCAAGGAAATAAACAACTCTCTTACTTTTAGAAGATATCTGAAGGCAGCCCTGGTGTGATGGCCTGGGAATCCGATTCAGAGGCTGAACCGGAGGAATCCCAGCCTGCACAGGAGTCCCCGCCTCCAGGGCCGACTGAACTGGGGCAGGGCCTTGATTCTGAAGCGCCTGCACCTGTGCCGGATCCTCAGGAGCAGGCACCAGGTGAATCCACTCTGGCTCCGGAGGTGGTTGAGGACTCAGTGCCTACAGGTGAGTCTCCCCCTGGGTCCAGTAACCCTTCAGCCTCTCCTGAGCTGCAGAGGCTCAGGGCAGAGAGGCGGAGGGAACTGGTTTCTCCCAGGAGGAGTGCTCGCCTTAAGGCCAGGAAAGGCGGGGCTCCTGGGGGCCGGGACCGCCCCTGGCCTCAGAGAAGATAAAGGCCAGTCAGCCCGGTCCCAGGTTGCAGGAGCAACGTCATTGAAGAGCTGTTTCGGCCAGCACCCAAACCTGTACCTCCAGAGTTCCCGTCCTTGCCCAGCTCCTCGCTTCGGACCCCACTCTGCCCTTGGAGGACAGACTACAGACCCTTGACCCAGGACCCTGACCTCACCTCCCAGTAACCTCCCCCCCCCCCGGGACTAGCACACCTGTTTAGGGAAGTTTTTAATGTTAATGCTATATCATGTTTTTAATATTTGGCTGGGAGCCACCCAGAGTGGCTGGGGAAACCCAGCCAAATGGGCGGGGTAATAATAATAATAATATAGGCTGAGGGGTCCTGCTTCTTCTAAAGGGTTATCATGGTCATGGGAATTTGGATGAAGTTGTTGCTTTTTTCTGTAGATGACTGCAACCACTTCTACAATGAGCTTATGCAGCCAACCAAGTGACATTTCTTTTTCCACATAGAACTTTGAAAGCAAATAAATAATGGGTGAGAACCAAACTTAGCCATACAGCAGGGCCATTGAAATCAATTGATTTAAGCTATTCCAAGTGACTAAATAATTCTTCAAAAACCTCAATTTCTTCTTCATTGCTATTATAAATACTTTTTTTCCTCACCTTGTGAAATGCAAACTTATAAAATAAATTTAATTGCCATTTTATTGGAAAGATTTTTCTCCCATACACTCAAATAATTCAAAACCTTCCATGTCTAATGCCCTCCCTTGCGCCGACATACCAATATAATAGAAGTATTACGAAGAACTAGACAATAAAGCAAAAGCAAAACACAATATCAATATTTTAAAGAGCAAGTGGTGTGGATTTGTGCTGTGGTGACATTCAACATGGAAAGATGAAGGGAAGAAATAAATTAAATATTAATTAGTCAAATAGAATAACGATAACGGTTTCATGCTTCGCCACTGTTGAATAAATCCAAATTTTTAAAAGGATGTGTATGTTTGCATATGTGTTGCCTGGTTTGATATGAATAAAATGATTATTCTAAGGGTTTTTGATATGCAAATGTTTATGTCTTCAGCAGTTCCTTTTCATTTTTAGAAAAGGAAGAATTGTAATGGAGGCTAAGAAAACGAACACAATCTATTGCTACTTGGCAAGAGTCTGCAAGAGTCGATCTTAGATAACATGTTGGGAACATTTGATAAATGCCCTTGTCCATGTAAGTGTTTAAGCTCCGGAGAGATGGTTAGGAATAGGAAATCCAGGCCATAGCACCCCTCTGTCAGCTACATATGAAAAGTGCAGCAATTCATTGTCATCTCATCATTCACTGGGCTTTTAAGAGACATATTACTTTGCCGAAGGACCATCTCGGTGTTCCAGCCGTCTTCATTCTGATGATTGCTAAAAATGAATGGTGATCCTTTCTGAGGCGCTGAGATTTATGCAGCTGAACGGCAACCCTCTTTGATTATCTTTCAATGAGATGCTGTCATGAGCAGGCGTCCCTGGAAGCTAGATGGCATCCTGCCCTCTCTGGAAATTCATGACAATGACAAAAGTGTTTCCCCAAAGACCAAACAACTGCTTTCATGTGAACTGTGCAAGCAGCGAATTATATTTCGTTCCCCCCACTTCACTGTTTAAATCAACAATTGCTGGAATATACAAGGGTTCTATACCATAGATATAGATAGATAGATGATAGATAGATAGATAGATAGATGATAGATAGATGATAGATACAGACAGACAGACAGACAGATGATAGATAGATGATAGATAGATAGATAGATAGATAGATAGACAGACAGATGCATATATATCCTGGATAGTTCTTTTACTTCCAGGCACAAAACCTCAATGTATCAACAACCAAATTATATTGAAAAAAGCAACTTCAGTTGACTGTTCCTCTTCATAAGAAATAATATGAAGAAATATGCATCATTTCTTAAAGTGTTCCCCCACAAATACCATTGCATGAGGGGAAGAGTGGAAATACACTCATTGGGCCTTCACTATATAAAATTGGAACAGTAATAGTATTTGACATCCTAATGAATGAAAACATAACACAATTTGTCCTAGACTTTCCTTCTCCAGTTTTGTTTTCTAGCTGTATCCATTCTTATCAGTTTCCTGTGAAGTAATTTGGACTAAGCTGATTGAACAGCCATACCTTTAATTTTATAGTCAGACTCTTAAATGCTGGGTGACCTTGGGCTAGCCACACTTCTCTGAAGTCTCTCAGCCTCACTCACCTCACAGAGTGTTTGTTGTGGGGGAGGAAGGGAAAGGAGATTGTTAGCTGCTTTGAGACTCCTTAAGGGGAGTGAAAGGCAGGATATCAAGTCCAAACTCCTCTTCTTCTTAAACCCTAGCAGAGATGAGGAACCTGTAATCCACCCAACGTTGTTGTACTTCCACTGGAAACATGGCCAGTGGTCAGGGATGATGGGATTTGTAGCCAGCAGCACAAAGTGCCTCTGGTCTAGGCATAGCAACGCTATCCCTGAGGATTAGGTCTTGGAAGCTTCAGTATCTGCTGCACAATGATAAAGGAACATGGTTTCCAGTTGTCCCTGTGCATGTGCACCCCTCAATGTGGCCTTTAGCTCCACAGTCAGTGTTTCTCTGGCCATCCTTTTGAAGTGGAGAGCTCAAATGGGGAAATTAATGCTTGTAGAATTAAAGGACCATCAGGGAGTGAGGCCTTCCATAGGATCAACTCATTCTGCTTGCATGAGTATTCACCGAGGAAATGGATAATCTCTTCTGCATTTTGGCCATGTTGCAATTGGAATAAACAATGGGTTTTTATCCAACAGAGTTGTCCCTTTACTGCAGGGACTTCTGTCTACCAATGGGACTTCCTCTTCCTTTTCTCTCTCCACATGCCCCATGAGCTCTCCCCACTGCCCACAATCTGCTCCAGAGTGTTGAGGGAACTCCCAGAAAGGATTTCAGGTTACACAGGGAGAGAAGAGGAAGACATAACTCTTTGCACTAACAAGAAGACTGTCAGATACAGCTTGAAGAATGTAAGTGGCAGCAACTTGACAAATAAATGTGCTCTATCTCTGAATAAGAAATCGGGGACTTTCCCAGTATGATATGTTCAAAATACTGTTTATGGAGAAGAAGATAAATACACCAGAATATATTGGCAGAACCTGGCATGGTGGAACAGAAAGGGCTCAACCCACTACAGTGGTACCTCGGGTTAAGTACTTAATTCGTTCCAGAGGTCCTGACACTGACACTAACCTGACACTGTTCTTAACCTGAAGCACCACTTTAGCTAATGGGGCCTCCTGCTGCCGCTGCGCCGCCGGAGCACGATTTCTGTTCTCATCCTGAAGCAAAGTTCTTAACCCAAGGTACTATTTCTGGGTTAGTGGAGTCTGTAACCTGAAGCGTATGTAACCCGAGGTACCACTGTATTCGAATAATCATAGTATTATTAACTTCAGTGGCACTAGCATAGAGTAAATTTGTGGTGCTTAGCTGCTTAAGGATCTAAGAAATTATACTAGCTCGTGTGCCTTTGAAATCATTATAGAAGATATTATTGACAGAATTTTAAAGAAGGGCTGCAATTATGTAGGTCAAGCAATTTGTTTTTAAGGTCATTCTAATCATTCAGTATGCCAACATTTTAATTGGGGCACTAAGATGAGTTATTTCAGACAGAATAGAGTTTGGCCAGTAGTAAATTAAGATCTTTTCAAATTTACATTAGCTGTTAACATTAATTATAAACAGGAGTCGTAGTGATGCCATCCATTCATCCATGCAAACAGACATTTTGTTCCTTAGCTGACTGTTTTAATTTTTTATTCTTATCATAGAAAGGGAGATTTATGTTTTCAGCCATCGACTAGATGTGCTGTGACAAAACCCAAGGACTCATTTCACATTTCTATTTTAGGGCTCAAAGTCTCTACGCTTGTGGTAAAGTAAAATATAGATGTCATCTACTATGATAATTTGATTTAATGATGGAAGATAAAAATCTTCATTATATGCTGAAAAGAAAACTGAGATGGTGCCTGTCTAATGTTGAATGGGAAGGAATTCCAAGGGGTAGGTGCCACAACCCTAAAGGCCTGATTCCTATATTTCACAGAAAAGACCTCCTAATAAGGCGATAGATACTGGAGGATCTCACACAGCAGAACACAGTGATATTGTTGTAAGGATGACTAAGACAATATCTGTGAAGAGGTTTGAGCACCCAGAAACTACTTTATAAATTCGAAAGACCGCTTACTACCTTCTCTCGAGGAAGTGGCTATTGTGGTATGGTAAGACTTGCCACCAGGGCAGGGCAAGGGATTAAAATGGCAGGTGGGGTATCATGCCCTCCTATGCTGGCCCTAGGGATTATGGGGCCACCATGCAGCTTTAGCCAATCACAGGAGATGGTGGTGGTGTCTTTGTGAACAAACTTTGAGAACGAATCTGACTGGAGATTTCCCATCCGGGACATAAATAATGAGCACATGAGGTCTTGGCCGCTCGGTTGGCAGATAAAGCATTGGGATGGATTTAGACAAGGCAGCGGAGAGGGACTCAGAAGCCTCAAACCCCCCAAAGAATGGGTTATCCTGCTAAAGGGGTCTAGAAGGTATAAGCTTCTGTCTGGATGCCCACACAGGGGTTGATGGGCCATAGCAATCCACACTGTGATGATCCTGGTGGGTCATACCTATTTAATCCATGCTATAGGACGGTCCTTAATCCAGAATCAACCTCACTGAACAATAATCCATTTTTTAAATAGTTTATTTTACTAGTTCTTCTGGTTCTTCTGCTGTGCCTGTGCATGCAAATGCTTCATTCTATGAAACAGGCATGTTTTATATAAATATACAAGTTGTGAGCATGGGGAAGCATTAAAACATCTGACAGACAGTGGACTATACTTTGAATCAGCATCTGTTGAACTTGCACCTAAAAGGGGTGAGAAAAACAGAATGCATGTGCTTAGAGCCCATCAATGTACCTTCTTGAAAGTCAAGTATAAAACTCAGAATTCTGTGTCTTTCATTCAGTACATTACAACTTCCAATCAGTCTCTCTCCAATCTTTACTCAAGTATGTGGGGGTGTACCTTAGATAGATGCCACCATATAATAACTTCAAGCCATCAAAAACAAACATTTCAACTGAATTTAGTTAATACTGAATCTTAATCATGTCTACTCAGAAGGAAGGTCCATTGGATTCAATGGAATTTGCTCCCAAGAAAGTG
Source organism: Podarcis tiliguerta (assembly GCF_965153285.1). Taxonomy (NCBI): domain Eukaryota; kingdom Metazoa; phylum Chordata; class Lepidosauria; order Squamata; family Lacertidae; genus Podarcis; species Podarcis tiliguerta. Next base: position 66,697,660 of record NC_139537.1, on the reverse strand, counting down.
AGTCTAAGATTGAATATTTATTTTCACTTGACATAGTACAACAGGATTTGTGTTACAATGTTTTAGTGTGTCTTTTCCTCTTTAGGGCTGGCTAAATTGGTCTCATATATTTCTGTTAAATCTGTGGCATTAAATTTTTGATATGTCAAGCAAATAAGCACATACTTGACTTATAGCATATTTTGCTTTCCACTTTATTGCTACCCCAGACAATCAACAATCACAAATCAAACAGTCCTTTTTCTTTGTATTTGTCGCCTTTTTGTGGGGGTGGGTTTGTTGTTGTTGGGAGTGTGTGTGTGTGTGGTTTGCAATTAATAGGGTTGTTTTTTTTAAAAAAAAACTAAGGTAAAAGCACAAGGCATAGGAGGGGCAGTGTGGTGCAGACTGAGGTTCTTGCACCCTGATTTCTAAAAAGAACATTTCCTCTGTACTTTCCACAACTGAAAATAATGATCCATATTATTTTTGCCTCATGCAGAACAGAAACAGATATACCCACAAGGAGCCTATATGCTTTTCTCAACAGATCACTTGCCTAAAAAACAAGATCTAGCCCCCTTAGGGCACATGTATAAAAACTACCTATACCAAGAGTGGAATTTCACTTCAATCAAATTCAACACTGGTGTCAGGAGAACGTCCATTGCACCTGAGGGCGGTAGGCTAGTACAGAGTAGGCTGCATTGGCAAACCAAGCTTTGTCCTCAAACCCCTTGCTGCTGCTCTCAACCCTCTAGTATCCGATGCCTGAAGTGGCTGCCTCACTTTTCCCTTAATGGTAGAGCTCGGCTTGACAGAGCAAAGAGCAACTTCTGAGAATTAAAATCAGGAAATGGTGCAAAGAAAACACCTTATTTATTTGTTTCAGGCATTTATTTACCTGTACCTCTTAATATTCATAACGTCTAACTTCTTGATCCAATTTGCCCTGGCACCTCTGTTTCTTTGATGGTTTTATTTTTAAAATGTCAGGATTTGTAATGGATCTGTTGTTCTCTATGAATGTAATGAGCCACTTTGAGGTCAAAACAAGAGGTGCAAAGCGAACAGATCAATAGATCTTGAGTGGTCTATAAGAAGATCCAGGTGCCTGCAATTTAGACATTATGTTGTAAGCAGGGATTCAGAAACATGAAAGATTTCCACTTCTAGAATTTCTGTTTCAGTGCGATGCCTGAGTCGGTCTACTCTGTAGGACTAAGTGGAGGGGGAGTCGAAATCAGGATTACTATCAGAAAAAGCACTCTATGCATTGCTTAGAAAGGAGGCCTCAGGGAAGGAAAGCTTATTGTAAGGGGAAAGTGATGAAACCTGACTGAAACTATCACCAAGATATAATTTATATAGCTGACTGTCTGATACGAGTAAGTAGCTCCAGATACAAAAAACCTGAGTGTCAGTTTTGCACTCCCAAATCCACCCCCTGTATTTATTTAATTATTTGCTACTTCATTTTAAAAGAGCACCCCCATCGTTCTACCCTGACACTGAGGGCCTTCTGGCAGTTCCCTCACTGCGAGAAACCAAGTTACAGGGAACCAGGCAGAGGGCCTTCTTGGTAGTGGCACCCGCCCTGTGGAACGCCCTCCCACCAGATGTCAAAGAGAAAAATAACTACCAAACTTTTAGAAGACATCTGAAGGCAGCCCTGTTTAGGGAAGCTTTTAATGTGTGATGCATTACTGTATTTTAATAGCTGCCCAGAGTGGCTGGGGAAGCCCATCCAGATGGGTGGGGTATAAATAAGAAGAAATAATAATAATAATAATAATAATAATAATAATAATAATTAATAATAATAATAATAATTGTTGTTATTATTATTATTATACAAATCAATGGAGGATAAAGCTGGCTACTAGCCATAATGGCTATTTTCTACATCCACTGTTAGAGGCAGAATGTTTCTGAATACCAGTTGCTGGAAATCACAATTTGGTAGAATTCTGTTGCTAGGCTCCCTATTTGTAGCTGTCTGGCTAGTATAAGAACAGGATGTGGTGCTAGGTGGGTCTTCAGTTTTATCTTAGTATTTTCAGAGGTAAAAGAAACAACGTATTTGTCACCAGTGCTTTTAAAAAAGATGTTTAGAGCTACTCTCATTTTGACTCAATAAAATCACCATTTTATAGTTCAAATCGGGAAAAATAAATATAGTCAATGAACAAAAGTACAAAGATTCACAAAACGTTTAGGGGTTTGCGTAGCCCTGCAAACCCCCAGAAAAAAAGCACTGTTTGTCACTGAGATCCAGGGAGCATGTCAGGACTTAGAGAAAATTGTGAAAGCAACATAATAGGAGAGGTGTTTCTAGCAATGCCACCCCTTGCCCAAGGAAGTCTTATAAGCAGTTGCTGCCCCACTAACACCAGTTCACCCTCAGTCAGACCCCCACCCCCAAAATCTGCCTCCTTCCTCGCAAACAGTCTAAGGGATGGCACTGCCAATCAGTACTCTACCTGTACACAAAAAAGTGCTTTCAAAAGGAGAGTAAGAAAAAGGAGTGCTAGCTCATTGAAACAAATCACCCAAGGAAAACAAAGGGTGAAATGAAAAATGAAAAGACGTTCTTCTCTATACACAGTTAGAAACTTGCTAAGATGAGCATTTGCCACCATCAGAATAAATCCTTGTTCCATGACTTTATGGTGGAAAGATAAGAATATCAACACCAGGAAGATAAAAATACTCCCAAAATGGCCAGAGACCTAAACAAACAAGGAAGAAAACATATATCTATATGAATGAAGAGAGACAACTTAGAATAAAATATTAGCCAAGCCATACGGACTTCTGTATGCAGAAGATGATCTATGTGTGCTTTTATTTAAAATGCATCTCTGGGTTATTTGTGAGGCATAAGAATTTGCTCATATTTTTTCAAAATATAGTCCGGCCCACCACATGGTCTGAGGGATGGTGGACTGGCCCACGGCTGAAAAAGGTTGTTGACCTCTGATCTAGAACTATGCTGTAAAGTGAAACCTGTAGTACCTACAGTACCTACTCTAAGGTATTGCACACCTTTGTATAGGTGTGCTCACAGTTTCATTTCTATCCATTCCAAAATGAATGCAGGGAAGAATTAAGGAATAATATGGGACTTCTGTCAAGGATTTCCAATCATACAATTTAAGAACTGAAGGACTTCCCTTATTTCGGTAGTGGTAATAATACTAACTTTGGTAGCCATTTCTAACTTTGGCAGCCATTTCTGGTGGCTGCCATCCCCTTCCCCCATTCATTGTTCTGTGGCATTTTGTTGAGGAAATATGTAAGTCTCACTAGCAGTCACCATTTTTGTGGTGGCTGCCATTTTGGATCTGAAATGCCTCACACCTAGTGTGGCATGGGGTACTTGGAAATGTTGATCAAACAACAACAATCATTTTTTTTTCCTGGCAAACATGATTTCTGGGGCATTCGGGAGAAAAACTGTGCTGCTGAGAATCCACCACCCAGTTATAGACTGGAGCTGCTACTTTGCTTCGAAATGACTGCAGTTAAATGGTACATATATGTCTAAATAAATAAATAAGGTAATGCATTGCCTTCTTTTGACAACACTGTTACACATGACAGCCAGAAAACTGTGAAAGTAAGACAAATGGAAGTACCAGAATGAATGCAGTGTCAACGAATGAATGAATAAATGAATAATAAAATAAATGAGGCTTTAGTAAATTAATAACAAAATGAATATTATGAAAAATGTGTAGCACTCCAAGAAAAAAAAATCCTTGCATAAATCTACTGTTTGTCTTCTCCCCGGCTACCTAGGCTAGAGGCACAACCAGTTCAAGACACAACGGACTGCATAGGTTAATTGAGTGCATGCTAGAGTAGCAGTAGATCTGGAACCACAAACACACACACACCCCACACCTCACACATTGGCCACCCGTGATATAGAAAATGGCTAATTTATAATGGCCACACAAAAATTGTACATTGTTAAGACAACGCTATGGTTCATGATGGTTCATGATGACATATCCCCCCCCCCCACCACCAAATCATTGCTGCTTTTTTAATCTGATATTTAACTGTTCTATATGTTCTATAGGTGTGTTGATTGGTTGGTTTTAAAAAAAAACTGCAGTTGAGACTATTCTGGGAAGACTTGTGCTCAGAAAGGTGAGGTATAACACGTGCAAAAATAAAGCTTTCCTGTGATATTTTTTTAAAAAATTATGTGAATACAGACCATGATTTTAGCTGGGATAGCTGGATTAAACAAGAGTTTGTATTGTAATCACTGTAGAGCCTTTCCCCTGCTTTTTACTCAAGAAGAGGTAAAATCCATTTCATTTATTAAAAAAAAAACCTAGAATGAAATTCTATTTATATTAGTCCACATTAGTGTCTATTGTGTCAAGAGTTCATCTATATTTATAAGCTGAAGTCAGTTCTGGCACATAACTTACATTCACCAGGGAAGGGGGAACACCCTGCATAATTCTAAAAGCTGGCACAGAGGAGCAATAACATCACGTGTCACATTGCCTGCATTATTTTCATTGCAGAGGACAGTGAATTTAACAAGGGATAGCACTGTGGCTTTGAGGTTGCAACCTGACCCAGATAAATGATGCTGGAAGGACCATTTAGCCCTAATTAACCACATAAACTGGCTGCTTTCCTCACTAATCAATCCTAAAGATAGTAAATGCAGATGGAGAACCTGCAAGATGGGAGCCTTGAAATAATATGCTCAAAATGTGTGTGTGTGTAATCACTTTTTCATAAGCTCTGAAATGGAGAACATGGACACACAAGGAAAGTTGAAGTTCCCTTTTTCTTATGCATTACTAATTATCTTAACAATAATAACAAGGGCACATCAAGTTTCATTATAAAGTTTAGCAGCATATTAATTTATTTAAAGATTGTCATACCATGAAGCTTACCCAATGTCTCTGATTGTTTAGAAGAGATAATTCACTGTCTACAAGTTCTACTAATTGCCTCGAATGAAAATCATGTCTAATGATGAGAGACACAGCACATGGGTACGTTGACTGTGTTTCAACATTCATTTACATTTGCTGCTCCTAATTGAAATTAATTGTAGTAAATGTGTCAAACTGTGAAGCTGCCAGCACCCTGATTCCAGCAGAAGGTTCCAGCCGCCATGCACACAGAAACAATTGTCCTTTTTTTTCGTACCATGGCCTCATCATAGAGCGCATAGAATCAGGCAATTGGTCACAAGCTCTCTCTTGCGAAAATGAAATGCTTCCTAGAATGTGGAAACTGGAAACCTTGCTATGTAGAAAGTAAAGCTTTCCTCCACCTCCGAAAGGGGGAGAGAAAGGTTCCAATAGAATTGATTACATGTGTATTGCATTAGTGGTCATCTTCACAATATGGGGGCTGGAACCAGCTTTTGAATACATCCCAAACATTTCCTTTCCACTGACAGGCCTGTATGGAGTGGTGATGCCACAGAAGGTCAGAGGCAGATTTAGGGGAATGTGACTGGTTCTGTAAGACTGGGTGCAGAGCTTCAGGGTCCCTGCAGGGGACACCGCAACTATACCGTATTTTTCGTCCTATAGGACGCACTTTTTCCCCTCCAAAAATGAAGGGGAAATGTGTTTGCGTCCTATGGGGCAAATGCAGGTTTTCGCTGAAGCCTGGAGAGCGAGAGGGGTCGGTGTGCACCGACCCCTCTCACTCTCCAGGCTTCGCGCAGCTCTCTGCAAGCCATGGGGGGGGGGGCTGCGCGAAGTCGCACAGCTCTCCCACGGCTTTTGGAGAGCTGCCTGCACACCGAAGCCTGGGGGTGCACTGAGCTCAGTGCCCCCCAGGCTTCGGGCTTCAGGCAGCTCTCTGCAAGCCATGGGAAGTTGTGCAGCCCTCCCACGGCTTGCAGAGAGCTGCCTGCACCCCGAAGCCTAGGGGTGCACTGAGCTCAGCGCCCCCCAAGCTTTGGGCAGCTCTGCCACGGCTTGTGGAGAGCTGCCTGTTCTTGGGGCTGGGGTCGGGGGAAGCTTGGGCTTCCCCTGCCCCAGCCCCGCGCCTGGGGGGGGAAAATAATTTTTTTTCTTTATTCCCCCCCAAAAAAACTAGGTGCGCCCTATGGGCCAAAATATACGGTAATTAAGAATGGAAAGCAACAGGTGGGGAGGGCACTGAATTTTGGTGGCCCTGATTTTTGAGACTCCAAGGTCCGCCACTGCAGATGGTGTCCAGGTTGGAAGTTGTGAGAAGACAGTCAGCAGATGAATGGGCAAGGCTGGACTTGATGCCCAGATCAAATCCCTTGCCATCACACATGGGCAATGAGACCAGCTCAGATCCCAACAGATTCTGAGCCAGATCAGTCCTGGCCACTCCCTGTCCTTTGAACACTCCATTTGAGGGCTTTCTGCTGAATCCCATCAGCAAGAATCCCATCAGCAGACCTACATGCCACCTGCATTATTGCTAGGTGGAAGGGAGAGGTTGGCACCAATGAAGTAATTCTTATGTCACTCCATTGGCAGCGGCTAGCAGAAGATCGGCTTAGTTGGAAAAGCTGGCAAAGAGACACCTTTCCCCATTAGCAATCTGATGTGTCACTTCAGGCAGTCAAATGTATTGGGGCAGCACGGTTGATTCTCAAGCAGACTCATATTGTAAAACGTGCCAATGTGAGTCTCTTGGAAAAAACCTGAGTTGCGAGCAGAGGAAAAGTTGGTGTGCCCCACAGAACTGCAGTAACAACGAAAGCATTCTAGTCACATTTCACCTCAAACAATTCAGCTTTCTAGAAATGTTTAAACACGCCAGTGCAGAGCTTTCTCTTCAATTTGTACTTCTTCCACAGTTGTTCCTGGAGAAGTCGTCTTTTATATGTTTGGAATTATGTCCTTAAAACTGTCAGCCCTGATGCAGTGGCTGTCAATAAATTGTTCAATATCTTTAAATGCATATGGATTGCAAAGATTCGGCAAGCATTTGAAGAGGATTTATTCCCTCAACTTTGTGCTCAGCATGTCAAAAACGTTGAGTTCTCTGTAATCAGAGTGCCCTAGAAATAGCTTTTGTGTTCATGTCGGCAGGATTCAAATTCTTAAAGAACCATGGAAAAAAAACGAAGTTGATTGATATGACTTTGTATGCTTGAAATGAGAGGTTATTTTTGTCATTGTCAGTTTGATTGACCAGAAAAGTTGCAGAGTTAATGTATCTGAAAACAGGTATTTCTTAAAAAAGGAGCGGGTGGTAAGCAGGGCATAAAAGAAAGCCCCCCCTCCCGCTCCATGTTCTAGAAGTCCGGGGCATTTTACAAAAAATAAATGCCTTTGTTCTATTATCAGTGCATTCGTTTCCTTTAGCAACAATATGCACATTGTTTTCCTCAGCGATGGGAACAATAATGAGGATTGGGGTGTTCCTTGAAATGTTCTCTTGCTCTGCTGGAGCTACTTTGTTAACTTCCCTACAGGTGGGTTACTATTGCTTACTGAGAAGAGTGGGGCAGGGAGGGAAGATGGGGAAGTCGATGTGGTGCCTCCATTGGTTTATTTGCATTGTGCCAACCTCTGCACTGCATTAGGACCCAACAGACAGGAAGCTAGTGTTGTGGCTTCGCCTTACCTTGTGAGCCACTTCACTTGTGGCTGGCAGAATGCAGCTGGAAGGGGGAGGTTGCCACCAATGGACTGGTGCTTGTGATTCACCAGATAGGTAAAGTTAAAGGGACCCCTGACCATTAGGTCCAGTCGTGACCAACTCTGGGGTTGCGGCGCTCATCTCACTTTATTGGCCGAGGGACCCGGCATACAGCTTCCGGGTCATGTGGCCAGCATGACTAAGCCGCTTCTGGTGAACTAGAGCAGCGCACAGAAATGTTGTTTACCTTCCTGCCAGAGCGGTACCTATTTATCTACTTACACTTTGTCGTGCTTTCGAATTGCTAGGTTGGCAGGAGCAGGGACTGAGCAATGGGAGCCCACCCCTTCGCGGGTCTTTGAACCGCCAACCTTCTGATCAGCAAGCACTAGGCTCTGTGGTTTAACCCATAGCGCCATCCACGTCCCAGCGATTCACCAGATAGTTCCCCCATATAATTGCACAGACTCTGTGGCAAGTAGCATCTTTAGCCGCTACCACTAACTGTGCAGCATTCTTAACCTAAAGAATTAACATGATTTCCTGAGTGACGTGGTATAGTGTTAAAGAGAGGGGGGAGTTCTAAGGCCCACCTGGGACACCCAAAGAAAACAAGAAACACCAGCCTCAATTTAACATCTATGGCTACATCTGAGAAGCCATCCCAGTGTTCTTAAAAATGCCGCATGACAACCCAATCCTTTGAGCTGAATCTGTAATTGATTTTGCACCTCTAGTTGCCATGACACCCAGAATGAAAGGTTTGCATACTTTCCCCTGGGGGCAAGGCATCAACTAACATATTCGAAGGACGTCACACTGGTTATATCGTTTGTTTCTGGCATATTGATGGGAAACTCTTCTTTTTCAGAAACTTCTCTGTAAGTACAGTTCTCCCAGGTATTCTTCCAGAACAAAACATATGAACACTCCAATCTCTGCCAAGCAGGGCACAAGATTCCGAGGGGTCTCGGCACTCAACCAAGCTCTGTGTTCCTTTGGGGGAAATGAGGCATGGTGGAGTCTTCAGTGTCTTTGAAATATGATTTATTTACACATATTTATACTAGAAGCTTTCAAGTGAGAGAGATTTCACAGCATTCACTTATTAGGAGGAATCCTGATATGTGGTAGCTGCTTAATAAAACTAAGTTTCCACACACCTGTTGCAGTTATTAAGAACTGAAGATCAGCCATATTGGATCAAACCATCCAGGTCGTCATTCAGTTTTCTGCAGTAGCCAGCCGCATCCCTGCAGTAGCCATCAAGACACAAGTGCAATAGATAAATGGTTCCTAGACATAGTTTAAGAGTTGTGAGCCATTCCTTTCATCTGATTCAGTAAAAGAGTGACCCTGTGCCACAAAACCGCCCACATATTATTGATGGTATCATCCTGACTTCCTCAAAAAATGTGGGTGGGTAACAGAATTCTGAGTCTATAATCCCTTGTGTAAGCATTCCACAGTGCCACCCACTGCTTGGATTCTGGAACAGTACATTAAAATATTCTATGTTAATTTTGTTTCAGCCTTTCAGAAGTGATCAGTGTGAGAAACAGTGGTGTGTTTGTGATGTATGAAATCTAATCTGGAACAAGCATGGAAATATTATTTCTTTCTTTTTTACTTAAAGAGCCACAAGACTCCTTATTTTCCTGCAATAGACAAATACAGCTACTCCATTCAAGTTGCACTTAGATGACATTTTGGCACAAAGCGAAATTTCCCTTTGCATCCATTGAGATTAACAATGTATATAAGGAAGTGGGATAATTTTTATTCAGCATAACTGTCTTCTGACGATGTCATTTTCATTACCACCCCTTATCGCTGATAGTATATAAAGCAGATAATTGTTTTTAATCAACTCCCTGTGCGAAACCTGAGGTTTATTATACTGAAAGCCTGTGTTTTCCAAAGTCGCACACTGATGAATCAGCTGTGACCCTCTCCCCAATTGACTACAATTTACTTGAATCAATTAGGGTTGACATAATATTTTGCATGTCACAAATGCCTCAAAGTGTTTATCTCCACAAACCACGTTTTTTAGCCAAGCAGCAAATATGATGCACATATGGAAGCAGGTTTCTATGGACACATCTGAGATGGGATCAGGAATGTGAACAGGTGTACACAGAGTTTCTAGTGCTGGAACCCCCCTCCCCCCATTCACTGAAGTCTACATGTGCAATTTCAAAGTTTGGATCACAAAATGAGTCAGTCCCAGTTCTGGTATTGCTAATCACTTGAAGATAAAGGGAGCTTCCTTGTAAAACAGTGGTGGCATTAACCCTTGTTCTATTTCATTTTTTTAAAATGTGTGTTTTGGGGCTGGTTGTTGAGGATTTTCCATTGAAACGTCACTCAGAAACAGAACAGACTGGACTTTAATTGGTCCATTCATCTCTAGAGGAAATAAAACTATACAGGCGTAACAACCTGCTGTTACTCAGTAGCAGTGGCGTAGCGTATTTTGCCACTGCCCAGGGCTGAGTGGAGGAAGGAAAACAGACAGAATACACATGCACATTCAACTGCCAGACACCCAAGAGATCGCAACTGCAGAGATAACAAAAGAAGAGTATTTCTGTTGTCTGGAGAGGTCACTTCCTAGTTCACATTGAGACGCCATTTTCAATGGAGCCTGGCAACGGAAGTGCACAACTGTATTGAGGCAGTACCGGGAGTTTAATTTTTGTGCCCCTAAAAAATTTGCACCCATGACAACTGCCCCTGTGGTTCTGCCCCATGCTATGCCACTGCTCAGCAGTAATATCAAGATCCCCCCCCCCCAAAAAAGAGGGCCTGGTATGGGTATACCACAGTTGCCAGCTAGGTCTGCCAGTTACCTCCACTCTAAGAAAACTTAGTGATTTGTTTCTTGACTTTGTGTGTTTGAAACATGTATTGTTAAAACAACAAATTCAGATTTGACAAGCAATCCCTGAAACAAGTTTGAAGACTACAGCACAATCCTAACCATGTCTACTGAGAAGTCCTATTGGAATTCAATGGGGCTTATTCCCAGGTATATGGGGTTAGGTTTACAGCCTTTGCTCTTTTGCAATCAGGCTTTCCCCCCTTTGAAAGCTATTATTTAGAGATAAGTGAAATAAATGTTGCCAAACAGAAGCTTGCCTATAGTAGATTTTGTCCTTGGATAGTTTCCATTTGTATTCATTTTAGAGTTTACACTGTTAATTAGAAAAGGTTATAAGATTAATAACTAGCCATTGCTAATATATGCATTGGACTGTAAGTTTGAGTTGATTATCCCCCCCACCTGCTCCAAAGAGGCTTTAATGATTATTTCATACAAATTAGAGCAAGCACATCTTTGTTTCCCTTCAGTACCGGTATTCTGTTACTATTCTTAATCTTCGATTGAGCCCAAAATAAAGAAAGCAAATTATGGTGCCGTGATTTCTATGGAACAGAAATCCTAATTGTTCAAGGCAAATTTAATAGGAGACTGGAGTATAACATGATGATTGGAGCCAGCCTGTCCCTAGGATAGCAGTATATTTTATTTTGGTGTCAATCTTCAGGATGTACCTTGATAACCTATATCCTGTCCTGTTTTCTACACAGCCAGGTAAAGCTGCTATCAACAGGACTTAACACAGGGCTGACTAACCTGTGCCCTCCAGATGTTGCTGGACTCCAACTCCCACCACTGCTGACAGCCATGCTGTCTGGGACTTACAGGACTTGAAATCTAACAATATCTGAAGAGCTATCAGCCTTCCCTGACTTAATGGCAAGTATTCAGTATATTAAAACTGGGTTGTCTTTGACTTAGTCTTATTCAGAGTGAACCTACTGAAATAAATGACTAAATTAAGTCCACTTATTTCAGAAGGTTTGCTCTGAGTATGACTTAGTCTAAGAAAACAAGGGCCTTTTTGTGACAATACTCAGTGATACAAAGTACTGGCCTCCCTCCCTCTCTTTCTCTTTCTCTGGACTCAGCTGGACTAGTTAAAATAACAATGATTTATATGTATTGTATGTGTGATATACTGTTGTGCTACCAGATGATGACGTGGAGTCCCATTTTCTCTACCTGTTTTCCCTGTTTAAATTTACAATGCTTTAAACTGAAATGCTTCTTTGATGTGTCTAGATCCAGCCTCCCTCCCTCCCTCCCTTCATCTCTCTCTTTCTCTCTCTCTCTGCCCATGGCAGCCATTTTGTACTGGAACCCATGACACTTTTATCAGTTCCATTGCCAGAAACACATGGTGGATGGGGAAGGAGATATCTGCATCAAACATAATATGTAGGTATTCTTGAAATCACATCTGCTTATCCAACCCTTCAAACTTTAGTTATCTGAATGTAACCAACGATAGGCTTTGTTTGTAGCTCCATCGCACACCCAAACAGTAACAGAATCATCTTCTTCTGATCTCAGCTTCCTGGCAAAATCAGGTCTTAGCAGACCTGGAGCTGGCCCTGCCATCTGCTGATCTGTACATACTTTGATGGATTGCACATTATTTATTTAACTCCTGCTTCCTGTTAGTGGTGCATTATGAGCTGCATTGTGTATAATATACACAATAGGAGGAATTCAGCATAGTGCGAAGGAGCATCATTTCTGCTTCCCTGATGGAACAAGCCCCCCCTCCTTCCCCACATTCAGGAGGATGCCCCATCCTTCCCCACCAAAGCAATGGGGGTGTCATGGGGGAGAAAGCCCCACTGCTCCAGCAGAAGACTTTGCTTGGGCTTCTACTAGTGGGACCCATTAGTTGAATCTGGCCCAATATGATATGCTTTTTGGACTGAATTGTGTATAACATAGCACCATCTACACATAAGCCTGCCAGAAGTTAATATGGTGTGTAAATGGTGCTACCAGCTATGCCGGGGGTGGGGAACTGGATCTGACTGGTGGGATAGATCTTTATCTCCTCCGTTCTAATTGTGATGTCACAATGACCCCATTCATGGTGCTATGTAAGCCCTGTTGATCGGTGGGGCTTGCAAAGCCACTTGTACAACATTTTGAAAACCCTTACAACTGATTGTAAATGATGTCAGATGTATAGCAAGTGGGCACAGCTTGGGCAAAGCACTTGCAAGCCAAATTGGAAAGCCCATGCACACTTTGCTGCAATTTATGTTAAATTTGAATCCTAGGTATGTTACCTCAGAAGTTAATCACACTAACTGGACTTGCTTAATCCGGTGAGCTTCATGACCAAGTGGGGACTTGAACCCTGGCTTCCCAGGTCCTAGTCCAACACTCTAACTGATATGCCACATTGGCTGTCAGTATTAATTTGTGTTGGTTTGATTATGCCACCCTAGAGAGGAGATTGAACTTCCCACCACAAGTGTTCAAAGGCATACAACTGTTCTTCTCCACAGTGACAAAGGAATATAAATATGTGTTTTCGTAAGTGGAAGGGAAAACAAAGTCCTCTTTGTTCCATTTCCATGAAATTAAAAGACCAGCATTCTACCCTGCTTGATGGGAAAATTCAGTCTGTTCTCTCCCCATTATAATGCCATTAGAGTTCTCTAAATTTAATGTGTAAAAATAGCTTGTATTAAACCATCCCCATTACAGTACTGAACTATATTACAGTTTTATCGAAACTCAAATAACTTTGTCATAAAACAGGAATATTAGAAATTAAATATTCATGCTGCTACGTCCCAAATATACCACTTCTCCAAGCTCCAAATAAAACCAATAGATCATCAGTGACATCCCGGTGGCAATCTCCCATGAATACAGTCAAATTAGCTAACTCACCGCTTACACGAGAGAACCTCAGCAGCAAGGCATCACAACTCTTGTGATTCTCAACAGGTAATTGGAAAAACCACAACATCTGAACTTCACATCATTTAAATAATTTAAACACTTTGAAAATAAAAACCCTAGAAAAAGACTGGAACGCATCCTTGTTCTCTTATAATGGCAATGGTGCCCACCTGAGAGGTGCCAGAACTGATTCTGACGAGTGAATTTTGACTCAAAAAAGCAATATATATATATATATATATATACACACACACACCTCTATCTATCATCTATCTATCTATCTATCTATCTATTTATCCATTTATCTATTTATCTACACATACAGTGGTACCTTTGTTTATGAACTCAATCTGTTCCAGAAGTCCATTCTTAAACCAAAGTGTTCTTAAAGCAAGGCATGCTTTCCCATAGCATCGGGGAACTCAGTTTACAAATGGAACACACTCAACAGGAAGCTGTTCTTATTTCAAGGCAAAGTTCACAAACCAAAACACCTACTTCTGGGTTTGCAGCGTTCTTAATCCAAGTTGTTCATAAACTAAGCTGTTCTTAAACCAAGGTACCACTGTGTGTGTGTGTGTGTGTGTGTGTGTGGTTGAGGAACAGATATCATTACATCCCAAAGGTGAGAAAGAGTTTGAGGGGTTCTGGCCATGGAAAATTTATTAGCTATATGCACTGGCTGAGGAAGAGGAGTGCAGGGGGAGCGCACCGCCCCCGGCAGCACGATCCTGGTGGGGTGCCATTGCGGCTTTCCCCCCACCCATGCTGGGCACCACACCCCTGCAAGCAGAGTACCACGCCCCCAGGACATGTGCCAGCCCAGCCCCCGCCTGCTCTCTACCTCCCGGTGCCAGAGCTATATGGAATGTTTGTGATTGGGGATGTTAACCACATGGTAACTCTCCTGCTTGGTGGAAAGGTTATGAACATCATATACTGTGCAGATAGGGTGCTAGATAATGAAGTGGGAAGACAGTGGTTTATAATCCCTCAAATATTACCTTTCTTTGCAAATAACTAGTATTCTGAAAATATCACAGGAAAGTTAGTGCTATCATTGTACACTAACAAACCAGGAGGTAAAACTACAATTGAGGAAAATTAGTAGTATGAAACAATATCCAGGGCAGGATGCAATAGGTTCTCACACTATTTTCACAAATCTCTCTCTCTCTCTCTCTCTCTCACACACACACACACAAACAAACACAATGAGCTAATGATGACATACCCTGAAATGCCCCAGAATTCACTCGCCATTGTATGTCTACAACTGCTGGTTTTCAATGTGACAGATTCATTTACTCAGGGCTGCAGACAATCTCTGTCTGTATCTAAAAATAGCTTAAACAGCTGTACACAAGGAACAATGGGGAAGGGGGTAAATGAAAGTAAAAGACATCTGAGAAATGAACTGGAGACAGACATGTTCAAGGGCAGGTTTCTTTCATTAAGAAAAATTGTTAGGAGCATCTGGTAGCTGCTGCTGCTACTGAATTCCACCCAGTTGCTTTGTTGCATGAGTTTTCCCATTTACAGGGGGATATAGATGATACCTGACCACCACCACCCACCACGCACCATGGGACACATAAAGGCAGTAGCAGGACACCATTGCTCTGAACCACAGCCACACTATTTTCTGTTCAGACCACATCTGAATGGCTTTTACTTGCATATTAACCTACATTCAAGAAGCCCTCCCCATGTGAGGTGCTGACCCTGGCCCAATAAGACACTTTGCATAGAGGAGTCCTAAGCACACCTTTGCACACCAGACAAATATGAAGACGTGTAGGTACCTACCAGGAGGTATATGAAAAGGCAGGTAGTCCACACAGTCTGTAATGCCCATACATGTTCTTTCAAGGAGGATCATCTGATTATCCCTCATCATTCACAGGACACAGGCTAAGATGCAAGAGGTTCACAAGGACACCCAAATGCATGCAATTAGGAAAGGGGTGGGAAAATGTACTAAAGGTATTGGATGAACAGGAAGATGTATAAACACCACACAAGCATAACAGGGTGTATTCTCATTGTCCTATAACCTCCCCACAATGTTCAGTGAATGAATGCTCAATAAAGACTGTCCATAGTCTAAACTGTGTAACTTTGTGCAAGCAAATCAGGATGAATGCTCAGACAGCACATGGTCTAGAGAAGCCCTCTGTTTTGGTTAAAGCTGAATCAACACTTTTCAAATACTGATATTTTGCTTGATAATCACTATGGGGTGGATTACCGGGGGTGAAGGGTGAGGGCAAACCTGGGTGGTGGCTTTGGGGGGCATCACCATGGGAATGGTGACATTTCTTAAGACCTCAGGGAAGGCTTTCTGTTGTGGATAGAAGCAGTCGCAGCAAGTCTCTTCTAAAAATGAATATTTTATTTTATTTTATTTTATTTTATTTTAGTATCATCAAGATGGTGGAAAAGTTGGCCTAACCATTCAGCAGAGTAAGAAGGCTAACACAGGCAAATGATTTTGAGTGTCATGCAAGGGCAGCAAATATCGTGGTTGTTTAACTAATTATTTCTGTTATTTTTACTGCTGGAGGCATTTTGAGGATTTCCAGCTTCATTCTGCAGAGGAGCTGCAGAAAGAATGTGGTTGGTCAAAGGCACTCTGGACTCAAAAAGGTTGAAAACCACTGTTTTAATGGGTCTACTTTTACACATGATCTATATGGTGAAAGATTCCATATAGGCCTATATTATGATTATGAATTCTACAATGATGACATAGGGTGCAGGGGTGATTTCTGAGTAGGGTTTACTCTGAAGTTAGACAGAGTGAGGCAACTGCCTCAGGCTGATGATTTCCAGTCATGAAAAGCCAGCAAATGGTTAGATAGTTACAGTATTATCAGTATATTTTTAATGCCATAGACGTGGAAACACACTTGTGGATTATTCTGTCTCAGGTGCACTGGGTACTACCATGGACCATAACTGGCTGGGGAAGGTTGTAGTTGTTGCTTTGCCTCAGGGAGCAAAATGTCTTGGGCTGACTCTGTTTACGAGTATAGTGAGCTACCCTTCCACTATCTAGTAATTTCCTTTTCACAAACAGAATACATTCTTCCATGTGTTATCATGCCGGTGAATATATGTGGAATTATTAGCAAAAGGTCAATCGAAACAAGAAGAATCAAGGTGACAGGAAACAAAGCGCATCACACTGGTTTAAAGGGTATATCAAAAAGGCAAAGTTTAAAATGCCATATTTATTTATTAGCTTTCGTAAAAAACAAAAAGGCCAAGTCCACCAGTTTGAATTCAAGAGTTAAGGCTACACTGTTATGACTTGATGGAATAAATCGCTTTACTTTATGAATATGTAGCGATCACCTACACAATAAAGCTCACAATATTGCAAAAAGATGCACATTTTAAATGAATGTCATACTACGAATCCTCCTGAAATCTCAGAATTTTTATTTTCGGAATGGGTGGTGGTGGTTGGGGGAGGGGAATCACCTATGATGGGAGTGTCAGACTCAAGTTGAGGAAACACTGTTTGCAGAAATAAATCTGATCATAACACAATCCTTGGCTCTTTGGAGCATTTGGGGCAATCCCATAGCTTGTAGTTAAGTAAAGAACCTATAAGATACCATAGCTACAAGAAAGCTAGTAGTGAAACATTGGAAATATTTAGAAGGTGTAAACAAAGGGAGTTCCTGCATGGATGCAGAGAAATTTACCTATAAGCCCAGATTCAGCAGAGGCCAAATGAATATATATATATTCTGACTACTTTGTAATACTTTATGTTTCATGTAAATGCTGAACAATGTTCACATTATTCCAGTACAATATGCCAACATCTGGAACTCATAACTGTCTCTCAATACCGCACAATGTGCATGTTACATTTGCTTTTCCAAAAGACCTCCAAATACCCAGGTAAGAAAGATAAAAGTTTACCTGTGAATTCTCATTGATTTTACAACTCGACAGAATACTTCTGACTTACCTTTAAGGCTTTAATTTATTAATATTTGTTTTGCAATTTGTGAATTTTAGCCCAGGTGCATGCAAAGGACATTAACTGTATTTTTCTTTTGTGCATTCTGTTGTATCTTATTTCATTTATTGAATAAATACATTAAAAAAATAAATGAACTACTATAAAATAGCATTCTTACTAAACCAAATACTTGTTGGGAGCAAAAATCACACTGGGGGAAAAAAAAAGAATTCCCTTAGAAAATGAGAAGAGGGATGAAAAACTTTGTGACTAAAAAGGGAATGAGAGGTATCCAATTATTCTGAAAGCTTGCCTTTAAATGTGTTAAATGTGGTGCTCTTAGTGTGGTGACGTCTGACACACTGTAAATGGAGTTTAAATGCTGGCAGTGCCTTAACATGGCTACTTCAATGATTCTTCCTTCTATCAGAAGAAGATAGTTCACCGGATCTCTTTTTATAGCACTGTATGACTCAACAACAGCATTGCATAGAATTTAGAGAAATTTAAGAAAGAAGAGACTCAACACAAAAATATTATTATTGTTGTTGGCAGAGGCAGAGATGAAGAGAGAAGGTAAGAGGTGAGCTTGTTTAGATGTAACATCTACAATTGGGAGATGCAAGTTTGATATCCTTGATTCAACACTCATGTCAGCCATGAAGTTCTGGGATGGCTTTCAGAAAGCCACTATTGGTTTTCAATTGCAGTGCAGTACAACAATGTAGGCAGACTAATTTGTCATAAGGACCACTATGATTTAGTAAAGAGAGAAAATGCTCTCCTACTGCAGATATTTTCAATAATCAAGGGGACATTTTGAAGATGGGGAGCATTAAATTCAGGACTTACGTGGCTCCTTATGGATACTATCTTCCACTTTAAATTCTCCCAAATGCCATAGAATGTTACTATAGCATTTTAATAGCAGCGTGAAGCCCACTTCTTACCAATTGACACTGAAATATTTCTATATTGTGATGAAACAGGCGAGGCAGCTATACACCTCTCTTGATGCTTAACATCCTAAATATGAGCCAATACTTTGGGTCAATACTGCATCAAATAATGTATGTGAAATACATTCCTTTTAGGCTACTCTCTAAGAACATAAAAACATATGCACATTCATTTTTAGAACTATAATGTTATAACTGGGGTACCAGAGTGAATATTAGAAACTAATAAATGGTAGCATTTAGATAATATTTGAGATATGAAGGGAAAATACAAGCTGCAGAAGTATGCCATATAATAAATTCTTGGTTTAGCTTATGAAAACCAGCCTGAGCAAGTTAGCTAAGTGCAGAGCCATTAAGGAACAATGGGGAACCAAGCACTGAGCCATTAAGGGCCATTGAGAATGCAAAAGAACTGTCAACCTGCTCTGAGCAGTGGACAGAGACAGGAGAGTTGGCAGGTTGCCAAGATGACAATGGGGCATGATGTCACAGGGGAAAAAGTCCTTTTCAAATCTAAAGGTTTGTTGGGAAGGCTGGGGCAGAATTCCATGGGCTGCTGTGGAGGGGAGAAGCAGAAACAAAGAGATAGTGAACAGGATGGCTCTGAATGCAATGCCAGGTGGCAGGGAAGGCCAAGCCGCTCCTGAGATGGGAATGTTGCACTTCCTTCATCTACACTCAGATTGTACAGATGTGTTAATAAACCATATTTCAAAGACACTGCTGACTCCCCCATGCCTTATTTCTCCCTGAAAACACCCTGGTTGAATGCCAAGCCCCTGGAATCTCATACATGGCTCGGTGGAGACTGCAGTGGCTTGTAACAATAAGACTGAAAGCAGACTTTGAAAAACAAACAAACCACCACATTGTTTATCTCTAAACCAGTTCATTAATGGGTCCAAGATGGGCAAGGTTGTCAACACGAACTTTTCTCCTTTAATTCTGATATCATTGTAGTTGTGGATAGTTTGAAAGGCAATCAAATGGAGATGCTCAAAAGCCGAGGAGAAATTTGATAATCTTATCAAAGCTCTTTCAGCTTTCCTCACATTTGGCAACAGATAAAGTAAATGGTAGCTGTGAACAGGATCAGTCAATGAGAATATTCTCGCAATAGGATTTTTTGTTGTTGTTCCTTTCAGCTCCAAAATTGAAATGGGATAACATTTAATGCAGCCTTAGTGCATAGCAGACTCACTTTACTAAGCAAACTAAACATATTACACAGTTTATTCAACAAGTTTATAGTTTACAGGAATGGAGGAACCATCTGAGTTATTCTATTTAGCTCCCAAGAAAGCCAGGAAGCTGCTTTTGCTATTGTCAGTAGAAGAGGTCACCCAGAACAAATTGTGGCACATACCGTAGTGAACGCTAAATTCCAGAAGTCACCTAAACCAAGGATGTCCAACAGGTTGATTGCGATCTACTGGTAGAACCCCAGGAGGTTTTGGTAGATCGTGGTCGATCACTGTCTCCCTTTCCTTAGCGTTGGTAAAATCAAATCTGGCCCCACCCCCTGGCCTGGCCCTCCAGTGTTGCACAACCTGCAGAACGGAAGATGGTGTTTATTCAGTGAGGCTGGTTGTTTCCCCACTGATTTGTTGGTGAGTGGCTGTTTCTCCCCCAAAACCCTTAAAAACGTGGCTTTCCTCCTCTCTAAAGGGAGTTTTTAATCCTGTAAGTAGATTGCAGTCTCTTGGGAGTTGGCCCCCCATCTCCTCCTAAACCATCTGCAGAAATGGCTGCTTATCTTCCAGCTGGAGGGGAGTGCTGGTTATGGGTGGGCAAGGGAAGATTTTACTTCTTCCTCTGCTGGCTGTGTTGATGTCAGAGCTTGACCTCAGTTGCAGCTAACCATGGGCAAGTTATCATTTGATAGCTGTCATTTGATCATTGACAATGATTAAACATTAGATCTATCTTGGGCCTCTCAGCCTAACCCACTGAGGAGAAGTTCAATGTGCAGCATAGATACATGCAGCAATTCCTAAACTTTGTGTTTGGTGGATAGAACAAGAAACAACTTCCTAAATAACTATTCTGCAGAAAGGTAATATACAAGCAAATGACTTATTGCAATTGCGTGACATGAGTTAAAAATGTAAACAGTCCGTCAAGTCTTCATGGCTGCTGAGTAACTATCTCAGCTCTCATTAATTCCCTCAGTTTAACAAATTAAGATGTACTGTCCTTTCACAGGGGCACATAAAAGAACTTAAGCAACTGGATATATGTGGCTGTCAGAACACACACCCTGACAAATAGATACCTTGCAGATAAAGTCTAGTGTGGCATCAGTCTCTTATTTACTTATTTACTTATTTACTTAAGGTACATTTCAGTTTCCTCCCCTCCCCATTCTTCAACAACCATTGTAATCAAAGGATAAAATAGTAGGAGAAAAGTAACATTTGGCTGGTTTTGACTATTCATTTTTTAAAGTGGCATCTCTCAAGATAAACTCAATACTGAAGATACAATCCAAGAATTCCAACATCACAGAACACTTGTCCCTTGCTATATGATGGCAATCCACTTCACATATTAACGGCATCATTGGACCTGCTCACATTTCTTCATTGCATTTTAAACCATCCTTCACTCAAGGTTCTGATAGGCAGTTTATCCCGAAATTGTTGTGAAGTAAATTAGTTTAATGAGCAGTGACTTACCATCAGCTATTCTGGCTTATTAAAGAGTTGAAGACAGTTCATCCGTAGCCTCTTGCTTAGAATGGGAGGGAGTCTTCTGAGAAAATTCACTAGTCCAATTGAAATGCATTTTCGATTCACTCAGAATTTTCATTCTTTTCCCAAGTCAAAACCCACACATTTGATTTGACATATATTTAAGCGAAATCAGCGGTAACTCTTCTTGAAGTGCTATATAGAAAAAGCCTATAAAGAAAATAGGTTGATCCAGACACCTGTCACATCCACTGGTTTCAGCGGGTCTATTCTAACCATGACGAAGTCTGGATCTAACCTGAGAAGAAAATGCATTAGAGTAAAATGAACACAGAGTTATTCTGCCAGAGCAAAGAGTTATTTCTGTTCATTCAAATACTGGCAGGTGTCCTCCACATTGGTGGCACACATAAAACAAAAGTTGCCCTTTTGGTGGCATTCACGTTGTCCTAGATCCATGAAATGACTACAATTATAGAGCAAGGCAAGTTTAATAAGTACATTCAGTCAAATAAACTAAATATTTGTGCACCACACCTCAGGCAACAAACTTCATTTCTTGGCGCTAAGATGCATTTCTGGAGTGTTCCCAGTAGAGGAGAAACATCTGGTACTCTAATCGTAAGGTCCTTGATGTTAATGTACTTCCTCAGGCATTTCTAACAGGCAGAAAAATAGGCCAGAATGGCGTTCTATGCAAAATCTACCGGTATATATAGTGTGTGGAATTCAATACCAGGCCTACTCAGAGTAGAAACACCAAAATTAAAGAACATGACTAAATTGGATCCATTAATTCCAGTGAGACCACACTGAGTCAACATTAGTTGAATTCCACCCTGTTTTTACAGCAACACTATACTTGAAACAGGCAACTGTGTTGCTGTTAACACAATGGAGGCTGCAGTGTATCTATAGATGGAAGAACCAGGATTAAAAAGAGTAGCTTAGCATCAATCTCCTGGGTAGGAAGGAATTTGTTTCATTGCAGAGATCAGGCAAGATGACTTTAAGGTCAGTTCTAGGTTGGTATCGGGACTCAAGCATCCTTCTGACATTCCAATATGCAGTTGTGAATTTATTTGCTAACATAGTTTACTGTATATCAGTCCTGAAAAAAGCTGCTCTGGCTGGAGGGGAGTAATTTATTTTGATGAGCAATTAAAATCTCATTAGTTTTTCATTATCATGGTAAGGGTGACCGAGCAAATTCTGTACCTTGGCTGGTCAATTTCCATGTTGATATTGCAAGACATCTGTACCTGCCCATTGGCCTTATTTTGGTCATGCTGGCAATCAGGTCTGTGAGTTCCCGGACATGCTGGACTCGTGTTCATGCAACATAAGCACATTATTGCAAGTCAGTAGCCTTTGTAATAAAACTGTCAGGGCCCATTCTCCACAAGTCATGCTTTTTCACAAACAAGGTGAAGCCTATAACTAACTATCCATTTGAGAGAATATCTAAGGTAAGGTGTACTGGGAATGGCTGAGCCAAGAGCCGTGGTCTGTGCTGATTCATAAATGATGAGTAGACTCTCACCAGTTAGAATTCTTTAGGTTTCTGGTAAACAATTTATGCTTTTCATGCAATGTCTTTGCCTGTACAGCCAAATCTCTGGTCATCAGCAGAAGAGAAAAGTACCCTTTTCCCATTACATTGCGTCAGGAATAGCTGGTGTTGGGTGGGGTGGGGGGGCGGTACTGCAGAGTCACCCTCCCAACCCAGATAGATGCTAGACAGATAGATAGATGATAGAGAGATAAATAGATAGATAGATGATAGATAGATGATGATAGATAGATAGATAAATGATAGATGATAGATAGATAGATAGATAGATAGATAGATAGATAGATAGATGATAGATAGATAGATAGATATAGATGATAGATAGATAGATAGATAGATAGATAGATAGATAGATGATAGATAGATAGATAGATAGATAGATAGAGATAGATAGATAGATGATAGATGATAGATGATAGATAGATATAGATAGATAGACAGACAGATAGATAGATGATAGATAGATGATAGATAGATAGATAGATAGATAGATAGATAGATATAGATAGATAGATGACAGATAGATAGATGATAGATGATAGATGATGATGATAGATAGATAGATAGATAGATAGATGATAGATAGATGATAGAGATAGATAGATGATAGATAGATGCTAGATAGATAGATAGATGCTAGATAGATGCTAGATGCTAGATGCTAGATGCTAGATAGATAGATAGATAGATAGATGCTAGATAGATGATAGATAGATAGATAGATAGATAGATGATATAGATAGATAGATAGATAGATAGATAGATGATAGATAGATATAGATAAGTGTGTGTGTGTGTGAGAGAGAGAGAGAGAGAGACAGAGAGAGATGATGATAGATATCTGACATTAGGAAAAAGGTGCAATAGTTTTCCATGGTTTCTGTATAGAAAAATATAGTCCATGATGTGACATCTCCTTGCATAATTTCATTGTATTTTTTTCCTCTATAGGGAATTTATAGACGTTGAATTAACAAAAGCAAATCTTTTGATTTCTGAAATATTTGTCATGTTGCTCTTCTTGAATAGCTTGCATGGATTCATAAAGCTGTTTTATATGAAGAGTTAGTGCAGATGTCACTAAAGCTGGTTTCCCCATGACATAACTACTCCCACAACTCGAGCATTGCTGCTGTGCATTCTTTACGTCATGCGCAGTAAAGCAAAACAACAAGACTGTGGCTCCTTGGGCCCCCTCTTGTGAGTCCAAACTCTTACGATATGTGAATCCTTAAGGATACACAATATTCTCCATGAGTGGGCATAAGTCAGGTTGCCTGGATACAGGAGTGCAACTTTTCATATGTTTTGAATGGTCCTCTCATCTATCTCTAGCTTATGAAAACAGAGACATAGACTGCTGTGCTTCAACAACCATAAACAAGCCAACAAAGAATTTAGATGGTAACCTGGGAGTCAACCCCATTAAATGCAATGGGACTTATTTCTGAGCTGACAACGCATAGGATTGCACAGGGAAAAGCTTAATCTACTACTACTGATTTAAGATTAGTAAGAAGCATTCAGAAACCTTCAATATATCAACTTGAGGCAAAGCATGGCATTTCTACCTGTTGCATAAGGAATAAACAAGAGAGTATAAAATAATTACTATTGAACCAGCCTTTTGCCTTTATTTTACCACTTTCTCTTTGTGTGGCGGGGAGGAATACACTTCAGATTCCAAATAAGGGAGTGTTTCCAATACACATTTAGAGCCATCCTGCTTCCCTTGGGTAGATATGCAAATCAGCTTCTGCCTGCAACAGGGAGGTAATTATCACCTTCATACCTCGTTGTTGAGCACAGCACTTGAAGAGCAAGAGATGAATAGTAATAAACTCCAAGCATGCCACTTTGAACAAACAGAAGCCTACAAGTTTGCTATCCTGCCTGCTAAGGATTGCAAATGCTGTTCTTTATTTTGCTTGGAGTAGTTTTTGAATGCGGGTGGGTAGAGATTCACTCCACTACCCCTCTTTGGCTTTTTCTCATCCCTAGCCCTGTTTTAAATGAAATGATAGCTTTCCAGAGACAAAGCCACAGGAATGGATTCCCAAGAGAGGTGGTGGAGTTTCCTTCATAGGATCATAGAATTGGAAGGGACCCTGAGGGTCATCTAGTCCAACCCCCTGCAATGGAGGAATCTTTTTGCCCAATGTGGGGCTTGAATCCACGATGCACAGATTAAGAGTATCATGGGAACACAGCAAATGCTTTCCCAAAAATATATAGTTACTATGTCTCCTCCTGTTCCTGTACCTTTGTTCTGGAGTATGAAAAGGAACCTACAGGTGTGGTTGACTCAATTTCCTTTCCTTTTCCTTTTTGCTTTTTAATACCTCACATTCCCCTTCTCTTGTTAAAATATTGGTGTGTTTTGATTCTCTATGTTATAGGCTCTATTGTTTTATGAGATTAGTTATTTCTTAAGATGGCTTTTGTCTGATTTTTTTTTGTTGTTGTTGTTGTTTAGTCGTTTAGTCGTGTCCGACTCTTTGTGACCCCATGGACCAGAGCACGCCAGCCACTCCTGTCTTCCACGGCCTCCCGCAGCCTGGCCAAACTCATGCTGGTAGCTTTGAGAACACTGTCCAACCATCTCATCCTCTGCCGTCCCCTTCTTCTTGTGCCCTCCATCTTTCCCAACATCAGGGTCTTTTCCAGGGAGTCTTCTCTTCTCATGAGGTGACCAAAGTATTGGAGCTTCAACTTCACGATCTGTCCTTCCAGTGAGCACTCAGGGCTGATTTCCTTAAGAATGGATAGGTTTGATCTTCTTGCAGTCCATGGGACTCGCAAGAGTATCCTCCAGCACCATAATTCAAAAGCATCAATTCTTCGGCGATCAGCCTTCTTTATGGTTCAGCTCTCACTTCCATACATCACTACTGGGAAAACCATAGCTTTTACTATACGGACCTTTGTTGGCAAGGTGATGTCTCTACGTTTTAGGATGCTGTCTAGGTTTGTCATTGCTTTTCTCCCAAGAAGCAGGCATCTTTTAATTTCGTGACTGCTGTCACCATCTGCAGTGATCATGGAGCCCAAGAAAGTAAAATCTCTTACTGCCTCCATTTCTTCCCCTTCTATTTGCCAGGAGGTGATGGGACCAGTGGCCATGATCTTCGTTTTTTTGATGTTGAGCTTCAGACCATATTTTGCGCTTTCCTCTTTCACCCTCAATAAAAGGTTCTTTAATTCCTTTAATTTTTCTTTAGATGTTCTTAATTGTTTAAAAACGCTTTAAATATATTTTCCTTTATTTTAAAATGTATTGTTTTAAAATGTATTGAAAGCACACCCAAAGAACCCTGGGAACTTTAGTTTTCCCCTCATGGAACTACAATTACCACTACCTTTAACATATGCTTTAAATGTGTATTAGATGTGCTTTCAATGTATGGCTTGTATCTACCTTTCTTTGCAGGGAAGAGTGGGATTGAAATAAGTAACGAAATGTTCTTTTGTCTTCGGCTTTTTGTCCTTAAGAACACTTGCCTCTAAGTAAGTTCTGTTGAAATAAACAAAACTTATGGCCAGATAAACACGCTCGGAATCACAACAGTTCAATAGTTTCCCCTTCTTGTCTTCCCGCGTGACCTGCATTAAATTATTATTATTTTCTGCACACATACGCAGCAGACAAATCTTTCACACTGCTCTTAGGAGGTCATCCTTCACAGCTGGTGGCAGAGCATCTTTAAAATGAAACAAAAGCAAAGAGTAGCCTTTGTCATTTCCAACTGTTAGTAGTCCTTGTTACCTTGGTGCTGTCATGTCTTTTCTAGAGCTGTTACCCAAGAAGCAACAAGGTGAACTTTGTGAATTCCTAAAAAATGAACACTCAGATTTATCCTTCTCAGCTGTAACACCACCATTTTTAATGTGGAAAATTCTCTCCCCTTTAGTATTTGGTAACTTCAGGGACGTGGGTGGCGCTGTGGGTAAAAGCCTCAGCGCCTAGGGCTTGCTGATCGAAAGGTCGACGGTTCGAATCCCCATGGCGGGGTGCGCTCCCGTTGCTCGGTCCCAGCGCCTGCCAACCTAGCAGTTCGAAAGCACCCCCGGGGGCAAGTAGATAAATAGGGACCGCTTACTAGCGGGAAGGTAAACGGCGTTCCGTGTGTGGCTCTGGCTCACCAGAGCAGCGATGTCACGCTGGCCACGTGACCCGGAAGTGTCTCCGGACAGCGCTGGCCCTCGGCCTCTTGAGTGAGATGGGCGCACAACCCTAGAGTCTGTCAAGACTGGCCCGTACGGGCAGGGGTACCTTTACCTTTACCTTTAACTCAGCTATGTCCCCCTTCCCTTATTCAATGAAAGTTTGATATGAACTATGTTAAGACTGGGTTGCATAGCTGAGAATGGTGAAAAAGAGCACGGTGAATGGATAACCATTTCCACAGGAAAGAAAAGATTCATTTCTTAATGCATGCTCAACACAACTGCTT
The DNA here is from genome assembly GCF_965153285.1 of Podarcis tiliguerta. NCBI lineage: Eukaryota > Metazoa > Chordata > Lepidosauria > Squamata > Lacertidae > Podarcis > Podarcis tiliguerta. The sequence goes on along the minus strand of NC_139537.1, from coordinate 66,670,603 downwards.
TTGTGGCAGGATGAGATGAAATAAGAGGAACCTAAAAAAAAAAATGACATGGATCATCAAGGCTGACTATATTGTGAATTCCTTCACTATCACACAATTACCGTAGATTCCGGCATATTAGGCGAGTGGGCATATTAGACAACCCCCCCAAATTTGGGGGTTCGTCTTATAAGCCCAGTCGCCTAATACCCTGGGCAGCTCCATGCCGGGAGAAAGCCGCCTGGCATGGAGTGGAGCCCGCCACTTGCTGCTGCTGTGGCGGCAGCTTCGGCAGCTTCCGAAGCCGCAGTGGGCGGGCTCTGCGCCGGGAGAAAGCCATGCCCGGCGTATAAGACAACCCCCGACTTGTTAACCTATTTTCAGGGTTAAAAAGTCGTCTTATACGCCAGAATCTATGGTATGAGGGGTTAAAAAAATTAGCGGCAAATTGATCTGAAACACAATACAGACTAGAGTGCGTCCTGCACCCTCAGCCCACTTCCCAGGGAGCTCTGGAGCCTCTGAAACTCTGAACTGAGGACCAAATGTAGACCTCCAGGTACTCATAACCCCCTCCTCCTCTTGAGCCCAACCCAGTTCTTTTTCTTCTTCTACATTTCCTCACACTACTGCATCCTGAAGATTAATTGGGAGGGGGGACGTGTGGACCCCCAGAGATTCAGTGCAATAATTTGCAGCTTACAAGCTTCCTGCACCGTCATCATCATCATCACCACTAACAACAACCAAAAGCTCTCTCACCCAGCTGGCAGTTCAAGCCCTCCACCTGTCACCTGGAGGGGGGCAGACAAACTTGGAGACTCCAGGTTGGCTCGGGAGGCCTGTCAATCCAATAGTGACCACCAGTGCTATTTTTCTAGAAAAAGAGGTGCCAGAACTCATCATGAACCACCTCCCTTGTTCTCTTATAATGACAATGGTGCCCACCTGAGAGGTGACTCCCTGCCTTCACCACTGCAACACCAGGCTAGAAAGCAAGAAGCCTTCTCCCCTATATCATATCAGAGCTGTCAGTGGTTTTGCCCAGTAATCTGCCCAGTAAACAGCCCTCCCTGTTTCAATGTTAGAGCCAGGGTGAGAGGTTGGCATCATTGGGTACCTGCCAAGGGTCACAGAAGGGATAGGTCAGCTGATGTCAAGACTACAGAGGGGAAAGCCATATTAGCTACAGTATCCCCAACTGTGGTGCCACATTTCTTTACCCTAGTTGTTCTAAAGTAGTGAGGGTACTAGCTACCCACCACCACTGCTGTTTTCAACTAACCTGTGGAAGGTGGTTTTGTGTGTGTGTGTTTGTGTCACAAGTCTTTTGCATCTGTGGAAGTTCACCACGGGCTCTGGAACCCTGATATCTCCCGGGTCTGAAACATGTGAGGAGCCTCCACAGATTAAAAAAAGGCAATCCATTGTGGATAGTCACCTTCAGTGAGCTGGAAGGTGTTGAAACAGAAATGGTTGGGGCAGTGGAGCTCACACTTGTCCCCCACTGCCCCCTCATGTGTTTTTTGTGGCCAGTTTGGAACACTTCAAGAAGGCTAGAGCTATTAATTTATAAGTGAAACATTTTAAAAGGCATACTCAGTAGGACAACAGAGATGGAGCTATATCTATCTCCTGTGCCAAATGAAAGACAGGTTCAGCACCCTCTCAACTACAAGAGACATTTGAGTTGCTTGGTCACACAAGATTATTATGGGGTGTTGGGAAACTGTCCTTTATAGAGAGATTCAAGATGAAAAATGCAGAAGGACAGTTTATTAAAGAAGAGAAAAACAGCATCCAAAGTCCTTGAAAGATTCATAGAAACTTCAAGGCTTGCTATTATTGGAATTTGCTCTTGCTGTTTCTTAGTTCTTTTCTTATTTCCAAACCACCTTCATCTTCTGGGAGCACACTGAGATAGTCATGCCTCCCAACTATCACTTATGTGGCATTTTCCTTCTAGAGGTAATGGTGATAAAAAAAAAAAAAGATGAAGCATGAATTGAAATGTGTGTATTGTTAACATACTGATAAAAAAAATGTACCAAACACCGGGACACCATAAAGCATTTAACTGGACACTTCAGCAACACTGCCCCCTAAATTATAGCTGCCTTTCAACCACACTTTGAAAAAAGAACAATGATATCCCCTCTGACCTCCTGAATGTGAGGCTACTCATTCTTGCAGAAATGTGTCTTCATATAAATAAAGCAAGAAGGATGGAATAGATCCCAATTAAGTCATTATTTCTGAACATGGCACCCCATCTCTGTAGAGTTGGGGTTGCCAATACCAGTCATCCACCAGCAAAAGTGTGGTTATTGATCACACATATTGCTATCTCTATGACAAACTAGGTCACCTAGGCTGTTCCTAGGTACTTATGGTTAAGTTTCGCTCTGGCCAGTGATCATACTGTAATGGCTTAGATGCCAATAGAATAGTTATCCCAAAACACCTGTCATTTCCACTAGCAAAGTCTCAAGAGAAATTGTCCCTAGACTTTTATTACTTCACTTGTTTTGATTTCCTTAACAATAAGTACCCTGCCAGATTGATTTCCGGTTGACTGTTCTGTACTATAATAGAGCATGTTCTTATGACCACTGGAGAGCAGTCTTTTGTTCAAATTCATGATTTGAAGGCTGCCCTTCAGTCCATGGCATGGCTGGAAAGGAAATATTCAGCAAGGCATGAATGCAAAGCTTTCTCTCCCTCCCAATATGGATTTTTGTCCAAATGGAGTCATGTGAGCCATTAGAGCTTAGTAAATTGCAGGCCACAGTAAAATATTCAAAGCAACATCAGCTGCTGCTGTGAAGGTGATGAGGTTGAGGGGTGAGTCTTAGAATGGCACAACAGCCCAAGTTACGTCACTGCAGCAGCTGGAGCCAACAGTATTGGAGAACAGCATGGAGCCTTGGCAATCACTTTCTTATGTTATTCTCACTCCTTTGGCACAGGGGGAGCAAAATCATTTCAGGCATCTCCCCCACCCTTGTTAAGTTAGAGAAATGCATTCCTTGGGACTGAATGTTTATGTTGCAGAAGTGAAACCTGCTTGAGTCTTTGAGACACATCATTTTATTATTTGTGAGGGAGAAAAAATACTTGCAGGGAAGTGTTTAAGTATTTAGAAAAGGTTATCACATCATAAAACCAAACGCTTCCAGTCCCCCGCCCCCAAAACATGGGGTAGTATAAATACTTTAAGAGTGCAATTACATAGTAGAGATCTGCTGGTGGAGGGGCTGTAGGAATTACCGGGTGCCCACAGAATGCCCAATACATTGCCAAAATATGCTGGCAGAACATGTCAACACCAGGGAGGCTTTTGTCTGGCAGAAAATCTGAAACAGGGTGGACTTTCCCCACCTCTGAGTGGGACAGGGGTGAGAAAAGAGGAGATACACATAACCAAATCTGATAGCTCAGGTCACATTTTGAAAGCATCATGTTAAAGACATGGCCCCTGATTAGCTGTGCTTGCTATTGAAACAAAGAAAAAATAGCGCTGCAAAATCCAGTGGGAAGGAGTGATATTTGCAAATAGCCACCAAAATGTATGGTTAAGGAGGGTTTGGGGTTTTTTTTAAGAGTGGGGAATCCCTTACACTGATATTGCTGCCTTTGTGTTGAAAAGCAAACTGATGGAACATTCAGTAAAACATTCAGTACACATACCCATAACATTTTGTGAATCTAAGTTTGCCCTCATTGAGGGGCGTTTCAATATGAGTAGGAAAATGAGAACACCCCTAAACATTTTTAAGAAAAAGAAGTACTGAGTAAAACCTTTGTTTTCCATGACTCTGTAAAGGCATTTGTAGTGATATTCCTACTGTATCAATATCTAATATCATAAGACCAAAAAGTTCAGCCATATTTCTGTCATGTAAACATTCTGCTTTCTGCAGAGTCCCCCCCCCCCCATATGCCTGAGAACTAGTTGAGGTTCCTTTTCTTTGCTAGAAAATTGCCTATTTATCATAGTTGTAGATACGAGAATTTTTTCCATTGACCTTTCATTAATATTAATCTTGGAAAGGGAAAGTTGAGTTTTATGAGCAGTTGTAGCGTATGCTTGCAAGCTGTCCTAGTGGAATAGTAAAAATTAAAAATGTATGAAGCAGCCTTCTGGATACCATGTATTTCTTGTACACACCAAAGTTGTATCAAGGTTTCTTCAGATTCAATAAAAAGAAGTCAATGTTCCGTGAGAGGAAGAAATATGCTAGCATTTAGAACATGGGACAACACTTACATGTCCCTGTGTGAGTTGAAGATGTCTGGAAGCTGCCTTGTGGTTGATGAAAGAAAAGCAGGGGAAATCAAGCTCACACCAAGAGTTTCTAAGGTCTGCCTTGAAATAAGCTGCTTGTAAGTGATGATAAGAAGATCCAGAGTCAAAAAGGTTAGCTGCAGTGAATGTTGGAATGGGTACAGCTTTGAGTCATTTGATGTTATTTATTATCATTAGTATTACTTCGACAATTTGTTTACTGCTTTATGATAGTTGCCTCTAAGCAGTCTATAGGAGACTGAATACAATATGACTAAAAATTAGTTAAATATATGAAATCAGATTTCAATTAAACAACATGCTGGAAGAGGAAGAAGAAGAAGAAGAAGAAGAAGAAGAAGAAGAAGAAGAAGAAGAAGAAGAAGAAGAAGAAGAACAACAACAACAACCACCTATAATGAGCACTAGAAGTTCAACAGGGAGGAGGCCTGTCTGACCTCAACATATCCTTGTGAAATTGAGGCATATACCTGAGCCATGGCGGACATCAGTGACCAATCAAGGATATAAAGGATCAGGAGGTCCTGAGGTATTTGTTAAGGGGCTGAAAATTAATACAAGAACCTGAATCTGGTTCAGTAGCATATAGCCAGCCAGTGCAAGTTTTTGAGCACCAGAGTTATGTGTTGGCCACTGTCTGCCTGCATCAAGAGTCTAGTTGCAGTGTTTTGGAGCGGCTGGAGTACGGTAATTTCACTCTTTTTTTGGCCATCTACTTTCACATCCAGCCACACTCAAATCTGAGCTGAAAGTTCTCAGTTAAGAATTTTGGGGTAACATTTCCCTCAGCAGAGGGGTTAAAAAAAGCCAAACCTGTACCTAACTATTGTCTTTAATGAGCAATTTGCTTGGGGAGGGAGTGTAGAGAAAAAAAAGAAAATCTATAGAATCCATTCCTCTCTCTTCGTTTGCCTGCAATTCCTTGTGAGTTCCAATTTCTTTTCCAAGCTCACTTTCTTTATAACACCCATGTTAAAACACCCATGATTTTAAAAACCAGCATCATAATCCTGTCATGTTTCAGGGACATTTTCCCTAAGCGGTTACATTTATGTCAATATTTAGAACTCCCGACACGGACTGAAAATGATCCCTGAAAAGAAAAGCCCATATGAAGATGGTAGAAAGTTAAGAAGTGTTGCGGCAGAGGGCAATTTTATTCTCATCTCCTTTGGCCATCACTTCCCTAACACATGGACCTCCCCATTCATTTATATAGTGCAAGGTCAAGGCTGGGTTTTAAACATCTGAGTTTCTCATATAGACACACACAGATGTCCCCTTGCCTGCTGATGGCGTCATAAAACAAAGTAGGAGTGAAAGCTCAAAACTGATATGGTGGTACCTTTTCAGTCCATTCATGTTCCTCAGTCAGTTCAATGTGATTTATCATATGCCTCATTCTTAATTAAGGAAGTTCAATTACTTGCCCTTAAGACTTAATGCCAGTTGTCTTCTTCCCCACTTCCCCACACTTACTACATCTCCTTATGTTTTCCATCACAAAATAACAGACGCCTTCCCCCCTTTATGTTTCTACTGCAGCGGTATAAATCTTTCTGTTATCAGCTCTATGAAGTTGTTTGATTGTCTCATTCAAGCAATCTCAGAAGCAACAACATGAACGTAAACCAGTAGCCCAAGGCTGTAAATAACTCCATTTTCTGGCACAGACAAATTAACATAACCATTGTCCTTGGTAATGTTCAAAGACATCTCATCACATAGTATTTTTCTTGGCGATCAAAATCGCTTGCAGCGTCCTTCTCCACCTTTTTTCCCTTTTATCTATTCTTGTAAATTTTCCCATGCAAGGATAGATTACCATATCAGCATCTTAGGAGATTCTTTCTTATCGTCGTCGTCATCATCATCATCATCATCTAATTATAAAATATGCTCTGGTGCGGGAATGTTGTAAAAATTTTGAAACCCCGATCGCTAATTAAGAGGCCCCTCTAGGGAGAAGTGAGTGATGTAATTAAAGACAAAACATACCATGTGGTGATACAGGCTGATCCATTTCACTTTATTTTTCTTACTACTCAGCTGCAATGGCAGCAGGCTGGCCAAACCTATGCCTCAAAAACAATGTCCATCCTGTTAAGTATAGTAATTTAATTAACTGAAATTGTAAATGCTTGTATGCATTACTATGTGTTTGAATTTGATAGGTTGGTAACTGAGTTCTAGAGAGTTCTCTAGTAGTTCTCATGTGATTGGATAATGTTGATAACATGGGAGGAGAGAATCCATTTTATGTGAAGGAGAAAATCCATTTTATGTGAAGCAAGATGAGTGTGTTTTAGAATCCACTGTGAACACTGCTAAGTTGAATAGAGAGTTGGAGTGCTTCTTCTCTGCTGAAGGAAAGCAAAGTTGCATGAGAAGGTGAGAGAGGAAATTTCTTTTAGGAGCTGCAATTGTTTGAAACTTAGAAGAGACTGTAAGTCTATGCTTGGATGAGCTCGTGACTGTAAATATTATGTTTTAATTCATCTATACGTTTCTGCAAGTAAAGCTTTTGAATGTTAACGTCTGAACATTGGTTTTATTTCCAAAGAAGAGTGACAGTCATATATTTGATCGAAGCTTCCGAGCTGTGTTTTTGCTACCCTTACGTTGACACATCAGCCATACATTGTGGCGTCACCATCCCTCATGGGGCTTCTACTTACTTTTGCTGGAACATGTGTAGACTGCCTCACACAAATCAAGGACCTTGCTTTAACAGGGACCTCAGTCATTCATAGGGTAGTACACACATTTGACAAATGTGTGTACAACCCCCCTGAAGACCTTCCCTGCTCAACAAACTGCTGGTTGGGGACTAAGTATGCAGAATGACACGTAAGAAGTAGTTGTAGCCAGGGTTTGCATCTGCACCACCATCCACAGATAGAGTTTGCATAGCCATGCCGAAAGTTAAGCACTTCTATGCCCTGTTGATGTCAGTGAGAAATCTATGGTACCTAAAAAGTGCTTAACTTTGACTTGATCATGACATTAATTAAAGTTATGCATAATTCTTCCCTGAATTCTTTTGGAAGTAATTGATTTACAGGATTCAGTCTTACTCTAAATGACACTGCCTTTTCAAATTTAAATGGAACAAATGAGTCCTAATGCTCTTCTTGGAATTGGCAGCAACATTAAAGGAGGATAAATTTAATGGCCAGTGTGATCAAGATGTTGTAGGCTTTTGTACTTTTATTAATCTTTTCTGCTAGACCAGTTCACTTAAATGTGAATCAGCCTGATCTTACCATCCGTCTCTGCTTTAACGTTATGCATACATTCATTAATTTTTCTAAATGAAGTTTTTAATCTATTTTGTGTTCTAGTATTTCAGAGTTGCTGATATTAACAGTATTTTTATGTCTTAGGTTTGCATTTTGTTTTCAGAATTTACTAGTCTGTAATGTGCCGTTTATTATTACTTCACAAATGTTAAACCATTGAGACAGCCCTTTTATGGTTTCTTCTATTGACAAATATTCTCTGCAGATGCCTTATATTTTAATGATGGCTATAATGGTTGGCAGGTCCTAAATTTATGCACAATCAAGTTCCCTTTGCCTAGGTAGTTAATTGACATACAAATATATTTTGTGACAGGGCTTTTGATATAAGACCTGACATTTGCCTTTCAAATTTTTAAACACCAAAATGAAATTAATTCGTTTCTAGCCAAGCCCCAACTTGCATATGACACAATATTGTGAAATTTGGCTGTTTGAGCAGAGGAGCAAGCTGTGGATCTAATGGTTGATGTCCCCGCTATCTTCATGTGAGAATCTCATCTGTGGAACGTGCATATGTGTGGATACATGCCCTCATCAGGCACACATCGTAGGGTTCAATGCATTGCACAGGGGACAGCCGTGTAAGTGGGGCAGCTCCACCCCCATCTCTGACACTCTTTGCATGTTCAAAGGTTGATCACCTTCCATGGGGTTTTCCAGGATTCCAAAACATGTGGGAGCCTCCACAAGTGCAGGAGGCTTCCCCTCTCAAGTCATCATTAGGGTTACCACCCATACCTAGAAAAATGTGATCGTCCTTTTTGGGGGGATGGGGTGTCCCCTGTCCTGTTTGGACTTCAAACCAGACATTTTTTCATGTATTTGAGCTCCTCCTCATCCTCAAAACTCCATGGAAGGAGGGTGGGTCCAGTGGGAGGAGGAGAGAGAATCTGAGCAGGAGTTTGTGTGGGTGAGTCCATGAGGAGGAGAGCTAAGGAGGAGAGCAAGAGTTATTGTGGGATGTGGGCAGAGGGTGGGTTGCGGAGAGCGAGAGAGGTGGTTTGTAATGGTCCTGAACCAATGGTGTATTTGAATTCACAACGTGTTGGGGAGGCACATTATCATGTATGGCCAAGGCAGAAGCCAAGAAGCACAGCTTGTGTTCTGGTTTGTATAGTTTTGCCCAGCAACCTTTAGAAAGGCAACAGCACTATAGGAAGTTAGCTGTGGATTTTTTTCTGTGTTCTGTTATTATGCATGCCTTTATGGAGTCTGTTTTAATTCCTGATTATGCATGATAAAAACTTTATTAATTATAATTATGTTTGGCTCTGTTTGTACGCTAGATGGAACATCCTGGTATTCACAATATAAAATGCTGGGATATCATGGATTCTGCAGGAGGGTATTCGGGATTAGCATAATTTATATGGCTTGCAATGTGCTGTTTGTGACAGATGGCTATTTCTGGATATCTGAGTTCTAATTTTGTCTTCAGTGACTGAATCGTTATGTACTAGTTATATGCATAAATTATTATTGTGTTCATAGGCAAACAGCTCAGTGGGGAAGCATTGGGGAAGCTGTCCACTTCCCATCCTTCTTGGATATTAATTGGAAAAGCCTAAGCATGTAACTAAGACCAGTCGAAAGTGCTGCTAGAAATTAAGCTAATGTCCAAAGATGACAATAGAAGGATCTGGGAAATTAATTATACGAAGAGAAATTACTGGCCATATGATACAATAAATATATATGGTTGTACCTTGGAAGTTGAACGGAATCCATTCTGGAAGTCCGTTCAACTTCCAAAACATTCAGAAACCCAAGCACGGCTTCTGATTGGCTGCAGGAAGCTCCTGCAGCCAATCGGAAGCCGCGGAAGCCCCGTTGGACATTCGGTTTCTAAAAGAATGTTCAAAAACCAGAACACTCACTTCCAGGTTTCGATTGTTCGGGAGCTGATTTGTTCAGGGGCCTAGGCATTCGAGATCCAAGGTATAACTGTATAGGAAAAACAAATGACTGCCACCGACAAAAACAGAACTTGTGAGAAGCCAAAGACCTTTCTAAAGCCCACCCTTTCCAGGAGTCTATTTCACTCATCTAAGAACATAAGAAGATACTTGATGGAAAAAATGAAAGGCCCCCAACCTCTGCCCTGTATCACAGTGGCCAATCAGATAGCTCTGAGATCCCCACAAACAAGACATGAAGGCAATAGGCCTCCAGCATCATTTCTCCCCAGAAACTGGGAGTCAGAAGAAGCCTGCTCTCCGGAACCATTAGGCAGCATATAGCCATCGTGGCTAGAAGCCATTGATAGACTTTACCTCCATGAATCTCTCTCATTGCTTTTGAAGTCATCTAAGCTTGTGGGAAACAAACTATTAAATCAGGCTAGTGGCACCAGAGGGTGGGGAGAAGGAAGAAATTCCAGATGCTACAAAATAGCATTTTTGTGTGATCTCAATGCATTTTAGAAAATTGTTTTATGAAGAGCATTATAAATGTACATATAAGATAAATAAGAAAAAGGATAATAGGTATAAAATAGTGTGAGATATAGTCTGGTTATACATTGTCTGAAACATGTTGGGCTCACATATATGCTATTTTACAAAGCCTGGAGTTTCTTACCCCCCCCCCTTTTTTCTAAGTTGGGGGCCATACATGCTGCCTGAAAGAATGCTTTCTTTCATCTGTCATGAATCTCCTGTGTCTCAATTTTGTCAGATGTCCCCAAGTTCTACTGTTGTGACTGCCTATCTTTCTAAAGCTGCAGTCCTAAACACACTCACCTAGAAGAAAATCCTATTGCACTCTCTAGGACCGCCTTCCATGTAGATACACATAGGATTGCCGACTAGCCTGATGTAGAAAGAATTTTCTCATGTCACTTTTTATACGATTGAGGCATAAAAAAGGTGTTGCTCTCCAAATTAGGGATGGGAGAGAGTTTTGATTCAGTTCACATTTGAAAGCTGCAGTTTTCAGATCCTCGAAACATAACCATTCTTCAAAATTCACACTTATCTGAATTTTGTGATGCAGTTATCCAACGAACCAATATTTACAAAAATGCATGTATTAGAGTAACGTGTGCATAAAAATGCAAATTTTAGTGCAAATTACATAAAAATGCATTCTATCAGGGGAAATTGCTTGCAAAAATGTATATATAATCAAAATTGCATATATTTGCACTAGTATTCAAGAGGAGTTTTTTTTATTACTACAAAAATTCACAAATTGCATCAGAATTGTGGAGAACTGAATTTAAGATAGGAAGAATGAGAAACAAAGCAAGCCCTACTTCAGATCTTGTTGGACTCCATCTTTCATCAGCACCAGCCAGCACAACCAATAGTCGGGGATGGTGGAAATTGTAGTCCAATGACAGTTGAGCTTGGGTGACTTATGGGGTGACAAGGAATGTCTTTTTCAGACCCCAAAAGGTCTTCACTATTAGAGAACTTTGCTCAGTGTTCATTTTGAAGCAGAATAGAACCTTAAAATCCTGGTGTGTGTGTTTTTGTGGCTTTTTACATTTTAATGCACACAAAGCTCAAACTTATGCATGTGTTTTTGAAAAATAATAACAATAAAGCATTCTACACCAGTAGAAGAAAATAATTTTATTCTGAGAGACATTGGAAGTAATATGCAAAAATCAACACTTAGCACTCCATCTGGGGCTATATTTAATGTTTTTATGTAGTCATCCTCATCTCTGGAAGGTGAAGAAGAGGACCTGCCTTATAGGATAATAAAGTTCAGGGATTTATGTAGAATGATGGAACGAAATCAGACTGCTAATTTATGATGTGCAATGTGGCATAACTCCAGAGGAGCCGGCTGAGGGTGGGGATGCAATACTGTGGCTGGGCAACAAGCCAGTTTGCAGCATCATTTTAATTGCAGATGAAATAATAATTATTTGTGATAGCTTGCTAATCAGGGAAACCTTGGAAAAGGCTGCTGACAAGTGCTATCAAGGTAATTAAGGTGAAGCATTGCATTTGCATAAATTTACACTTTGATCATTGTTCACCAGACAATCTTCTCTCGAAATGAAGTCAGCTGGTTTCAAAAACAAGCAGTAAATCAAAGGCAGGAAAAGCAGCAACTGAGAAACATCAGTACTGGCAAAATAAAATGTGTATCCGCCTTACATAGGCAATTACGTAAAAAAAAAAAAACCAACCCAGCAACACTGTTGTCCTTAATCAGGAGATCATGCTCAACTTACTTTATACCATTAGTAAATATTCTTAATTAATATATGCTTCCCCACTTATGATGCTTTATTTAAACTCTGAAATACACTTAAGCTGGGGCACTAGGAAGAAAGCACTCAATTTGCTTCTGCTGCCTATAGCTGAAGGCTGCTTCACACAGGCATACACACACATGCACATATATATCCAAGTTCCCAGTGTCATTTCTGACAAGATTGCTATATGCTCTTTAAGGGTTTTTAATAGTAGCCACATCTGTTCAGGAGAAAACATATTGAACTGGTAACAGTGCAGCAAACAGGCTTCATTTAAGATCCACCACTTTTCCATCCCTTTCATCATCTACTTACATTTCTCCCCTCCAGTTCTCAGCACTGGTAGATGAAATGTGCAATCTTAGATATGTGTAATATATTGTTATAGATGTATTCCAAACAACTACTCTGTCTCAGCTGTGGTGTCAAGGAGAACAACAGGGAAGCAGTAAGAAAGGGGCTGTGAAATCAGAAAAAGAGATAAGTTGCATGAACTCCAGGGCAAGAATCAGCTGCTTTGTTTGACACAAGTCACTTTCTTATACTACACGGATGCAAATTGTGCCAGCAGGTAGACACGTCTGGTGTGTGTGTTGGGGGTGGGGGCTAGCCCAAGTTTTTCTACACCCCTCTCATGCATGCTTTTAACACACCAGAGGAGTCTTCCAATATAAACTGTGGCCATTTCCTAGGCATTTTCCATGCAAAGATTTTGAAAACGTGCCTGCATAATGTGAAATCAAGTTTGGAGATGTATAAGATGAAGACCTCTAAGTTCTTCTAGTTAAAAAAATGAAACAATGAGATTCATGCACAAATGCACATTGCCAATTTTCCCTTTGAAAATATCTTCTGACAATGAGATTTGAGGCATGATCATGGAAGGAGATCAGCTTTCTTCACCAGAGGCCTTTCATCATAGGCATGTCTGCTGGCCATTATTCAAAATGTGAAGCCACTGTATGCTACAGCTTCACCTCTTTCCTGCCAAGAGCCCAGTACTCAAGTTGCTCCTGGATGGCAGAGAGAAATATTTGGGATGGGACCCTGTGGAAGAAGGGATGACTTGATAATTACATGTGAAACTGTCCTCTAGTCTGAGTAACAGATGGTGTTGGGTGGTTCATAGCAGGTGTTGATAAATCTGTCAAATTCAGTTTCTCTTTGTTTTATCCTAACCTTAAGATTGCTTCATCCCCTTTCCACATGGGTTTGCAGATTATTGGGACGCGGGTGGCACTGTGGGTAAAACCTCAGTGCCTAGGACTTGCCGATCGTATGGTCGGTGGTTCGAATCCCAGCGGCGGGGTGAGCTCCTGTCTTTCGGTCCCAGCTAGTAGATAAATAGGTACCGCTTTATAGCGGGAAGGTAAACGGCGTTTCCGTGTACTGCGCTGGTGCTGGCTCGCCAGAGCAGCTTCGTCACGCTGGCCACATGACCCGGAAGTGTCTCCGGACAGCGCTGGCCCCCGGCCTCTTAAGTGAGATGGGCGCACAACCCTAGAGTCGGACATGACTGGCCCGTACAGACAGGGGTACCTTTACCTTTACCTTTAGGGAAAGATCTACATGAAAATTTGTACAATTTTTTGTGCCTTTTTCATAACGCACACATTTTCTGGATGTAAGTTTGCCTATTATATGCATTTTTACACGCAATTTCCCCCTAACAGAATGCATTTTGGAGAATTGCATCACAAAATTCAGGGAAGTGCACATTCTTAAGAAGAGCTGTGTTTGGTTTGCATGTTGGTTTAGGAAGGGGATATTAGGTGGATTTACATAAAAACAATTGAGACAGAGCATAAAGGATCAGATGGATAAAGGTGAACCATCTTGAATGCCAGAAGACATATCTGAATCCTTTGTAAGTTACTCCATGTATCCTTTGTAGAACAATTTACCTGCCATCTATCAGTCACTTTTTGAACATGTAATGTACAAGGACCCTAGAAGGGTCATCACACGAAAATAAGATTGAAAAAGCACCCATAAATTGCATGAACACAAAGTAAAACTCAAACTTGTCGTTCATTATTTTTAAATGTTATGATCCCATGCTAACAAGCAAATAAGAATCTATACCAAGAACATTATTTTCCATTGAAGCTGGCAAATGTTTCCCAAGAGGTGAGTGCTGTAACAACTTGTGTGGTGTTTTATACAAACCCAGTATCAGGTAACACCATACCCCACTGTGCAACAAGAACAGGAATACGACCAAACACATGAATGATTCAAAGTGAGACAAAGAAAAAACTATAATGTACAAAGTGTTCTTTACACCTCCTGCTATTTAAGTTTATAAATAAAAATAAAGAGCTTGTCATTCCCATCACATTAAAGTGACCCTTTGTGCTGTTCCTTCAAAAGATTTTGTAGCTACGTTGGATCATTCCAGCAGGCTCTTTGGTTGACAGCACATGTTTTGTGGGCTTGAGGTCTTCCTGTTCAAATCCAATGAGCAGTCATATAACAGAAGCTAACCCCTTCCCTTAGACACACATACACAAACATCCTGCCTTTCGACTAATGTAACCAGGCATGACACAAATGTCATGATTCATCAAGCTGACAATATCTAGGGAGGAACAGCTTGTGAAAAGCTGTTGCTGCAAGTTAAAAACACATCATTTTTCATCTCAAGCCGACTTACAGAAATGGAACTTTAAAAGTGCTCTTTCCACCATTCCCCTGGTTCAAATTCAGAGCATCTCTCGTGACTTGGCCATTTGGTTCTATGATCAGGGAGCAACAGGGTGGGGTGCATCACTTCCCCATGCCTGAGCTCTTGGGAGTTCATGGCAACTTGTCAACCAGTGATATGCAAAGCCCCTAGGAGGAATTCCATCATCAAGAACATTTCCTCAGTCAAGAGACTTTTTTCCCTGTTAAAAATCCATTTGCCCTTCATGTTTCTGCTGTTAGCGTTGCTTGCTTGTTTCAGTTAAAGGCCCAAGATGTTTGAATGCATGCTTATTTTGCTCACAGTCACAATGCATCATGATTTCTGTAGTCTTAATGTGCCTAGACTCTGGAACTTCCTCTTGAGGGTGGATCATCTTATCCCCCTTGTAATGGCTTTCAACTGTATGGCAAAGACCTTTCTTTTTATCTCCAGCCCTTTTTAAAGCTGTTATGTTGATGCTGCAATATTCCTTGTGTTTCTGTTTTAATAAACTTATATTTTTACTGTTGTTTGAACACTATTGGGTTATAACTTTTTTTAAGGAAAAGCAGGACACATTTTAAAAACACACAAACTAGTCAAACACTATAACACTTGGTGGATGAATACAGGAACAGAACCAGAGATAAACCATCCTTCCCTCAAATTTCACTTCCGACATAATTCAGGTATGTATGGAATCCATTTTCTCCATCATTTGACAACTGAAAATAGACTGGTTATAATAGTTGCAACTCAAACACATCCAGTAACTATTTTTAATTGAATAGGTGGTCACAAGGAGGAAAATTATTAGCTCTAGAGACTGTTGGTGACCTAAACTTATGTTTGCTAGCTAAAAGGAATACTATTTTGAAGGATAAATTCTGAAAGAACTATACACAGGGCTTAGAAAATTGAGCAAAAGATTCTTCTGTGCTGTTGAGTCATGGGAAGGTGGACAGGAAAGAAATGGGGCACAGAACTCAATGAAATACTATTTCATTGAGAGATACTTTTGTGATGTAAAGGGTAAAGGGACCCCTGACCATTAGGTCCAGTCGTGGCCGATTCTGGGGTTGCGGCATTCATCTTGCTTTACTGGCCGAGGGAGCTGGCATACAGCTTCCAGGTCATGTGGCCAGCACGACTAAGCCGCTTCTGGCGAACCAGAGCAGCGCACGGAAATGCCATTTACCTTCCCACCGGAGCGGTACCTATTTATCTACTTGCACTTCATGCTTTCGAACTGCTAGGTAGGCAGGAACTGGGACTGAGCAACGGGAGCTCACCCCATCGTGGGGATTCAAACTGCTGACCGCATCCCTTTTATGATGTACTTTACAACAATATTGCTTTTTTACATGAAAATGGGGTTAGAAGCTGTTTTAACAACAGTAGTTTACTTCCCCTTGTCCAAACTAGCAGAAGTACTGTACAATGTATTTATTTATAAATATAGAATATAGAAATGCAGGAAACAAAGTAACTGCTAAGCATGATCTAGTTTTGGATATATCTCCTGTTACTAGAATTTTGTGAGTGTCCAGTTATAATAAATTAGATGTGTTCTACTAAACATGTTTGCATGCCCCTCAGTCGTCAAGTGCCTAAGTAGCGTTACAATGATTGGGCCTAGGTGCTGTGTTTGTAATGAAACGGAAAATAACTGTCAAGCAGCAGCCTTATAATGCCTTTACACTTATAACCATGTGCCTATTATCATAATATGCCCTTTCAGTCAGGAATTTACATGTCAGCTCATCACTAATCAATGCCATTCTCAGAGTTAATGTCCCTTTGTTATAGAAAAGAGATGTCTTGTAAAATATTGTTCTTGGCTCAATAGAATTGATTAAGCATAAAAGCTGTTACAGTTCTGCACTGGGTTAACTGTTTCCTCAGCTTCACTCGAGTTTGCATTTCTAACAGTTCTGTCACTATGTTAAATCTTTAAATGGAACACTTCAGGAACTATGACTTCAGTAGTACTTTATAGGGGATCATCAATGCAGTGCAATTCTCCATAATGTGAAACTTTTTGATGTTTGGGGCAAGGCAATCAACAATGGTGGCTATGTTCTACCACTACTGTTGAAGGCAATATACTTCTTGAGTACCAGATGTTGGAAACCACAAAAGGGGGGAGCGTTGTTGTGCTCATGTCCTGCTTCCCACAAGCAACTGGTTTGCCACCGTGGTGGACTAGATGGGCCACTGGAGTGATTCAGCGGGAGTCTCATTATGTTCTTGTGGGAAGAAGAAGAAGAAGAAGAAGAAGAAGAAGAAGAGGAGGAGGAGGAGTTTGGATTTGATATCCCGCTTTATCATTACCCAAAGGAGTCTCAAAGCAGCTAACATTCTCCTTTCCCTTCCTCCCCACAACAAACACTCAGTGAGGTGAGTGGGGCTGAGAGACTTCAGAGAAGTGTGACTAGCCCAAGGTCACCCAGCAGCCGAATGTGGAGGAGCGGAGACGCGAATCCGGTTCACCAGATTACGAGTCTATCACTCTTAGCCACTACACCACATTGGCTCTCACACTGGCACCACACTGGGAGGGGCAACCATCTTAACAAAACTGTTATGTAGGCCCAACTTTCTCAAACGGAAGAACAAAAAGGTTCTAGAAGGGCAGCGCTTACCTAGGTTTGGAAATGTGTTTCACCTATGTCATCCCTAATACTTTATTCAAGGCTCATCCTGATTTTATTTTTTTAGAAATTCAGGATGGCATATATGGCAAACAAATTGATCTGTGTAGCTCAGATCTGTGTGAGCCACTTGTTCCTCAGAAGCTTTGAATCAGTCCTGAGTGGTAACACAAGATACAGGGCTGTTAGGGGTGGAAATAGTTTCTGAGGTTTGTGATACCACACTAGTTCCCTGCCAGGAGCTGTGGAGATTATAGTTCCTATGGCTCATGACACCCCATGGATCATCTTAAGACTACCAGGAGCCAAGTGAAAGGCAATGTCAGTATTTCCCGATAACCTAACATTCAACTGGTTGATGCTGTCAGGGTGTGTTGTGGCAACTTCTCCAAATTTTGGACTAGGCTCAAAGTTATTTGATGGCTCTTCATGGAGGGCAGCAGATATAGGTGGAATGCCACCGGGTTGATCTGTTACTCCACCTTGAAGGGCTCAATACACTTCAGGTCCAACTTTTGGCACCACCCTTTCCAAGGCAGATCGCGGGTCGAAAGCCATACACAGTCCTCCACTTGGATCACAGTCCCTGGTTGCCTGTATCCATTGCCCTCTTGTATGCCACTTGGCACAGCTGAGTTGCCTTGCAGCAGCTGTTGCACTGTTTTCAACTCCTCTACCAATTCAAAGCAATAAAGACCCCTTAGCCACTTCACTTGGGGTAAAGAAGTATGTGGGGGGAAGGTTCTTTCTTTCCTAACTTCAAAACATACAATCAGAAATAAGGTTTTACATTTGGCGATGGGCAACTGACAGCCTCCTCCTTCCTACCCAGCTATGCTGCACTTTAAATTAGGATCAAAAGACAAAAATAACCTATTCAGCCAAATCTGAACAGATTTAGCCAAATCAAAGTTTTGTTTTCCCAAGAAAATCTTCACTTGCAAATTTCCCCTATTTATGGTCGGTTGAGAAAATATTGTGAGGCATAACCTGAGCCATATATTGTGGAATGTCATTAGCATCAGATTTTCAACCCATATTGTGAGCTGAAAATCCTGTGCCTGAATCAAATGAATAAATGCTTGTGAATTTCGATGACTGTAGAGTAGACAACATTGTTTTTTGCCTCCCAAATTTTCTGTTTTATGACGGTGGTATCAAAGTGGTTAAAGACACTCCTTCTTAAGAAGCCTTCAGCTCACTGGGCATTTGGCATCAGAAACACTTGTTTCGCTGCTGCTGCTGCCGCTGGCTCCATTCTAGGGACACAGACTCCTGATGTAATGGTCTGAGCTTTTAAGATCTGTTTTTGTCAGGGATAATTTACAGCCTGCTTCTAAATATGGTAACTTGGGAAGAGATGGATAAAACAAGAGTGCACAGACCTACAGCACCATCAAGTGTCAATTACCTCTGTCACTATAATCCCAAATCCCAAACAGTAGCTCTCAAACATGGCTCTCATTTTTCTCATAACAGCGGTTGGTTACATGGTAGGCTGACTCGTTCTTTTTTAAAAAGTGTAACCCTTATTGCCCAACCCTAAGCATATTTCTTCGAAATGTGACTTCTTCATATTCCTTCATACTGTAAACGTAAATGTAGCATGCACATTTCTTTGAAATGTAACCTCCACATATTCCTTTGTAAATGCAATAAGCATATTTCCTTTGAAATGTAATTTCTAATGCATTTAATGTGAATTGGCATACCACCGCAGCCTTAGGAAGTCAACACACAGTTTCTGTTAAATATTACAGCTGTTGATACTGCAAATGGTAAGTTTAATCACGACACCCCTTTCGCTATAGGAAGCTAATCTGTAATACCAACGAAAATACACTTATGCTATTTTAAGGATTAAAACTTCAGATGGTGATTCAGCAAAGCAGAATCCTAGTGTTATGGGTTAGTGGGGGAACAGGGATTCCCCCAGATCCCTGGGTGCCAGATTCCCCCCTCTAGATGCTTGAGTACTAGGGTTTACACTAGAATATTCAGGAAATGTGAAATGAGATATGTAACTACATTCTGACACACACATGAGACTGGGTGGTACAAATAAGAGCAGATTCTGTCAGAATTCCCAGCAATGTGATACTGTCAGAAAACAGAATTTATCAACCACAAGAGATAAAAATGCACTGCCCTAAGCCTCTAACACCAGAATGCAATACATGTAAGGCCATTGATGTCTGTGAACTTAGGCTCATTGTATTCTGTGTTTGACTGTGGTCTAAAAAAATAAGAGTTTTATTTAAAAAGTCACCTAAACTACTTAAATTAACTCAGTGGCAGGGTGAAGCAATAGAGATTTCCTTCCCCTCAGTAAATTGAGAAAATGTTCGATGCTTTTAACATTTTAAAATTATAGTGAAGTATCCTGGCAATGGATCAGTGATAAGATATTCTCTGTCTGCCTCCCACAAGCCCATGTGTGCATCTCAGAAAGACACAGCTCCCCCAGATGCCCGATCTGCTAGCGCATCTGGCCTCAAAAATGTATTTGTGAGTGTAATCTGCCTGGTGAGACAGTGGCTAAATATGCCTTTTCTCTGTAGGACAAAAAAGGGCTTAGTGCAAAAAGAACAGGGGAATGTACATGCCAGCATATCTCCTAACAACAATGTGGAAAAGTGTCCAGGTAAATGACTTCTGGCAGTTGCCTTGTGAAATATAATGTTTTAATCCTGGCATCCTGCAGCTTTCGCTAGAGTATGTGGATATCTCCTTCTTTTTCTTTCAACTTAAAGACTTAGTACCTCAGGGTGTAAATAAGCATAGTCAGAAACATTCTGTCAATGCCAAACTTGAGAGACTAGCAGTTTTTCAGATGAAACTTTGATTCTTCTACAGTAATGTGTTTTTGTGAAATTTGGTGTGTCTGAAATAACTATGGAAGTCCTCTTAAAATTCAGGGCTGTTTTGTAATGGGATTCCTGAGTCTAGGAACTACGTCTAAAAACAGGCCCATCTGCGAGCTGGGTTTCAGGTCTGGAAAAAGGAGTTTCCCTTCTGAAGGGAAGAGAAGCTGGGAAAAGAAGGGAGATTAGAGACACTGACAGAACTAAGGCTTGGAAGAAGGTCTGATAACTGCTCTAGATTGCTGTGAGAAGGATGAGGACTGGATGGTGGGACTGTTGAAATGAATGAATTGATATCTGCAGCTCCCTGTGCCCTCCTCAAGAAAAAAGGGACTGCAGAGTATCAACTTTTCTTTGACATTTGGCCATCTGTCCACCCTATCTTTCCTAGGACTTCATCAGGTCCTTCAGAGTGGTGTGATTTTACCTCTCATTTATTTACCTAAGGAAAAATACCACAGGGGAACAAGGAGTAACTACTCAAAACTGGTTGTCAGAGCTCTCAATTTGAGGCACACCCCCACACCCCAATACTTTTCTCTCACACAATCAGAAATGTTAGTTATCAGTGGCTTCGAAAGAGCTGTAGGACAGGTGTGGAAGCTATCTCAGTCTGAGGGACACAATTCCTTTGTGGGGAAGCTTCTAGGGGTGCATGCCAGTGGCGAATGGAGTCAGAGGCATAGATGGATGGAGCAACGGATGTGACACTTAGCTTTGTACAGTTGACTACATTCCAGCCATGCAAAAACCAGAGACTGATACCTACCCTCCTCTCCATCCAGGCAAGCAATGGATGAAGGCATCACAGTTTGAGGATACATTGCAGCCAGGCAAAAGCATGCAGGAAAAACTGAGTAGGACTGGTGAGAGGTGTAGCCTGGAGAGGGGGAATGGCAAAGGAAGAGTCCCGAGGACCAGATAGAGAAGCCTGAAGAGTCTGAAGTTCTTCAGCCCTACAACATGAGTCTGAAGTTCTTCAGCCCTACAAGATGAGGACATTTGAGAACTTTGGTGATAGGGCAACTAAAAAGTGTTTAAGTATGTAAGTAAAATAGGGGTGTATGTGCAGGTGGTACCTCTGGTATTTGTGCACCTTTTGTTCCCATCCTGCACTCAGCTCTCACATGTGGGTCCTAGAAGCTGTCAGCATGCGACAGTAGCCACACCCTGGGAAATGGCTTCGACTGGATGGTAAGCCTGACAAGAGTAGCCAATGGGTCTCAAAGCCCTCGGTGAATTAGGGACTTCCCCTGCATGCAAAGACAGGCTCTGGCAGATTGAGCGGACGAGACCAGTCCAATGGTCAAGAAGGTGGTTTCTTCACATACCTACCGACCAACCCTGAAGGGTTTTAAAGATTTTTCTTGCAACCCAACATCTTGAATGAATGTAAATTTGGTAGTAGACATAAATATGAAGGCCAAACCTACCAGTATCTCGGTAGTTACTTGGATTCCACTGCTATCCACCTGGCCTCACTTGGCAACGTTGCTGCTGAAGTTTCAGGAAGTAGTAGCTGCATTAAAGATCAACTGGCAAATGGAGCTGGTGTAGAAAGAATTTCACTTCAGGATAGTGTTTTAAAACACTGACATTCTTTTGACATGGGAAAGAGATGGTCCCAGTGACTAGTCTGCCATGGTAGTTAGATCAGACTTAACAGGCCTCCTACCACCATGGATGAAGAAAGGGGATAGAAAGAAACAGACTGGCGTGTGACAGATTTCTGACAAAAAAAAGGGCTTGGTGAACTGGAAGAGACTCGCGTTTGTGAAATGTGTCAGCTGCAAATGGTGTAAGCAATGATTTCATGTCTCCTACCAAATAATTGATAAAAATATATATACCCCAGGGACACATCATACTCTCTTTATGTCAGCACCATCAAACAGCCCTATGAATGCTGTTTGCGGATTTTTCACAACCTATTTGCAAGGTTATATTTAGGCTGTGCTGCTAGATATTGCATGGGTGCTCTAGGAATCCTTTGTCTTGTCTTTTCTGGATGTGTTGAAATATGCAATAAAATTTTATTGGCAATAATATGCTGCAATAATGCACACACAAAAGTGGTTGATTTGTTTTTTGAAGAGGCCATCATTGAAGAATTATAAATGACACACACACACACACATCTTAAACATGTCAATTAGAAGGCACTCCAGAATAGCTGGATTTTAGATAAAATACCTTCCTGCCAGCATTACAGTACCTATCCAGCATACCCTCTCCCTCTCTTCCCCTCACAATCCCCATTTTTCTACCATCCAGTTGTATTATTCATTATTGTTACAATTATTTCGTTTGCACCTCCTGTGAAGAATCTCAAAATGATTCCACAATGCAATAACAACACGTGTAAAACAACTGCATATATAAAAATAATTAAAAGTCATGACATATATAAAAACAAATTTCAATCCAACAAAGATCTGTTACAAAAATCTCGACTTGTTTCCAAGTGGCAGTGAGTGGCGTGCTCTTCAGAGCCAAGGAGGAGCAGGCGAGACTTGGCAGGCAGGGAGCTGTTGAGGCTCCTGGATCTGCCCCCCCCCAACTGTTCCTGGCCTGTCACCTGAGGCAACTGCTTCAGCAGGACTCATGAATGGGCTGGCCCCAAGCCTGCTTATTGATTTCCATCTCCATCAGGGCAGTGGGATGGGCCAAGAGGTTAAAACCACTGGGCCCACCCCAGCACAATCTACTAATCCCCCCTTTTTTTGCCCCAGCTATCAGAATCAACACCAATGGAGTATTGGTTTGGGAGCTGAAATATTTGCTGGGGTGGTAATGTGGGGCAGATCAAGCCCCTGGGCTGAAGTTAGCATCCTAGCTCCACTTAAATGTGCACTTTTTAGGCTGCATGACTAACCTCAGTGAAATCAATCTCTAAATGAGAAGCGGTAAACAGGCCTAGATTGATTAAGCAAGGCATTTTAATCATGACAGTCCCTGGAATTTATTTATAACTCAAGCACAATGAACCTTAATGAAGACTTTAAAGGATTTTTAGGATACTATCATGATGTTGAATGTCAGCAGCCATCAATTAAGAGACTCTATAGCAAGCTTTTCAGTAAAAACAACCTGCATCGTCCAAAAGCTGACTCCGCCTGTAGAAAAGCTACTTAAAATATGTTTAATTTGGGGAAAGCACTAATAAATGGCTCGTTGCTGAGTGATGTTTGGAAGATTATGCCGGGACCTGACCGCACCAGTAGACTAGCTTCTGTATTTGCTGCATTCAGCCTAGGAGGATAAAAAGATAAAATCATGAAAGACATATATTGTATATAAATCACAAGCATATCCCTCCATTCAGAGGCTGAGCCAGCGATGTAACCTATGCATGGAGAGAGCCAATGAAGTCACTGTGATGAGGAAATGTTCACCCCTGCACCACCACCACCCATAACATGCCAGAAGATGCCACTTCATCAGGGCCACAATTAGCAATGACTCCCCTACTGCTAGTTCTCAGGCAGGTAGAAGGTTTAATTTCCCGTATGCTCCTTTCAACTGCTGTTCTGTGAGCAGAACACACCCAATGGGTCAAAGGGAGAAGACACCACAACACAGTACTTGAATAGCTCCCTGAGCAAGGAGCCTGCACAGAGCACACACACCTCTCGTGTGGTGAAGATTCAGGGCTCACCCAGAGAGGGAAAGACCAACCAAGCAACCAAGGAGAGGAACCAGGACACACAGCCAGGCCCTAGACACACACTGTAGAACTAGCTCAATTCATACAGTGTAGGGTTGGAAAGCTCAGACTTGGGAGCTCAAGCCCCACAAGGGCAAGGGATGAATATGACCCCACTCACCTTTTTCACAGCCTATGAGAATTCATCCCCATAGGAGGTAGGGATGGCCACCATTTTGAATGGTTTCAAAAGAGGATAAGACATCTTCATGGAACTGCAAAGCATGATGGCTATGTTCTGCCTCCAATGTCAAAAGTAGTTTGCTTCTCAAGACCAGCTGCTGAGCATTACAGCTGCACAGAGTGTGGTTGCACTCAAATCCTGCTTGTGAGCTTCCCATAGCCATCTGGCTGACCACTGTAAGAATCAGATGCAAGACTATATTGATCTTTGGCTTAATCCAACAGGGTTGTTCTTATCACTGTTTCTAAATAACCTCAGGGAGAATTATGTGTGAGCAGCACTCAGAGCTTTGTACATCTTTAAAACAACTTCTTCTGGTTAATATCATCTCTCTTGCAGACACAGACCTAATCATCAGTGTCACTCAGGGCTCCCATTACTAAGCGGTAAGAGTTTTAGTCATGTAAAAGCACATCATCGATTTAATTTTGCATTCCCTTAATCCTACAAGTACTTAAGGTTTATTTAATGTCAGCAGTGTTCTATTTGACAGTAGCTCCATTTAGCAGCTGTGCTCATGCAAGGGTCGACTTTGGTCCACTTTTCCTGAACTGCATGGGGTATTGTGTCTAGAAGTGGGGGTTCTATGTACAATTCCCAGTGCCAGATTTACGTATAAGCTAAACAACCTATAGCTTATGGCCCCACTCTCTTGCCCCCCCATTTTACCCCGCTATTAATATACTACTTCTTAATTGTATTTCAGTTCAACAATTACTTTGATAAAATACCTATTTTGTTATGTGCAAATGGCTTTATCATAGAATCATAGAATCATAGAGTTGGAAGAGACCACAAGGGCCATCAAGTCCAACCCCCTGCCAAGCAGGAAACACCATCAGAGCACTCCTGACATATGGTTGTCAAGCCTCTGCTTAAAGACCTCCAAAGAAGAAGACTCCACCACACTCCTTGGCAGCAAATTCCACTGTCGAACAGCTCTTACTGTCAGGAAGTTCTTCCTAATGTTTAGATGGAATCTTCTTTAGATACCTATTAAGTCCATAAATTACCATATAGCATATATTCAACACAAAAAACAGTGACAATTTGTTGACAAAGGACAGCTGGACATATAAATGGGCCCTATTATCTTCAGTAGCTTAGGGCCTCATCAAACAGAAATCCAGCTCTGACAATTCCCCATCCCAGCCAAGCAGCTGAGACTATACATTAATAGCTCCTTAATGGAAGATGAAACCCTGTCAATCAGCAACTTCATTCGCCAGGACTCCCTTGCTAAATTGCTGGTTAGCAGGATCCTGATACTTTTGGTGGGCTACACGCATTCATCACATGCCTGCTCTTGCATGTGTTCTGAAGGATGAAGTGCCTGCATAAACATGGCCACTCTTCATGGCACTTCTGATCTAAGCAGGACGAAGTTACTTAATTATTTGGCCTAACAAAAAGCAGGTCTGCAGTAGTTCCAGAAAATGCTTTGCAGAAGAAATTGCCTCTGAAGCTGAATTTGGAAAGCTGGGGCCCATGTGGGGCTGCAGACTGCATTTTAAGGCTGTTGCCCCTATGCTGAACTTTAATTCATTCACTAAGTCACTTTGTGGTATCTATACATCCGTAGAACTTGTGACTATTGCCAATGGCTCTGATACTTTGGGGAAGGGAAGTTGTATTTTCCCAGCAATGCTGTGTTGGAGTTTGCTGGAAGAGTGTGACATCTCCAAAACAGAATTGCTCCTTTGAGGGAAGAGATCTTGTCTTAGAAAGGGACTGCCCAATAGGCATGAAGGTAAATCAGAGAGCCGTGTTATTTATTTATTTCCTACTTGCTTGAACCGTGTTCTTTCAACTTGTTAATTCACCCAAAAGCAGGGACCTTAAGCCATTAATCTTTTCCTTGTTCTTGGCACCAAGGTTTACAATTATTGATCCTTTTTCCAATGAGATATTTTCTGTTGTCCCTTCCCCTTTCCACCACTCCCCCCCTGCATTAATTGCCATGCAAACTTCAGAGCTGCTAAGTGAATTCTATATCAAAGGATTTGCCCTGAAGTTGTGTGGGGAAACAGTTCTCCAGTTGTTTCATTCCTTTTATGTGTGTGTGTGGTTGTTTTTTTTAAGTAGCATACATAAAATATTTGAGGTGGCATGACACACAACAAGCAAACCATCTGAGCTGCTGCTTTGACAGTCTAAATCTAAGAATGCCATGCCAGGGGCTGTCAAGTACCCTTCAGAGAAGAGTACTTTCTAAATCAAACGTGTCTGTTAAAGGATTTGCTAAAGCTGCCAGTGTCCACTCTGTCATTCTTTTAAGAATCGTTCCTAGAGTTACCCAATAAATGGGAAATGACCAGGCAGAGACTCTGCTGTGACTTTGTAGAAATCACCTTCATGTATCATCTTTCATGTTCAATTTTTCAAGTCAGATAGAAATTAGGTCCAGCCCACCTCTCATGATTGAAGTTCATGTGCCAGTGTTTGCAACAGTAGGGATGACAACCTTGATGTCTTTCCGTATTCCAGCAAGACGTTTTCACATCAGCCTCACCTGTAATTTCTAGTCTGACAGGCATTTTTTCCCCTTCAAATGATTGCAAAGGGTCATTTCCTCCATTTGCTTCTAAGCAGCAGCCTTTCCCTCCCTGAACTGCAATACATTCAGGGATATGTGGAGCTGGAGTTTGCAATGCAGAATTTACCAAGTACTCTGAAATCCCTGTTGAAGTTAAACATAATATCCTGAGGGTGGATACACAACATCCCACGATCACAGCGCTGAATCCCGATACCATCAAGGGAAGGTCAAACTCAAGAGATTAAAACAGTAACAACATGCTTTCTATTGAGCCTCTGTCTGAATACATTTTCTGTTACGTTGCTTGGGAGACAGCGATAGGTTGCTAGAGGCCCACCTGGATTGTTAACCTATGTTACTGTGTGTTGCTTTTATTGTACTCATCTCCTTCTTCCATTTTAGACAGTTTAGAGCAGCTCTTCTAACGTGCTGCTCAAGGCGACGCTTGCTTAGTTTCACTAATACTATACCAGCAGGTTCTCATGACTATTCATGGCTTTCAGTTTTGGAGGATAAATTCATTAGGTCTGTATTTTAAAGTGAACTGGCCTAATTCACCAATCCTGTATTTATAACCTGGTGGGGTGGTGTCACAATGCAAGGTTGCCAGCAGGGACAGCACAATATCTTACCAAGAGGCGGGGGGGGGGAGGTCAGGGCTACCCAGAAACATTAGCAGAGCCAATATGGCACTCCTGCCATTGCACCCATGCAGCCTGACAGCACCTTGCACCTTCCTCTCTCCTGCAGTGTCACATTTCTGGGAAGCTAGCATTGCAGATTGCCTCCCCCCCCCCCCCGGGGAATTAGCTCCTGTGTGTGGATCAAAGCAATCAGCTGAATACCATACTTTTCCAGATTTTGTGATATGCTTTCAGTTATTTTTTTAAAAGTGCACATAAAAATCGTATTTTACAGGGAAGTAAATGAATAAAAAAATGCTTAATTTGGGGGGGAGTTATATGATAAAGCATACAAAAAACCCATATTTTAAGGGAAGAATGCATACAATTTACATGAGCGATTTACACAATCCAAGTGTGTACAATTTAAATGCAAATTTTCCATGCACCTTTCAAAAACTCCACAAAAATGGGGACAATGAACCTATGATTCAGCACATTCAGAACTGAAAAGGAACAGTAATAGGCTGATCCATTCATCACTACCATTCATCCCAATCTGTGGACCACCAGATGTTGCTCAGTAACAACAACAATCATCATACTGACTGATTGGCCATGTTGACTGAGGCCGATGGTCGTTGGAGTCCCACAACAATGACACAGGTTTCCCACCCCTGCTTTAGATACAAATGGAAAATCTTTTCTGCTGAAAACTAACCCCCGCCACCATTTTTCGCAGCTCCTTCAAAGAACCATGACTTCCTTAGTTTATAAACGGGCTTCTCTAGGCCTGTGGCACTTCCCTTTTCTTCAGACACTGATGCAGAGTTGAGTAGCTGGTGCTTCGCCCATTCCAGCAGCTCCAACATTGACAGGAGTCAGAGCTCCTGAAAACATGATTTGCTTGCATTGCAATTAAGGGCAGCACTCTAATTTACTCTTGTATCGATCACTTTGAATTTCCTTCTTGCAACATGTGCAAGGCAAGCTATTCCTTCCACAGATGGGAGGAAGAACAATGATTTAAACCTAACTGTGGGCAATTAAGAGCTTAAAATAAATTAACTCTTCATCTAGCCCAGCTTCTTGTTTGTTGGAGCAACCCGTGTCTTTTGGAAATGTCAGGGCATGTTCAATGGACCTCTGAAATGGTATTTCTGATGGTTGGTAGGAGATACCTTGAAACTGAAGGTCAGGAACAGCGTTCATGATATTCACGATAGCTGGTATTATATGTTTTGTAAAGGTCATTTCCTAAGGTGGGTCCTAAGAAAATTCATGTGTTGTGGGGGCAGGAGTGGAGAATCAGTAACTATATTTTCTCTTCAGTAAGCACTAATGTATGGTATCATCAGGAATATTAATCTTTATTGTGGTACTCTTTTTCCAACTACTGTGAGGCTGGCTCAGAGCAATACAAAAACTCACATCCACTGGGAGAATCCCATCAGGGTTTGACCTGAGTGAGGGTTCAGCTGTCCTTAGCACTACCTGTTACTAGCTTTCAGTACCAGAGCTTGAGATGATTTATAGTTCCCAGTAGAAAGGCATTGGAAGGAGTCTTAAAAGTGCAACATTTATTGAGGTGTATACTTTATAAAAAAAAAGGTACTCCTGCCCGTACGGGCCAGTCTTGACAGACTCTAGGGTTGTGCGCCCATCTCACTCAAAGAGGCCGGGGGCCAGCGCTGTCCGGAGACACTTCCGGGTCACGTGGCCAGCGTGACATCGCTGCTCTGGCGAGCCAGAGCCGCACACGGAAACGCCGTTTACCTTCCCGCTAGTAAGCGGTCCCTATTTCTCTACTTGCACCCGGGGGTGCTTTCGAACTGCTAGGTTGGCAGGCGCTGGGACCGAACGACGGGAGCGCACCCCGCCGCGGGGATTTGAACCGCCGACCTTTCGATCAGCAAGCCCTAGGCACTGAGGCTTTTACCCACAACGCCACCCGCGTCCCTTGTATACTTTATAAGGAGGTCCAAATAGGTGACATTCTAGGTTCTAAACTGGTTTGAATCCTGCATAATGATGTGATTGCTCAGATATCTGGTGCCCATGAGAGCAATCCAGACTCTAGGTAGCCAGCATAATTTATACTGGGGCAAATTATGAAAGTATAATTTCCCCCTATTTAACTCTGTTCAAGAATGCCGATATTTCTTTGCCAGATTTGGGCTGGCTCAACCAGCACTAACAAAATTCAAAATAGCATTTTGCATACACCACCCTTTGCCAGTACTGCTAGTCACATCCCTGAATTGAGCAGAGTTTGGAATGGGGTAAGTTTCCAGTCATGCTCCTTTCTCAGGATTTACCCCACCCAGCCAGGATGAGGCATTTCAGCCAGCATAGCCCCAACTGAGCTCAGGCTCATCCAGAGCCCTGCCTATTCCAAACTCTGCTCATCAATCCACACAGATTTAGGTTGCTCCCTGTGTGTCTTGCTTTACAAAGGACCAATTGCTTGTTCTCCTCAGCCCTTTTCAAGGGCTGTGGGAAGGAAAGAAGCAACAGAAAATGTAACTCAAAATCTGGAGCAACACTGCTTTCCTTTAAGCTAAGGTGCATAACCTGATGCCTTCAATCTATTTATTTATATGAGATGTAATATCTAGAGATGCAAATGTTTGGCACTGCAGCAAACACAAGCAATGAAAGACTTGTAAGATTTGCTACTCAAGGCAGTAGGATAAGATTAACAAATATTACGACAGCACGCCAGTGAGGGGGATGGGACGAGACCTAGAACTTGCTCTTGTTTTCATACAGTGTGTTCACAGTTCCGTGACAAACCATTCTTTGGCAAGATTTACATGTAACAGCCATGAATGACAGGCTGCATTGCATTAGTGGAACACAGGAACATTATCCTCTGATAATATGGAAGGAAGGATAACGTGTCATTGCTGTAACTCCATGTTTGATTTATTTGACTGTCTGCAATTGTGAAAAGGCAAAACAGAATCAAGATGTAGCAATTTGCCCAATCGGCTTAGCTCTACGAAATGAACCAGTGACATTTGTGCCAGCTGTTAGCTTCTGTAGATTTTTGGCTCTCTGAGCGTATTCTTGAATTATTTTTCATCTCTGAGCATAAGGCAACCCAAAGAAATACCTCAATTCCAGAGCGTTCTGTAGTCTTTCCGTCAAAGCTGACATTACAAATGGAGGAACATAAAAAGCAATTGCTTGATACATCTAATGCTTTTCTTAGCCCACAGAGCAACAGTAATTCATAGTTATAAATCAAACTGTGTAAAACTAGTTTAAATGACTGAAGATGTAACACTTTTTTTAAAAGTCACGTTTCTTTCCCTGCAGGATATTTCAACGTACATTTTATGTAACATATAGGTGCTCAACTTAAATCCTTTCATGCAGTTTAAGTGGGAAATAAGGGTGCTTGGAAAACATACTTGAATGCTCAGGTTTTCCTTAAATCAAAGTTATTTGTTTATGCTGTTATACTTTTGCATTTATAATCAAAGATTGAGACCCCACCTGCAGTGTTAGTCACCTGGGTATGGCCATACATCCTACCTTAATTAGGAGTGAATGTCTACAATGAACAATTCAATACTCTTTACTAGTCACTGAGGCCTCTTGGGCCTCCAGGAACAGACTTGGATCCAAAGGCTTTATACCTACTCATTCAGAGCAGACAAGTGATCCGTTTTCCCCGACACTTTCATTGGCAGCATATAAATTGGAGTGGGTCTGGGAGGGATGAAGACCTTCCATTGCAAACCTGGAAGATGCTAACTAGACCAGCACATAAGCCTTTCAAAAAAAGAAGATTCGCATTGGTATGCTTAAAATGCATCCAAAGTGCAGGAAGTGATGCTTATTCAAATGCAGAATTCCACCCACATGATTGCACATAGGGTTGGTTTCGTGTTTAATGATGGGGAACCATTTTTCTGGGGGCTCATATCAATAGTGGACAGGAACAGAAGCAAAAAGGGCAGAGGAAAAAAGAGTCAATTTTACCTCTGTGCAGCAGTCTAGTTTTTACATAAACTTACACACTACCATCCAGTCAGACAACAAGACTCCAAGGGTATTTTTTCCAGCCAGACCAAAAAAAAAAAAAAAAACACTAAAAGAGGATATATAGTATAACAAGTGAGGGGCATGATCTGGGGAAAGAGGGTGTGGCTGAAGAGGAGGTGTGGGCTGAGGAAAGTCCTGAGGGCCAGATAAATATGCCTAGAGGGCCACATTAAAAAGAGCAAGTTTCTCTCTCTACTGCTACCTGTTTTGGTTTTTTTTGGAGAGGGAGATAGACATGTTGGTGATACATTTCACTTTCCATATGATTAATAACAGAGCTGTTACAATGGGCTAGAGCTAGAGGAAGGTCAATTACAGTTGCTATTATAGTGATGATGACTTTTCTGATACGATTATGCATATTTCAGTAATTTAAGTAGCATGAACATCTGTAAGGTGAAAATATCTTTGTTAATCTGATGTTTACCCTTCCTTCCAGCATAAGGTAGTTGTCTAAAAGTTCCGTGTCTAACATTTTCTAATAGAAAAGTGTTGATAAACCCTTGTACAAATGAAAGTCACTGTGGTCTGGGGGGGGGGGGATCAATTTTTTTACCTATTATAGAGGCAACATTAGGTCTCCTTGTAAAGAAAAAAGATTCTAAAGATAATATACATCATATCAAAGTGGATTTGATTTGTTTTGTTTTTGTAATATTAGAACATTTGTGGTGTAGCTTGCCCTATCAACTTATTTTTAAAGAACTGATCTCCAGCTGTTAAATTCAGCTGAAATATCTTCAAAGCATTAACCTCGATTAATTCATACTTCCAATCATGTATCTAGGAATTAAGAGACAGCAGGCCAGTCTTTTGGCCCAGCCTAAAAAAGATGGTGGTACACTGGATTTCAGATTGGCGTAACTAGTCAGTATCCTATGCTCTCCCAGAAGCAATGTTCAAAGCAGAAAGGTAGTAGAAAGAGAGCCAACAGACCAATGAAGATAGCCACTCCCACCAAAGCCCTAGCAACACTCTCACCACCTACCAATCATACAATTGTTCTTGATGAGGCCCTGTGTTGCCCATATATCAAAGACACCAGTCAGTAAGTTATGATGTTGGGAAATGACTTCATGTCACTACTAAACTCATTACAGACCCTGGGGCAGACTTTGGTTATTTTTCCCAATATGGCATCCCGTGCGGAGCCAAAATTTGGTACCCCCAGATGGATCTTCTCATTTATGGTTCTTCTCAATTTTGTGCTCCCTCAGTTCAGCACCCTGTGTGGAGGAACCACCCACACCACCCTAAATCATGCACTGAAAAACTTTCTCATGCCCAATGCACAATTATACCACCAGCCAAAGCTCCTCCATAAGTACACCAGATGTTGTAGCTCGCCAGATGGGTTCTATTCCAGATTTGCAAGGCAAGCAGAAATCATTGTGTGCCAAATGTAGATGAAATATCAAATTAGGAATTGCTTCAAACCAGAAAAGATGGGCATGAATCATCACGCACAAGGGAAAGGAGACTTGAGATAGGAAGAGGAAGTATTTGAGCACAGAACAATTTGGCCTGCCTGATTCTCCAAGGAGTCTATGGACCAGTCATCAGAGGCTAGTAGCAGTGGTAGATCTTTGGATTCAGAGGAGCAGATGCTGGCTCCATTTGGAGATGTACCCTGGAGTAGATCCACCTCCTCCATGGAGCTTCTGTTGTCAGAGTCTCTGAACCTGAGGATTTCTGGCCTGAAGCCATGACAGTAGGTTTTATTCATATTTACTTAACTGCATAAAGCCAAACCTATGGCATAAGAAGTGAATGAGCTGTTTAATAAGCTCTGAAGAAGTGCTGAGAGAGACCAGGACATAATGCTATACTTAAATTAAATGTTTTGGGTGCCCATCTGCACACTCATTCCTTTAATATGCTGCATATCTTATAATAAAAGAGTTGTGCTCAAGTGCTTCTCTAGTGACCATTGACCACACTTTGGCACATCCTCATATCTGTTGATGAGCTTTTGTTTTCAGAACAAATCTGTGAAGTCTGACTGAACTTCCTTAGATATATGTTTGCGCTTCCCGGGGCTGCTGCATAATGACAATCTGTCACATTGTAACTAGCTTCCAGTATGAATTATACATCAGTGTCTGTCCATGATAACCAGGCAAAAAGCGTCCTCAGTATTTAAAAAGCAACGAGAGGACTATAAGAGTAGGATAAGGAGGTTACTTAAGGAACTCAGGTTCAAGCAAAAAAACCTGTAAACAACAAAAACAAAGTCATTCTAATCAGCACATCATAAAGCAGATGCGTCAAGCAGAATGCGAAAGCAAAACTTGTTTTTAGCATTTCTTTGAAAGCCAGCAACTGGCTGGCTTGTTTGATCACCTCAGCCTGTGGTAGCTGCAGGAAAAGGCAACCACATGCTGACATTTGCCCCAACAGTTGCTTAGAGTCAATGGTGGCTCAAGACAGCACTGGCCTCCTGGGGAATTGTAGTTTGTTAAGGGTGCTGGGTTAGATGTTAGATAGGGAATGTCAGGCTCCTGGAGGCCGGCATCTTCTGCCTTTTCCAGCTTTCCAGAGCCTGCCACTCTGAAGCAAGCACCTCTCTCTGCCTCATGAGGAGGCTGGCCCTGATTAGTATTAGGTTTTGCTCCACATCCAGGGTGAAGACTGAACAACAGGAATCAGTATCAGTTTATATATATTAAAATAACAAGGAAGAGCTTGGTCCCATCTCACTCAACAACTGTGGACACGTAAAAACAAATCTCCTGCCTGCTGAAAAGAGCCCAACCACCCTAAGGAAAAACAACCCTTCATCATCTAGGCTGGCATGATGGAAAGCAAATACCCTTTTCTCCTACTGTATTAGGAAACTGTGTGTGTGTGACCTGGCCAGTGCTAGCCACTCATGCTGTGGCATATGCCAGGCCCTGAAGACACCAAACCAAGCTGCAAGCTAGAAGCCACCCATGATAGGGATGGTTAGTGACGTGCCCTCCACCCAGCATGCCTCAGAGGCCATGCTGTAAACCACAGCCCACACTAAATGCCAATAAGCAAACAGCCAGATTGAAACCCAAGCCCACCAGAATACAATTGAATTAAGAGCAGTGTGAAGAAAGAGGGGGAAAGGTGCGCTCCAAAAATCCTATTCAGCAAAACCCAAAGAGTCAGGGGATGAGATGTGCAAGGGGGAAGAGTTTGGGGGAGAAGCCACCTTTTATAGGCAACCTGCATCCCCAAGCCTACAGGCCAATCTCAGCCTCATGAGAAGCCTTGGGCGGGCTTCTGCCTCTTTTAAGGGCCGAGCAAAGTTGCTTCTAGTTTTTGTTTGGGGGAAATACTCAGAAAGCCAAGTTGAGCTGGATTTCATCCAAGGTGAAGGACGCAACTTGACATGGAACAACGTGGCTAGAAATCAGCATAGGCTGACCAGAAGCCAGGATGGTTCCATAAAAAACAGTGTCACTCACATGCTCCTACTCCCATCTTTTATAAAGGAGACATGGTAGTGGTGCTCTTTGTCACTGGAAGCTGAGACGGTTGCTCTTTATGAATTCTGGCATTGATGTTGTACTTTGAGAATGGAGCTGATTTCTCTTGGAGGAGAATATCAGTACAGTGGTACCTCGGGTTACATACGCTTCAGGTTACAGACTCTGCTAACCCAGAAATAGTGCTTCAGGTTAAGAACTTTGCTTCAGGATGAGAACAGAAATCGTGCTCCGGCGGCATGACAGCAGCAGGAGGCCCCATTAGTGGTGCTTCAGCTTAAGAACAGTTTCAGGTTAAGAACAGACCTCCGGAACAAATTAAGTACTTAACCCTAGGTACCACTGTACTGACCATGCTGTTCTATAAATGAGAGGTGCTTGTTTTATGTTGCAGTATTCCACTTGTCTTCTTTGTGTTGATCACCTGGAGCAGCTTGTACTTTCTGCAGAGTACTTGCTATCTCTTTGTGGTTTACTGTTGGAGTTGATTTATTGAGGGTGGGGTGGGAGGACTGTTTGTTGAGAATTGTTGCTTTTTTCTCTGGGAGTTGTTCTGACTCACCTTTTTGTTCCCTTTAACTCCATGTTTCTGCCGATGCCCTTTACATTCCTCAATTCTCTGATTTCTATATGCCCATACTTTTGAATAGTCTCCTAGTTTCTGGTGCTCCCTTTAAATTGACATCAGCTCTTGAAATTGGACCCCTAGTAAAACTTAACCACACAACGGAGCACCATGCATTGTTTGCTTTTTAAGCATAGTTTTCTCTCTTGTTTCAGTCTTGTCATCAACGGTCAAAGCGGGGGGAAATATTCCACTGCATAGCTGACCACTGTAGCTGGTGCTGCCACAAAACCTGTCATTTTTGTTGAAAACTGAAAATAACAGTTAGTGGCATCTACTTGACATTTAAAATCCCAAGAGGATGATGTGACCATTTAGATGCTAGGAGGGTGGCTCTTCAAATGTCAGATGGAACTTGTCCTCTAAGAGATAAAGGAGAGCGAGAACTCACATTTACCACTATGGCAATGCAGTTTGCTCTTTTCCAGCCCTTTACCCAAGGCTTCCTTGTCCCAGAGGTACTGCTGGATTTAGGTTTCATTCACTATTGCTGGTTTCCTGATCTTAGACACCAAAAAGCAGAAAAGCAACATCTCTTACAGGTATCCTTGGGCTTCTGATGTGCTAATGTTAAATGTCCTGGGCTTACTTAGGTGTCACTGTTGTGTCACTCGCTTGTGGACTAAGCCTTCATTTAGCAGTCCTCTTTTTTGTGTGTGAGGAGAACTCAGGGCTAGTGAATAAAATTTAGTATTTTGTGTGGATTTATTTGCACATTATATACAGTGATACCTCGGGTTACAGACACTTCAGGTTACAGACTCCGCTAACCCAGAAATAGTACCTCAGGTTAAGAACTTTGCTTCAGGATGAGAACAGAAATCGTGCTCTGGCGGCAGCGGGAGGCCCCATTAGCTAAAGTGGTACTTCAGGTTAAGAACAGTTTCAGGCTAAGAATGGACCTCAGTAATGAATTAAGTTCTTAACCCGAGATACCACTATATATATGAAAGTGGATGGATCCCTAGATCTAAACACAGGACAGAATACTCTCTGGTAAGAGAGAGCAGAGGTTTTGAAAACACAGAAACATGCAGCAAACTGAATATAGACTGTTAGATCTTTTTAATATCCTGTTTTATGTCACAGTGACTTCCCCTTTCTACCCCCTTTGCAGTGATGAGATCACACAGTTTGGTAAGTTTAAAGGAAGTTTACTTACAAACTCAGCAAAGGTTGGATTCATGTACTTTTCCATATAGCAGCAAGAAAAGCTCAGGTAGAAAAACTTATTTAAAAAATATGATGGAAGTTTCTGAACATGTCATCCCCCAAGGATTTTGACAAGAGTTTAATATGATGTGCAAAGTATATTCGATGGCTTTTTAATTTACCCCAATATTTTCTGTGTGTGTGACCTCAGAGAAAGTAGCACAATCTTGATTCTGTACAATCACACAGACAAACTTGCATCGTATGTGAAGCACGTTGTCAAATTCTCTTGGCACATCTCTCCTTACCAGCTTTATGTAGCTCTACTCACCCATGGCCATCTCACCACTCTGAAATTCCATGCATGGCAAAATCCTATCCAGCTCATATCCTTTTTAAAAAATTAAGGGGCAATGCTAAATGCACAGGGGGCATTACTGCATTACAGAGATTTCTTAGTTTTTTGGCGGCCTTACATAAGTAACACAGCACTTAAAAGAGATATGGGGTGGATTCACTGGTAATGGCTCTAACACTTCCCATCCTGTTCTCTACAGCTCAAAGTGACATTAGATAGGTTGATCTTATAACATTACTTGCAACACTGCACTACAGTGGTCAGAAGCTTTTCTGAGACCTTCTGCTTGGAAGAAGCAGATAATAAAGGGCTTTCTAGCATCAAAGTGGAGCCATCAATTCATGAGCAAAGGTTAATACATATACTTAAAGAGATGGGAACTGATGAACAAGATCGCTTCTCAAAAGGGGACAACATATCAGCTGTAAGTTTGCTCCAGTGATTGCATTTTAGAGCTGTCTGGAAAT
Organism: Podarcis tiliguerta; assembly: GCF_965153285.1. Lineage (NCBI taxonomy): Eukaryota > Metazoa > Chordata > Lepidosauria > Squamata > Lacertidae > Podarcis > Podarcis tiliguerta. The sequence continues at coordinate 66,633,440 of NC_139537.1, read as the reverse complement.
GGCCTCCCAAACATATCCACCTGATTTGTGGGCTGAGAACTCAGAAGCAACCAGTTCACTTGATTTTTCCAGGGGGACAATTTCTCAGCGGTGGGGCTCGCCATTAGTAGTGCCAATAGCACAGCTTCTCTCTCACGTTGGAGCCTTCTTTTCTGTCTCTGTGAGTAGCAGCCACAGAAACAGCAATGACGGTGTTGGCAGCCTGACCACCATCTGGGATACTCCACTATGTACTGGGCCTAGCATCATACGAGGGCTGTGGGATGTAATCCATTGGTGCAGTCAAATGCAACATTCCTGATTTCCCTAGAGTGGGCACAGGCAGGGGGACATCCAGTCAGTATAACTTCTTGTTGCACTGGTCTAGAACTTCCTTCCCCTTCATGTGACCTGGGAGATGGGCGTGGCCCTGGCTGACTCCATAAAAGAGCCAAGTCATGCAGCCATTCTCTCAGTCTTGTTCATCTTGATACTGCTCTTGATTGCTATTCTTTTGCTGCCATGCTGCTCTTCTGCAGACATTTTATCTTTATGTAAATTTGCTGTCTGCTGGCTCTCAGCCAGCAGCACATGAGTTCAGTCTCCATATGAGATGAACTCACAGTTTGTTTATGTAACTACCAAGTAAAGCCTGCCTTTCAGGGATCATACAGTGAACTGAAATGGAAGTAAACTTTTTGTTACTTTACTGAGAAAGACTCTCATGTCTTTCTGAATAAGTATTATCCTGAATAAGTATTATCCTTCCCTCACTCACGCTAGTGAGTGATGCAGCAGAGCAAATTCCCCTCAATATAGCTGGAAGCTAGTTTGCAAAGGATAATACTTATTCAGTATATCCTTCCTTACCATTCTTAACATTCCCGCAAAGGCTTCTTAGGTGGGCAGAGGTGGTGAAACTTATCTAGATCCTTTTCAGTTTGGTTTTGGAACCAACATCATTCTTGGTCACCCTGGTGGATGGCTTGCACTGGGATATTGTAGATTAATCAATATGCAGATGATGCCTGCTATATTTCATTTACATCTGATCCTATGTCAGCAGTAGAAACCCTGGTATGCTGTTTGTCTGAGTCTACACTTCACTGGGTTTCGAGTAGAGATGGGGAAGAAATTCATTTTAATTAAGAAAAGCTGACCTAATTTCCACTCTCCAAAATAATATGTGAATTGAAACACAGCTACCCTTCAGAATTTGCACTTCTCCAAATTTTGCAGTGCAGCTCTCCAACGAAGAAGAGTGAACAGACATGCACATACTATGGCAAAGTTTGCATATATGTGCCTATGTTATTTAAAATAACATACAAAAATGCTTTGCAAAAAAATGTGTATAGTAGGAGAAATGTTCACTATAAGGCCGATAAATCTCCATGAGGACTTTTTTAATGCATGCAAATTTTCTTGCACATTTTCCTCCACCCACTTGCAAACTTGGTCAGACTGAATTTAAGACTGGGAAAAGAAGAAACCAAGAGAAACTTAAACTGGCATAACTACTCATCCCAAGGTTGGAGCCATTGGACACCCATCCCTAATATGCCAGTGGATTGTATTCAGTGTAGCACTAAGGAGATTGTTCTCTCAATCCAAGCATTTCTTATTGCCCGATGGAATGATTTCCCTGTTGCTTTACACACATGCTTTTCTGGGGGTTGCCCCACCCCTCTGGGGCAGATTTTGGGAGCGTGTGGTGGGGGGAGACGGGGGACATTTCATTGCACTAGTGGGAATCATTATGCTGGCTTCTACTAGCACAACAATTTAGATAAATACGGCCCAACATCTTCGTATGCATCTTCCCTTTCTTTCTTTCTTTCTTTCTTTCTTTTGAAAATAATTTTTATTAGTTTCCAATTACAATAATCCAATAAAATATCCATATGTATCTTCCTAAACCCAGCTGAAGTCCTACCAGACATTAGAGTAGAATTTACACCCGTGCCAATATATATCACTCTTAGTATCCAATCAGGTTCCCTTTATTGAATACTTTCCAACTCTATTTCTTAAAACTCCCCCCCCCCCAAACTAAGATCATTTTAAAATGAGGTCATTGCTGGTTGCCAAATACTCACTGCATTTGTAAATCAAAGAGAGGGCAGAGGTTGGTTGTGAAGCCTTAGGTTTGTGGTTTTTTAAATAATAATCAAAAACATGCAGCTCTTATTTCTCATCCCTTTCTTGGCATCTTAATGAGCATTCCCCACATGCAACCCTCGATTTTCCGCAGCACCGTTTACCCCTGTTAAAGTCCCCTTTCCAGTCTGTCAGAGTGGTGTCAAGCTATTTTAACATGAACTGCTGCTATTACAATGTGAACTCCAGTCTCCAGATAACAGCAGGGCTGGCAGCACTGTTCTGAATTTTGAGGGCAGTGTTTTGTGTTCCTTTCCCCTTCTATGGTAAACCATTGAAATCCGTGTGATCACACACAGAAGAAACGCAGCCTTTGGCAAGATAATCTTTAGCTTTAAGGCTGTACTTCTCCATACATGATATAATTTTAGTACTATGTATCTCTTGATGTTTCTTAATGAGCTGTTGCTACTCTGGAAAGAAATCTTGCAGTTGTTGTGATTAGCCGACTGAAAACATCAGCTTAGTGTGTTGCACCCAAGCAAATAAATAGCGGAAAGTGAGAATCTACTGGTAGAGTTCTGGGTGATTTGCAATAGGTCAAAATGGGTTTCTGAGCCCCAAAATGGTTTCCCCCACCTAAATCAGGTTGCTGAAATGAAGAAAGCTAGCCAGAAGTAGACTTCATGTGAAAGGACTGGCAACCCAGTTCTGCTTTGGTAATGGAAGAATATTCCTAGGCTCAAAATGTGCTCAGAGGCACCTTGTTCTTGGGGTTCAGGTATAAACAATGTAGAGCTAATGTCTGCCTTCGGAAATGAATCAAGTCAGAAAAAGCTTTAAGGACTGGAAATGAAAGATGTGGTTCTCAGGTGCTCAATTCGGCAGCCATTTTTTTGTCTGCCATGCAATCGTCCTAATCATTGTATTGCAGTGGTACCTCAGGTTAAGTAATTAATTTGTTCTGGAGGTCCATACTTAACCTGAAACTGTTCTTAACCTGAAGCACCACTTTAGCTAATGGAGCCTTCTGCTGCTGCCATGCCACCGGAGCACGATTTCTGTTCTCACCCTGAAGCAAAGTTCTTAACCTGAAGCACTATTTCTGGGTTAGCAGAGTCTGTAACCTGAAGCGTATGTAACCTGAAGCATATGTAACCTGATGTACCACTGTACAAGGCAAAAGGCACAATTCAGCGGAACTAAGGCCTGGTTCTCACCAAGAAGGTAAACCAGTTTCAGGGCACACATGGAACTACAGCTGGGAACTGATACTATTTAACATCCCTCCATCCAGTAACAAACAAACAAACAAAAATGACACAAACCCTTCCGGCATAGAAAAGTAGCTGTCTGGGAGAAAGAAGGATTCTAGTCTAGCTTTTTCCTGACACCACCATTTTCAATGTGCATTAAATTTATTTGTTTGGTGATTCATACTGTCACATAAGATCCCCCCTGCAGTGGGATCCCAAACACAGGGTTGTTGTTTTTCACTACTCGCTTGACAACCAGATCTGCATTTCTTTGAAACCAATGGGACTTGCAACACAATCCTATGCATATTTACTGAGAACTAAGTCTCATTAAGCTAGCCAAGTTATTTGACACATGAGGCAGATAATGCTACCAGCACCACTCCCCATCCCCAGCAGTAAAAATGCAATAATAACTTACTTTTATTCTCTGAATTTTGCAATGGCATATCTCCAGACGAACACTGTGAGCTAAGATATTAATACTCGTCCAGGGGTTCTTTACCCTTACCTTACTAGTGAAAAAAAATTAAAAGTTCGTTATGTCAGGGAGAATGGATTTGCAAAAATCTGTATATCACTCAAAATTGCATATAAAAATGTGTCAGAGAAATTCTTGCAAGCATGCTGATAACTTTTCAGGAGGACTTTTTTAATGCACTGATGTGGAACTGTGGAGAATTGAATTTAAGATTATAAAATTGAGAAACTGAGACAAACCAGAACCGGCAGATCCACCCATCCTGAGCAGATTCAGCACTCTGCCTAATGGTAGGGCTGTGCTGTCCTTTCACAATGGGTATGGCTGCAGTTCCTCCCCATGGTACACTGAAGCAGAATGAAGTAAGTAAATATGCAGAGCTATGCATGTGTCTTGAAGTTGTATAATGTGCTCCAAGCTGAAGTGCTCAGGGTTTTATGGTTTCGTAAGATCACCTTGGTAGAAAATGCCAATTTATTTTAAAACTGAAGAGTATACATACACAACTCTGTGCGTTGTGAAACTTTTTTGGAACCTTTCTTCAGATCTCCTGACAGCACCTCACTAATATAGCTGGATTGCAGTGTGCAGATAGGGTTGACAGATAATAACATGCTGCAGTTGCCATCCTTTTCCCCCTCAGTAAAGCCTATCAGAATCTCAAGAGTGAGTTAGAATGAAGTAGACTGTGAGAAATTGAAGCCTCTCCAATCAATCAATATATAATTGACGCTGGCGCAACAACTGGGAACTAATAGATGAAACAGTTTTTATTTGTCTGTCTTCTGCTCAAATTATAGTCTATTCATTTTGTACAGTGATCAAACCCTGGAAACCCAGCCCTGAAACCAAAGCATCCTCAGCAGAACATTTCTTTCAACAAGAGGCCCTGAAGAGAAATTAATTACTTCCACACATAGCCAAGAGAAGGCTGATAATGGAGCCCATGGGTTAGGTGCCACTCCTAAAACAAAAGAAACCATTTGTTAATGTAATCTTGGGAATATTTTTCACTCAGACTACTGTGAACAGCTCTCTGACCTAGTCAGGAACCATGTGAACTCCGCTGTGATAGACAGTGTCAGAAAGTGGAGGCGGGGAGGGAGGTTCACACAATCCAAGTTCAAGCTTGAAATGTTCCTTTTATAACCCCTGTAACTGCAAACTGCCAACACTTGGCAGATTCATTTATTCTGAACAGTTCTTTGCTAGGTTACTTGGAAAAACAGTTGGAGAAAGAGAACACAGTAAGTAGACAATGGTCCACTTTGGAACCTCATTTAAAGATCCAGATGACAGCGTGAAGGGAAGACTTTAAAATATTATTAATGTGGATGCAAAAGAAAGCATTTCTGGCAGCACTTGTGTAAAGCCAGTGCCAACAGGAAGCTATTTAGGATTTGAAAGAGAGGCCATGATTTGGAAACAAAATGAAACAAAACAAGGAAATTTCTACAAAGGTTCAAGTCACCCTTAAATGTTTGAAGCAGACAGCAGAAAACCAAAATGGATATTCTCTGCATTGCATTATTGTTGTTGTTTTAGATTTTATTAAACATTTCCTTTTGAAAATGTTTGAGTCCCTTTTATTTTGGCAGTGATTCTAACCAACTCAAGGGTAGGGAACCTTTGGTCCTCCAGATATTGTGTGATCACAACTCCCATCATCCGTAACCACAGGCCATGTTACATTGGGGCCAACAATGTAAGGAAGCAGTGATTTTCATCCCATCCTGGGTTTACCTCTGTCAGAGCTGGTTCCTTCTTGTATATATTTTTAAATTGTACATATGGATGTTTTATGATGGCCTATATTTGTAATGCTTAATAAAGGTTTGGTGAGTAAGCTGGTTCCTTTCCACTATGGTTTGCTTCCATTAAACTGACCTTGTTCATCTCATGCACCTGTGGCTAAAACTAACATAATTTCATACTTAACTGCAGTACATAATCAGTTTCAGGACATTTCAGTGGAAGGGAAATGTTAGAAACAACGTAACAATTTAAATAACATATGTGAACTTAAAATAAGGTAATGAATAACACCCATATTTGATTGTGTGATTTCCATTCATGACAGCTGATGAACTTGCAAATTACAGCAATTTCACCATTTCCATTTCCCTGGAGAGGAGAGCACTTAGACGACTGTGGGGAGCTGGAAACTTTCAGTCTTTGCATCTGATTCATGGGGTGAGATGTATCAAGGATAAGCTGCTGTGCTTAATACTCAGCCAAGTCTATGAAGATTGTGTTTTTGTTAATAAAGAGTTAACTCCAATTTGAGCGGTGTGATTTACTGCTGGCACACTCTAGAGAATACCCTAGTAGATGCACTTTTGTACGCATTACTTGTTTGGAGAACTGCATTGTAAACTTTGGAGAAGTGCGAATTTTGAAGGATGCCTGTGTTTCAGTTTGTATATTGTGTCAGAAACTGAATCCTGAGAGTTTGCCTTTAAATGTGAACTGAATCTAATCTCTCCGCCATCCCTAGGATCTGGACATTAGATGCTCAAGGGAATGCTGACATTTCTTCCCTCGGTACTTGTGCTATGAGCAAAAGTCTGTGGAACAAAAGACTTAAATGGTGAGTGCATGAAATATTGATTCAAGGTAGGTTTTCAAAGTACCTCCTTAGTGCCCTTCCAAGCCTATTAGTTTTCTGAGCTACAGCTGCTCTTTTTGAAGCACTCTCCCCCTCCCTGTGTTACAAAGCAGCAGCTGCCCCCATTTGAATCCTTCACATGAAACACTGTGCCGATCAGCCAACTTTTGTAAACGAAGTCTCCAATTACCCCATGGGTCAAACATACTTGAATTTCTACTGTGTTTTATTAAGGTTTTATTACGGAGGAAGGCAATGCTCTCAGTGTCCCCGAGGGCAAAACTGCCTCTGGCAGGGAGACAGGCAAAGCCAAGCCATTTGACCATAGTGTGACAATCATGTTCCATACTCTTTCATGAATAACTCAAGAGGCCGTGGTTTTCCTGGTGATGAAACCTTTGCTCTTCCATTCTGAGGTTTGATCCTTTTAATTATTAAGACTAGCCTATTTCTTGTTTCCATTGCAGCGTAAGACCTGGATTATCACATACAAAACCGGAGAGTTATTCAGCTAGAAAAAAAATTTGAGCGGCAAGGAATGGTGTGGTTTTTTTTAAGCCAAATAATATTTCACAGGGGTGTGGCATTTATTATTTTTTTAATCTGTTTATAGCAACAGAGCAAGCCTGCAAATCTCAGGACTTGTTAAGAAAGAAAGAAATATTTATCTACTGCATAATTATTAAAATTTCCAAGCAGTGTACACAAAATTGCTAAAAAGCAAACAGTGGATAAAATCAGTTGAAATGAACAATGGAAACAGGAAACTTCCTTAAAATGCCTGCTAGAATAGAAAAGTTTTTGTCAGGAACCTGAAGTTCAAAAGGAAGGGAGGCCCATCTGATCTCAACTGAGAGGGAGGTCCACAGAACTGGGCTGCAATGCATGGTGGATATGAACTGTTTATCTGAGCTTTGGGGGGCCACTAAGAAAGACTCCTTCAAATATCTTGGTAATTGGATAAGGATGTAAGGGATCTTTAAGGAATCCTGGACCCATCTTGTTATTGGCCTTATAAATTCATACAAAAACTTTAAAATTGGCTCAGTGCAAGCTGTAAAGCAACAGTGTTATGTGTCTTCCATTTCACTGAGTCTGGCCATTGGTCAGTATTGCGTTTCAGACAGGGCTTCTTCTCAGACCTTTCTTTTATTAGACTTGTTCCTTGCCTGCCAGGTGTGTGTGTGTGTGTGTGTGTGTGTGTGAGAGAGAGAGAGAGAGAGAGAGAGAGAGAGAGAGAAGCACGCAGAAGAACTAAATAAGTAAATCTAGGCAGATATAATGAACTGTATCCAGTTTGATTAATCATGATGTGTGCTAAGATTTCAATAGATGTGTGGTGGTTAATGATGTGAGCTGAGGACTCCAAAGTCCCTGATTCACTTAGGCTTGTCATAATCCAGGTTAGGATCTCTCAGATTCTTCCACATGCCTCATGAAGATAATATACTGGCCTACCTTAAACTATTCTTCTAAGATTTACTGAGATGATGATGATAGCCGAATAATATTGTGATGACTAGTATAACCCCACTAAATGAATTTGGCAAGAAGGAAGCCAAACAACTTCTTATAGATGAATTCTGCCTGGCATCCTGTATTACAGTGACAGGTGTGGAGAATCTCAAACCCAGGAGCTGAATGCCGCCCCTAGGCTCACACATACTCACTAAACCACACCCTTCACCCACCAGCTTTCTGAGTGCCTCTTTTAAATGTGATAATGCCTCTTGCTCTGTTGAATGGGTATAGTTCTCCGAGAAAGGAAAAGAGATTGTAGCCTACTATACAAAGGATTAGAATCACATCCATTACTCCACCCACTTTTGCCTCTGGCTCCGCCCACCACTGGCATGTGACCTGTAGAATGTTTCCATGGTGGGATATGACCCTTGGGCTAGAAAGGCTTCTCCTCCCCGTTATACGGGATATGATGTATACAAATACTGTGTGAACGCTACTTGTTGGAACATATTACAACCGGTGCATATTTAATATATATTCTGATTCTGTTGAAATGTGTCTTTGAAGAGTTTTTATCTTTGATACAGTGCTGGATATATTGATTTTTAAAAATATTTTTAATGCAGTGCTGAATATCTTGAATATTGTATTGAATAGTCATATCTTCAATAAATTATGGGTTAAAAAAAATAATAACCCTGAAACAAATTGCTTTAATAATCATCGGTTCAATGATTCCCTCCCCTCCCATGGCCATAGCCTTGTAATGTAATGCATAATTTATAGCTGTAGATTTTGTTCACGGGGTTTCAGGGATTTTTTATGCTTTCACTGTGACATCACAGCTGACTGAAAGGAATAGTTTTATAACATCAGAAAAGACTTACTAAATAGAAGGGGGAGATGCTGAAGTGATTACCACTCCAAGTTATTTATTTGAGAGAGTTTGAATATAACTTTTTTTCCAGGTATTTAAGATTCCTTTGATGTTCCAATCACTCTGATCTTTGCTCTTTATTCTCTCAGGACTTGTTAATGAAATGCTTTACAAAAGAACCTAATCTTCTTACAAGTACTGAGAACTGCCTGTAGAAGGTATGCTGTCCTTTATTTACAGTGGCTAATATTCTGATATGATCCTACATGTGAAGGGAAAAATCATCATCATCATCATCCAACCATATTGGGTTTGAAATTTGCATGCAGGAAACGCTGTGTTAAACCACTGCAGTTCAAATATGATAATTTATTGAGAATAGTATTAAGTCCATTTTCTTAGAGAGGCCTACTACAAAATTTACTAGCATTAGTCTACAGTTAGTTGACAATCATTGCAACCAGCAACTATTCTTCTAAGATTTACTGAGATGATGGTGATAGCTGAATAATATTGAGACGACTAATATAACCCCACTAAATGAATTTGGCAAGAAATGGAAAGGAAGCCGAACAACTTCTCATCGATGAATTCTGCCTGACATCCTGTATTACAGTAACAGGTGTGGAGAACCTCAAACCCAGGAGCTGAATGCCACCCCTAGGCTCACACACCCTCATTAAACCACACCCTTCACCCACCAGCTTTCTGAGTGCCTCTTTGAAATGTGATAATGCCTCTTGCCCTGTTGAATGGGTATAGTTCTCTGAGAAAGGAAAAGAGATTGTAGCCTGCTATACAAAGGGTTAGAATCACATCCATTACTCCATCCACTTTTGCCTCTGGCTCCGCCCACTACTGGCATGTGACCTGTAGAATGTTTCCATGGTGGGATATGACCCTTGGGCTAGAAAGGTTTCTCCTCTCCTGTTCTACGGGATATGATGTATACAAATACCATGTGAACGCTACTTGTTGGAAGGATCCTGCACATGAATTGCTCTGCACAGATGATGTTCAGCTAAAGGGGGGGGGGGGTCATGAGAGGTATTAAAGAACAAATCTGTGCCATCAGCAGCTAGATCTTTGCTCATTTGGGTCTTCACTTGCGCAAACAGCCAGAGCTGAGTCAGAGTAGGAGAGCAATATTCATGCTACAATAGGAAATGGGTTAAAATCAGCCGCAACTTTATTGCAAGCTGTATTTGTGTATTTTGAGTGAGCAATTTAGATTTTGGGTGAGTGCCATGGGGTGGCTTCTCCAACCCCTACAGACTCATGTGTGTGTGTGTGTGTGAGAGAGAGAGAGAGAGAGAGAGAGAGAGCGCTCACACACATACCATAGGGATTGTTTACTTTGGTGTATTGCTATCAGATTTTCAACATATAGTATGATTAATAAATGTTCATAATTAAATAATGCCTCATACAGGAAATTGGTGTACCCTTTGGCTGTCTAGGAACATACAAGAAGCAGCTGGCTCCACAATCAGAATTATTCTGATGTGCTTTGAGGATTGTCTCGTACATCATAGTCTTGAGTCGGAGGCTAATGAAAATCACTTTATCTGGCAGGACTCCACATTGGTCCTCTTGCTGCATTAATTCAAACCTCAGCATCCACTCGCTAGTGCAAGCGCTCTCCACAAGGAGTCCATAATGTTTGAACCTGTCTCATGAGTTCTGTGTAAGTTAAGACTTCCCATGCTTGAATGCACTCGGGTCCTGACAACCCTGTCAAACAAGGTCACCCTCTTTGGAAGAAATGAATCAAAGAGACATGTTTGATTTAACTTTCTCCATTTTCACTTTTAACTGTCCACACCATCATTCTCAAATGGTAAGATGTGGGCTATTCATAGTGGGAGAGAGACCCCTCCTGGGCCTACACCCAACCAACTGGCCAACAAGTTGTGTTTTTCCCTCCCCACATCATAGTGATGATTGACCGGGCTGGGCCATCTTCCCATCCCCTCTCTCACTTCCCTATGTCAATCCCCTGAATTTAAATACATGCTGTGGACAGAGATGGGCCAAGATTCAGCCTTCTTTTATTATAGTCATAGACATGGATGGACATTGCAGAGTACCCTAGGTTGCTTCATCCTTGCAGTCATTGGTAAGTTGTAAAAATAAATAAATTCTCAACTGAGGAAGACTTTGGGGGAAAAGGCTGTCACATTCAAGACCCCTGGAGTACAAATACTATTTCCCCCCTCACAGAAGGCTTCTCCTTTATTTAGATCTTGTTGTTGTTGTTTAGTCGTTTAGTCATGTCCAATTCTTCGTGACCCCATGGACCAGAGCACGCCAGGCACTTCTGTCTTCCACTGCCTCCCGCAGTTTAGTCAAACTCATGCTGGTAGCTTCGAGAACACTGTCCAACCATCTCATCCTCTGTCATCCCCTTCTCCTTGTGCCTCCTTGTGCCCTCCAGGGTGTTTTCCAGGAAGTCTTCTCTTCTCATGAGGTGGCCAAAGTATTGGAGCCTCAGCTTCAGGATCTGTCCTTTCAGTGAGCACTCGGGGCTGATTTCCTTAAGAATGGATAGGTTTGATCTTCTTGCAGTCCATGGGACTCTCTAGAGTCTCCTCCAGCACCATAATTCAAAAGCATAAATTCTTTGACAATCAGCCTTCTTTATGGTCCGTATTTACAGCTGCCCAGCCCATAATATGGTTATGGTTATGGTTATGACTGAAGGTAGGGTGCAGCAGAATGGAAAAAACAACAACTCCATGGAAAACGGGGTAGGAAGTTGACAAAAATAAGAGAAACGACAAAATTGTGTTTTTATTATATATGTATAAAATGCTGAAACTTAATAAAATACAATTGGGGGGGGGAGGGAGAATTAGAACTCTTTACACATTCCAGTATTTCAGATCATAATATTGGTTTACTATTCCCCTTACAGACTGGTCATAATTTAAATATTTTCAGTCTCTTTATATGAAATCAGACATTATTTCAACAGTACCAGTTAGCCTATTATTTTCCTTCCACTTATAAATTGTCATTATTAATAGCAATTATAATTATAATCTTAATTATTATTATTGCAGGGGCAATAACTCACTAATAAAGCATGTGGTTACATGCAGAAGACATACCACCCAACTGTCCTGTTTTGAGCAGGTCATCCCAGATTGTCAGAAGCCACCCTGGCTTCTGATCCCAATCACGAATGTCCTATTTTGGCTTCCTTCACCTTCTTCTCCTCACCCTTCTCCATCTCTGCTGCCACCACCATGGTTTCCACTGTCACTGCCATGGCTCCCATCTCCATACTCCCTGAAGCTAGTACCACACTTCTGGAAGCAGCAGAAGTATTGCACCTGCTTCTGGAAGCACATCGGTGAGCGAGGGACAGAAGGGGAAGGGAGGGTGACAGCAGCTGATGCCACAGAGGTGAGCAGGTGAGCAGGTGGCGGAGGAGAGTGGCAGGGGCAGTGGAGGCTACAGTGGCAGAGTCTGCTGTGATGAGCGGCTGGTGGGGTGGTGGCGGCAACAAGAAGGCAGGCGGCGGTGGTGGGATGGTACGGGGGTGTCTTATATTTGCATATGTGGTTTTGAGGCTGTTAAAGGCCAGCCAGTGATCTTAACCAAGAACATCCAACTTCCTAAACACTACATGCCACAAAGAATCTATGCTACATCATAAGAATATAGATTAACATAAATACAATTTCCAAGCTTGTATTTCATTATCTAAGAAGACAAAAATACATAGTTAGATATGATAGGCTTTGATTTTGATTGTTTCATTTTTTAAAAAATGGGGCTCTCTTTTTAAAAATAATTGTGCATGATTTAGCAAGGTGAACTTTTTTCTGAAGCAGCCAAGACAGAAATAACAATACATTAAATACCTGTCATTTGAAATTAAGCTCACAGAAGGCCTCACAATGTATCTTCAGCTTAATGGAACCATATATCATAGGTGGTAAATGAAGTTTGTCATTGTTAAGTGGTCATTACTACCTGTGATAATATTCTTCCATAAGCTAAAGATTGATAAGCTTCATGCTGTGATATATTAATCAAAGTTATTTTTTGTTGCAAATCATGATGTTCTAGAGACTGGAGTGACAGTTGCATTGTCTCCATTTAAGTTATGGATAACTATTGAAACTTTGAAAAGAAAGGGGGGAAAGCAATGCCCTTGAGATACAGATGACGCTCAGCTTTGTTTATAACAAGATTTCTCCATCTTCAGTCTGATAAATGGAAGTTTTCATGACCTTCTCTGTGCCGTATCACTTTAGAATTTTGACAAACCACTGGATCATAGTAGGGGATAAGACCTTTGTTGACACAATAATCAAACATAGCTTTTAAACCTTAACATTTTGTAGCTGTTGCCAGAATCCCAAATGAGCAGCTCATGGTAGGATATCATACATTCCTGGTGTTATCCAGGACTTATCTGAATCAATCCCAAATCAATTTGTTTAACATATCACCATTCCAAATCAGTCTGAAGGAAGCTCAACCATCACTAATTCTGTGTTCTAGTTCTGACAGTAAGAGCTGTTCGACAGCAGAACAGACTACATTGGAAGGTGGTGGACTCTCCTTCATTGGAGGTTTGCGAACAGAGGTTGGATGGCCAGGGATTCTTTAGCTGTGATTCCTGCATTGTAGGAATTAGGGCTGGATGACCCTTGGAGTCCTTCCCCACTTTATAATTTTGTCATTTTGTGTCCCCTGAAATGGCAGGGACATCCCAAATGCCTTTAGGGATGTGTTTTTATATGCAACGACTGCAACTCGGACTTCGGTGGCAAAGGGGTGGAAGGAAGAAGAGTCCCGACAATAACAGATTGGCTTAACAAGCTACAAGAATTTGCTGAAATGGCGCAGTTGACAAATAGCCTGAGAGGCAATTCAAAACAAAAATTTATGGAAAAGTGGGATAGATATATGTTCAAAAATACAGTAAAGGTTCACTATCTATGCTAGCATTCGATTGACGTTGGAGAGAGACTGAGTTGAGAAATAAGACCAAGGGTACATATTGATATAGGAATGGATTAGATAAAATGTAAAGAATATACAATAATAAGTGTACATTCATTTGAAAAAAGGAATATACAACAGGATAGACAGGAAGTCCAAAGTATTGCTATATATGATTTTGGAATAGTTTTTTGCCCTTGTTTTTTTGTTTTTTTCTTTTTCTTTTAGTATATAAACTTTGTATACATGTTGAAAATTATAGTATAATAAGCCTTATGGTGTGATAGGATAATGTTTACTGATGTAACATAAGAACTTTAATAAAAAAATAAAATTCAAAAGAAATCTCATAATATCTTAAAGATCATATGGGTCTGAACAGGGGGAAGTGGTCTGACAGGTATTTATTATGGTTGTTGTGATTTGCTTTCTTCACAAAAGTGACCCAAAGTGACTTACAAACACACTCTAAACACTGAACTCAAGGGAACGTATGTTAATGGGTGGTCATATAAATTTAATAATGAATGAATGAATGAATAACAACCTCATACCTCAACCCCTTAAGATCTAATCTAACCCAAAGGGAGGTAGATCTCATTCTCAGTCATATATAGTATAATTAGACCATGTGGAAAACCTCAGTCCTCATCAAGGAAATGTTATTGGTTTTTAAGCTCTGCTACCAATTGAAATCTATGTTCCTTTGATAACAGCAGTGGTTTGGACTAACTTGATTGTATTGCATGCGTCATTTGCATGGCTTGCAGATTTACACTGCTGTTCCTAAAGGCTCCAGAGATGTGATGCTTTATTGCTCTTGTCATGATTACGAGGCTCACAGACAGAAGCCTGAAAATACGCATCTTAATTATTGAATGGTGGCTCATAATTGCTTTTGGTTGGCTTACTTTTCATTTCTCTGCCCTTCTACATGCTTTCATTTTGTTCTGACAGCAAACGTAAAGTATTGTCTTGTATTTTAAACTCATTCAAACAGTGCATCAGTTTTATTTGCCTTCATCTTGGGGTTAATCTCAAGTTCAGTCTCTGCATCTTAAAATGACAGCCTTTGTCCCTCCCTGTATTCTTCACTCTCGCCTAGGAAACAGTGCCCTTTGTTGTCAGAACGCTTTCAAACATTTCAGCTCACCAGGAGCAAAAGTGTGTGTGGGTGCTATTGATGCAGTTCCATCCAGGAATGCATATCTGGAGCCTTCTGTTATTCCTATGGCTCAGCCTGCCATTTGTACAAAGCCAGCGACTTACAATAAATTAAAGAATATAAATTCTGTTCTTCGCCAGAGAGTTCAAATAAGAGTACTGCAATATTAGTCAATGTCTGCTCAAAAGTAAACTCCATTGAATGTAAAAGGACTTACTTCCAGTATGTAAAGCCTGCATCCCACCCACCTTCTCCAGATGTTACTAGACTCCAGCTCCCATCATGTCTGATCATTTGTCATGTTGGTTGGGGATGATGGAATCCAACAATATCTGGAAGGCTACAAGTTCCCCATCCTGAAGTATAGAATTGTGGTGTAAGTAGACAGTGGGTCCAAAATGCTTCAACTTCAAGTTTCTAATGATCTCTGTCCCTCTGACCTAGTCTTCCCATTCATTTCGGTTAACTTCCGCCAGCTTGCAGTTAGGCAGAAGGACAAAGCCAGAGTTTAGAGTTGGGAGTAGCAGTGATGTGGACCAGGAGAAAAGCAGCATGCTGGAGAGAGATAGTGGATGATCTGTTCTAATCCAAGGCATTGGCTATGGGAGAAACAAAACCCTTTGGGTGTGTTAATTCTGTGAACTCCTCCATCATAGGCTCAGGTTGCGTAAATAAGCCATATATCATAAATATACCAACAGCCTCCACTGTGGCTCATTTCCAAAGGAAAACATGAACCCTGGGTAAGTGCTTGGGAGCCCTGGAATCTCACACTGCTCAGAGATCTGACTTTTACTCAGCAATGACAGATTCATCATCTAATTTTCTACAACTATGCTGCATCCATCACCCTCCATGAAGCCTTCTGCTGCTCAGGTCATTAGCGGTATTTCACTGGGCAAGAAATGGTAAAACTCAGCCCAAAAGGGAATGCTGTTTTGAGAAGAGTTGTTAATGGCTTTCTTCTTTCTTCATATTTCTAATCTTGTTAAAGATGACTGTTGTGGGAGAGAGGGAATGATTTTGATATTTTTTTTTTAATCAATGTATTCAGTTAGGTAAATGTCACCTTCTATCACCATTGTGGATTTGTAGGAATTGCTGCTGATGGCATAGAAGCTTTTGTTGATCCCCCCCCCCCTCAACCAACGTTTCTATACCAGCTGGGAAGAAAAGCAACCCTCTAGTGCCCTCCTAGCAAAGGGAAAATTTGTTACACAGTAGTCAAAGCAAGAAGAAAGGCTTTGAATAAGGCGAGACATTCGTTAAAATTCTGGATTTGATGGATTATAAAAGGAAGCATATTCATGCTTAGAGGGTTATTAGAAGATCTGAGAACTCATGCTGGCATAACTTCTGTAACAGTATTAATCATCGCACTTCAGTAGAAAAGACACAGAATAAGATTAAAAGGCTCAATGGCAAAGGGGTCAGATCTTTTGCAATACCTACTTTAATTAAAGGTGAAGAGACTGCTGATTGAAATATACAAAAATGTTAACATGCTAGGTGGGAGCCTGCAAAATGTTAAAAGTGATAATAACTGGAGGACATTGATTTCTCTTTCTCTGTGTTTGGGGAAAAAACCTTTTCTTTCAGTTTGCAAAAGTGGAAACATCTATTTATATTCTCAAAAATTGGCATGAGGCTTTAAGCATTGCAATGCAGTTCATTCAAGTTAGAATTCAAAAACCGCGTTCTTCCTGTGCAGGCATTCCTGTCTCTTTTGTTATATGCACACAGAGAGACTAAAAGGCGATGGTATGATGATCCTAGTAAGGCCCTGGATGAAGGGGTCTACCTATGGATTTATCATGTAATGGGTAGCTTCTGCTGTCAAGGAAGACATCAAACTAGAACAGCCTTCTCCAACCCGGTGCCCCCAGGTGTTTCAGCCTGTAACTCCTCCTGGGACTGATGGGAGTTGTGGTCCAAAAGCATCTAGAAGGCACCAGGTTACAGAAGGTTGGCATAGACCACATGCCTGAAAAGACAGCCTGGTGGTGGATGTGCAGGAGGATTAATAGGAAGATGTGCTGTGCAGGGCATAGCAATTTGGCCACTTGGCCACTATAGGTATTTATTCCAATAATAGGAATTGATTAGCAGCTCATCTCTCCAACAGGCACCACTAAGAAGAAGCAAACTGCCAATACCACAAGTCCATTGCAAGACCATTGTGGTCACTTGGAGGAGAAGCACCAGCTGCAATTGTAAGTGTGCTTATTTGAAAGTTAACACAATAAAAATCAATGAGAGTTAACTCTAAGAAAAATAGGTTTAGGGTGGGAGTTCTGGTCAGAAATCTAACAAGCAGTATAGTGTTTGCTCCATTTCTCCCTGAAATATGCTATGCCCTTTTTATGACCCTTTTTGTGTATGTTTTGACTCCACAGAGTGGGAAGTGACGAAGATAGGATGTTTGTGTTCCGTGAAGTGGGACTATTGTCCTTTGTTCTTTTTCTCTTTGCTGTCTGATGCTAGAGAGGGAGCCATGTTGTAGTGCTCCATGTGTGTTTATATGTAAATAAAGTAGATTAGCCAAAATGCTGAGTTGCTGAGGTCTGTCATGCACATGATACGCAAACTCTGTGGATCCCTAAGTGTGCCGGTGTCAGTTGGCATCGGTCACTGTGATGTTCGGACTGAAGAAAACTTCTGAAGCTCCCGAACGAAAGACCAGGGGGGAGGCAACATGCCAGCCGAGCTCCTGACAATGCCTGTGTGAAACATGCAACCAGGACCTAAACACAACAGCAGTCTTTCCACTTGTGGTTCCCAGCAACTGGTATTCAGATGTATTATAGCCTCCAGCTGGGGAGGCAGATCATAGGCATCATGGCTGGTAACCATTGATAGCTTTATCCTCCATGAATTTGTCTAATCCTCTTTTAAAGCTACCCAAGTCAGTAGCTTTGCCTCAAAGCAATCCAGAGGAGAGTGATCTGGATCTCCCCAAAGACTTTAATGTGTCCCCGAAAATGTGTGTACGCTACACTAAAACAACATTTTACTGGCGCCAGGGAATTTTAGAGTAACTGGTATAGTCTACAAAGTGTTACTGTGATAACCAGTTACCGCCAGCCACCTCCATGAGAATTATTGCATTTTGTTGTATATATCTCAGCAGTACAAAAAGCATTAAAACCTTCTGCTGGAAATAAAAAGCTACTTGGTGTTTGTGAAACACCTTTTACAAAAGCTGCCTTTGAACTCCCTGAAATCACTTTGCTACTTATTGTTATGTGCCAGGGTGTGAGACTCACTTTTTTTTTTATTCCTCCTCATCACAGAGCACTTATATAGAAATTCAATTTATTTCTCACTGTGAAATAGCTTGGCAGTCTCTTGTAACAAGGAATTGCACCATAGGCAGTTCTTTCCCCAACCATCTAAGTATGAATGTATAGATCCTGGCATATGAAGGCAGAACCCACATCTCATATTGTAAAGGGAGGGGCTGTCATGCGACCAGTTCAGTGGTACCTCGGGTTACATACGCTTCAGGTTACAGACTCCGCTAACCCAGAAATAGTACCTCGGGTTAAGAACTTTGCTTCAGGATGAGAACAGAAATTGTGCTCCGGCGGCGCGGCAGCAGCAGCAGGCCCCATTGGCTAAAATGGTGCTTCAGGTTTAGAACAGTTTCAGGTTAAGAACGGACCTCCGGAACGAATTAAGTACATAACCAGAGGTACCACTGTACTCTCTTGAAGAGAAGGAAGAAACAGCTATCATGGTACCCTCCTTGATGTAAGCGGACAAGGTAGTGAACTGAGACCCAGGTGCTTACACTGAGCCTAATAAAGAACTTGTCACTCATAATGTCATTAAGGCAGAGCCTCCTGATTTGTCTTTCAAAAGACAGCGCTCCCTGAGCCAGGAATTGACACCCTTTATTATAGAAGCCTCACTGTGGCGTTTGCCTGTTCTTTATTAAAATGTCTGTACAGGGGGAGAGAAAGAGTTAATAGGTGGACCAATAGAAAAGCCAGAGGCGGAGCCTACCTGTTTATAAAAGGGCTTCGCCTGAGGTTTGGGTTGGTTGGTTTTTAGTTAGTTGGTTGGTTAGGAAAAGGCAGTTGGGAAAGCAGTTGGCAGACAGTTGGAATTAGAGAGACAGTTAGTGCAGTTGGTTCTTGTGTGAGGGGAGGCAGAAAAGTCAGAGACAGGATAAAAATAAGACTAAGAAGGTAAGGAGTAACAATGTTTTGAATGCAGTTAAAGTTTATTTGTGTCTGCAATAAACTACACTCTTCTTTGTTAACTTAAGAACCTGACTGGGACTAAGTGATTTACTGGTTGGTGGCAGCGGATTAGTGGTGTACGGGTCAATAGTCTGTGAGACAACTGGGGGCTCCATACGAACGCCACACTCACACTCCCCAGTGCCTCTTTATCAGATGAGTCAGGATCTGACCTAGAGGAGATGTAGCTCTGTGGCCTGGAGCCTAGAATTCCATGACAATTTACTCTTCTGGAAAGTGTTGTAGCCTTGAAGGAGCAGTCAGCAGAATAAAGGCTTCTGCTGAGTTCTAGATTTGGTTGCAACAAGTCTGTTTGAACCTATTCAAGGTCCCGGGATCATTTAAAGAGCCTTCTGAATCAGGCAAGTGACCCGTCTAGTCTAGCATCTTGTTCTCACAGTGGCCAGCTGGTTGCCTGTGGGAAGCCTTCAAGTAAGACCTAAGCACAATAACAGTCTCTCTGCTCACAGTTTCCAGAAACTGGCATTGAGAAGCAATAGTGAAGGTAGAACAGTGAAGGTAGAACATTTCCATCTATCTATGATAGTGAAGATAGGACATTTCCATCTATCTGTGATGGCTGTCCCTTCACCCTACCTGTCCCTTGCCTAATGAAGTCTGTTGTGGTCCATAGGCTCCTGCTTACCTTTGGGGCAGGACAGGGTCTTAACAAAAACCCCTGAAAGAAGTTTTAACATGTTGAAGTTTTTTCCAGCATCAATAAAGCAGTAGGAGTTGATATTTCACAATATTCCACAGCTGATAACCAAAGACTGTGTAAGAGTACCTTGAAATTAAGCTAGTTTGAGGGTACTCCTGTATCACTTCCAAACTGACAAGCACTGAGCCACTGGAGTTTCATATTCAAAGGGATGTTGACAATGATATGGCAGTCGTAATCAAGAGTTTAATATGGCCATTCTAAGCTTGAAATTCCCTGCTTATTTTATCTGGCAAAATACTGCCTTGCCCTCTTCCCCTCCTACATGAGTCCCTCATTGAGAGGAAGTAGCCTTTCTGCAAAACAAACCTGATTGCTGACCATGATTGTGTAAGCTCACATAGATTTTTTCCCCCAAACTCATTATTTATTACCCATTAGTCAATGATCTCTGACAGGCCACATAGATTTGTGAGATGATCCTGCTCATTTTATGTAATTGGACCACTTTTGCTTGTTGTTTTTAAAAAATCGTTCAGCCTTTCAGTGTTACATCTTGCTCTTCTGCATGCTTGCAGGATGCCAAAGGGTAAGAATACAGCTTGCCAAGTTAAAAACCGTCTGCTTCTCCCTCCATCTCCAATATATTTATTATTCTGTTCTGCATGACTGATAAATAGTATATCTAATTGTTTCAGATTCTGCAGATTATTTCACACTCCCTGGGCACTCATTGATTTTTAGTGGGATCATGATCAGGTGTAATAGAAGGAGGATTGATCTCTTGAGAGGTAACTATATTACATCTTCTGCTTTAAAGAAGTAACAGCCAGCTCCTGGAGCATATGAGTAGAATCAAAGGTTTCACCAGTGGACCGTTCGGAAGGTTGCTTGAAACAAAGTCAAGCATTTTGCCACTAATTTCTTAATTTTAGAACCACTGGCTTCTTAAACAAATCCAAGTATCAGACATTATTTCAGCATTCTGATAAGCAGTACTTTTTTTTCTTTTAAAAAATGTTTAGGGGTACTTGCATTTTGACTCAAGAAAATCACCTTTTTATAGTTCAAATCGGGGGAAATAAATACAGTAAATGGACAAAAGTACAATATTCAAAAAATGTTTAGGCATGTGTACCCCTGTGTCCTCCTCAGAAAAAAGCACTGCTGATAAGCATACTAAGCTAGAAGTCCTACTGAATTCATATATATATATATATATATATATATATATATATATATATATATAAATTTTTTATTGATTTTACAATACAGATTTATAAAGACATAACACACACTTTCTCACAGATACATTCTTTTTGGACTTCCCCCAGCTCTTCTGATAATCCTCTGTTTTGATCATTTCTTACGCATTTCTTAATTTTATATTGCCTTATATTAATAACCTTTCCTCTCTCCTTTTCCCTTTTTTACAATATTTCTAATATTAATTCTTCACAGAGCTTCTAGCAAACCAACAAACGTTGTTTGATCATTGCATATACTTTTCAGATAATCTACAAATTTACTCCAGTCCTCGGTGAACTTCTGGTCCCGCCAGTTTCAGATTCTTCCTGTTAATTTATCAAGTTCTGCATAGTCCATTAATTTCATTCTCCATTCTTCCATCGTTGGTAATTCTTCTTGTTTCCATTTTTGGGCGAATAATATCCTTGCTGCATATAAGAAGAGCGTACATTCCTTTTTATTTATTTCATTTCCCACAATACCTAACAGAAATGCTTCTGGTTTCTTTACAAATGTATATTTCAACATTTTTTTCAATTCATTATATATCATCTCCCAGTAGCCTTTCACCTTTTTACACTCCCACCACATATGATAAAAGTCCTACTGAATTCAATGGGACTTACTTCTGAGCAGGCAAGCATAAAATTACACTGTTTATGACACTCCTTCATCTTCTTAACCTAGGAGAAAGATCAATTCTCAAAGGTAAAGAGATATACAACTACACTGCAAGCTTAAGAACTTTGATATATATATATTTTCTGGAATCCCTGGAATCTTACACTACTCAGAGATCAGGGTGAACAGTGTGTATAAGCCCCATTTAATTCAGTGAATATTACTTCTGAATTCTTCTTCTTGTTGTTGTTAGTATCACTCCCAACCAAATACTGAAGACATTTTTTATTCCAGTGGGCAATTTTAATCAAAGTCTGATTTTATAGTTTTAACCAATTTTTACCTTTTAAGCATTGTAATGTAGTTAACCAGTATTTCAATTACCTGTGTGTGTGTGTGTGTGTGTGTGTTACCTGGATGGTTTACAAACAAGACCATAATAAAAATGACTTACATGGTAATTAAAATTAACAATAAAAGGCACCAAACTTTTCTTGTAACAGAAATAGTTTACATCTCAGGTTCAAATAACCCCAAGCCAGTTAAAAAGGATGAGGGGGCAAAAAGCCCTTCACCTGGTATCAAGGTGAGGCTCTCTGTGGAGTCTTTTTTAATAATAATAATAATATCTTTATTGTCATTGCCCCCTTCGGGGACAACGAAATTACTCGGCTGCTCCTTAAAAACACTAATTAAAAAAATATAGTAAAATACAGTAAAATACAGCAAAGGAGATTTGATGACTTTCAAAGTCCGGGCTTCCCATTCAGGGCCGAGATCGCTCTGGAGAAGAAGCTGTTCTTAAGACGGCTTGTTCTTGTCTTCATCGTCCTGTATCTCCGTCCCGACGGCAAGAGCTCGAAGAGACAGTGACCAGGATGCGATGGATCTTTTACTATGTCCAGTGCCTTCCTATGGCACCTTGTGGCATAAATCTGCTCTAAGGTGGAGAGTGGGCAGCCAACAATGCTCTCTGCTGCCTTCACAACCCTGCGCAACCCCATCCTGTCCTGGGTA
Organism: Podarcis tiliguerta; assembly: GCF_965153285.1. NCBI lineage: Eukaryota > Metazoa > Chordata > Lepidosauria > Squamata > Lacertidae > Podarcis > Podarcis tiliguerta. The sequence goes on along the minus strand of NC_139537.1, from coordinate 66,610,754 downwards.
GTGCAGCTTCCATACCACACACATAAGCCATAAGTAAGCACGCTCTCAATGGCACAGTGATAGAAGGCAAATCCAAAGTCTATTCCACAGTGATAGAAGGCAAATCCAAAGTCTATTCCAAAGCTGGGTTACCACCATCAAAAATGCCCTCTTCCACCTCACTATGGTTGCCCTGTTAACCTGAAAATAAGTATTTTAGAAGTTTAAGTCACTTAACACACTTAACAAGAAATAAGTTTAGTAAAACACAGCCTATATTACTCATGCTGTACAAAGCAGCATGACAATGAACAGGAAAGGTGCTACAGGAAGAGAACGGAGAAAAGGATGGTTTTAAAATATACTTGATGGAGGTGTCCAAAGAGAAAGACTTGGGGAAATAATACATCTGTATATACAGGAAATGACTCAAGTGCCAATTAAAGTGCCAATGTTAACAGACCTTTTTGGAGACAGCATAATGTAAAAAGCTGTTAAAATGGCTTTAAAAATGTGAATATGTCTGTTTTTTGCCATTATGCGTACTAATAGCATGGACTTGATAAATGGCTTGCCAATGTATAAAATAATCTCTCTCTCTCTCTCTCTCTCTCTCTCTCTCTGTGTGTGTGTGTGTGTGTGTGTGTGTAACACCAGGAAAGGATTTCTCCTCCTCCTTTTCCTCCAAGTATAGTATTTTTACTCCATTTCATAAAATGTGTTAAGAATAGTCATTATTCAACCAAAATGGAAATGTTATCACTTGAAATCGGAAATGGATGAGCAGGAAACAGATTAGTTGTAAAAGAACACTAAGGTCACTTTGTCAGGAATTTGGTGACTGGAATACTGTCTTGGTTGCACATATAATATATATATACACACTGTAGCCACAAGTTCAACAAAAATAATATTCCATAATTTAGGTCTCCCAAATGAAAGGAACATAGAAAGAAACAGGTGATTTGTTCAGATAAATGTATATTTTGATGAAGTCATTCAGTTGCTTCAGCACAAACAGTAGCAAACTGTGGTGGCAATTTATCCCTGGAATTTATGGCAGAATTGTGTGGCCAGTCATTCTTGCCTTTTTAGAGTTCCTTGGGCTGAAAAGAGCCACAGGTCAAGAAATGATAAAGTGTTCTGCATATCCTTCCCGCCTTCATTTGACGGCAGCCCACCCACTCCCAAACAGTTGAGACGGCCTTTCTTAGCAAAGCTGCTCAGGACCCAGAAAACACTAGCACTGCCCTGAATGGAAGAAATAAAGGAGTAAGCAGAAGCCCAAAATGTAAAAAGAAAGATAGACAGGGTCACGAGGCATATTGAAGACTAAGGATCTCTCTAGATTGGTACACAAGTTTGCACACCTAATATTGTGTGGCAGTGGAGAGTGCCCTCAGGCGGCTGCTCTACTCCTCTTCACTCCCCATACTCTCTCTTATTCCTGTGCACTCTCTGCACCATCTAAAAGCTCTGGGGTCAATTGTCCTTGACCAATATCAAGCCCCCAAATAAATATGTGCTGGAAAACTGGACATCAGCTGCATCTGCCTCCTCTATGGGACATCAGGGTATACAGATGAGGGAAGAAGAATCCATGCCACGTAAGGAAGATAGGCACACCTCCCTGCCTCATCTACTGTTTCTGTTTTCCAGTCCAGCCCAGGCTTCATTGCTACATAGGTGTCAGTGACTGGGCAAAGGAGGACTGGTGGAGACTGCCTCTCCAGCCTGACCCTTCCAGAGAAGGAGGAGATGGTTCAGAACTACAACAGGGGTTTGAGAGAGTTCACAGCTCAGAGGCAGATGAGGAGGAAAACTAGGAAATAATGGGAGAGGAGGAGGAGGAGGAGGAGGAAGCACCAGTGGAGAGACAGCTGACAGACTCAGTGTCTTTAGAAAGCATTTCAGACCCGCCCTCTCCCAGAACCCAGCGAGCATCGAAAATGGGAGAGCAGAGAGCTCAGAGGCAGAAGGCACAGCTCAGCCACCGTAGTGATGATGCATAATGGGAGAGACGGAGGGGGTGGGGCTTCCCTCGGAGCAACACCAGTACTCCAAGAGGCTGCATTTCTAAGCCTCTCCCTGTGAGTATTGAATAAAAAGCATTGGTAAGAACTTTCCTTTGTCTTATCTATTCCTGGCAACCTACCGTGGGAGTTTGGATCCTCTGATGTCTGACAATAGACTGGATTATGAACTGCACCTGTCAGATTGAAGCACAACAACAGCAACAGATGTTATTACCAGTATATATTTCATTTGCAAATGAATTCTAAAAAAGCAACTATTATAGTTTAGTCAGGAAGAAAAGTTGTAGCATTTCCTACAAGTTTTAATGTACATCGTCTTCCTTCTTATTTTTTTTTTGTTTGGGTGTGATATAATCAAGCATGAGCTCAGATGATTAACTACTGTATACCCACAGTATAATTCCATAAGTAATAGTGTCACCTTGGCTGAGACAGGTTTTCAGATCTTCTAGAGTTGATAGGAGGCAGGCTTGGCTTCAGCCACCTAAATCATGAGTTTGATATCTTTCCCAGCTTCAAGTTTTCCATGGCTGTATGTGTTGTTTGTTCAGACACAAAGTTTGACAGTGGCCACAAATATCATCCTTTCCTTGGCTCCATTGGACAATAAGTATCAAAACAAAAACAAAAACCTCTCCTCAGCTGCAATGGCAGAGCTGGTTCTGATGACTGGAACATTTCCAATAAACTGTCAAAATGTATTTTATTGGTATGGCAATGCATTTTGCTTATTACCAAGCTTGGGATTTTGGCTCTCCTGTAGTGAGGCTCATTGTAATGTGCAGAAATCACCAGAATGCAAATGAGATTTAGCCCACAAAATGTGCTTACTGTTAGAGACACTGAGGATAATCTCTGTATCACCTACTTTCAATTCTGGAGGCACAGATGCAAAGGCAAACATATTTAGCAGGTGATCAAACATCTTTATTTCAAAGCTGCATTTCTCTTAATACTGAGAGTCGTGTGCCGCGATGCATCAGATCAAATGAGGCTCCAGCACAGAGATGAGAACTTGCTTTCTTTGCTCTCAGCAGGGCACAGAGGACAGAGCTAGCATAGCAGGCTCATACAACTGAGTGATGGCAGCTATTGGACATGAAGGGTGATCATTCAAGTCTTACCCCAAGGCAGCTAGGTTGATGTGTCAAGTGCCTGTTGCTAACTGTAGAATGGGGAAAGGGATTTCTATTGCTTTGAAATTGTTAACGCTTACAATTTCAGGATCCACATAGGAGCATACCCCAGCCTTTGTATATTGAGCCAGGCTTAGCATCAGTTAGGTGAAGTGGTCTGCCTCAGGTGGCAGCTTCTGGGTTACCATTAAATGGCAGTGAATTGTCAATTATTTTTTAGTGTAGTTATATGTTTATCATTGTGGAGGAGATCGTTTGTTAGATCAGGCACCAGAATGACTTGGGCATCTTCCATTTGAAGGATGCTATGTGTGATTCACTCCACAAAGCTCTGGGAACTAAAAACAAAACAAACAAAAATCTAAACCCAAACCTTGCCAGGACCAAAGCTCAAATTCATTTTTGATGTGGCAAAGTCACCTAGGCATGATACAGATTTTACTCATCATTTTTTTATGGTGAACATATTGCCCAGTGTGCTCTCCTTGGTGAAAGCTCAGATGTTTCACAATCTAGAGAGTGTTTTCAACCATAAAAGGATATGCAAATTGGTGGGTAAAAGTAACAACATGTTACCTATGATAATGATAGATGGACCTAGCACATCTAACTTCAAATCCCATTTCAGCTTTGGCCTCATTTTTGCCGACCATTCCAATCCTTAACAACTAGATGAATGAATAGAATTCAGGTCATATAATTTTAATCAGAAGTCCACATGAATATTTGAATAAAGATTACACACACACACACACACACACACACATGGTTGGCTTTCAATCCAGATTTGTAATCAATGAAAACAGTTCAATTAATCTGTGCAAGAGATATAAAAAGGGACAAAACATTATACAGTCGATTCAATATTCAAAAATCTGATCATGGCTGTTACTTACCCAATATAATTTCTTCTTCATATTTCCTTACTCAAATTCTTGCTGCATAAGAAATCAATCCAAAAAACCAACATTATTGAGACGCTAAAGTGTGGGACAGCCAGATCCTCTGAAATGGATTTAGCTGCCTCTCCAGCAAAATGTGTCCATGAAGTGGCACTAGGGACAGCAAAGAGAAGCAACTTGCTTCAGGTACCATCATGAGATTCGGAAGATGAAGTCAGTATCTGGATTCTAAATTCAAACCCTGCTTCAGGTAGCAAAATGTCTTGGACTGACACTGGGTGGCATCCTGAGCTTGGAAAGCAGAAATAGGAACAGTCCAGATCTGTGTGACATCATAAAACAACTCTCACTCTTCCTCCAGATCTGTACTGAAAATGAAACTTCTGGGCTATTCAAATGGCCCTTGGGAGGCAGTATATGGATCCATTACCCTCACTTGCATTGCTTCTCAACTTCTGCACAGCCCTAGAGATATTGTTATGAGCTGGGGGAGTGAGGGGAGTAGGGTGTATGCAGAGACCCTTCTAACCCCTGGATCCAGCAAGTGTTCAAATATAAGTCAGGCTAGCTTCCTCTGTTGAGATGATGGCCCATTAAGGAAAACAAAGGAAAGGGGCTCTGTGTGAAATGGCAAATGGGTTGACATGGTTCGTTAGAAAGACAAAAACATTGCTGGGAATTGAGAATACAGTGATGTGACCTAGAAGTGAGCAAGCTAGAAAGAGAGAGAGAGAGTCAGAGCAAAGTTTGATTTCTTTCTCTCATTTTTCATTTTGAATCCAAGGCTGTGGCTATGCGAGAAACAAGACCCTTGTGGAGTGTCAATGCTGTGAGCCTTTCCTTTGCAGGCTCTGGTTGAATATATGTGTAAATAAACCATATATCATAAAGACACCACAGTCTCCGCCGTGCCACATTCCAAAAGGAAACACGATCCCTAGGTCCCTAGGAACTCCTGTAATCTCTCACCACTCAGAGATTGGGGTGGCGCTCAACAATATGTATTATTTCTTTTTCTATTCCACTGCCAGGCTACATCACTTGCTGTAAACCGGTCTGATCTTGCTCCTGTGAAAACAGACAGAGGAACATTTACAGAGTAGAGAGGATAGAGAGAGAGCTGGCTTCTGCCTGATTACAATCAGTCCTCTCAAAGTGCTTCTTTATTTCGATGGTTTTCTCCCTGTGTTCAGATCCACAATACAATCAAAGCTGAATTTCAATTCCTCGCCTTCTAATGCAACACCCTTTTGCATTATTCAGGTTTAATATTTCATTTCACACCTCTGCAACTATCTTGGCTCAGAGCTCTTAGCCCTGCTGCAAAGCCTGGCGGATCTTGTCGCGTAATTAATCCCTAGAAAGGCTATTCATGCTAACAATCAAAGCATTCAGATACTGGCCTCTTTTCTTTTCTTTTCTTTTCTTTTCTTTTCTTTCTTTTTTCTTTTCTTTTCTTTTCTTTTGAAGGTGAGAAGAGCTTTTAGGAAGGAACAGATATATATTAGTGCAATGTACTATTAGATTGTGTGTGAGAGAGAGTCTGTCTCTAAATAGACAGCCTAGTACAGGGAAGTGACTCATCTAGGTAGCAGCTCATAGAGCCAATAAGTTATGAGACTGCAAAGGCACCTACAGCAGAGATTCCTGTCTTTTCTCACCCATGCTGCTACATATTTAGTGTTTCTGATCCCAGGATAGGTATAGTAAGCCCATTATTGCCCACTGGTGGAGAATACAAAGGCCTGCCCTCCAGCTAAAGATAGTGTGCACGTGGATCTTATTTGGGAATATCTGATGAGATCCAATAAAGGCTGCAGCTATGAAACAGCTTGACATCAGGCAGATCAAGCCTTGTTTGTGGCCGTAGTTTTTAATAACGAGTCAGCTGCCAGGACACATTTGGAAAGCTGAGCGTTACATGGCAGGAATATTGCATTTCCACAGTCCACATGGGCCCTGCTGTGTTCGATGTAGAATGTAAGAAAGAGAAGTAAACTCTTTTGGGATGGGGTGGAAATCCCATCTAATTAGTTCATGCTTTGACTGGAGATGCTTGAGGAATGAGATCTTTGCAAATTCCAGTATGATTGTTTTGAAAGGAGCATTTTGAGAGAAACTTTTAGAAATGTGAATTTGAGACGCAAATACACCTTTAAACACAAAAGCAGGTGTCATGGTACCTAAGAAGAAGAAAAGTGTGTGTAAATTGTGTAGTATTAGCTAGAGGTTGGAAGGCATGAAACTCTTAGGTAAGAGTTGTATGTCTTTCAACCACTAGGCAACACAACACACTATGGATTCAAATGACTCTTTTACCTAGCACACTATCCAAACTTAGAACATGTATTTAAATGCAAGTTTATGTGCAAGGTTTAAAAAAATTGAAGATTAATGTGTGAATGTGACAGAATGGATTTATCATCAGTGAACATATGGAAAAGTGACATAGGACTGGAAATAAACCGAGTCACTGCTTTATCTCTACAGCTTCCCACCACCACAGCCCCTCTTCCTACTTGTGACTGGGGAGAGGGGTTACAGAAAAAAGTGGAACGGGGAAAGGGTTACACATCTGTGCACATCTTTGACTTTTCAGCAGACGTGTTTCCTCAGCTGCTGCTTAGCATGTCAACAGCAAGCGTATCATTGAGAATCTTGGGGGCGGGGGGTTGTTGAATAGACATATGGATTTTCCATATTCATAAGTTAGCACACAATTTGATGATGATGATGATGATGACAATAATAATAATAATAATAATAATAATAATAATAATAATAATAATATATTACTTATACCCTGCCCATCTGGCTGGGTTTTCCCAGCCACTCTGGGTGGCTTTTAACAGAATATTAAAATACAATAATCTATTAAACCTTAAAAGCTTCCCTAAACAGGGCTGCCTCCAGATGTCTTCTAAAAGTAGGGTAGTTGTTTTTCTGTTTGACATCTGGTGGGAGGGCGTTCCACAGGGCGGGTGCCACTACCGAGAATGCCCTCTGCCTGGTTCCCTGTAACTTGGCTTCTCACAGCGAGGGAACTGCCAGAAGGCCCTTGGCACTGCCCGGCATTGTCCGGGCAGAACAATGGAGGTGGAGATGCTCCTTCAGGTATACAGGACTGAGGCCATTTAGAGCTTTAAAGGTCAGCACCAACACTTTGAATTGTGCTTGGAAACGTACTGGGAGCCAGTGTAGGTCTTTCAAGACTGGTGTTATGTGGTCTCAGCGGCCGCTTCCTGTCACTAGTCTAGTTGCCAAATTCTGGATTAGTTGTAGTTTCTGGGTCACCTTCAAAGGTAGCCCCACATAGAGCACATTGCAGTAGTCAAAGCAAGAGATAATTAACACATGCACCACTCTGGCAAGACAGTCCGTGGGCAGGTAGGGTTTCAGCCTGTGTACCAGATGGAGCTGATTAACAGCTGCCCTGGACACAGAATTGACCTGCACCTCCACGGACAGCTGTGAGTCCAGAATGACTCCCAGGCTGCGCACCTGGTCCTTCAGGGGCACAGTTACCCCATTCAGGACCAGGGAGTCCCCCACACCGGCCCGCCTCCTGTCCCCCCCAAAACAGTACTTCTGTCTTGTCAGGATTCAACCTCAATCTGTTAGCCGTCATCCATCCTCCAACCACCTCCAGACACTCAGATTATTAAAAGGTTTTATTTTTTTAAAAAAAAACCAACTACAAATCTTCCATAAACAAGTTAGAGACCCACATAAGTGAAACCCTTGTAAATTTAAAAATGAAACAATGCAGAGACTTCTTTACATGAGTGCCATTTGTAAATAATTTAAGTGGCATTGTTATTCATGTACTTGGCTTTACACGCTTTACTCATTCTTGGCTTGCAGTGACTTTCACTTAAGAAAAAGCTTCCTGACCACAAGACTGTCTTTGGAAAAAACCTGAATTAAACTATGGAATAATTAATACAAAGCAAATGCTGAAAGCACTACCACTTGGGGCATTTATGACCAAGCTGGAATAAGCTGTGTACATGAATGATTCTGGCAGCCATTTGCTTAGTATAAATGTTTATAAGGTAACGTTCCTCTGTGGATGAGCATCTCAGCTACTTAGGGAAATGGTCAATTACCTCCTATCTGGAAGCACTTACAGGAAAAGGCAGTTGAGAAGTTATGGCATATTTTCCCATAGTTGGTTTTACTTTGTACTGCACTAAATCAGAAGGTGCCAGGAAAAATCAGAAGTACCAGGCTTTCTCTGAAACCATTTATCTTTCAAATTGAACTCATTTTGGTTTGCCTATCACATATCTGTCATTTCCATTTTCTCCGGCTATGCCCAAGCCATACACAGAAGATCATCCTACATTGGCTACCAGATGCCCTCATAGTAGCTCAGCTGAAAAGGAGTAAATGCTCTGATATCTTATTTTATATCATTTATTTTATTTTTATTTATTTAACAAAATACATATACCACTTCATTGAAGCGAGAACCTCTGTGCAGGGTACAAGAAAAAATATCAACATTAAAATTATCAGTAAAAGACAGAGTTAAAAACAGGAATTCAAATCTCCAAAATTATTAAAATTAACAAAAAGCTAAAGAAGTCATTTCAAGTTCTACATGTCTCGATAGGCTTAATAGAACAAATATGCTAAAAGATTGGTTTCTTATAGGTGCAGAACTAATATTATCTGGCACCTGTAATAGTGAGAGTTCTGCATATTGAAATGCTTGAGCATATGGGGAGTAAGACAATCCTGCAAATGAACTAGTTCTAAATTGTTAAGGGCTTTGTATACAAATAGTACCACCTTGAACTTGACTTGGTAGCAAATGGTCAACCAGTGCAGATCTCTGAGTGGGGATGTTATATGCTGACAGGATCTCACTCCTATCAGCAACCGTGTTGCAGCATTCTGCACTAACTGCAGTTTCCAAATCAAGCACAGGGGAAGCCCTACATAGAGTACATTACAGCGAACCAACCTTGAAGCCACCAGCTCCTGAACTACTGTAGTCTAGCTCTAGCAGTCCACGAACAGATGTAGCTGTTGTACCAGCAGTAGCTGATAAATGGTGCTTCCAGCCACCCAGGTCACCACTGACAAAGCTGGATCCGGAATCATCCTTGGATTGCACACCTGCTTCTTCAGGTACAACTAGGGCTTGTTTTTCAGTTGCAACTTGCCGGAACTAAGTTCCGGCACCTCTCATTGGGTGCCACTGCCATTATAAGAGAACAAGGGAGGCGTTCATGGTGAGTTCTGGCACCTCTTTTTCTAGAAAAATAGCACTGGGTACAACCCCACCCAGGGCAGGCAATTGACCAATTTCTCAGACACAGGAACCACTCGTTCACAGTGCCTCCATTAGTTTCTTTTCCCTCATGCACCCACCATTGTGCCTCAACACTGACCCAAGGCCCAGATGACTTCTCCTGATTCGGATGTTATGGAGAAATAGAGCTGAGTGTCATCGTCATACTAATGGCAGCTTGCCCCAAATGCCTATTGACCACTCCCTGTGGCTCCATTAAATAGCATCAAGGATAGAATAGTGCCCTTCAGCACCCCACACAGTAACTGCCCGGGGTCTGAAAAGCATTCCCTCTGGACTCAGTCCCATAGGTAGGACCGGAACCACTGTGATATAGTGCTCTCAATTCCAACTCCATCTTTCATAGCTCTACCCAGAGACGCTGGTGACTGAACGTCAGACATTTTGTATGCAAAACAAGTGCTGCTACCCATCTCTCTTAAATAAATGTTAAAAGGAATGTACTGGTTGTAAAACACACAATTAAAACTGACAGTTTAATACCATCTTTGTAGTGATGTGTTTGTTTTTTTAAAAAAAGACTTTTTGGATTTTCTAATTCTATTGTTTTAATTAGGGTACTGCTATTTATTTTAGGTTTTATTACATTAACTGAGTTTATGGTCCTTAGCTGCCCTGAAATCTATGCTAATAGGGAGGGATATAAAATTATACATAAATAAATACATAAAACAACAATTACAGCAGTAGTATTAACAGTCACATTGAAAATCAAACTCAAACTATCAGATTTGAATTCTGGTTTCCGGAAGCCATCCTGAATAAAAGCATTTTAATTGGTTGCTCAAATAAGTAAGTGGAAGCATCACTAGGCATCTCATACGTCAGGACTTCCAGAAGGGGGATACCAAAACTGAAAAAGTTCTGCACCCCTTTACATTTCTTGTTTTGTTAATTAAGTAAATGGCAGGGACAGGCAGGGGTGATGTGATCCTAAAATGATACAAATGCTCCTTATGCTTCAACTAAATTGAGTTGTAGTGCCAAAAGCCAGATGAGACATCTGCTGTGTAATGCTAGTCATTATTTCGGGGTCTGAAATACAGTGGTACCTCAGGTTACATACGCTTCAGGTTACATACGCTTCAGGTTACAGATTCCGCTAACCCAGAAATAGTGCTTCAGGTTAAGAACTTTGCTTCAGGATGAGAACAGAAATCGTGCTCCGGTGGTGTGGTGGCAGCAGGAGGCCCCATTAGCTAAAGTGGTGCTTCAGGTTAAGAACAGTTTCAGGTTAAGTACGGACCTCCGGAACGAATTAAGTACTTAACCTGCGGTACCGCTGTACACAGCTATTTTTTTGGAGAACTGAGAATCAGATTTGGTTGTATGCATGAACATATATGGGTATGTGAGTTGTTAGTGAATAAGTTCAGTTCTTCAACGGGAAAGCCATTTTTAACCATGCATCACTCTTGGAGAGGAAAGGAGAGGAGAGGTCCTTTTCAGTTGTGGCTCCCTCTTTCCAGAATGGTCTCTGATTGCCTGGCACCTTTGCTGACATCTTTTTGCCAATAGATAAAAACTTGCTTTCTTCCCCCTGGCTTTTTGATGGCTATGATGGTGAGGTTTTGCTGTTAGTGTGCTGCCACAGCTTTCTGCTCTCGGGGTGCATGGATGGGTGTTTTGTGTATTTTTTTAATAAAAAAATGTATGTGTTTTGTGTGAATTTGTTGTTCTTCTAAGGCATGTTTCTTTTATATTCATAAATATGCTGTCTGTTGCTTGGATACCTTGTGTAACAAGCAACTAATAAGTCTAATAAATAATGATGATAACAACAATAATACGAGACATCATCTGATCTAGTTGCTTCCTGCTAAGACCATATTGCTTAATCTCTGGCATGGAGTACAGCAAACAGGATATTACTTGCGCATATTGACAGAGCCTTAACTGTCATATCTATGCCATTTACTTCAGGAAACCATTTTAAGCCCTACAATACATCTTTGACAGGAAATAACTCATCAAAAGTATTTTCTGCAGTAAAACTGGGACTGCTCCACTTTGACATCTCTGACATGGTGTCTACATTATTTGATGGGGAAACACCCAAAAGGTGTAAAAGGAAAGCAATACTTTTTTCAGCTACAGCATGAGGAAACTAAGGGAGAGACAGGCCAACAGATGGAATGTGTTTGGAAGCATCCTAACAATTTATCCTTCATTCATCCTTCCTGGCTCCTGTAAATGAGGTCCACATTAACCACCACAGTACAGCTACTGCCCCAGTTCCTATCTTGAACCATGATATTAAAAAGCAGTTCCTGAAGGTCAGTGGTCCTGTTTTAATGGTCCTGTTAAAGGCCTAAGCTGCAGAGTCAGGGCACTGTGGATAAAGTCAAGTAAAAGAAGGTAGCTTCCCACTGATCAGCAGACAGGTGGGGAAGATGGGTGCGGAACTGAATCCAGGCATCCACTTCAGCTCTTGCTCAGGTGATTTGTGAGAATCCAGCTTTTATTATGTGACTGCAAAAGCACAGCTCCAGCAGCTAAATTGGCAAGGTGAACCTTATGGGTGACACCCATTAGCACTTGCGATTTCCCATTCAGTTAAACTAGAGCCTGCTTTTCCTTACATTTTAGCCCTTAGCTGGATTAGGGCTTTGAACAATTTCTCAGAGTATGTTTGCAAATTGCATTCTGGCCCCTTCATGTTGCCATTTTAGTAATATGCAGCATTATTATTCTTATTATTCTTATTATTACTACTACTACTACTATTACCATGCATCATTGTGTGCATGTACAGCACATAAACAGTGTTGTTTCTGGGGAATCAGTGCTGGTATATCGCCACCATTTGCCTCTAATCTAATAAATGTATCAAAGCTGATAGTCTGATTTATTACTATGCAGTTCACTCACAGATTGTAATCGTAAGCACCCTCATTCTGATTGAGGTGGTTTAGTCTATATCTGGTCCACATCATTTTTGTATGACTTCACCCATAAGTCCATTCTGTCCCATTTTTGCATTGTCCTGCCATTTTAACTCACAAAAGCACACATTTAAATTTGCATCTAAACACGGGTTTTTTTCTGTCAAAATATTCATTTTCAAACAGATCCTGAATTTATGTCTGTGCAGAAAATAATGCTGGAACACTTGGGAGGTGCAAAAGCTAGTGGAAAAAACTAAGTTCCAATCCACGCATTAGTTTGGGAGGCGTGAACCAGATCTTTTCCCAGCAAAATGTACAAAGATGATAAATTCTTAAACAACCCTGATGAGATGGGTTACACTAAGTTAAGAATGCCCTCCAGCACAGACATGGAAGCCTTTCAGGGAACTGAAAGCCGGGACAATAAATGCTTATAGATAAAAAAGGTATGATCATTAAGAAAGTCTATGTGTAAAGAAGTGGTTGATGAAAATTCATAGGGAGAGACAGAAATACGAACGTAATCCATTCCGGAACACTGTTCGAGTTCTGAACCGTTCAAAAACCAATGTCTGCAAATTCAATTGAGAAAATTGAAAAACAAGCAGCAGAAGCCATTTGACTTCTCAGGCACGTTCCAAAATGGAAGGATTTACTTCCGGGTTTTCGGCGTTTGGGCTCCAAAATGTTAGTTAATGGAGATGTTCAAGAACTGAGGTACCACTGTATCAGAGGTCAGGTTTACTTGACAAAAGCGCTGAACAGTATCACTGGTGCCTCGGATTGTCAGTAGACACCTATTTCCATTCGGACCCAGGTTCATCTCATGCAGTGGTTTCCCTACTCCTGCAGTTTGGTTTCTGACTATTTGTCTTGCTGCCTGCTGAGGTGGATTTTTTTACATAATTAATTAAATTCTTATTATGTTACTCCACACCATGTAATGCAATGCAAAGGAAACACAATGAAAATGGAAAGGGGAAGCATCATCAATTGCATATCATTTGTGTACTGAAAACAACAATGAATACTGATCGTATTTGCTGGATTGATTTCCATTCTGAATGTGGGATGAATAAGTGAACTCTGGCAATTTCTGTCAGATTACTCTGGCATTCCAGCTGGTGGCCATCTTTTATATTAACCTGACAAGCTGAGGTCCTATAGTCACACATTACATGCTTATGTTTAAACCTAAAAATATAATGTGTGAAGAAAGCAAACATGTTTTAGGGAGTATTAGCTGTAGCTCCCTTTTTTCAAATGTACTGTACATTCATTCAATCCAAGTTTACAGCTCTGTAATACACTGAAAACTGATCAATCGGTCTGCCAATTACATCTGAGTGTTCAAGATCAAATGATCTGCCAGACATAGGATGAATGTCCTCAGTTCTGTGAAATTACATACCCTTCCTCCCACTTCAAGCTGATGCAAAAGAACTAACTATTTGCCATTGGATTTCCCTCTATTCTATATCTGCACTCAGAGGCCAATCTAGTCTACAACATTGTTGCTCCATGGGTATGCTTATAATGTGAACAGAAATTGCCCAAGAGAGAAAACGAACTCTCAGTGCTTAGAAAAGGGGTCTTTGGTTTGAAATAGACCATTTACTACTCAATGAAAGGCTTCACAAAAGCACTCAGTTGGAATGGTCACTCCTGGGTGCATGGCAGCATGTCCAAATTTATCTCACTTGCTATGCTTGAGCTACAGGAAATCAATCCTAAACCATGCTTATCTGGACACAGATTATGGACATAAACTATGAAGAACAAATTCAGTCAGCAAATATACTGTGTGTCAACATATAGGCTATTTTGTCCAAAAGACAGCACTCATGACTTTTAATAAGACCTTCTGCACAAGTCATCTTAATTTCTCAACTGTAATACTTTCCCTCAGGGTCCAATTCTCACCCATGACAAGCATTCCATTGCCACAGAGAAGGCAGATCATATTCCAAAACAGAACTGCATTCTCTTTCTTTACTCCTCCTTTCACCTCCCCACTTCCTCAACACTTCAGTCTGGTTTTATTAAACCACAGTTTACTGATATGTCTGTATCATAGGAGGGCTCTGGTTTTCTAACCAGCTTCTGCTTTCCATTTCAGATGTTAAACAGGGATTCATTAAACCAGAATGTAAGCACTGAGGAAGGGAGGTGCGTTGGGTGGGACAAGTAGGAAGCATCTGAACTGGACGTAATGGCAAAAAAGTATGAGCTGTGGAGATGGAGCAACTTAGGCTTCATGGTGTAATAACTTCTTTCTGCAGAGTCCAAGACTTTGTGGTACATCTTCAAAGAAGTTAGAACTGAACCACCTAGAAGCTTTCAGGCTTTGGCTGTCTGTGTCTCTAGAGGCACCTGTTTTAATGCACTCTGTGGTATTTCTGTTCCTTTCAAATGCTTTGATTATCAAAAGAGGCTGGAACTCTACAGGGACCACTTATCAGATTCTGTCCAGCACACCCAAATACTTCTATAGACATACAAGGAACTATTACTGTATATATGAAATCGCTACTTTCTGACTCTTCTTTGTTGTTTTGCCAAGCTTCTCATATGCCACTGGACAATGAAACACTTTATTCTTGTAGGGGACATAAAGTTTTTTTAAAACTACATAAATAATAAACACACTGTCATTAGCTATATTGAACAATGTTTAAGGAAATAAAACTATAAGAATAATTGAAAACATGCCTCATACTCTACCTCCAAAATACAAATTGTTATCCTACTCACATGCACTAGTATACACCAAAATATGTACTACACACACCTTTTTTAAGGCAATCTAATAAAGAGCAGGACTCCTTAATGTCTTTAAATAAAATGAGAAGTAACTTGAATCAGATTAATTGTGGCCATTCTTTTCACACAACCTATACAGTTGTACCTTAGTTTTTGAACAGAATGCGTTCCGGAAGTTTGTTCGACTTCCAAAACATTCAGATACCAAGGTGCGGGCTCCAATTGGCTGCAGGAGCATCCTGCAGCCAATCAGAATCTGCTGAAGCCATGCTGGACGTTCGGCTTCTGAGGCAAAGTTCACAAACCAGAACACCTACTTCTGGGTTTGAGGCATTCAAGTTCCAAGTTGTTTGTGAACTAATCTGTTCGAAAACCAAGATACGACTGTATGGGAAAGGGAGATTGCATTTATATGACAAAATCCCCATTCCACTGGAAGTGAATGAAAAGCACCAGCTACATCCAAATTGTTTAATAAGCATACATTATATACTGGGATTATACCTTCAGAAACAAATACAAAGAAGTACAAATAGTCAAGATTAAGCACTATTGTTGTTTTAAAGCTGAAACAATAGGATACTCTGTCCAAAGAAAATGAAACAATTATTTCTTGATCATAATGGTTACTTTTGGAAACCCTTAGTTTGGTTCTCCCGGTGATAGCATTTAATGACTATAAATATGAGGCATTTTTCTTTTCTTCTTTTATGGAGGAAATTATGCCTAATGTTTGCAAAAAAACCCCAACCCAACCAACAACCACAAACCTGTGGCAAGGGCGGGGGAAATTATTAATTGGCTTCAATGCATTGCATTGCATTTCTCTTTCTCAGACACCAGCAATTCATGTCCATTAATTTCAAATAAACAAAGTGTCTGGGCGGTTTGTTTGTTTTGGAAATTTCCATTTTCTCCCTCTGCTATATAGCCAGATGAAAAGGCTGCTGCCAGATGACCATGATGGAGTTGGCCTTTCACCAGAACGGGTGGTGTCCCTATGTCTCTTCTGTTGTAACCTTCAGAGATAAGGTTAGTGTCTAGTTCCTGTGCAATGTTAGAGCAAAACAATGGAGGATCCACTTACAGACGTTTCCCCACATGAACTTGGAATGACGTGCTATCTAGATTAGGATTGTGGGGCCTCAACCCTCAAAGACAATCTTCTAAAGTTAATTTTTAGATATAACTTAATTTTGAGCTTCCATCACGTAAGCCATATAGAAAATAAATGTGCTACCATTGAAATGCATATCATAACCATAGCCTGATTTGACAATATTGGGATAATGTAATCTTTTACTCTGCTGGTCTACTGCAGTTAGGTGGTGATTAATAAAATGGTCCTTAGTCCATCCATTCAGAGACTAGCTTAACTATTTGTCTACATTATCCATAAAAAATCAATAATAAAAATGCTTCCTATTAAAATCACAAAGACATGAATAGGGCAGTGGGAAAGAAATAGCACATTACATAACACAATTTCTGAAAAGTCATGATGTCTGAAAAGCCATGTGCAATTTTGACACTTGGAACTAGCAGAGCATCTGTGGTAAATTTTGAAGTTTCATGTGTCATAGCCATGTCCAAGCTTTCTGAGAGGATAAAGACATCTACTGTTTTTATATGCTCCCTTAGCTCCTCATGCCTTTAAATTATGATGTTAGGTTACAATTTGTGGAGCTCAACCAACAGCTGACATTCTTTCCAGCATTGTGACATTTCTGTGGCAATGCTGTTGTGTTAAAATATTCTCCTGATACTGGAACTCGGGTTGTAACCTGGCAACATTACTTCACAGTCAGGTATTTGGTTGCCTCTAAGTGCTGAAACTTTTCTATATGCTATTTTTCAATCTTTTCTTCAGGCTCTGTACAGCAACTTGTGCAAGTGACAAAGCAATTTAACAGAGTACTATACCACCCAGACAGCTCCGTTAAAGATTAACTTCCTGACCCCCGTGTTGACACATGAGTGATGAGTAAACTAAGTTTCCCCTTCCCCATGCTTTGCAGTTTTCTAAATTTTAAAGTGGCATTCTATATTTTTAAACTTCTTCCTAGTGCTTCCCCTTCCCTCCTTGCATGGACAGACTCCCATAGACCATACGACAAATCAAAGAAAAGGCTGAACATCAACAATCTAACCCTCTTCCCTTATACCACAGAATCATAGAGTTGAAAAGGACCCTGCAGATCATCTAGTCCAACCCCCTGCAATGCAGGAATATATAGCGGTCCTGTATGGGGTTCGAACCTGCAACTTTGGCATTATCAGCACCATACTCTAACCAACTGAGCTATCCAGTGGTGCTAAGGATGAGAAATTGTGATTCCCCAGATCTTACTGGACTGCAATCCTGATTATCCCTGATAATTGGCTATATTGACTGAAGTTGATGGAAGCTGGAGTATAATGACATCTGGAGAATCACAGGTTCTCAATTCCTGCCTTACACCAATGCTCTGCTCTGCTATTTAGTCAGCCCTGATTCTCTGTATTTTGGGATCTTTTGGCTGCATGCTCATCATCTCCAGAATAGGCACATGCAACTCAACAGATCAGGCACATGTAAAGGTGTGTGTGAGGGGGGGAATTAGTCTCCTACAATTAAAATTTGGCAGAGCAGGGAGGAAAACAAGGTTACAAAAGAACCTGAAAAGGCCCCTTGGGAGAATTTGCTTAAACAAGTTTCTGTTGTAACCTACATTAGCGCAGATGGTTGAGCATTCACATGCAGAATCTTTCTGCAATTAAATGTTTTAGCAGCCTGGTTTATTTTGAACTGCAGCACAGTGTGTTTATTTTTAACATGCAAGTACGGCAGATGGACCACTTCCAGCATAAACCGCCCCACACTTGTTTTCCTTGAAATGATTTTAATTTGCAATTCTGTCCTTGATTTCTCTCACACACCAAAGCACAGATTGCATGTAATGTCACCAATGTCAATGAAGATATGATAGCATGACAGCAACAGAGGTAACTGAGAGAATAAAAAGAGGCCAGGAATGCAGGTATTCACATCTGATGGCTTTATTTGCACAGAAATAGCACACCTGTAAAACAAAACAAACAAAAAAATCCCCCCCAACAACATTAATGGTGATTTCTTGTTTTAGTGACATATTCTGGGCTATATGCTTTTTTCTGCATTTCAAAGCAATTTCTATATGATAGAGTTCAGCCATAAGTTCATATGCAAGACAAAACAATTTCAGGCACTTTGAAGGGAGTCCCCATTTATTTATGTGTAATACAGTCCTATCCACCCCCAGCCCTTGCCACAGGTTTGTGGTTGTTGGTTGGGTTGGTTTTTTTTGCAAACATTAGGCAAAATTTGCCGAAGTTAACAAAAACACAGCATTCAAATGGTCCTTTAATCATGTCCCTTTACACATATCATAGAACAGATTCTAAGCTTTCAAAAAAACCTCTTATCAAGATGATAAAACTAACATTGTTCAGTTTTGCTGTTGCTGGGGGTAGGAAAGGATACGTTGCATTAGCTGGATGTTCCCAACACACAACCAGGGAAGATTCCAACAGTTTAAGCAATATTTCACCAAGTTGGCCAGTGCTCCAAACCCTGCTCTCACAAGCAGAAAAAAAGCCACGGGTCAAATGCAACCTTCTCTACCTGCTTCAGGCCACAGTCCCTTCTCAGCCACACCTCCAGAAGCAGAAGAAGAGGGAGTCTAGCTGGTGAAGAATCCAGAGTGTCTCTCCCTCCTATTGCGACAACTCTCCTCTCCACTGATCTCCAAGAACCAGAAGAGGGATGAAGCAGGAGGAGCAAAGATAGCTGCACCAGCGTAGTCTCAGATTGCTTGGGAAGACCCAGGAGAAGAGAAGACTTATGACAACTGTGGAAGGTCTCCACAACTGTCTCATAGGAGCAAGACCTACTGAGAAGGGTTGCTGTACTCATCAGCCCTGGCACTCCTGAGAAGATCCTGTTTTTCTACTTCACATACTCTGTGATTTACTGCTGCATCGCTCCTGATACTGTCCTACTTTGTAACCTCCTTGTGTGTACTGGACTAGGGTGCATCCTTGAACTCTGATAATGCTGCTTGTTTTCTTGGATGGAGGATATATAGGGATGTGTGAATCTGGGCAGAAACTAGTCTACTATACAGAGATGACATTCACATTCATTGTTCCACTCATTTTTGCCTTTAACCCAACACACCATTGCCTTCCCCCAATGGTTGTCCAGAAGGGAAGATTGCTTTTGGTTTGAAAAAGATCCCCACCCGCAGTGTAGTGTTGTACCAATATTTTCATATTTTTGTAGCATTTCACCAATATGCAAAAGCAAATATGCCAATTACAAAAATAATCTTGATGCAATCATGCATGAGATCCACCAACATCATCATCATCATCATTATTATTATTATTATTATTATTATTATTATTTTATTATTTTGGGAGCAGTGCCTTACCATCAGTGCATCCTATTCCTTTAACAACCTGAAGTGAAGGCCCAAGACAGGTGTTGATCATCATGTGAGCTGCGCACAGGTGGTCTGAAGTGAATGAGCTACCACCATTCCTGTGGAGCCTCCTTTTATTGAGACAAATATGCAAGCTAGGCAAATACATTTTTGGGCTGTGACCTTTACACATCTTCCGTCCCGAAATCGTGGGGTGGTACTAAGTTATTTTGGCACCTGTTCCACAGCGTCATTTTCCCCTTGCACAGTGTATGACGAAATGGAGACAAAAGGTCTCTTAGGAAAAAGTTACAGACAGGACACTGCTGACTTCTGAAACCGCAAAAGGTCAGACCTAGGTGGAACGATGTACCAGACAGCTGTGGCTTGTCTGGGGGGGGGGGGTTCCCTGCACCCCAGGGTCACGCATGCAGGCCGACGTGGCTGCCTGCTGGTGGGGAAGTGTGCTCCCTCCAGACCCCACTCCCTACTCCTCAATATCCCTACACAACCTAATGGCAGATTTATAGGAGGTTATGAAGCCACAAGAGTAGAACTACTTTCAGCATTTTTCTCTGTTTCTGTATTTAAACTGTACCTTTGCCCTGAATTGACTATATGTATATTACTAATGAAACTCAGTATTAAATAAAACCATCCTTGTCGTAAGGGCATCAGAAACTCTGCAAAGCTTTTATAACTCTTATGGAAGATTATTAAGAGTAAAATATTTAAAAATCAAATACTTACTGCTAAATCAAAAGAAAAACCTGGCTCTCTGTTCAACGTGTTCTCAACAGAGAGGTTAACTAACTCCTGACCAGGTGGCTAAGGATCTTGAGTTTGGAAAGTGAGGGCATAGCAAACAAGCTGTCTGTACTGGCCAGTGATTACAAATCATTCCTTGAAAATAAATTATCACTCAATCGCCTGACAACTCATGTACTTCTAGGAGTTTGCTTCCTGTCCCATTAACACTAACCTCTGTTTGAATAAACTACCAAACGACACTTCTGAAACACATAAGCAACAAACCTTTTGAAAAAGAATGAATGAACTGGCACATGAAGAGTTCAGGTGTGGGAGACCTTGCACCCTGCAAATGGTGCTGAAGTACAATGAATGGCTATGCTTGCTGAGGCTGATGGGAGTTAAGTTCAGCAAATATCTGGAAGACCAAAGGTTACCCACACCTGAAGAGTTGGTCTAAGCATGTATGGAACATGAAGTACTGCTACAAACGATTGCCAATAGCCGAGATTCAGGGGTTCCTGTGAAATGCACTTTCCCCTGTCAATAGAACATTTGTGAACAAGGCACTTCAAACCATCTCTACCCAGGTCCAGTAGCAGCAGGTGATCTTTGAAAAACAATCCAATTTGAAGGCAGGTGAATGGCTAGTTGTCCCAACTCTCCTTGCGTTAAGCACATTATGTGCAATTAAATGCCGCAGATCTCGGCTGTTACACATATTTTACATCTTTAAAGAGGAGATTAGTCTTAAATGACAATTATGTTACTAGAGAATAACTATAATCTCACTTCATAAATATTGATGAAGGAGCAAAATTATGGGTAAGCAGCTCTTTCGCTGATTCACAGAACCTTTCGTACATTTTACGTGTCTCTCCCAACTTTGGGACTGTATTTTAACTGAATGTCATTTCCCCTGATGAGGGTCAGAATCAGTTCAACACTAGTTTTCCTGTTATATCACTAATGCATATATCAGTGTAAACGCCCAGCATGTATCCTATGGGTTTCAGAGCCATTCAATTTATGATTTAATATTGAGTGAGTTGTGTTGCATTCTAAGGTTATATACAAGGTGGAAAATAAGTTCTGATAAATACTTAGACTAAAACATATGCATGTGTGTGTGTCTGTCTATGTTTGTGTGTGTGTGGAGGGGGTATTGTTCAGCTTTTTGCATATAGAAATCTTTTACTCAGCAGATTTCATCGTGTCTTTAACAAAACTTGAAACCAATGATCTTGAAAGCTGGAAATTCATGAGCGAGTTGACAACGCTTCACTTTCAACTATGAAGAACCTGTCTGATAGCAGAGTATGAGACTCTTAAGCTCAGAGTCATCTGTTTGAGCCCCACACTGGGCAAAACAATTGTGCATTGCAGGGGGTTGGATTAGATGACCCTGACAGTTCTATTATTCTAATGTCTTATAGCATAGGGATGGAGGAGAAATTCAATTTGAATTTTAATGTAAGCCTACCTTGTTTGCATGTACTGGAACAATATGTGAACCAAAATGCACCTCCCTGTCACAATTTGCCCTTCTCTGAATTTTGCAATCCAGTTCTCCAGCTCAGTGTTAGAAACTGAGATATGAAAGCTAGGAGCTAAATGGCCCCTTAAACCTAGGTTATGTTCTGCAACAATGGAATGTCTAGGCACACTTTTTTAATAACAAAAATACAAAGCTGAAAATAAATGAACTGCAGCTAAAATATTATATTCATTTTTCACATGGTCTAGTCCTCATCTAAAGAGAAAAACAAAGTCATGCTCCCCCTGACCACACCCCCCCCCCTAATATTCTTAATAGGGTCTCTTCTCCAGTCTTCAGAGAGTGGCTGGAAGTGGGGAGGCAGAAAAAAGTCCCCCTTTCCTTCCACTCTGCAGTTTTAATCTGAAATCTTAGGTGAGTCTCACCTAAGATTTCTCATCCAGAGCTCAGAAACTGCTCATGCTAATGAAATTCCTTGTCGCAAAACGCACCTAGAACAATAGGAGTTGCTCCCTCCCCCTCAAAAACTGTGTACAAAAATGCATGTATTGGGGGAAAGGGAAATTTGTATAATGTTTAAGAGTATTCTGAAATCAGCTAAGCTGGGCATTGACTGGACCAACCTAGAGAGTCACGTAGAGCACTGATTTTTTGACATTCTGAACAATTGATGTTTCCCCAACACTTCCATGGCACATTCTTTTGCCATAGAGACTGGTAACTTCAAATTTTAAAATCAGTCCATCTTGGGGGTAGATAATTCTTAACAAAGACAACACTGCATACTCATACAAAGTCGTGGAATACAACCCTGATAACAAAGGTGAGTTTCAAGGAGTAATTGTGACAATAGATGGAGAGATATTGTACAATAGAATACACAATAAAATTCCTATATTGCAGTACTAATTTAGCTATTTTTCAGTATGGCATGAGTAACAGATGGTGCTCCCTTAGGGTAAAAAACAAATGTGAATGAAACCAAAGGAGTGTGCATGAGCATCTAATGTCAACTTGTAGCAGTGGTTGGTAGAATCTGATCCTTTTATATGCAGAAAGTGTGTTTCTTTAGCAACAAGTTTTAAAACTAAGTTAAGAAATTAGCATATTGCTTTTAAATATCTCTGAAATGTAGGCTTAATTTTTCAGCATCTCATAACACAAATAATGCACTGCTCTAATGATTTTCATTAGCAGCTGAGCTTAATTTGTAGCAAGGGATTTCTGGATTATTATCGTATTTATGGGTATCGCAATTTTGTTACTGAAAACCAACTGAAGGGTAAAATGTTTAATTATTTTGTTCATAGCTGTTGAAGTCTTTAATGGCAACAATGTTTGACAAACATGAGATACACGAAGTTGATCAGTACAATCATGGACAAGTGGGTTGCCTTAGGAATACTAACACACAAGTATAGTCCATTAACAAACTTGATTTAGAACATTAATATAAATGTAAAGATTAATAATGCAAATCTCACTTTCTTTCACATCTTTCTCCATATCAACACACCTAAGAATATATTGTTTTCCATCTGTAGGAGCCCTGTTCAAAATATATTTCTTTCATAATGGCAAGTGAGCCTTAGTTGTGGTGTGTAGGACTTGAACAATATGGACATATTCACATACCCATATAGGTTTTGGAGCACATTGTTGTCAGCAATATGCTGATGACACACAGTTCTACTCCTCCTTACATCTGCAGGTATAACAGTGGAAATGCTGGACCATTGTAATGCTTCAATGATGGACTGGATGAGAGCCAACAAACTGAAGCTCAATCCAGATAGGACTGAGGCACTGTTAGTGGGTGGTTCCCTAGAACAGATGGATGTGAGGTTGCCTACTCTTGATGGCGTTAAACTCCCTCTGAAGAAGCAGGTATTTAACTTGGAGGTACTTCTGGACCTATGGCTGTCGCTTGAGGCTCAGGTGGCCTCAGTGGTGGAGAGTTCCTTCCATCAGCTTCAGATGGTGGCCCATCTGTGCTCCTATCTGGACAGAAATAACTTAACTTCTGTCATCTATGCTCTAGGTTAGATTACTGCAATACTTTATGTGTGAGGCTGCCTACGAAGATGGTTTGTAAACTTCAGCAGGTACAAAATTCAGCAGCCAGGTTGCTCACTTGAACATTCATTACATTATCTTTAGGCACCAGACAAAGACATTCCTCTTCTCCCAGACATTTTGACAAATTTAACAATTATGGTCTTTTAAACTTTGTTGGGGCGGTACTGTACTGTTTTTATTTGCTACTATGTTTTGTATATTTGTGCTTTTATCACAACTGCCCTGTGACCCTCAGATGAAAGACACTATAGAAATTTAAGAAATTAATTCATAGCAACAACAATAATAATAAGATAGAAAATGAGGAACCAAACAGGGGTTTACATGTTCTGTGCTGAGAAAATGAAGTTGCTTATCTTTTCTAGAACAGAGAAGGCAAAGAATTGGGAAAAAGGTATCACTGAGGGGAAGACAGAAATTTAGGGAGCCAGTCAGAAAGAGACAGTCAGAAAGTGTTGTTTATTCTTTCGTGTTTTTTCTTATTCCTTAATCTGCTATAGTTGAAACTTTAATATCTTTTAAAATTATGTTAACTTCTCTTTTTTCACTACTTATTGGGACAACCTTAATGGAGGGGAGACACTTGAGGTCGCCACAGATGCTGACAGACAAGGAGCAGGGGATATGTCTTCTGCCCTGCAATACAGTCTTGATACAGCTCCTTCCCCTCCACTACTCTCAGCACAGGAAAGAAGAGTTGAGAAAAGGCTAGAGCAGTTAAGAAAAGCTGGGTCACAGTAAAAAAAAAAAAAAGCATGGAGGGAGATATAAATAAGGAGCAAGAGAGGATGGAAGTTTAGCTTCTGCAACTGACTTGCTTAGGTGATGGATGTGTCATGAGCTGTCTCCTTGGTTACTGGGCAATACAGTGAATTACTGTTAAGTCATGCCTGTTTCTGCTTACCATGTTGAACCAAAAGATGGAAGGGCTTTTCTGGCAGCCTGACAATTGGTGGCTCTGTAGTCTAAACCACTGAGATTCTTGGGCTTGCCGATCGGAAGGTCGGCAGTTTGAATCCATGCAACGAGGTGAGTCCTATTGCTCTGTCTCAGCTTCTGCCAGCCTAACAGTTCGAAAGCAGACCAGTGCAAGTAGATAAATAGGTACCACTGTGGCAGGAAGGTAAACGGCATTTCTGTGCGCTCTGACTTCCGTCACAGTGTCCTGTTGCATGAGAAGTGGTTTAGTCATGCTGGCCATGACCCAGAAAGCTGTCTGTGGACAAATGCCAGCTTCCTCGGCCTGAAAAGTGAGATGAGTGCCAGACCCCATAGTTGCCTATGACTGGACTTAACCATCCAGGGGTCCTTTACCTTTTACCTACCTAACATATCCCACCTAAAAAAAAATCACACTATCTGGTGATGTGATTAGATGCATATATGTGCTGTATTTGGACTACCAGACCTATGACATAAATGAGCACATGAAAAAGCAATCAGATTACCCTTTCCTAGGCATTTGCTGCAATGTGCGCTGCACTTCACCAACATCTTAGCATATGCAAAAGGCCTCATTGTGAAATGGCCTCTAGTTCACTCCAAAAAGGAATAATCAACCAAGTGATTAAAATGGTTGGTGTCTAAATGCTTTCTGCTCCGATGTGTCTTTTTAAATGAGATGATGGCTCCACACTACAAGATCGCAACTCTGCCATTGTCCCTCCCAACCTGCAAAATTTGCCTTGCTGCCCAGAAGGGCAAATATTTGCAAACTCATCTGCTGGCAGAGCTGCACAGTTCAATTAGCAACACAGAAGCTCAAGCCACAGTTCTCAGAAGCATTAGGATTTACATGCTAACCCTCTGGCATAAATTTAACCCAGCACTTCTCCTCCCCTATGGAGTTGTTCAGCAGCTGCCATTAGAAATAACATTTGCGATACATTTAATCTATAAGCCATGCTGAAAAGACTATTTTATGGTCTTCTGTGCCTGGAGCGCTATTTCCCAATGATAAATAGAGCCTAGAAAGCTGAATAATTAGTGCATCATAATCTGACAGGAGGATTACTGCTGTGACCTGTAGGCATCAAGAGATTCACTGAAACATGTAGAATCGTTTTAATTCCTTTTTTCAAGTTCCACAGAAGAACTGGAAATGCCGGCTCAAGTGCTATTTATATTCCTGAAAGACACGAGTTCTAAATCTAGCTGTAAGAAGCCCACATATATATGCCTTCATTGTCAGAAAGCTCAGTTAGCCAAATCCTTGCTTGACTTTTCATACAGAGTCCCATGGAGCTTCACATCAATGGAACCCTATAGGAATAACGTGCACATTTATAAAATGTCTGATTGTCTGAATTACTTGAATACTTCCCTGCTGATTGGGGGGTGGGGTGGGCTTTTATTGTATTGATGAAGGCATGTGGGGCATTTGGAAACATTATTAGATACCATTGTGTTGTTGGCAATTTAGAAAACCTCTCAAAAATTTAAAATAATCTGCCTAAAGTCTTGTCTCAGTGGAGCTGGGCTAATCAAAATTGTGGAATTTGGAATGCTACCATGGAGAATGAATTAGCACTTCCCACTAATGTTTCTAAACAGGGACATTTCCTCTTCTAAAAAAAACTGGGGCAGAAAAGACTATAAGGGGCTTCCTTTTCCAACTGAACTATGCTTAACCAACTATTATTATTATTATTATTATTATTATTATTATTATTATTATTATTATTATTATAATTTATATACTGCCCTATACCAGGAGGTCTCTCTGAGCTCAGGCATGTCCTTGTATGTGCTTTGTTTCTGACTTTTGACTTACTCCTTGATTCTGACTCATGGGCTGCTTAAAAAAAATAAAACAACAGCAACAACACTTGTATGCCACTTCAAATTTCAACAGAAATCTTGAAGCAATTTACATATCCTCCCATTCCATCCACAACAACAGTAACAAAATTCTGCCTCCTGGTTTAAGCCTTCAGTCCTGACTTCTGGCATGATTGTCAACCAGACATCGATCTGGATCCTGATTTCCAGCTTGCTTTCCCACTCAGCCTGTCTTGTTCTTCCACATTCTGGCTTGTTCCTGGTTCCCATTTCTTGGCCTTCCTCAGACTGCTGCCCACACCCCATCCCTGATGTCATGAAACCAGCTCCACACAAATAAAATGTGGTATCTTGATTGATAGGTGGGCATAGAACTGCTTACTTGAGGGAGTTGAGAGGAGTGCTTTTCTATTTGCTTTTCTGTTTGAAACGATCTCTTTGACACATTGTAATTCATTTTTGTATATGAAGGCAGTTAAAGATACTGTACATAAAAATTGATTCAGCCATCATGAAGGCATCATTCAGAGACCATAAAAGATGATCATAATACTTCAGCAACTAAAACTCATCTCAACACATTAAAATACCACATTTCCATGGTTATATTTATAATGCATGAGAAGGTTAACTCTCAAACTAGTTTTTATTTCCACAACTTCAAGCTGAATGAGATCTCTTCCCAACAAATATCATATAAGCAATATTGAGAGTTCTCATCTTGCATTTTTTAAATGTTCTCACAAAAACACACCAAAAGAAGACTCAGGAAACACAACCATGGAGAAAAAGGGTTATTGTTTTTGGCATCCACCTGTCTCAGGAGACCATGGAAGAGTGTGCTTTTGGAGGTGAGGTCAAACTGTTAGAAAGTTGCAGCATCTGCTGTGGCTGTAGAAACGGATATGGGATAGACATGTTTTGTTACAGCTGGGGCAGATGAAGGTTGTGTTGCTGCAGATGCACCATAGCATTTCTTCTCTCTGTGCTCCTCTCACAGTCATTCCTCCTCTGGTCACTGCTATGGATACATAACAGATGTCAGACATCTTTGTAACTCAGAGTTGGTCTGCCAACAGGCATGGTGCCTGAAGCCAGCTCACTGGAGACCATGTCCTTGAGGATCTTGCCATCTGTGGACATGACCAAGCCAGTGTAGATGTTACTGAGACAGGAGTGTGAACATGCTGGGAATGTGGGCTTGGGAGAACACAGCTTTGTTTGAAACTATGTCGTGTTATGAGATGCCCAAAGTCTCCCTGATGCAGAGCACATGGAATGTGTTGAGGCATCACTCCAGCGATTGTAAGTTGCCCATGACTCCCTTCTATAAAACAGTGTTTTCAGCATGCAAGCCTGCTGCTACAGTTATCATTCAGTACTTCTGAACATAATTCCCCACTGGCTCTAATGAAGGCCTCTTCTTATATTTAAAGAATAGTTCAGTTCAGTTATTCACAGGCTTGAAGTTAAGCACAAAATTGGTGCAATATAAAAATCTGCTTGCAGTAATTTATTTTATTCCTTTACTCCTAGTAAAAGAAATTAAAGAGTTGGGTTTTTTTGTATACCTGGTATTGTTTTAATTAAACTTGCATATAATCCTACATGCATATAATCCTATATTTTAATCATTTCAACTAGCAAAGGTATCTGCAATACCATCATAATGTCCTTCAATGCTGGTATAACTTTGCTCTGGTGCACCAATTTATTTACACTTCATCCTGAACACTCTGCAGCTAGAACAGGAAATCAAAAGAACAGGTTGGAGGTCACAACCCATTTCCACTGAGGCCAGCGAGATGGCCAAGTCAGATCCAACAGAACATTTTTCACTCTGGCAGTAGACTAAAGAACAACTTAAATATTTAGAGCATCTTTATTAATCTGAACTATCTGCTGTTTCTCCTTTTTCACTGGAAAGTGCTTCATTTTAAACTCCCAGAATCTGGTACCTCCCTAATTAAGAAAAATTCTGCTGTGAGGATTACTGATAATTCAGAGCACCCAAACACACTCACACATATATATTATCAGCAGATGCCTGTTTTCTGTTTTTACTGTTTTACACGTCTTTACTTTTCCTTTGAAAAAAGAACTCTGTGACTTTCTGTATTTTCAAGATATAGTTTCAAATTCTTCTGCTTGACAGAATTATTAAAGCCATTAATATTGTTAAAAGCAGCAGGGTGGAATAAATTATCTCCCTTATCTTTCGTGAGCTAAAAATGGGCACATAGATCTGATTCCTCAAGGAATTAGATATATTTTCTATTATATTTTATTCTGCGAATAAATCCTGCACAAAAGCATAAGAGATTGAAGTACAATTTGTAGTTCAAACATAACCATTATTATACAGGGTGTGTGTGAAATGGGTTGGTTTGGCTGAGGTCTAGTTGGAAAAACTGAAGGTCTACTTGGAAAAACAGTTATCTCTCTTCCATATTCCCTAAGGCTGTGTCAGGGTTGGGCGATGAGTACCAAGACCCAAGCTGGAGCACAGATTTTATAAAATTTGTTCTAGCTTTTTGTAAAAACCATGCTTTTTCATTCTTCACAAGGCAGTTTCCATTTCAAGAATGAGAGGGGCTTTTGTTTGTTGGTTTTAGAACAGGGAATGTTCTTGTTTAAATCATCAGTGGCAGCTGGTAACTCCCCCCC
This sequence comes from Podarcis tiliguerta, assembly GCF_965153285.1. NCBI lineage: Eukaryota > Metazoa > Chordata > Lepidosauria > Squamata > Lacertidae > Podarcis > Podarcis tiliguerta. The sequence continues at coordinate 66,581,507 of NC_139537.1, read as the reverse complement.
CCCCATCACCTTCCAACATCCACTCATTTGGTGGGTCCAGCTCTGCCTATGTAATACTTTTCCTGACTCTGGGTGGATTTAAGAGCACTACCATCCCTATAATGCTTAAGGTAAGGTAAAGGGACCCCTGACCATTAGGTCCAGTCATGGCCGACTCTGGGGTATGGCACTCATCTTGCTTTATTGGCCGAGGGAGCCGGTGTACAACTTCCGGGTCATGTGGCCAGCATGACTAAGCCGCTTCTGGCGAACTAGAGCAGCACACGGAAACACCGTTTACCTTCCCGCCGGAGCGGTACCTATTTATCTACTTGCACCCTGACGTGCTTTTGAACTGCTAGGTTGGCAGGAGCAGGGACCGAGCAATGGGACCTCACCCCGTCGCGGGGATTCAAGCCGCCAACCTTCTGATCAGCAAGTCCTAGGCTCTGTAGTTTAACCCACAGCACCACCCGCGTCCCTAAAGCTTAAGGTAGTAAAACATAAAAAACAATTCGTAATTAAATTTATATCCCACCTCTCCTCCAAGGGAACTCAAGGTGGTATACATGCTTCTCCTCCTCTCCATTTTACCCTCACACCAACTCTGTAGTGCAAAAGCTAGGCTGAGGGTGACTGACCCAAGGTTACCATGTTCTAGTCCAACATTTGAACCACTACTCCACACTGGCTGTGTCTACACTACGCATGTGCTTATTAAGCATCTACAGTTCTTATATTTCAACATCCCAAATACACACAAACATGGTTCTTGTAAACAAGGTGTAGATGCTTCTCTTGCTTATGACTAAATAGGCAATTTCCCATTGATTTTTAAGCTACTGGTGTGTGTGCATATATCACTGGGTAACCTTGGGTCAGTATAAACACTGACTACTGGGAATCACTGGTCTGTGGGTGCTCCGGTTGGAGAACCTTTACCAAAGGTGTCATGGGCTTTGAAGACACTCAAACTCAGGACGCAAGGGAGAAACGTGCTAAGAGGAAGGCACGCTTGGCAAATCCACACCGTGATCAACTCCTGCCTGGAAACCAATGTCCCCACTGTGGAAGGATGTGTGGATCCAGAATTGGCCTCCACAGTCACTTATGAACTCATTGTTAAAACCATGTTTATGGAAGACAATCTTACTCGGCTACGAGTAATAGCCAAAGAAGAAGAAGAAAGAAGGCATATATCTACACAGAAGTAAGTGTTATTGAATTCAATAAGACTTACTCCAAGATAAGTGTGTATAGGATTGTAACCTTGGTGAATACAATTGAATACAGCCCTCAGTTTCCCCTCCCCTCACTATAAAGAAAGTTGCCATTATGAATGCATACTATGGTAATTGCCAGTCGCCTGGGGACTTGTGGAGGAAAGGAGGAGATGCTAAAAACATCAACAGACAGATTTTCTTTTACAGCAACACACCAGTGGTTATGCGTAGCTCTAAGCTCCTAATAAGAATGCATAAGCATCCTACTGTTTGACCCCAATGGTCTGTGGAGCCTTTGTGAGCATTCCAAATGAAGGCTTAGCAAGATCACGCTGAGCACTTGTAAAGCGGGCCATTGCTGGTGCCTTCCCATTTCCCTAAGGCTGAGAAACACACCTTGGGCAGGGTAGAGGAAGGCAAGAGGTGTATCCAAGTCTTTGATCTTTACTGCTACTGGGATGAAGATCCTCAGCAGAAAGCTGGCAACTATGCACATCATTTCTCCCAAGAAGGAGGCCCTCCAAAGGCCTTCCTGGTAGAAATGACACATAGTCCAAGGGCAATGCAAAAAAATGGAACACCACTGGAAACTGCAGCATGCCCAACTCTTTCCCTTCCTTTCTGGCTACGTTCCTGGTCCTTGGAGCAGGGAAAGGGAGAGGGCAAGATTGCTCTCCAGACTTAAGTTTGCCTGCTTGTGATCCCTGAACAGTGTGCTCACTTTTGCTGGTACTTCTACTTACCAGTATCTCTAGTATTCAGAATGCATTATATAGTATAAAAAGAATTTTTCTTTGATATATTATATAGTAAGACCATGTCTCCCCTTTGCTGCTGTTTTAACTGCACATTTCATTTTCATGGCTTTATACTATACTGTGCAACTGAGAGCATGATTTGGCCCAGTGAATTTATTATATTAGTGTGAAACTATTATTAACAGAGGCTCTTTTATTAATTCCCTCTGTAATCCACATTGTTCTCTAGAAGAAGATGGGTCCTTACATGGTAGATGATTCAGGGAGCAGAAATATATCTGTGTGAATTTTAAATAAAGATTTTAATGCAAGGGTATATTATGCATGATTTCTTCTGCTCTGTTTTCATACATAAAATTAGCATGACTTTTTAAAGGGGTGTGTGTGTAAAAATGACAACTCCCAGTCTAATTTAAGGTCAACTCTTATGTTCTCAAATGGTTTGTTTGCTTTTGTGTCAGTGATATCTGAATTAGAATGAGTTCTGGTTGCAATGCACTCCCCTATGCCCAGTGTTGTTTTTTTCCTGGGGGGTGCAGGGGGATGCATACCCTAAACATTTTATGAATCTTTGTATTTTTGTCAATTTACTGTATTTATTTTTCCCAATGTGTACTATAAAATGGTGATTTTATTGAGTCAAAATGAGAGCATCCTAAACAGTTTTTAAGGGAAAAAAGCACTGCCTATGCCTATCTCTTGCAGAGTCACTACATGTGGAAATTTTGCCCAGTGCTGGTTTCAGAAATCTAAACTCCTGTAGGTCTACTTAGTGTTCCCTTTTCGGCCGGGGCTTTTCCCATGGCAAAATTCAGCGAGTGCCACAACAGAAGCAAGGATAAAAGACAGCCCGCAATAAAGTCAGGTGTCTTTGCATGTTAGCAGAAGGGGGTATCAGATAATATTCCATGCCATAGTTCCTTTATGATGATTCATGCTGCCTGGAATGATTACAGATCAACGCAGTGTGTTCTCGTGCAATTTGTTCCAAGTGAATCAGCATGTATGAGCAAGCTCCAGGATATTCATTATAAGCTTTCCCCCCAATATCCACAATCTTGAGCTTGCCTTTTTTCAGTCCAACAATCCCAATTCATTTCTGGACAATCTTTGAGAGCGGGGGGGGGGGGCACATGTCAGTGTCGGGTGCGGCCAAAGGCAAAAGTGGATGGAGCAATGAAGCTAAATTTCACTTTTGTACAATAGGCTAGTTTCAACAAACACGCCCTGCTTTATCCTCCCTCCAGGCATTTTGAGAGTCTGAGGACACATTGCAGCCAGGCAAAAACATTCAAGGAGAGTTTGAAGCACCACCAACATGGTGAGTGGCCTGGGGAGAGTCCAAAGGGGTAGATAGAGAGTCCAGAGGGCTACAATTGGTTCTGGGACTGAGGTTCCCCAGCCCTGATTTAAAACATCAATCTTAAAGCAATACTTTTAACAATGAAATGGAGATTGGAGTAGTTCTCAGCTACTAGCAACCAAGGCCCATTTCCATTTTTGAATCCTATTTGTTCCCACTTCTGTGGCACTGTTTCCCCACTTCCAGATTGATCATGTATGCTCCGAAGTAAGTCCCACTTATCTTAATTGAACTTTCTTCTGAATAGACATGGATAGGGCTGGAGACTCCTGCACAGCTATGGAAGCAATCTTGAGTGCATATGATCTTCGGCAAAGTTAAGCAATTTCAAGTCCCATTGATTTTAGTAGAGAGAGTTAAGCATGTGCTTAAAGCTCTTCAATTAAAATCAATGGGACTTCAAAGTGATTGATTTTGCCTGGAAAAAGCCCAGTATTAGCCACCTGTGATTCTCCTTTGTAGTGAAAAGCTCTTTGCTTTCTCGCATTTGTTTCAAAACACAATGTAATGTTCCTGAACTTTGAGATTCCGCATTATCAGGAGTGGTGCATTCACCTCCATCCCCTTTCTAGTTATGTAACTGTAAACAGAACGCCAACTCATGTAACAAAAGAAGGTGGTGGAAGAGTCGGGCATCCACAGATTGGTACAACAAAGCAGGGGAATTCAGCCGTCAAAGAAGAAAAGGACCAATCAATGAAGTAATGGCCTGTCTTCTTTTACAGTTTATCATCCTGGGCGTGCGCATTAAATACAAATTAGTTTGGCATAGTGAACTGCAGGTTCCTAGATTTCCAGAACTCCCCCAAAAGGAAGAGCCTTATTCAGGCATTGTTACCCCAAAATGAGTACCATCACATGGCGGGGTGAACTTTGTGGCACCACAGCTCTCTACCCATTGGGAGTGAATCCTTGCCCTGGAGATGTTGCTTTACCCATGTAGGCTTCACTGGATGATTTAGAAACAGCCTACACATGTAGAAAATAAGTCCAGTCCACAACATGCAGAATACGGGGGGGGGGGGGAGGAACTGTAATGCCACTGAGTGGTGGGGCCAGGGAGCCATGTCCCCAGCATGCAGTGGTAACTATGTGACAGAGAATGCCTGAAGAGGGCTACGGTTTTGGTTCCAAGCGCAACCTTTCTGACAAGGATCATATCTGCTGTTTTGCTACATCTAATCTCCATGTAATACACATCACTGCTAGATCAGATTCTTGTTCTCTGTTTTCTGCACTGTTGCTATTATGAATGCTCCGTGTAAGGAAACAGAAGCATGTTTGAGGTTATTTCATGTGTGTGGGCTGGGTGCTTTTTAGTTAGGAGGATGAATCTTCTGTTGTTGTTTTTTATTCCTAAATTTGTCTACTGCCCGAAGAGCTCTGTGAAACCTGAAAACTTCCATTTTCTTTCATTCTTCACTATCAACAAGTGGGGAGAATAGGCTAAGCGTGAGCTGATAAATTTCAGTGCATAGATTCTTCCAGGCATGCAAAACCATAGAATAAATAAGGGGAAAGTTTACATTGTTCTTGCTAATCCAGATTGCTTCCATTTTAAATTGGGCTTTAAAATTCAACCTCCCTCTCTTCTTTGTACCACATTTCCATATAAAATGATATTCAAGTATCCCATTTTCTTCTTACAGCATTTATTATTGCTCTAATAGCAGGATTCACTCAAGCTACATGTCTGGTGGCTTTATTTAACTCCTTGCCTTATTTATGGCTGCTCAAAGAAAAAACCCATGTGCAGTGCAAGAGGAAACACATCAGCCCCAACCTCTATTACTGTACATTAGCTGTGCCCGTATTACAACCAGGTATGTGTTCAGCAAGCATGAGAAGAGTCCCTATGCTCATACCAACATATATAAATAGAGACCTCTTCCTCATGAACGGGATCCAGACTAGTCCAGGATTCTCCTCATGTGAAAGAGCTCTACATGTGTACATCAGCATGCATGCAGTATGTACATGGGGTCCCTTATCATACTAGTTAAATAATTTATATTATTTATATTTATATTTATATTTATATTTATATTTATATTTATATTTATATTTATATTATTTATATTTATATTTATATTTATTTGTTTGTTCGTTTATACCCCGCCAATCTGGCTGGGTTTCTGCACTCTGGGCAGCTTCGAACAAAACACTAAAATACAATAATCTATTTAACATTAAAAGCTTCCCTAAACAGGGCTGCCTTCAGATGTCTTCTAAAAGTTTGGCAGTTATTTTTCTCTTTGACATCTGGTGGGAGGGCATTCCACAGGGCAAGTGCCACTACCGAGAAGACCCTCTGCCTAGTTCCCTGTAACTTGGCTTCTCACAGCGAGGGAACTGCCAGAAGGCCCTCAGCGCTGGACCGCAGTGTCTGGGCAGAATGATGGAGGTGGAGACACTCCTTCGGGTATACTGGACTGAGGCCGTTTAGGGCTTTAAAGGCTAGCACCAACACTGAATTGTGCTCAGAAATGTACTGGGAGCCAGTATAGGTCTTTCAAGACTGGTGTTATATGGTCTCGGCGGCCGCTCCCAGTCACCAGTCTAGCTGCCGCATTCTGGCTTAGTTGTAGTTTACGGGTCACCTTCAAAGGTACCCCCACATAGAGCGCATTGCCATAGTCCCAGCGAGAAATAACTAGAGCATGCACCACTAGTCAAATTTACAATTGGTGGGTGACAGGGACATGTCACCAGCAGGGATGGAGGCTTGCTCACATAGCCCCACAGCTCCCATATGCATACTTCAAATGTATGAAGGGGTTAATCTGAACCCCCTTTTTGTGGGATTTAAAAATCATAGGTTGATAGCAAGAATCTGGATCCAATGGGGGGATTTTTATCAAGACTATTGCATGGTGTGAAGAATCCTGTCCCACTTCTCTCACACATCACACATTTAATATACATTGTATTTTGTCCCACAACACAGTGCTGCCCAGTACACACTGGGAATTGTAGGGCAGAAGAGAGGGAGGTCAACAGTGTGGGGTGCCAGAGCTAGTGACAGAAACGCTCAAATAATTCTCATTTTGACCCCATTCTCCTCCCTGTAGAGTCCTATGGTGGCAACACTAATTCTAAAGAGGAGGAAGGTGACAACCAATTCCACCCCTGGGACTGGATGAAAGTAAGAAGGAAGAGAAGTGGGAGGGGGGCTGAGTTTGATGTTCTATTCATCTTAATGGTTCGGTTTCCACTGTCTTAGAGAAGGCCAGACACAAGGAATAGGGAGAAATGTTGGGCAAGGCCAACTTTGACAACCTCCCCCCAGCCCTTGCAGTGCCCGCTTAAGCCTTGTAAAAAAGTTGTTGGGATTTGGGGAGGAGGTGCAAGGCTTTGACAGGGTCCTGGAGCCCTTCCTACTCCTTCTCAAATCTTGGTAAGCTCTTGCCCAGCTTTGGGAAGCAGAGAGGAGGACTTTAGGACCCTGTCAGATCCCTCATGTCTCCTTCCCGAAGCCAGGCAAACACATACTGGGCTTTGAGAAGGTGCCCCCATAGCTGCTCACCCACTGCTGCTACACCACTCGCACTGCCCTAAATCTGCCACTGACAAGGACTTGTATGGTTAAGGACAGAAAGTTTCCTGTACTGTCTTATATGAGCTTATTACTCTTGCTTCTGTCCAGAATATTTTAAATATTTATTAAATATTAAATATAAATTTAAAATATTTCCAAAAGCTTCTGAAAATACATCCTACAATTAGACCTTTCATTTCTCCATTCAAATAAAGAAACAAAGCTGTCCTTAAAAAGATAGGTGTTGTACCAAACAGAATGGTTTTTAAAACAGAAAGGCAAATAAATCCTAGAGAAATGCGCCAAACCGCTTTCGGATTAAAAACAGAAACCCTCTTAAAATGAAAACATTTCCGTACTTCACGGATTTCTACCACTTTTGTTTCTAAAGGTAATGATATAATTATTTGCCTGCCTTGATTTGCTCTTTATATCCTTTATGTTCCCTTGAATGCCTGCTTTACGAGAGTGAGTTTTCATGTATCTGAGTAAGATTAGGCACAGATCTCATAAGTACATCACCATGACAACGGACTACAAAGGAAGCAAGGTTCAGGGAAAGCATCTCTGAAAAGGATTCACATATTAACCTCTCTTCAGCTAAGGAGAAACAGAGTTGCTCTGTGCATTCCGTATACAGATACTAACAGCCTGCGATATACTTGTGCTCTCCATTCCACATGCATTTTTCTTCCTGTAGGCTTTTTCTGTATTCTGCAGGCTTCACTGAGGTAGCTTTAGGACAGTTATAATATTCAGTTAGGGAAGCCACAGCTACATGCCTCAGGTTTTTATTGAGACCATTATATTAGGCCTACTTTGGTGAGTAATGCCAAATGCTTTACTTACCATTATCTCTCCTGTACAGGAAAAGAAAAATGAAAACTAATAGACTGCCAAAGATGACCTGGGGGTACCCTTTCAACATAAAAGTTCCAAACCTCTAAAAGCCTGATAAGCTTAAGCGTTTTCTCCCTTTTAGAAGTCAGGACACGTGTCATATGTTACAATGGGAAACTGAAAACCATCCGTCCCTTTGCAGGGAAATTCATATTTCTAGCCTCATGGCTACTGTTCAGATATTAAATCAGTGCAGCTTTTTTTAAAAAAAGAAAGAAAGAAAAGTTTTATCGGCTGAAGAATACACAGAGTCTCAGGGAAGATATTGACATGAGCAACATTTCCATACTAGATGCAAGGGAGTTAAACCACTCTGGAAATTTTAGCTCTCAGGTGAATATGCGTCTCCTAACAACTCAGCACCCTTAGCAAACTACTGTTCCCAGAATTTTGGGTTTGGGGTTTTGACTGTTTTGGGTTTTGACTGTTCAAAATGGCACATTACTGTTTTATAGAGCAAATGGGTCCTATGTCCATAGCCTTTTGTTCTACCAGGTTATTCAAGACAAGTTGGGGCCAGCCATACTTGTTTATGTGTCTGGCCTATTGACATATAAGTAAGAGATGAGAGGATAATATCTAGTTTGGCCCAAATATATTTTCTGGAGATACACATAATTGTGAAACAAAAGAAGGCAAATGACTGATAGGACCACACAAGCACATTCTTGCCATAGCAATCAGTTGGGCAGCTTAGTATGAAGAAAGAAACAGACTGTTCTTAAGCCTTCCCAAGATAATTTTTTGTTAGGTTCAAAGCAAAAATCAAACCCATCCAATATACTATTTGCACCACAGATCATTCCTAACCCCACTGGCCCACTGACTGCATTCCAAAACCTCTTTAGTCCTTGAAAGTTATATTTCACCCATGACATGTCATGAAAATAATTAGAGAAAAGTGATTGTTTTCTTTATTATAATCAAGAAACCCAAAATAAAGTTGCAATTAAAGAATTACGCTATCCCCAGTGAAACGCTACAATTCCGCCTTAAAGGATTCCTGCCAAAAAAATGTTATACACGCCAATATATATTTATAGGTGTTTGCCAATGACTTTTCCCTCCTCACTGCAAGCCTGCTTCATTAATTTATTGGATGAGAAATAAATATTTGATGTGCAATTAACTGGAGATTAGTATGGAACTTTCCCACAGAAACAGATGCTCGGTGCTTTCCATGGCTGAAAAGCATTTTACAATGAAGAAAAATATAATGATATTGTGTCACTTCTGGGCAGGGGAAATTGTTCAAAACATTCAATTAGTGAATAAAATGGCTGCTCATTTAATACTTTGGAGGTTGATTAATTGCTGCTATAGAGGAAAGACACCAGTTGCCATGTGTTCACATAAAATGGGTGCCAAGTGCCCATCTACTGGAAATTATATTGAGGTGTCCGCCAGCTTAGACAACACCACTTTAAAGCCCAGTTCATAGCTTGAGTGGCATGGTAGCTGCCAGAAAAATGAACTCTATGAGCACTTCATTTGTGTGAAGCTGCTCCCTAGCAGGCTGACCATATCATTCTGCATAGTGAGGTGGCTGCCTCAATGACAGATACTGGAGAGCAGGGAGCACTGGTGAGATGTTGAAGGGCAGAGCTCTGTTAGCCCAATGGCCTCCCTTACTCTCTCTCTCTGTGCTAGTGTGTGTTTTCAGGTGCAGTGAAGGATGCTGTCATGCCATTAACAGTCATAAAGTAAAATTCTACTGGTTTTCTTCTGTCTGTGGAAAGGGCGTTTCATCTGCCTCTGGCCCAAAATGTCTTGTTGTTGCTGTTTAGTTGATAAGTCGTGTCCGACTCTTCGTGACCCCATGGACCAGAGTATGCCAGGCACTCCTGTCTTCCACTGCCTCCCGGAGTTTCATCAAATTCATGTTGGTCGCTTCTATAACACAGTCCAACCATCTTGTCCTCTATCACCCCCTTCTCCTTATGCCCTCAATCTTACCAAACACCAGAGTTTTTTTACAGAGAGGCTTCTCTTCTCATGAGGTGGCCAAAGTATTGGAGCCTCAGCTTCAGGATCTGTCCTTCCAGTGAGCAAAATGTCTTAGCCCAGTCTTAATTCCAGCAAGGACCACAGATTTGTCCAGTTACATATATTTAGTGCTACTGCACATGATTTAAATCCTAAAGGTCCCATGTTAAGCCCCAGTATCTCCAGGCAGGGCCGGAAAAGACTCCTGAGAGAAATCCTGGAAAGCTGCTGTTAATTAGGGAAGCAAGATGGCTCTCCATTCTGACGCAATATAATATAGCTTTCTATGTCCCTACACTCTTTGTTTCTGTGCTGGATTATAATATCAATTATATAATGATTTGTAAAAGTTTTCATTGGCTGACACATCTACTGGATATCTTGGCTCTTCTATACATAAGAAAAAATTCCATTGGTTATTAACACCCTTTTGGAATTTCCTTCGTGATGCTCAGTGCTAGTTTTCTAGAAAAAGGGGTGCTGGAATTCACCATGGATGTCACCCTTGTTCTCTTGTAATGGTGCCCACCTGAGAGGTGCCAGAACTGAGTTCCTATGAGATACCCCTGGAAAAAAAGCCCTGGTGATGCTAAGGAAAACCAACAGGAAGGCACTGGATTATTTGACACGGCACATCCGAACAGGATTCACAACTCTATCATTTAAAAGCCATATGCTCAATGACAATCACAATTTGGGCGAGGAAGTAGTCACTCGCAATGAATGATTTTGATCTGCATCACAAGATAGCATCTTACAGAATGAACAGAAAACTTAAATGATCTTCATTGTGTGTCAACGAGAGCATAGTAGCCAAGGCAGATGTTGTTCTGACCTCTATTTACTGGAATCTGACAGCTAGTTTAGGCACCATCTGCCACCCTTTTGGGATATTCACTTGGAAGTATTAAACTGCTGATGCATCATTATGCCAGGTGTCATCACTGGTCAGGTGCATCATTTTGGGTGCAATGAATGGAAATCTCCTTTTCATTCACTATTGCAAAGACCTTGCATTTCACCGGGCTACTCCTCATTAACTCAAGAAACCGAAGACTTTTCTAAAGGTAGTAGTGTGGGGGGGGGAATAAATCTCTATACTGCTTAATGTATGTTCAAGTCATCTGTTGCCACATTAAGACATGTGGTCTGAAGATACATACAGAAACCAGAACTGAGAAAACCAAAAAGCTACACCTGTGTAGAAGTCTAAGGTGGTCCTTTGGATTAGATTATTAAAGAGGTATTTTATTATAAAATATACATTAAAAACCTCTGTTTTCTGAGAAAACAACTTATCCTATGATGCAAAACAAAGACCACTGGTTTGTCAATGAAAATAATTCCCTTGGCGTTAAATAAAGTACCAAATACAGTGGTACCTCGGGTTACATACGCTTCAGGTTACATATGCTTCAGGTTACAGACTCCACTAACCCAGAAATATTACCTCGGGTTAAGAACTTTGCTTCAGGATGAGAACAGAAATTGTGCAGCGGTGGTGCGACAGCTAAAGTGGTGCTTCAGGTTAAGAACAGTTTCAGGTTAAGAACAGACCTCCAGAATGAATTAAGTTCTTAACCCGAGGTACCACTGTAGTCACTTGGCCAATGTATTACTCTGACATGTCCATCTTTTGATGCTGCAATGGGAATCCTTTGAGGAATGACAATACAAAGGTGTCTCTGCCACACAGCACTACAATAGAAAATATGCGTGAAGAGGAGATAGTAGATAAAGTAACAGTATCCGTAAAAGATAAACAAAAGGAATTGTGATATCTGGGAAGTGAAAGTTTGAAGCAAAATAAGAATACAGGTTGATATTCATTTGCTTGCTCATGAACAGCTCCTTCAGAGCAGGCGCACCCAGAAGAGGTTGCAGGTTTCAATGGCTTCACCTGGGCAGCATCATGGATTCAGCTGACAATATATCATACCTGCACAAAATAACAGGACGAATCACACATTACCCACCGTAGGATTACACCTTCCTCCATTGCATCTTTGAATTCTGCTCAGGCGATATTTCAATCCAGTTCTGGGTCACTGCAGTTCTGAAGCAGTCGTTGGAGATAATTTTAAACCTTGAATTGCTGCAATAAATACTCCTTTGTTAGTGGTGTAGGTTTCATTTGCATTTAAACATTTTAAACCACACTCTATGCAATTCAGCTCAGCTTTTGCATCGCTGAAGGTAACAAATTCACATGAGTCTGGTGCACTTGAAACAGAATTAATTTAGTGACAGGGAGAGAACCAATGCATTACTCCTGTGACTAAACAATTGCAACAAGTTTGCTGTTTACATGGGCTTATACACACTCAAGGAAAAAGAGAGAGCCAAGCTATTTGCAATTTACTTAACTCTGACACACATGTTAAAGAATCTGAATTACATTCGCTTCTGGACCATCTGTTTCTTAGCTTCCTCTTGGCTTCCTTACACAGAGAGAAACTAGATATTCAACTAGTACTCCTGAACATCTGTGATTTTGTAGCTGAGGACATATTTATAGAGTTGAATGCATGAAAGGATGATACTAGTTTTCAAGGCCTCATTTATTTTAAGCTGAATTTAGTGCAGAAGAAAGGTGATAGATTAACACCACTAAAGCTATGCCCCTCCATTTTCCCTCAGGCATGGCAGGAGCAGGGAAAGAACCCTATTTAAAACACCAAGATTCCTCCTTCTAAATCTCATCCCTTTCCCCCACTTTTCATCAAGTGAATCGCTGTTTCTGTTTATGAATCAGTCACAAGCTATTGTAACAAATTTTAGAAATTGGGCCAGTACTTGAAATGTTATGTTGATTGAAAGAAATATAGAGCCTTGGAGACACACATAAGGGTTTTTAGATGCAATTTAATTTTTATTTTATTTATTTTTTTAAAAAATGTTTCATCTGTTCCTCTTTTAATAGAAAGAATGAAGATGTTCTTCATCAGCTTGCCGGTGGTAAAAAGAGAAATGGTCTGTGTATGCGAGAAGAAGCCTTAGGCTAACAGAGAAATATGGTTATTTTCATAAGGGATAGGAAAGAGAAATCTCCAAGATGAGGAAAAAATGATGTTGAGTGTTATTCTGTCTCCTTTATTGGGCAATTCAAAATTCATATGATAAATTATCCAGCTTGATAAGCCTGTGTTAAGTTATTCAAGATAAGTTAAGTTACAGCTGCATATTTAGAAATATTTTTCCAATTTTCTCTAATTCTGTGCAGAGTGATGGACAAGCACACACACAGAGGCACTTAATATGCTTTTGCTTCTCAAACACTTGATTTTTTCATTTCTTGCTGTATATTACTTAATGTTATGCTTCCACAAATACAGAACAATTTATGAAGGATGCAAACAATGAGATTTTCCTAAGGACTTTAATGCAGGCAGAGATGAATTGGGCCTCAGGTGAGATCGGAGATCCTCTGCATCATCCTACTAATTAGATTGCTATTACTTTACATCTGCTACTGTCATTTTAAATGTTACTGCTGCTTTAAATCTGATCTTGTTGCTTCAAATGAGGTGGCTATTTACTAGCCCTACTTCTCACCTTTGCACAAATTTCACTTTCAAGACACACTTAAACAAAGCAGTCATACTAGATTCCTAGCATCTTGGGGAGAAGGATTCTAGGCTATAGCTCTCTGGCTAGTATATGGAGGTGAGATGGTGCCTTCTCTTAACTACTGACTTTTTTCTTTTTTCTTTTGCTTTTTCTAAAGAAAGCTCTGTTACTTGGAGACTTAAGGAAGTTAAACAGGAAAAAAGGCTTTTAATTTACAGAAGAAAGTTGGTAAAACAAAAGATGTGTCAGGAGATAGAAAACGTGTAAGAAACTCTGCGTGTGTATACACACACAATTTAGTGTATGTTACAGATATCAGACTAGGGGATCACCACACCCCTCCAACTGGTTTGGGATTCTTCGTTTTGTTCTATCCCGTCCTTACTGAACTAAGACCCAAGTAGAGTGTTACCAAAGAACTCTACTTCTGTCTTTCCGGTTTTTCTCTTCTCTGTATACAGTGGTAGCTTGGTTTACGAACTTAAATCGTTCTGGAAATCCGCTCTTAAACCAAAGTGTTCTTAAACCAAGGTGTGCTTTCCCATAGCAGCGGGAGACTCAATTTATAAATGGAACACACTCAACAGGAAGCGAAACATGTTCTGCTTCCAAGGCAAAGTTCACAAATCAAAACACCTACTTCCAGTTTTGCAGCGTTCTTAATCCAAGTTGTTCATAAACTAAGCTGTTCTTAAACCAAGGTACCACTGTACTCCCCATGGTGGCATACAAATGGGGGTGCGGTCGGTGTGGGTCACCCAGGGTGTCATCACTGAGGGGGCGTGACCACAGGGCCTGGCCTGCAGTGCGCCCAAGCCACACATCTTTCCTGGGGAGTGATGTGGTGGCTTGGGCACCTGCATGCTCCGCGCTGCCCAAAACAGCAGTGTGGGACTTGTGGACTCCATGAGGGTTCCACACAGCGTACTCTTCCCCTCTTCCCCTGCCTCGTGGGTGGCTTGCCTCACTCCCGTGTTCAGGGCATTTGCGCCACCCTGGGCGCCCAGCAGCTAGCTACGCCACTGACCCCCCAAAAGACACTAATCACTGTCTTTCAAACTAAGCTGAGAGACTTCCTTCTCTGGCTACAGATATTTTCCTCAAAGTGGATCTTACACACAGCACTCAGGAGCTATATCCCTAGCCAGCTGAACACAAGAACCTGCCATATGTCCAGATTTTCCTGGATATTACTGGAATTTCAAAGGTGGAATTGATGATGGGGGGGGGTTCAGAAAGGCGGTGCTTTGTCCTGTATCTTAGGCAGGTCAATTGAAAAATCATGGTTCAACAACTTTGTCTTTGAAAAGTTCAACAATTTTGGAAATATGGCAACCCTAACCTAGACTCTCAACTGCTTTTCTTTTCACTCCCACAGTGCTGTCTCCACCTGCTTTCCAGCTCAGCACTTTGCAGCCTCTTCTACTCTGGTGGATATCCCAATATTCTGGTGGAATCCCATTGCACTGCATCACCAGACTCTGGTCTTTCTGAGTTTTCTGTCAAAGCAGGCTAGTATATGCAGGCTAGTATATGCAGTGGATTTGTGTGTGTGTGTGTGTGTGAAGGAGTATTCAGACACATTATACCTCTGCCCCATCTGTCGACTGAACAACACAGTCCAGGAAAATCCTATTTTTCTACTGCAGGTGTAGGTTAGCCATTAGGCCCTAAAGATTCATGCTACAGTGTATATCTGCAGCACTGACATAATTTTCATACAAAGCAACAAGTAACAACACTGTTATCCTTTTGCACAGGAATAACTCCATCTGAAGGTTGTGTTTCATGTCAAAGCAAATATTGAGACTGAGCCTGGAGTAATTTCAGCAGCATTTCATTCAAATCCATCCTTGAACTCTAAATGGACCTCAACTCTCTAGTTGGTTCCTAGGTTGTGAATCATTTGTGCTTGGCTTCAGTTGACTGACAATAGCTTAAGTACATCTGGCATGAAGGAAAATTATTTGCCAGTTTTGCTTTATAGCTATATGCTCACAAACTGAAGGAGGTTAATTTTGTTCTGCAAGACACTCATTAATATTCCAAGTGTCTCATCCACAAATTTGACAAGACAAACATGGCTGGTCACCTACTATGCTACATGAAAGAGGCCTTCTGGAAGCTTGGGGAGGGAACCTTACTGTGAGTCCTGAAGCTTCTGACAACAGAAAATGGTGACAGAAAATATATTTTGCACTTCAAAGCAGGAAGGTTCAACCTGACAGGAGATAGTGACGAGGCCTGAAACTTGGCCAGAAAGCTTTCAATTTGCCTGACACTTCTCCTCATAAGCGGTATATGTCATTTACCTCGTTACTGTTTTTGCTTTTCTTTTTAAAGATTTTGTTTGCATGTGAGGCCAACATCTTGCTGAGTCAGACTCCGATATGTTTATGCAAAATGCTAGCATACATCTTCCTCCAGGACAAGAAATCATGCTGGCAACAAGTAACATTCTTCCTTGATTAATGACTGGAAGATGAAAGGTGACACACAGCATTTAAATGCTCATCAAAGAAAGGGATGTAAAATCAAATATTTATTCATCCTGCTTAATTATTATTTTTAAAGCAGAGCTTCCTTAAAAACCTATGAGCTTCCTGTGACTCAGAAACTGCATATTGGTTCCCAAGATTGTTCTGGTCTCTGTTGAAGTAGCAAGTGGAAGGTCACTAGCCAGGAAACGCATTAGGAGATCATACATGAGAGATGGCCATCAAACCTCTGCTGAAAATCTCCATTAAGGAGAATCTACCACCTACTGAGGAAGTCAAACAGCTGTCAAACAGCTCTTACGGTCAGAAAGTTATTCTTGATGTTTAGTCAAAATCTCCTTTCTTTTAACTTGAATCCAATGGTTTGGGCCGTAGCCTCCGGAGCATGAGAAAGCAATTTGTTCCGTCCTCCATGTAACAGTCCTTTAGATATTTAGTTGTATTGGCTGCAATTGTGTAAGCCAATTTATTGGCAAATCTCCACTGCTTCCTGCTGCACCCATTGGTGTCTACCTCCTGGTAAGCTTTGTAGGGCACACCAGACCCAGATCCTTTCAAACATGGCACTTAATTGTCTTAAACAGTAGCACCTATGGATCATTCTTTCCAACTGCTTTGTTAATTTATAGGAATTTGAATGTCTTACAAAGAATAAGACAGTAAAATTGAAATGGGTCAGGTAGAGATGCTTTTTGAAAAAATGGCTTGTTTTTTTTTAATTCTTCATTTTTGCAAGATTGCAGATTCGGAGTCAATAAAAATGTTCACAGAATTTATCTTCCAATAAGGTTGCATGAACACATCCGCCGAATGGGCCTAAAAGCACATGATTCATGGGAAAAATAGACTGTGATTTGCCTGCTTATTCTGGGAGTAGGCCTTTCTATACATTTGATCCAGGCCTATTTCAACATTGAGAGGGAAAATATCTATGCAATTTAATTTCCCAGTAAAAGTTTCACGATTTCAGCAAAACCAGCTAGAGGAAACAAATTAAGAACATGTTTTTGTTTTCTATTTTTCCACCTCCATAACTATATTCTCCCTACTCTGGCAAACAATAGACATTAGAGGGCCTGCAATTCTAGAGCAAGAGATTACTTGCCATATTTTAGTTTAACAATCTGATTTATTGCCAAAATGATGCATAAATGCAACATTATGTTTTGCACAAAAACTAAATTTGATGCTCCAATTGACTGCCAATCTTGAACGATTTCAAAACGTTTCATCCAAGCTGCCACTAGATTTGCTTGTCGTCTCTTTGGATTTTGACCTGTCTCATCAAATAGAGCAAGACTGATCTCACACATGCCACTTACAGCATTGTTGTTGTTGTTGTTTAAATATTTTTTATTAAAGATTTCTTGGTTTACAAAAGTATGTGCAATCTCTCTCTTTTTCAAGTTACGTTTTCTACAGATCAGTTTCATTTGTTGAGACATTAGTGTTACATTAAAAGAAAAGGGGGAAAGATGTGGAGCCACAATCTCATGGCTGGTGTGCATGTGTGAAAGACATTGGTTTTAAATGTGCTTCCATCAGTTATTTAAACTGATTCACAGATGTTTTACAATCACATTTCAACTGATTTGTCACCGGGAACAGGGCATAGATGTTCTTCTGAAAATGCAACTGCAGTTCTCCATCATCTCTATATGTTGCATGCATTTTTACAAATTTTGTTTGCTCCTCATTATTGTCACAAAACAAACTGGAATTTCAAGTGTTCTTCCTGATATCTCAAAATGCTTCAATGAGAAAAAGGTGGCTGCATTGTTCTGATTATGAAATACACAAGTCATCTATTTCACAAGTGGAGAAATACCCCATCCACCTCTTAGCTCTTAGGAACCACAGCAAGCTGAGAAACAATATTCTTTTCATGAAGTAGTCAGGAAAATCCGTCCTCTTGTTTTCATTTCTAAGACTGTTGTTAAGTGGAGAAACATGGTTTCTTTGTGAAACGGACTGAAATTCTGTTCAGTTACTGAACCAAAAATGGGGTTCATTACACTAAGAGGTTTCATTACATGAAAAGGTTTTTGCATGTCATGGGCAATTCCATTTATATACAAGTTGTGAATGCCTTCTCCCTTACCAGCTAAAGAGGCGGTAAGCGTATGGAGCCAAGGAGATAAGAGAATATACAGCCTTTGGAAGACAACTGAAGCCAGCCCTGTATAGGGAAGTTTTTAAATGTTTAATGTTTTGTTATGTTTTCATATGTGCTGGAAGCCACCCAAATTGGCTGGGGCATCCCAATCAGCTGGGCAGGGTATAAATATGATGATGGTGATGGTGATGAGGATGAGGATGATAGAATAGGACTTCTCTATTTTCATGTTGAAGGGTATGTTACTTTCCGGTAAACATGGACAAATTGCATGCACAAAGTTAATTAGCACCCTGCTTGTGAGCTCCTGAAAAGGGGCATCTGGTTGGTTATTGTGTGAAACTGGACAAAACAGGCATTTGGTCTGATCCAGCAGGACTTTTCTTGTGATTACTTAAAATGCAGCTGCAATTCAAAGAGGTGGCTGAAAGAACTGGAATTTTTCAGCCTAGAGAAGAAGGGATTCAGGAAGCTTTGTTCTGAGCAGGTATTGTACCAAATGTATAAAATCACTGGTGGATTATTTTTTTTAAAAAAAATAATAATCAGTTAATAGCCATCTGTTATTTACTCTTTCAAGTGAATTTGGTAATGCACACAAAAAGCCTGATGAGATCAGTTCTCAGCAATGAGAGACTGCATGCAGTTTGACAGTGAATAATCAGGTGTGAGCGTTTCCTTGCAGTCCATCTTGAAACGAATGCCCTAGTCTTGGAAGAGCATTGTTTTCGGACTGCAGTAGTCACCTTTTCAGTAATAGAGGTCACTGAGGATGCATGACCTCAATGATCTTCCTACACTGCTATCTGCCTATTGAAGATCAGGTCAAAATCAAGGTCTTTACAGTCTTTTTAAAAAGGAGGCCAAGCTGCTTAAAAGGAATGTCTTGCACTGAAGTCATGACCTACCACATTAGGACTATTCTTTAGAAACTATGGAACTGTCAACTACATAACAGAAATCTGAAAGAACAAAGCAGCATGAGGCATTATTGACTGCTTATTCAACACAAGTTGTCATAGTTTTATACATCACCGCTGCCACACCTCAGAAAGTCCATTTCGTAAATTTGCCCTTTACATCAAATCAAATTCTCTTCGTTCCAATTTTCATTTTAGCCGTTTTAACAATGCAAGATACAGCACGGGTCGTTTCATTTCAAACATATATAGCACGGATCTGGAAAAGGCAGAGGAAAAAGCGACAACCAAAGCAATAAGTTTGGGACATTCCTGCCCCAAGAATGATGCAATTTCTTAATGTAGTGTCACTCCAGGTCAAGGTGGCATTCAGGGGAAACCTGCAGTCAGTTTTGCAGTTACTACAAAAAAATGGTGTGTGGGGAGTGGGAAAAGCTACCATGGAAACAATTCACCACTTCCAACAATAACTTTAAATATCCCTCCCCCAAAAAACTTGCCTTGTGTTTTTTTTAGGGGGAAGGGGCTGAATGCTCTTACTATACAAATTGCTCTAGCTTAGTCTATCTCCTTTTCTCTTAATCATCAATGCACATTGCTGTTTTACAATGTTTCATCAATCCTTCTATGGGTTATTGCATCAGTAATTTTTTTTGTGCATGTGCCCTTGCATGCATGGTTAAAACACTGCACCAAATCTGATGATAAGATTTTGTGTGGTGTTTTATCAGTACATGACCACTTGAGTAAAACACTACCCCAAAGAATTTTGATCAGGAAGAAAGAGGTGAAGCTTAAGCAAAAATAAAAAATAAAAATGCATGCATCAATTCTAGAATTAATTTTAGAAATTCTCCAGGTTAAACCAGCATTCAAGAGAAGCAGAGCAAACAACAGGGAGATGAAAGGAATGAAATATTCCCAAAGTCCCATTTCTTTCATTCCCAAAATGCCAGATTGTGGAGAAAATTAACATACATATTTATAAAAGAAATCTCTCTCTCTCTCTCTCTCTCTCTCTCTCTCTCTCTCTCTCTCTCTCGTGTGTGTGTGTGTGTGAGAGAGAGAGAGATGTGTACTCATTGGATGTACACATTATTCTCCTATGTGTGTAAACAGAGCATCTTTGTATTGAGTTCTTTAAGTTCAAGCCAGCTATTGGAAACAACTGAATGACTGACAGAGCACAATCTGGCTAGGTTTCCCCAGCCACTCTGGGCAGCTTCCAACAAAATATTAAAATACAGCAGTGCATCAAACATTAAAAGCTTCCCTTTTAAGGGAACCACCAGAAGGCCCTCAGAGCTGGACCTCAGTGTCAGGGCTGAACGATGGGGGTTGAGATGCTCTTTCAGGTATACTGGACCGAGGTCGTTTAGGGCTTTAAAGGTCAGCACCAACACTTTGAATTGTGCTTGTAAACTTATTCATAATCCAATAAATTATATAATCTGAGCAAGATCATTCCTGTGGTGCCCCAAAGATGTGATGGTCAGAAGCAATGAATACACTGAGACAGGTCCTGAGGACTACCTGGGTCACAAAATGGCAGCCTCACTCAACCAAGAAGGCTGATTGGCTCCCTCCCTGCTAACCACAGGAAGCCGGGTCTTCTGACATTATAGTGCGAGAACAACTGCCACTGGAAACTTAAGCCCTGCATGACTCCTACTTCAATTTGGGCAAATTCCCTCCTTTGGGGGAACTTTGTCAACAAATATAAATAAATTTAACTGCCACCATTTTTCTGCAAAGAATTATACGTGACAGAAAGCAAGAATTAGTCATTTGAAGCACTGCACTACGCAAATCCAAATGCAGAAAGTTATGCAGTTTATTTGAAGAACAAGATGTACTAATAGCAAAATCCATATGCATAACAATTAAAAGATATGCAATTAAGCTGTTTTGTATCCCACTGCCTCTTTATAATTAGAGTTCATGCTTCAGAGTACACAGGGAAAAAAACAATAAAAACGAAAATGATTAAGTCAATTAATGGGCACACAAACAGGATTACTTGCAAAGAACGTGAGTTTGCAACTCTGTGTAGAAAGTGTATATTTTCCAGCCACAAACTGAACACATATTTAAAATCTAATTAATGTCAGCAAATCATTTTTGAGCATTTCCATGGCGAGAAAAATAAAAACCCTTTGATTTTCTTTCTTTCTTACTGCCCTATTAAACAGATTCTCTTACTATGCAAGCACAATTCCATTGCATCCAAACCTGTTTACAAATTCCATCCAATACACCTATATATAAACACTTGTTTGACAGCGACAGATGCAATTCCTATGGCATTCGTTTTAGATAAACAGAAATTGTGACAGCAATCCCTTGGGCTCTGTTGGAGTGTTTGTAGCTTTGCTCTGACAGCCATCAGACTTTGTTAATTTCCGACACACATAATCTATTCAAACCAATTTTCCTTTAGTAAAAAAAATGTATGGCATCATCATATCCTTCCTGGTATAGCGATACCATCATCATCTGGCTCAGTGGGAAAAGAGCCTGGTGGAGTCTTGCAAAGTTCTCTAAGGAAAAAGACAAATGAAGGATCGGGACCATTTCTTTTCTCTGGGCTAGTTTTCCTTTGAGGTAACATATCCTTAACTATAGCAAGTTTTCTTGAAGGGCGGTATCCAACACTTACTGTTTTATTATCATTTATCTGGTCCTTCTTCCAAGTAGCTCAAGTCATGGCAAATGGGCTTTATCACATATTTCCCTCTAAAAGTAAAGTGGGTGACCATAGTAACAGCATGGCAGTAAAATCAGGCCATCCAGAAAGATCAGGGTGGTTTCAACTTTAAGGATTGTATACTTTGGATGTTGGTTATCATTAAAAAAAATATCCAGCAACCCTAAAATTAGAAGACCAAGGGCTGTGAATTTACAACTGCCCTCATCCAACCATAGATGCTTGGAAGCACTTATGGACACACCATTATGACCATGTTCATGGAAGGACATATGGTCCACTGCTGCCTCCCACTTCCCTCTAGTCACTTCCGTCTTCCCGTCTCCTATTTACCCGATCTCTCAAACAATTAGCCTTCTGAGAAGTTACCTTATCCAATCTTCTAGCCCTGGGACTAAGAGGCTGTATACTTTCCAGTGAGGGAGATTCAGCTAACTCTCCCCCTGTTCTGTCTCTTCTTGTTATTCGCCTCCTGAGTCTGTCCAACTCCCGTCTTCCGAACTGTGACCAGGTCAGTACTACTCTCCTGCTCAAGTGGAGCCCCAGAATCCTTGTTCTGAGCAGGGAGAGAGAGGGGTTCCCACCACTCCTCATCAGAGTAGTACTCCCTAGCCTGATCCCTGACAATGAGTGATCACCAAAGCAGAACAGCCTCATTTGCCTGCTCATGAATGAATTGATCAGTATCCGCCAGTGTCATGACACTGATCTTCATATATCATGATTTTTACATAGGAGGACAACAAAACCACCAAGAATACAAATGTGGACACAGAAGTGAACTATAATCTGATGACTGTTTTCAGGAGTTCCTACGTAAAAATTCTGATTTATAAAGGTCCATGTCTCACATCCATGTTTTTACACTATGGCACTGGTAGGAAGCACCAGTTCCACACTTTTTAGAGTAATGTCAATGGGGGCAGATGCAATCTGTGATTTGATGATGGATGGGCAGGTGAAATCTGTGCAAAAAGATGCAATTTCAAAAACAAAAAAGCCAACCCACACATTTTAATGGATTTAATCCCTCTCTCTCATCTATCATCTATCTATCATCTATCTATCTATATCTATCTATCATCTATCTATCTATATCTATCTATCTATCTATCATCTATCTTTCTATCTATCTTTCTATCTATCTATCTATCTATCATCTATCTATATCTATCTATCATCTATCTATCTATCTATCTATCTATCTATCTTTCTATCTATCTATCTATCTATCTATCTATCTATCTATCTATCATCTATCATCTATCTTTCTATCCGGTATTCCATTCGTTCTCCTGACTGGTGGGGTCATTCTTTCCTCTTCCTTCCTCCCCACAGTCACACCATTTCCCTTCCTACAGCATCTCAGATTGCACCTCCCCCACTCTCTGCTGTCAATTTAGCAGCTCAGGTCCCAGTCTGAGCCTTGAAAAGCACACTGAGTTGAAAGAGGAAGTAGGAAACATAACCAGTCTTCTGAGTGCCTCTTTCAGCTCTATGTACTTTTCAAATGGGGAGTAAAAAAATCATAACCATCCTTGCCACCTAATAACAAAAGGAGCAGTGAGGTGGGCAGGGACTCAGAAGATCAGCAGCATCATAGGTACCATACTGGCAAACCTTCATTATAATATAACTAGACTCTTAGGTTTTTTAATTGTCGCTGTTATTTCTAATCAGAACAGTCTGTTCCTAATAAGACAAAGCCAGCCCTTAATCACTGGTGTTGTTTTGAGTGAGTGCAACGTCTTGGCTTCAAATTAACATCAAATTTGTAATGCCATGAACATACAGAATGCAAATATAGCAACAATATTTCAAAGATGAAGACATTGTTTTCTGCCCAAACTCTTGATCTTTTTGGATCCAGCTCATGGCTTAGGTACCCTTTGGATTTATTTCACTTCAGTTCTGTGTATATAGACAGTTCAGAACACCACACACCAAGTCATGACGAAGTTTCCTCCAATTTGCTAAAGCCTTGCATCTTCCTTGTGCCAGCATTTGAGTGACTGAAGGGGCTTCCAGATGGAAGTTCACAGTAGAATCAGTACTACCTCACGTATGCAAGTTTTTTGGTATACAAATCTAATAAATAAAACAATACTAATAAGGTAGAACTGGTACTGCTTCTTGTTTTTTGCAGTGACAACACCACAACAACATCAAAATGCCAGCATAAACATTAAAAAAATCCAGATTTGCCTTATTGCAGAAAATTCAGTAAGTAAAAATAACCTGTTATAAAATCTGAGGTCAGTGTTGGGGTGGAAGCTCATTAGCACATTGTCTTTGTATAGTGATGTTTCCAGTGGGTGGTGTTTTATACTACACTCCTACTTCCACCCAAACTCCCTGCAGCCATTTTGTTTCTTGCAGCCCAAACAATACAAACGTCTATTTCCGCCAATGGCAACTTGCTAAGGCACGTTCTAATTTCAGCAATCCAGTTAGGCGAAGTTGTGCTCTTAAGAGCTTCACATAGTAGAAGTGAAGGATTACCTAAGACCCTAATCAAAATACATGCATGGGGCTCAAAAGGTATTTTGATACAGAGGTCTTGTGAAGACCTCTCCATCCCTCTTGTGCAAGCCTTAATCAGATAGATAGATATCACTCTTGCACAATATCTCAGTATTTTAAAAAAAGTGAAAGAAAAAAAGGAGAATAATTGAAATGGATATTCCATGAAGCCCATCTCCCCCACCTGAAAAGCATGATGATAACTGAGAATGATAACATTGATTATTGCACATTTCCAGGATCTTCTAAAGAAACGTGCATCTCCAGGCAGAGGAATACTTGCACACATGCCAAGAACAAAACAAAAAAGCAGAGGGGCAGGGCCAGATTGATTGAAGTGGGAAACAAAAACCATCCAGATACATTCTATCAACCTCTGTCTCATTATTCTACTTGTGCTTGTCTTCTGTTGATCTATCAGCCAAGTGCATGCCATGCAGTCAACTGTTTATTTGAAATTACATGAATCTAGGATCTGCTGTCACTAAACTTCAAAATTTCCCTTTGGAGATGCTAATCAGATACAAGATTTTGCTGCACTTCCAAATGAACCTTTTTGTGTGTGTGAAGAACACCTTGCTTCTTTACCCCACTTTCCCTTCTCCATCCTCTCAACGCCATTCTTAAGGTGCCCCTGAAAGTGTTTATTACCTATTGAGTGCTGCAAGCTGTGTGAATGATTCACTGGAAGCCATCAGAGCGTAACAAGAGCTTTTATGATTTGGTTGCCAACAGTGCCAATAAAGCATAATGAGTTTAGCAAGATAACTGACTTCCTAGGCAGCCAAAAATTAGAACTGACAGACAGGTCCAAATCAGAGGTCGGAGCCCAGAGATGGTGGTCGTATTTATATTTATTTTATTGTTATTTTGACTTAAAAGTTCGATAGATAGCCTTAAGTGGAGCAGTATATAAGCAAGACAGGCAACAGTCTATCCCACACACATCACCGTAAGCTAAGCTGAATGGCAGAATTTCCTACATCAGGATTGCTTAGCAACTCCCCAATGCCTCTTCTCTTTGTTTACAATCTGTGGCTTCTTGACGTCCATGTGATCAAGGACAAAACTTCCAGAGCGGAATGAGAAAAGAGTCCTCCTGCAGGTTTAAAGATCCAAAGCTGCAGGAGGAGAAGTTTCAAAAGTCTTCAGGAAGGGATGGTGAGCATTAATGGGCCAGCAGGGATCCAGCTGAAACTAGACAGGGTGACCCCCCCCCCCCAAGAAGGGAAAAGCAGCCTTGGGTGTTTCAAAACTCCCTATCTGTGGCTGCAACAGTAGCAGGGATAGCTTAACTCTCCATTTAAGATGCTCCCTCATCCCCCCAGAAATAACATTTACTCTGCTTTCTCTTGCTGCACCAGACCCTCAAACGCACTCCTTAATAATTCATAGGCTATTGGATTTGGAGACATTATTTCTCGTAATCCACACACATATATTACAAGCAGGAGCGATATTGTGAAATAGGGTGTAGTTAAAATCCACTTAAAAGAGGCACATGAAGCATGAAGACTAAGCTTAATGGAATATACACCTGCAAGTAAATTCAGGTATCTAAATCTATGTAACTATGCTGCGCTCATTCATTTTAGAGGGCCTGGTGTTGCTTCATCAACCACACAAAGTATAAGCGGATGGGTAAATGAATAAAGGTCTGTCTTTCTCATCCTCTAAACCATCATTCAGCAGAGCACTCCAGCCTTGCAGAGGACCATTGCGACAAAATCCCACTTTAAAAATACCATTCGTATCTGAAGATTAGCAGGCCAGGTTAGCTACAGGGGTGTCAAGAGTTATGCTGTGGCTAAAGGGGCATCTCTTCTGATTAAGTAGTCTATATATTTTTCCTAACTAAAGAAGAACATACCCTCCAACGATTCTAGGTTCAGGTAGGTAGCTATGTTGGTCTGACGCATATAAGGATCTGGTGACTTCTGTTTCAATGTATCTGAAGAAGTGTGCATGCACACGAAAGCTTATACCCAGAACAAACTTAGTTGGTCTCTAAGGTGCTACTGGACAATTTTTTTAATACCCTCCAACATTTGTCAAATGAAAATAGGAACATCCTATTCCATTCCCTTCAGCATTTCTCCTGCAAAAATAAGGACATCCAGGGCTTTTTTTCAGTGGGAAATCACCAGAACTCAGTTCTGGCACCTCTCAGGTAGGTGCCATTGCCATTCTAAGAGAAAGAGGGAGGCATTCATGGTGAGTTTGTGACATCTCTTTTTTCTAGAAAAATAGCAGTGAGGAAATCCTATTCCATGCCCTCCAACATTTCTTTGATGAAAATAGGGACATCCTACAAGCTGGATGAGCATTGTGATACATATACCGTATTTTTTGTTCTATAAGACTCACTTTTCCCTCCTAAAAAGTAAGGGGAAATATGTGTGCGTCTTATGGAGCGAATGCAGGCTGCGCAGCTATCCCAGAAGCCAGAACAGCAAGAGGGATTGCTGCTTTCGCTGCGCAGTGATCCCTCTTGTTGTTCTGGCTTCTGAGATTCAGAATATTTTTTTCTTGTTTTCCTCCTCCAAAAACTAGGTGGGTCTTATGGTCTGGTGCGTCTTATAGAGCGAAAAATACGGTAGATGTCTCTTGCTTTCTTGGAATGATTATCAAGCCCTGTCTTGGCCTTTTGTTAGCATTTTGTTCTGACATAAGAACCAGTTCTTTTACGTACTTACAAAATCACAGGGGGAATCATTATTTTTAAAGGAATAAAATAGGGCCAATTGTGGGCATTGCAGAAGCATTAGATCATGCAGTTCTTACTTTAAACAGGTCAGCAGTCCTTCTTGAAGCAACATAGTTACTCAACTGAACTGAATGACGAGTTCTCAGGACACAGTTAATAAAAAACCAAACACATAGACCCTGGAGACAGTCGTTCATTTCCATTTATAGACGTGATCTGCAGCTCTCCTACCTTAACAAGATCCTCCCTGGAGGCAAAATTTGAAAGCAAATGATTTTTTTCCATTTTTAGCACTAGTGACTGATACAAAGAGCCGATTTTCTGCTATCTCATGAGCATTAGGAGGAAGAATTGAATCAATGCAGCCCCTACAGAAAAATAGAATGATAAACATTAGTCAGCCTTAATAATTAAACACCATCTAAATAATTTAGGAAGGATGGAAAGCGCTGTTTCTCCACAGTTATTACAAGACGCCATCCACACAGAATCCTCTCAGTAGCATTTCTCTGGGGCTTTACATGAAACCAAATTTAAGAGGATATTTGTAAAAAGAAATACCCAACTAAGTTTTGTCATAGCTTGGTGTTAGTGGTCCAAAGT
This sequence comes from Podarcis tiliguerta, assembly GCF_965153285.1. Classification (NCBI taxonomy): domain Eukaryota; kingdom Metazoa; phylum Chordata; class Lepidosauria; order Squamata; family Lacertidae; genus Podarcis; species Podarcis tiliguerta. The sequence continues at coordinate 66,554,116 of NC_139537.1, read as the reverse complement.
GTAGTTTTCTAGGATCTTCTGCAAATTCATAGGTATTTTTGGTACACTCCTGAAAAAGTCCCCCCCCCCCTAAAAAATATAGTTATGTACAATGCTATTTTTCTATTCATTTCTTACAAACCCTACAAAGCAAAACATATTTCTGAAATAAAAACATTTGTACCATCATAAGCTAGTTGAGTGGGGAAGATTAGGCAGTTTTTGTATTTGTTTTTATTACCATTGAATCCACATTTCTTAGGACTCTCATGATCAAATTAATCTGCAAAGAGACACAATTTCATTTATGCTTACCTACAAATCACTACCTTGGATGGAATGTTTAGTGACACCTGAAATTCTAGTCAGCCAAAAGACCATGTACTGAATGAGAAACTCTTATCGGATCCTTCACAAGCAAAGAACATCGTTGAATAGACTGAAAGAATCATGCAGATTTAAATCACAGAAAGCTGTGGGTGACAATTTTCAGTTATTTTTAATGCCACAGACTAGGAGTTGTAATTTACTAAGATGAATGCTCATTAAAATGCAAAAACAGCTTAAACAGCTGCAGGTAGCATATGGGCAATACCCACGACAGTGGAAATTTAAGAGAAAATTAGTTAAACAGCAGTGATTTCCCACCCTTGCAGAAGCCTTTGAAAGGGTGTGACCAAGGGTACTGGCAATGGCCTGGGGAAAATATGAAACAGAGAACCCAGGGTGGTAGTGTGTTTTTTAGATCAAATGGCAGGTTCAACAGATGACTCCTGATCAGATATAAACTGCTGTTGGGCTTCAGCGAGAACCAGCAGCAGTAAAATTGAGATAACTGAAAGGGGAAGAACAGAAACTTCATTGTACTGCGATTTAAAGAAAATGGCATTTGCCTTGAAATGCAGTCACAAACATTGTTAGCACGTACTGCAAGCAGCACGTTCCATAGAGTCACTGAATTGCTGTGTTGTTAAAAAATACATTTCTAATTATAGATGCTGTATTTAGCAGTTCTGATTTCTGAAGCAGATACTGAAGTTCCACTAGTGCAGATAATTATCATGAACCCACTTCGTGTCAGATTCATTGAGATTTATATTCTGTTGCAGGGGTTGGTGGATTGTTAGGGTAGATTTACACTGAGAAGTCGCATTATCAGGATGTGAATCGAAATGTTCCCTTAGATGTGCGTCCCATTGAGCTTATCAGGCAGAGTCCATGTTGGCATGCCTAAACGCAATTTCCCGCATTTCTTTAAGGGAAAGATATACACAAGGGGCAGCTTCTTAAGCAGCTTTGCTACGGAGCATTTGAGCAAGGAGGAAAATGTCTGCCCTTACTACAAGCATTGTGTGGTGGTCAATGGAACACCACAGTGTGCAAGCAAGCAGTTCGCTAGCTACGATCACTGGCATCAACCGTACAGTTGCAGGTTGATTGCTCTCCCTCATCTCCATCAGTTTGCAGGACCAGCTGGTGGTTCACACTAGAGCAGGAGTGGGGCACCTTAGGTTCTAACGATGTGGTTGGACTACATCTCCCATCAGACCCAAGAGAAGCCACAATCCAACAATATTGGATGAGCCACAGGCTCTCCATCCCTGCTGGCTTCCAAGTACAGTGGTACCTCGGGTTACAGGCGCTTCAGGTTACAGACGCTTCAGGTAACAGACTCTGCTAACCCAGAAATAGTACCTCGGGTTAAGAACTTTGCTTCAGGATGAGAACAGAAATCGTGCGGCAGCAGAGCAGTGGTGGTGGGAGGCCCCATTAGCTAAAGTGGTGCTTCAGGTTAAGAACAGTTTCAGGTTAACAACGGACTTCAGAACAAATTAAGTTCTTAACCCGAGGTACCACTGTATATGCAAGGTTGTGGGGCAGAAAATGAGAAGAATCTGCAGAAACGAAGAATCTGCTTCTAATCTTCCTGGCTTCTATGAGTACCTTCACACCACTGTGAAGATCTGTGATCCACCTTGAGATCTTTTGATGATTATGTGTATATATGTATATGTGTGTGTGTGTGTGTGTGTGTGTATAGGTACCCCTGCCCGTTCATCTCGCTCTATAGGCCGGGAGCCAGCGCTGTCTGCAGACACTTCCGGGTCACGTGGCCAGCGTGACAAGCTGCATCTGGCAAGCCAGCGCAGCACACGGAACGCCGTTTATCTTCCCGCTGGTAAGCGGTCCCTATTTATCTACTTGCACCCGGAGGTGCTTTCGAACTGCTAGGTTGGCAGGCGCTGGGACCGAACGACGGGAGCGCACCCCACCGCGGGGATTCAAACCGCCGAACATGCGATCGGCAAGTCCTAGGCACTGAGGTTTTACCCACAGCGCCACCCGCGTCCCATATATATATATATATATATATATATATATATATATCATCATCATCATCATCATCAAAATATATGTGTCATAGATAGCTTTGCTTTCTTAGTTATCTCTAGCTACCAATTAGGGAAACTGAAAATGACAAATCAATAATTACCAGGAATAAGCAATTACAATTACTAATTACTAATAATGTTTTCATTATTTTTACAAACAGATTGTGCCTACATTGGCCAGTGCCAATTCCGCTAGCTATGTCAGCCTATGTTGCCTTTGACACAAAATTAAACAGGCTATAGTAATTTTTTAAAAGGCGGCGGGGGAAGGGGGAGACTGTTGTTTGGAACTACATGACCGATCGTCACAAATACTTACTTCTGCATACATACTACAAAGTAACCGAGTAAGAATTAGAAAAGTACTTGTATAGGTAAAAAAAAAATATTCACCGTCACTGCCCATTTCCCCACATATAATCTTGCAACACACAATATAGGCAAAAGGGTGACAGTAAAAGATAAGAGTATGTTTCATAAATCTATTACTGCTCCAAAATGTTTAATTTGGAATATGCTAGCAAAAGCATGTAGCTGCACTGTAGGTGCGCAAGATACTGGTCATATTATTATGATTTCAGTTGATAGCATCCCAAATGAGTAGATTTAAGCTATCTTTTAAAGATTTGCAGGTTCTTTTTCAATTACCTCTATATTATCGGGCACCGTTAAAAGAACAGTGGCAGTCACAGATCCTGAAGAAGCTCCTGCAAAGGCCTTCACAACCTCCAGTAATTTCTTGCCATGTTTGGAAAGAGCAAATGCTGCCCCCAAGTGGTATATCTCTAGAAACCCACAAGCTGCAAAGAACAAGCTGAGGTGATTCATTTTTGCTCTGGGAAGAAAGTTTAGAAAGGATTGTGAAAGATTTTTCAACACCCCCCCCCCAAAAAAAAAAAAAAAAATTCCACTCTGATGTGTGACATAAGGCTTAGACTCATCAGGACATTTTTCATCTTTAAAAGATACAATTAAGTTCAGCTTCCAAAAATAATTGGAAACTTGCGTTAATACCTTTGAGGCTCTTGTCAGAGGTGCTTTGAAATACAATTTAACAAGGTGTTACATTTTTTTCTATGTCTCTAACTGTAACTTTATTTTCTATCTTTAAAATTCACTCTGACAATTTACTTTCATATTCTACTGTAAGACTAAACCAGTTCTTACTCATACCTCCAACCACTTAGCTGCTTATTCAAGCAGGTGTCTTAAACCAAAAAAAAATGTAAATACTTGCAGTCATTACCCAAAATATTTCGGTCATTCAATTCCTTTTAAGCATTTATATTGAACAACTAAAGTTGCAATCGCATATAAAAGTTTCTGGGAGTAAGCCCCACTGAATGCAATGGGACTTACTTCCAAGTAAAGATACATATTAGGGGGCTGAATGTCACATCTATAGAGAGATGTAGCTTCTCACCCATGGCCCTATTTTCATGATGTTTCTTTGAATTAAAAAATGCTACAATCAGCATCTTGTACAAAATTATAATGAACGTTTTCTTATTTAGATTAACTGGAAGACACAAAAGTTCTCGACTCTGTCAGTATGACAACAAAATTATAATATGGTAACATAAGGGTTTCTAACAACTTCCATCTAGAAAGACAGGAATCTTCATCTAATAAAGAAATCAAACATGCTGAGTTGGTTGGAAGAATCAATTAAAACTGATCCCACTTGCTACTAAATATTGCATAACTGGCAGTGCAATGAGACACTAAGCATGTTTACTCAGAAGCAAGTCCTAGTGAGCTTAGTGAGACTTATCTGAAGACAATGAGGTTCACTTCTATCTTTATGTATTGATCTTTGCAAGGCAGCTTAGGGTTTCTGCATTTTAGATACCACCTACATCAGCCTTCCCCAATATGGTGCCCTCCATATGCAGTGGACGAGATGGTTGGACAGTGTTCTCGAAGCTACAAACATGAGCCTGACCAAACTGCGGGAGGCAGTAGAAGACAGGAGTGCCTGGCGTGCTCTGGTCCATGGGGTCACGAAGAGTCGGACACGACTAAACGACTAAACAACAACAACATATGCAGTGGCCATTAGCTCTGGGGTTGATGAGAATTTTATCTTTATGGTTCCAGATTGAGAAGGCTGATCTAGATTTGAGGCTGGATTCACATTTTCATTGCAGCATGGAACATCTAATCTTTTCAGCTGTGTCAATAGTGAAATGCCCTTGTGTGCAGGTACTGGCTGTTCATTCATAAGAATGAAAAGCAGCCAACATATAGTCAACATTAGTTGGATCACAGCAAATAAAATGAAGTCACAGGCTGGAAGTAGACTTTGGGCAGCCACCAGAAGTACCTCTCTCTTCCTACTGATAGTGATTACCAATACAAACCACTGTCATATTTCAATTCCCACCCAGCAAGATGGGACCGCAAATTGTGTGGAGTGGCAGCAAATTGTGTGGAGTGGCAGTGGGAAAACTCATTTGTGCGATGACAAAGCATCATGCATTTCACATCAGAAAATATTAGGATAAGAGGAGGAGTCACAGAATGGCCTTCATTAAGGCACAAGATCCACTACCTTAGCTTAGAACAAAAATTGAATGGCTGGCCAGAAAGCTAGAAATGGAGTATTTTGTGGGGGCGGGGTCAGATAAACTCAAAATAACAGAAAGTTCAAAAACAACATATTCATCAAAAAAATGTGAAAATTTCCTGAAATGTCTGAGCAAAAGTATTGTAGGTCTCCATAAAGTCACTGCATATTCCAGAATTAGGAATATGCAGTATTAGGTTGTTGGAGCATCTATATTTGCTTGCAGTACTACAGGCGTTTCCGTGTGCTGCGCTGGTGCAGGCTCGCCAGAGCAGCTTCGTCATGCTGGCCACGTGACCCGGAAGTGTCTCCGGACAGCGCTGGCCCCCAGCTTCTTAAGAGAGATGGGCGCGCAATCCCAGAGTCAGTCACGACTGGCCCATACGGGCAGGGGTACCTTTACTTTACCTTTTACTACAGTGGTACCTCGGGTTAAGTACTTAATCCGTTCCGGAGTTCCGTACTTAACCTGAAACTGTTCTTAACCTGTAGCACCACTTTAGCTAATGGGGCCTCCTGCTGCCGCCGCGCCGCCGGAGCACAATTTCTGTTCTCATCCTGAAGCAAAGTTCTTAACCTGAAGCAATATTTCTGGGTTAACAGAGTCTGTAACCTGAAGCGTATGTAACCCGAGGTACCACTGTATTTCTATTACTATTGCTATTAATTAATTAATTAATTAATTAATTAAATTTGTATACTGCCCTATTCCCATAGATATTTCTCAACATAAACTTACAATATAAAAAAAAATGGTGCAGGTTTACTTTTTCATTAGATTAAAAAGATGGATGAAAAGGTTGGCATTCCCTATTCTAATTCATGTGAGTTCAAATTACCAGCAAAGAAACGTGGATTAAGGCAAAAAATATAAACTGTGATGAGAGAGGGGAGGAAGGGGGAGAGGAAGGCAGCTTTTGGTTTACGCTTCTCTCTAAGTCTCCAGATACCATTAGCTCAGAGAATATAGTAGTCTACAAAAGATATGTAAATCTAATTAAGTATATCTTTATATTTCCTGTAGCGAAAGCTGCTGCTTGTATTACCAAAATCCACTAGAATAATAAGCTTTTAAAAATATATAATTTTCCCGATGTAATCCACTTACCGCTCTGTCTTCTGCACATTTTTTTTTCAATCCAAAAGTAATATAAAACAAATGCAGAAATTAATCATTTTGGGCTGCATTGTGTTTCCAAGATTAATTGTCTGGAATTACACTAACAACATTAGGCAAGCATGGGTGCTCAACCACATCATGACTTTCCGAGTCTCACCAGCATAAATAAAGTCAAAGGCAATGGTGATGAATGCAGGAATCCCTGGCAAATGGCCGTCCAACTTCTGTTTAAAAACCTCCAATGAGGGAGACTCCACCACCTTCCGAGGTAATCCAGCTCTTACCATCTTACCATCCTAATGTTTAGTTGGAATCTCCTTTCTTGTAATTTGAATACATTCGTTCGGGTCCTACCCTCTGGAGCAGCAGAAAACAAGCTTGCTCTCTCTTCCATGTGGCCGCCCTTCAGTTATTTGAAGATGGCTTTCAGTCTTGTCTTCTCCAGGATAAACATCCCTAACTCCCTCAACCATTCCCCATAAGGCTTCATTTCCAGACTGTTTATCATCTTGGTCGCCATCCTCAGCATACGTTCCAGCTTGTCAACATCCTTCTTAACCTGTGATGTGCAGAACTAGACACAGTACTCCATGTTGGGGAATCTCAACACCATTCTGCATGTACATTTATGTATTTATTTAGTACATCTTGTAGCCTACCTTTCTTCCAACCTGGAATCCTGTGGGTGTTGCCTATGTGGTTCCCAGGCAGTCGTTCATCCATGCCTTGACCAGACTAGACCTGTTTAACTTCAGCAATGCTTGGGCCTAAGACCCCAAAGTTGATGTCCAGGCCCAAGAGAGGCAAGCTTTGCCAGCATCTCTGTTAAAAGGGTACAGATGGGGCTAAGGCATTTAAAGGGGGGGGGAGCCCAAAGAGTCCAAACCTACAGACTTTATCCTGACATGATCCATTACATTCTATATAATATCAGGATCTGAGGGTATGTGAAGGTTGTCGGAATCTCCACTTGGCCAAGCTGATAAAGCTCATCTTCCGGCCGAGTCCTTCGGAATCGCCCTCCGACGAATAATTAACTACCTGAGCCTCTGATAAGGCCTCAGGCATGTTCCCCCATTCAACAGAGTTTCACAGCAGCAGAAGTGATGAGATTTATGGCTACATCGCTATGCTTTATTTCTTACTATGCAGACAGCAAAGAAATATACATCCTCTCTCTATGAAAGCCGAGAGCAACTAAGCAACAAAGGAACAAAGGAACAGGAAACCCACTAACGTCACATCCGTCTGCCTTCTCCCATGAGACTTCCAACAGCCTGGACTGCCTCTGGAATGTAAACAGAGTCCTGTGACTCTAAGCAGCTGCTCAGTGGCAAACAAAAACTAACAAAGCTAACACCCAGCTGAAGCTAAGGGTCTGGGTCTGGTCATTGTCTGCATGGCTGACAACCATCAAAAGCACCTTCAGGTACTCTGCCTCGGGTTCCATTACAGAAAGAAGGCAGCGTATAAATGTTAATCAAGCAATCAAAAAATAAAATGTGCCCCAAATTCACAGGAAGCACTTCATCTTGAAGTAATGAGCAAGCATACCCTTCCAAAAATTTTGAAATATTGTAAATCAGCACAGATGTTGATTTTTTTTAAAAAAAAAGTAATGCTGATATCGCTCATCATTTTTTGTATAAAAACCCAAGAAAGATCAGCTTCCAAAAGGAAATGAACCATTACTCTCTTCCATGTAAACACAGTTGAGATCAGGGAGCAGAAAATACCACTGCTTGTTTCCACCATTTTCCTAGCTTAATTAAGATGAAATATTTATATGACATTAATTAGTTACAATTACTTGGAAGCATGCTCTTTTCTAAACAGAGTTGTACAATAATGCACTATGGAAATCTAGAATTAAACCCAGCCAAGTAGTCAGTCCCCATGCAAAAAAGTGTCTGTTGCTGGGCTGTACTACTTCTTTAGAAAATGTGGTGAATTGAAAGATGCAAACATTCATTTCCTCCACCTGCAGTTTGAAATGATAGAGTCCATCACCTCCTGCCCACCCCCCTTCACGTTAAACAGCAGTATATATAGTCAGGGCGAAAAGCAACACTTATGAAATTATAATTTATAAGTTAATAGGCATGATTCTTGAGACAGACTGCAGACTAAATTAACCATGTAACAAGCAAGTAAAGCAATATGTAAGAGAGAGGTAATGGAATAATATGAATATTTTATGTGGACAGAAGGGGGGAACGAAAGAAGACCTCAAAAAAAGGAATTGGAAATGCCTATTTTAAAACAAAAAACAAGACTGCAGAAATATCACAGGGAACAAATTAAAACTTCATGTGCTCTGCATGCAAACTGCAGCCTATTAAGCTATGAAGATAAAAGGAATTGTCAACGGATAAACTGAATAAATCGGACCATAGTTAGAAAAAGACCAAGAAAAATATCCAAAGGCTAACCTGTCAATAAGGTTCAGTTTGCACATTATATTTTTAGCTGTACAGTCCTGCCTCAGGGTGGATAAACACACATCTGAAGCCACTGCTGTCCTGAATGAGAGTGCAGATTCTTTTGCCTGCTTTTACAGGACAACACAAACCTATTCTGGCTCTCTCACATTACTGCTGAGGGAGATACCATGGTGGGGACATAGAGCTGTGTCCAACAGAGTCATCCTGTTAGCATAATAATTTTTGCCTGTAGGAGGCTCCCTTGACCTCTCCTCTCCCTCTCCTCATGCACCTCCCTGTTCCCCTCAAAAGAATCTCTTCTGGGGTTCCCTCAACCCTCTGGAGCAATTCAGGGGGAGATTGGGGAAGGACATGCTAAGAGGGGAAGCCCAGTTCTGCAGGCAAAAGTCCCTATAACAACAAGGTAGCTTTGCTGGATACAAGCGTGTCCCTACAATAGTCTTTCTCTCCGCTGCAAAGTGAAATATTGAGAATACTTTGTGGTGTCCTGGAAAAGAGGAACCAATAGTAGCAACCTTAATCAGGATTGTAGTGGTTTCAGAGTTTCATTTCATTTTCATTTCACTTTTAATTTGTATACCACCTTTCTATAATAAAAGAATCGTAGAACTGTAGAATTGAAAATGCTATACAGAAGACAATTTGTGTATAGGTGAAGAAGCAACAGAATATACAAGAAAGGTAAATCATCTTATAACAATCCAATCCAGTACAGATAAGTGATAATAATAACTTAATAATAAATTTAATAATAATAAACTACTTATATCAAATAAAATAATATTCAGTAGTCCATTAGAATATAATAGTGCACAATTAAATTAACTCCCAAAATAACAGCAAATAATAATTTAACAGAAATTCACTCTCAAGCATTTCAATAAATCATTACTAAATTATAATCAATAAAAATACAGTGATACCTCGGGTTACAGACACTTCAGGTTACAGACTCCGCTAACCCAGAAATAGGACCTCGGGTTAAGAACTTTGCTTCAGGATGAGAACAGAAATTGTGCTCTGGCGGCTGTGCTGCTGCAGCGGGAGGCCCCATTAACTAAAGTGGTACCTCAGGTTAAGAACAGTTTCAGGTTAAGAACAGACCTCCAGAACGAATTAAGCTCTTAACCCGAGGTACCACTGTAACAGCAAATTTACAGTATACAAAATACAATACATGTGTGCTTATTCATTCCATGGTTTAGCATTACAGCCACAGCATTACAGCCACAGCAAACCAAAGGCAGCCATACTGTCTTCTACTCTAGCAGAGCTTGGAAGCTTTTGTTTATATTTTAGACTAACTGCAGCTTGTTGTGATATCTAGATCCAGAAAAACTGCGGTTAGTCTTAACTACTGCTGGTGGAAGCAACCCAGCATCAAACCATAGTTTATGAAGCTGACTAGTTTTCACGAGCCCTTGCTAATATAAACCCCCACTTGAGATGTTATAATAAGCCTCTATTAGTCTAAATTGGAAGTGAAAGTTTCCAAGTGCCTCTTTGTGCTCATATTGGGGGGCGGGGGCGCTAACCACATCTTGTCCTCATAATGTTAAATCACAGTTTAGTGTGATGTGCTAACTAGCCCACAGTTTGTTGCAAAAATGTAGCAAAGAACAATTTTTAAAAAAGATTAATCAAGAAAAAAATTTCATTCTGTCAGTCTGTATTCACTCCAGAAGTACCCTGGCTGATATCTTCAATATTTTGACAAGGTACCGAAATATAAATTTTAAGCTCATTGATACAGGGGGTACAGTGGGGGCGGAATTCAAACTGTCAGAATATTTTAATAAGGAAAACTGAAAACTAATGTAGACATCTGACAACAACTCTGCGGTACTGCAGTACGCTCACATTTATTGAATAAAATTAAATAAAATTAAAGAACAGCTTCAACATAAAATAGAACATTGGACTTGAAAGAGAAACTGAAACATTTGAATCTGAAGGTTTTTCATCTAATCCAGCAAGTCCAGCATTTGAATACCCTTTGCTTCCTAGTAAGCATCTCAAGCTCTTGTTTAGAAAATGGAAGCTAAATACTTTGATCATACAAATCATCATAAATCCAGAAACTATGTCCACCATCTGTCCTTGGAATGCACGAGGATGGATTTACTGCAACATTTACTTAGTAAATCATGGCAAAATGAAAGGTGATAAACGAAATGAAACAAAAAACAGAACCACAAAGATCAGGACTAATTTTGTTTCCTTGCAATACCCATCAAAGAGAGAATTCCCATCTTCATAAAGATATTTATTTACTTGTCTAGAGTGCAGCTTCTGCCAATGTATTCAGTCAGAGCAGTTAGTCAAACAAAATATTTCTGAGTAAGAAAGGTCAAAGATCACTTGACCACAACGGCAGACTTCTCTTGAACTGTGACTCAGGGCAGCGAAAAGCACAATATTGCCTGGCAAAACACCATTTCTAAACAAGACAATTTTCTTTCAGAGCAATCCTATCCATGCCAAATGTCGGCTGAGGGGAGCTATGAAGAAACAAAGGGACATCTCCACCAGCAGGGAGCAGTCATTCTGAAGGCCCTAAATACTCTCATGAAAACTCTGTGGGCAAAAATATAGTTCCACCAGTGCTTCCATGGCACAGCCAAATCTGGAACGTTCTAGAGTTTGCTAGATCCACCAAACCTTTGCTCCTCAACTGTACTGGGTTCCTTGAGAGTGCCAGCCTGAAGCCAATGTAACCTTTCTTTAAAAGGTGAGCGGTGTGGGTGGAGGAACCTGCCTTCCCATACTAGGAAGGTTTTGGAAGTGGCAGATTGTTCTTTACTTAGGATTGTTCTGATGTTTAGTCAGGAGATTTGGACTAAACATTAGGAAGAACTTTCTGACAGTCAGAGTTGTTCGACAGTGGAACGGTCTCCCTCAGAAGTTTGTGGACTCTCTGTCCTTGGAGGTTTTTAAGTAGAGGTTGACTGGTCATCTGTCATGGATGCTTTAGTTAAGATCCCTGCATTGCAGGGAGCTGGATTAGATAACCCTTGAGGTACCTTCCAATTCCACAATTCTATGATTGCAAGATGATTATGTATTTGAAACACCTTGAGCACACATAAAAAGCTAGCTATTGTCTATTGAGAAGGAAAATATTCAGTAAACAGCATCGGGACAATGTTCCAGGATTTCCAAATAGTGATCAGTTTCAAGGAACATCTAGGAAACAGCAAAAAGAAAAAGTTGGCAAGCATTGATAAAAGCCTGCCAACAGCTTTCCTTCAAAGCCCTGAATTTCCACTCCGTTGATGCATTAAAACATAAGCTCTTCTAATAAACCTATTGAGACTAATTTTCTTGACTTCAGCATACTCTGAAGAAGTCCTAAAAATACAAGACAGTTGCATTACCGTATAAAACTAAGCACGACCCACACAGGTTACTCAATGCCACCTGTCCAGCATATTGAGCCAGCTTTTTTTTTCTTCCATAGAATTTACATGAAAGAGTCAATTAATGGCTAGGCTAGGGTAATTGAATAAAATATGAAATGTGGCTGGGGGTGGAAATCAAGTTGCAGATGGTGGTGGGGAAATAGGCTGGAAACCTATACATATCTATTCAGAAGTAAGGTTTATATTACCTAAGGTTGTTTTATATATATAACTGACAAATTCGATTTGGAGAGTTAGAAATCCAACTGAAAAAGACTTTACTTTTTTCGCAGAGGCAAACTAATCATTTGTGAGAATCGGCCACCTATGGATATCCAGAGACTTGGTTCCTAAAGTGCTAAAAACTGAAATTTGCCCTAAAACTTGCTCTGACCATAATGCAGTTTTTGTGGAACTGAAAATGTTCTTACAGGGTTCCTTCAGATGGAGAATGAATGAAGATTTGTTGAGGAGTACTCCAATTGTAAATAAAGCTCAAAAAGCCCTGAAGGATTATTTTGAACTTAATGACAACCAGAGAATGGAAACAAGGGTTATTTGGGATGCCAGCAAAGCAGTAATGAGAGGATTCCTCATTCAGCAAAATTCAATTAGGAAAAAGACACAGAATGAGAAAAAAGATAAAATTTTGGAACGACTAAAAGACAAAGAAAAGAAGCTTAGAGGAAACCCAAAGAATTTGCAGATACAAAAGGAAATTAAAGCCCTTCAGAATTAAGGTTTATAGAATTCAGTTAGATTTACTGCCAGATACGTTTTTATAGGATCAAAGCCCGACACTCCAATCCAATGCAGAATCCCATCCCACTCAAAAATAACTGGGGTGAATGAAGGAGACTCACTTCTGAGTAGACATGCATAGGATTGTGCTGGAAAACTAACTGAACTGATTGGAACCGACCTCCAAGTAGGGTTGTGCGTGACAGAGCCATTAAAACACAAAATGCTGCAACTGTGCCTGATAAGACTGAAGCAATATTTCAAATAAAGGTCTTTTTGCGGGGGTGGGGGAGCAGAATTCTGAGACACTTGTTTTGTTTAACTCTCCCTCTGTGGGGCTGCCAACTATTTCCCTGGTGCCCACAGAACTTGTGATCTCACCCTTTTGCTGATCATGTTGTGGTTATCTTTTTCTGCCTTGAAAAGTACACAGAGACTAAGGAAGAAGTTGAAAGAGTGACAGTCCTTCCCACTTTCAACTCTATGTACTTTTCATAGTGCATATTAACTCTATTGGAGATGACTTTTACCCAGATCAAAGTTTTCGTGTCCACATGGAGGGAGTGCTGATTCAGAACAAGGGAGAGGGAACTGAGCAGAGGAGGTAGCAACCATGGAACTTGCTCAAAAATCCATGGTCCTTAAAAAGTTGGGCATCCCAGTTTCGTTTTTTAAGTGACACACTTTTTCATCAGTGTACACTGAATACCTTCCATCTCATCTTCCATCACATGGTGCCTTGGCTGTTTTGTTATTGATTGCATTGCCTTCCCTAGACACCTATCGCTTTATCCATTATCAACCATGCATTCTGAACGTGTGAGACCTATTCATGCAGCAAGAGAGGTCATGAATACCCTAGAACACCAAATAAAAAAATAGCAAAGCAATCAGGCAACTCTTTTGGGTTTTGCTTTTTAAAATCAACAATCTTGAAGCTGCAACAAATTGCTAAATTTGCATACACACCTGCAATGGTCCTAAATATTATCATATCATACGGAATAAGAATAGAATATTTTTCTGCACATAAACAAAGAATTCTTATAAGAAACACCCAACACTATTTGATTTTATTTAGGTGAACACAGTATATCGTAATCCAGATACTAGTATCATGCACACAGGTATGTATGCACACAGAAATGCTGGCATTAATTTGCAAGTACATGTCATTGATAAAATGTAGCTGATTTTAATTATTTTGAATCCTGATAGATGGCAATACTTGTATGTTTATTAACAGGCACTTTTGTGGGATTTTATTGGAATGTGTTTCAGCATCTTTCTACATCCACTTGCCTCATCTGCTATAGCTATACGTTTTATTTGCGAGCCCACACGCTAAACCCTGTCCTTGGAGCCTCCCCCCCCCCCAAAGAAAGAGACTAGACACCAAGGTTTGGGTTGAAATTAGGCCACAACTTTATTGAACTTTGGCCTTGGCTTTGGAAGGTATCCCTCTCAGCCCACCGGGGTTGAGGATGTGCAGGGTCAAACAGGTGCTGTGTGAGGGAACTGCAAAGCGTGAACTTACATAGCGTGCCCACGCACTTACACAGCAAAACCTGCCAATGCAGGGGAAATTCCCTCCCGGTTCTGAATACAGCAACCATTTTACGACCATAGCAGCGCCTGCTGACCTGGAACACAAAAGGTTAAGCTGCAAAACAAGAAAAAGGTGACAATAAACCCAAATTTATTATTTAGGGAGGGTTAGGTGGGTGATCCTGAAAAAGAAGGAAGAAGAATGAGCATTGGCCGAAGGATCAGCCCCAGTACCTGTCCCAGGCTACACCCCTGCCTGCAGCCCATTGGCCTGCCTGGCAGGGGCGGGCCAATTACACCCTGTTACCAGGTGGGTGGCACCCAGCCAGGCAAGCCCTGCACGGCGTTGCAAACTCCGCCCACCCATTGGGAGGAGGTGAGTGGGAATTATCACATTTGTATCCCAACCTTCCTTGGAGGTGACCAAAGTTAAAATCCATCTCAATTTATTCTTGGATAGCTTCCTCTGAAAGAAAAGAATAAAAGGTCCACTTAGACAGCTTCACACCTGAGCAGCCACAGATATTATGAGCCACATGCAGTACGATCTAGACAGGTCTACTCAGAAGTGCTCTGGAGTTCAGTGGGACTTCCTACTAGGTAAGTGTGTAAAGGACTGCATGCACCTCAGAGGCTCTAACACTTTACTCTGAAAGCTATTACCCACAGTGGTGTTTACTTCCAGGTAATTGCTCAGGAGCAGAATGTACCACTTTAAAAATCATAAACTGCAAAAGCAAAACTAAACTATTCCCGTGAGCAGCATAAACAATATAGTTGGGAATGCGTATTTTGCCATTTTAAATATACTGCATAGATGCTAAAGAGAATGTTACCTTATTTTTTTCTTAACCTTGGCTTGCCTCTCGCCCCACCTTCCAAAAAAAAACGGGCTCCATTCAACATGGGAACTTCCTCAGGGAAACACAATATAGGGGACTCATCATATATAAGATTTCTGCCTGCCAAACATCTTTTGAAGGCAGTCCTAAAAGATGTGGCAATACTATCAAAACTGTGGGAAGTGGGATTTACTATTGTGTTATGTGTAGGAAAGGTGGAAGTTTGAGGGTCCTGCTCCTTATTGTTTTCTGTATTTGACTGACAAGAAATATAGAAAAATAGAGATCTAGTGCCAATATGCCTTGGTCTTGTACACAGCAAGTGCCTATTAGTGTCAGTCACAATTTGTTCTTAAGGCATCGCTAACAAGGTCCAAAATGGAGCCAACAGTCTCGAGATTTAAGGCATCATAATTTACTACTTATTTAGCTAAACCACCGGGCACCTTTGTACAATTCTAACAAATCTAATGATCCTGGACAAGTAACTGAATTTAAATCATCATCACTATCACATTGATCTAGCACACGGTAGATCTGGCAAAGCACGGCTCCCACTTGGCAATACGCTGCCTTCTCCGTCTCTGAAATGCAAAACCAATGTTTTAATCTGCTTTGTGACAGGGAAGGTTGGAAGGTAGTTGGGTCTGAATTCCAGGATTCCTCTGAATCTGCTGCTATGGTTCTTCACATTTTGCGTGTCGAGGTCCCCAAGCCACCCCTCAAATAACTCACAACACACACATAAATTTTGTATAAGGTTTTTGGCATAATTTTGGCCACAACTTTATTGAAATACATAAATGTGAGTGGTTGTTTAGACATTGGTTAAGACTATCTGTCCCCCCGCCTGGGGACAGAACTGACTTCAGGGCACCACCGAAAGCCAGTAAGGGAAAACAATATTGGGGAGAAATGGAGCTGAGGCACAGACCCTCACCTCTCCCCGCATGCTCCCCAGGGCTTGCCGGCCCTAGCCCCATTCCAGGGATTCGGATGAAAAGATGGCAAGCCCCTGGATTCCTTTAATGGAATTTCCTTTCCAAAGCAACCTTGGAGGGGCAGGCCCAGCCAATCCTAACCCCTCCTCCAACCAATTGATAACCAATGCCTAACCGCAACCTTACAAGTTGTGACAATTTGCTACGCAGTAGGCAAAAACCAAATGGCACCAAGCCAATCAGCCAGATGGACAAAATTCCTACCAGGCCCAATGGCAGATGACCCCATGACAGGCATAGCAAGGTCAACGCAAACCCATAAAATTAGGGCGGGTGGGTGGGTGATCCGTTACACAAAGCGAAAGAGAAAGCTCCAAGCTGAGTTCACAGGATTTAAAACATCGGATCCCTCCCACCAAATTGCAACATAGGATTTACCCCAGCAACCCAGCCATTCAATCGTTGCCACAGGCTTCCTTGGTAATCCTGCCTGGCAACAGAGGGGTGGCCTGGTGGACCCCACCACAACACGTGCTCTCCATGAGGGAGAACACGCTTTCTAAGTGTGGCCTCCAGCCTATGTTCTGAAATAAAATAATTTATCCCATTACTAGTTCAGCAACTTTAAAATAAAAAAGTGGCCAAAGCGCCTGATGCTTGAAGCCAGCTCCATGTACAGCGCATCCTTGGGTATCCTGCCATCTTCCATTCTGTGAACATGACCAAGCCAGTGTAAACATCACTGAGACAGGATTGTGAACATGCTGGGGATGTAGGCTTGGGAGAGCACATCTTTGTTGGAGACTCTGTCCTGCCATGTGATGCCTCAAATCTTCCTGATTCTGTGCATGTGGAAGACATGGAGGTGTCACTCCTGCCAGGTATAAGTTGCTCGTGATTCACTTCCATAAAGCAGAGTGCTCAACACGCAAGCCTTTCAAACCTTTCCCTTGGTATTGGCCATTAACATCACATTCTCCCATACCCTTTTGGAGAGGTGAGCCATTGTAAAATAAGGATTTGATTGGTTTTATTTATTTATGGGATTTTACTACTACTCATTTTGTGCCTTCCATACTTGTCAGCAAAGAAATATTTTCATAATTCAAACAGTAGAGCTTAGTGTCTGCACATATGGTATATTTTACAGTGCCATTATTTCACTCCTAGTTTCTATAGTTAACACTTCCTGGCAGGAATGAGAGCTTGGGAATTAAGTTGGAATAAAAAAAGAAATCTGCTTGGCATTGCTTTTGGCGGCCAAATATTACAGCACTAAGCTTATTTAGGTCCCATGAACTTAATGCAAATGTCTGCCAAAACTAGCCGAGCATCGTTTCCCGCACTTAAAAACTGCTATAAAATGGCAGATTATACTGGAAGGCCTTCGACATTTTAATGTGTGTTTACAGGGAGAGAAGTATTTTTAGATCAGGTTTCACCTTTGAGGTTTCATAAGCAACTACGCAGCAAAACCATCTCAGTATTATTCCACTGTTTCAGTATCAGGATGGCAGGTAATGAGATAGTATAACAATAAGCTTATGGCAAAAGATGATGGATTGTTTTTCAGACCACTTAATCCACCTGGCTCTAGATGGTAACAAGGCATTTTTTTCCAGCTTACAATATCTGAAAGAATATTTTTCTTTAAAAATGTAGTTAACTAGGTTCTTTTTGCTTGGTCAAGACAGTTACCTGTGAGTCAGGCTCTACTATCAATTTAGAGCTCCACACAAATGAAGCCCATACTATCCTCTGCAAATTAGAGATGGCTTTGTGTATTGATATTTCCTGGGCTTTTTTTCAGGTGGAACTCACAGGAACCCAGCACTTCTCGGGGGTGGCCATTGCCATTATAAGAGAACGAGGGACATGCTCATGGTGAGTTCCAGCACCTCTTTTTCTAGAAAAACTGCACTGGGTGTTCTCTAATTATTTGTGCCAATCATTCTTCTGCATGGACAAGCTCATCCAGATCTGTGCTCATCCCTTGGCTAGAAAGCAGGGGTCCAGGCAGTTGTCCCACACTTTCTGGACATGGGGTCCAAGCGGTTTTGCCCTTGTCTCACTGCTTTCTCTCTCAAAACCCACTCTTTAGTGATAAATCTGAGCAAATGTCAGTCTAGAGAAAATCCAATTGACATTTGCACTGATTCAGCAGTAAAGAGTGGGTTTTGAGGGGGAAAGCAGTAAGAGAAGGGCAAGCCTGGATGAGCCCAAAGAGAATATGGGAAAAGCCTTGTTTGCAACTTCAGATCATGGTAAAGATGACAACTTTAGACCTGTATTCTTCCTTTCCTTGAAATGTGGTGGCAATGCCATTTCAGGTATTCCTGAATGACACATCCTACCATAACCTATTATGAGTGGAAGCTGATTGAACCTAGACCTGGTCAGTAGCCTAGGAGGTCAAATGGGCAGCACCTAGGAGATTTCCCTGCTAATTCTCCTTGACCTCTCAATGGCTTTCAATACCATCCACCATTATCCATCTGGAGCGGCTGTCTGAGGGGTGGGTAGTTTCCAGGCCCAATTCAAATTGCTGGTTGTGATCTCAGGACTGCAATACCTCAAGGACCATCTCTCCCCATATGAACCGACCCAGACCCTGCACTCATCAGCTGAGGCCCTTCTTCATGTGCCTCCTCCACGAGAGGCCTGGAGGGGCAACACAAGAACGGGCCTTTTCTGTGGTGGCTCCCCATTTGCGGAATGCTCTCCCTAGGGAGGCTCGCCTGGTGCCTCTGTTACATATCTTTAAGGTAAAGGTAAAGGGACCCCTGACCATTACATCCAGTTGTGGCCGACTCTGGGGTTGCGGCGCTCATCTCGCTTTATTGGCCGAGGGAGCCGGCTTACAGCTTCCGGGTCATGTGGCCAGCATGACTAAGCCACTTCTGGCGAACCAGAGCAGCACATGGAAATGCCGTTTACCTTCCTGCCGGAGCGGTACCTATTTATCTACTTGCACTTTGACATGCTTTCGAACTGCTAGGTTGGCAGGAGCAGGGACCGAGCAACGGGAGCTCACCCCGTCACGGGGATTCGAACCGCCGACCTTCTGATCGGCAAGTCCTAGACTCTGTGGTTTAACCCACAGCACCACCTGTGTCCTGCGTACATATCTTTAGGCACCAGGTAAAAATGTTTCTCTTCAACCAGGCTGATTAACACTATGGCTTTTAAAATGTGCTTGTGGGGAGGGGTTTATGGGTTTGTTTTCGTTTTTTTGTTTTATAATGTGTTTTGTATTCTCATGTTGTATTTTTCTGTTGTGAATTGCCCTAGGAACTTCGGATGAAGATTGGTATACAAATTTAATTAATTTATTAATTAATAATTATGCACAATTATGTAATTGGCAGACGGTGGCACAGTTAGCATGATGCTGTTACATTAGCTCTTGTTTTAACTACTATATTCCTATCCTGTTGTTTTTTTTAAAAAAAAAAACTTTGCTGCTAGGTTTGTGTGACTACAAAACTCTGATGTACCTGTGGCATAGCACCTGCCAGGTTAGCAGAACCATAGGATTAGAACAACATTATACTCATGTGTTCCTCAACATTTATGCAGCACATTTACAACTCTATTCTTTTCCCCATGGTGGCTGGTTCTCTTGACACAGGTTAAATTTATCTTATTTCCCCATCATTTTTGGAAGTGCATTTACTGTTTTCTTTGTCATCTCTGAGCATCCATCCGCTGTTTGCTCTTACAGTTTACCTGCCAAAGTTTATGACATTGCCTTTTACCTGAAATATATTGTCTCTTGTAGTTCAATATTTACTGGCGTTATTTTCAAACATCTCTCCTGGAAGTTTCTTACACTCTCCTTGTGACGTCCAACGTAGTGCAAGTGTGCAACTTAAACCTAAAACCTGAGTGTTGGGAGAAGAGCCTGTGGAGCAGATTTTGGGGGTCTGCATGAGCCTGGAGAGGGGAAGAAAAAACAGATGCCCCACAGTGCAAACATCTCTCCATCCCACAAGCACGTAGACGTCCTGGGGGTGTTGCCTGCTGCAATAAACTTTTAGCAGACTGTTACATAATTACATTTTGTGAAATTAAATACTTTTAGTATGACAGCCCAAGATATTTCACCTCCATGATGGGTTAAGATACTGTATAATAACTTACTCAATCATTGACAGCAATTGACAATTTATTGCACTTTAATGATGCCCAGAAATTGCTGCCTGAAGAAGGCCAGATCATACCAGATAGGGCTGGTAGTGTGTCTGGCTGTTAATCAGGAGGTTGGTGGTTCGAGCCCAGCCAGGGACAACTATGGCCAGGATTCCTGCACTGCAGGGGGTTGGACTAGATGACCCACACATACCTTCCATCTCTACAATTCTATGATTCTATGAAATCTAATGTAAAGACCACAAGGAAGGAGACAGCAGAGCTTCCTGCCTATCAGCCAAATCCAGTCTGCACATGAGCACCAGTCAAGTACAGTGGTACCTTGGTTTAAGAACAGCTTAGTTTATGAACAACTTGGATTAAGAATGCTGCAAACCCAAAAGTAGATGTTTTGATTTGTAAACTTTGCCTTGGAAGCAGAACATGTTGAGTGTGTTCCATTTGTACATTGAGTGCCCCGCTGCTATGGGAAAGTACACCTTGGCTTAAGAATGCTGTGCTTTAAGAACGGACTTCCAGAATGGATTAAGTTCATAAACCAAGGTGCCATTGTAGTTGAAAGGCAAGTTTCCAAATTAATTGTTTACAGCGCCTTGATATGGGAGTTCAAATAATAACTTTAAAATTAGAACAGTAAATTAAAATAATAGCATCCTCCCAGGAATTCAGCTAGGCGTCATGCTAATTACCACTTATTCGCAAGTTTGAAGTCAAGGCCTGTTGGCTTTGTAAATGTAAAAAATCTAATTTTAACACTTCCCATGGTACCAAGGGAAACTTAGATTAAAAGGGTACATTTCTGCTGCCAAGCATGTTGTTATTTAACAGACAAATTAAAACCCTGGGGAAAGCTCCTATCTCCTCTCAGATTCTGATTAGATGTAAGTGTTTTTAAATGCTGATTTGGTATGCTAGAGCCTACAGGCAACAAGGAGGGAAGGAAGATAGAAACAGAAAGATACAGAAAGACCCTCACAGCTGAAGTCTGGATGTCCTGAGGCAGAAAGGAATATATTCATGTGCCAGGATCCCAGTGGTGGCACAGGGTGAACACTGTGCCCTGAGACAACAAGAATGATCAGTATTAGGGCTGAGCACAGTTTTAATTTCTAATTAAAGCCTACACTTTCAATACAGCAAAAACCTTTAAATGAACCAGTGTACGTACAACCTACGTGAACAAAAGAGCTCTTAAGGGACATGGAACTCTTTGAGAGAGGGCAATGGGTCTGATCTCCACAAAAACAAAGCCAATGTCGATTGATCCCCCCCCCATTGTTTTGTTATTCCATTCCTAATTATTGTTCCATCACAAATGACGTTGTGATTCATGTTTTAAAATCAGGGCTGTGAAGAAAGCATTGACTTAATAACAAACACCACCGAACACTGGCTGAAGACCAGTGTGGAGAGAACCTTATCACTTTCTTCCCTCACTTTGTGTCCAACTGTGTGGTAAAATTCTCCTCACCGCTTGACATGATCCTATGCAGCCAGTCAAGTGGTTACATCCACTTATCTGTTTTCACAGATGTTTGGGACCTAGGGAGAGTGGTTGCTACTTTGCTTCTGGCTGTCCAATTGTATTTTACGTGGATCCGCGTTTTTAACAGTTACTTTTTAAGACTGTACTTTTGTTCCGATAGTTTGCCACCCTGGGAACCTTTGAGAGGAACGGTGCAGCACAAGAACAAGTAATACTGGAGGCTTGGTATCACGGATGAAGCAGGAAAGCTATGTCTGACTGCAGGTGGCCAGAAAACAAAAAAGGCCTCGCTTGCTCTGTGTTTTCAACACAGTTTTAACGGGGGGGGGGGGGGCAGCAATTGAAGCTTTCCACTGCTTCTAATTCCTGCACATATAACAGTTATTGGCAGGTTTAAAAGTTGGTGGTAGGGCCTCACATGACAGAATGCATATATACAGTGCTTTCTTTCTATTTAAAAAATGTTTAGGGGTACTCTCATTTTCCTACTCATATTGAAATACTGCCCCTTAATCAGGCCAAACTTAGATTCACAAAATGTTTAGGGGTATGCAGACCCCTGTGTCCACCCCAGAAAAAAGCATTGCATGCAGATATATATATTCATTCTCCACATAGGGGTGAAGTAGCCTGGTAAGTGCTGCAGTGAGGTGCAGATCATCAAGTTCCACAGGGGGTCTCCGTCGTTATTGACAGGTGGCATTAGGTGATGTCATCTGGGTGACAGGTGGGCATAGTTTATATAAACAAGATGGCACCATGGATCATTGGGACAGGCTAGGCTCCCCGTTCCTGGTTTCAACCATCATGTGAGCCCTTATCTGCAGTTAAGCATTTGAAATATCAAAATTCATAGTGGCACAGATTCTTCAGTTTGGTGAGAACTGGTAAATGGTTAATTGTATTGCTTGTTCTTTGTTTATTTGTTTATTTTTAAATTATGTAACTCCGAGGGGAAATATGCCGTTATAAGATACTTGTACAAATACAATAATAATTTAATTAATTCTAGGTTATTTTTGCAGAAACAAAAGAAATACAGTGGTGATTAAAATATTTTATTTCCTACCTGAATATATCGATTCTGCATTTCCCAGCACAGGTAACACACACACACAATCCAGACCTATCAATTTTATATAAACATACAAGTGCTATTATCATTTGATTTATGCATGTGATTTAGTAACATGCAATAAATAAATGCAATGAAGTTAAAATGAAATGCTGGCACATATATGATAAAAATAATTTTATCACAAACTGAGTAGCATTAAACATTTCAGGATGGCACTTATGAAACGGATGTATTTTCAGTGACACATATTCTGGATTTCTCCTGCAGAGGGCAGTGTAGTACAATAAAAGAATGCAGGGACCAAGCAGTGCAATTTTCTTCAGGTTATGCAATATGCCTTTATAGTATAGTATAGCACAGAAGTGTAGAGGGTTGACTCTCAGTTCTTTTATGTTTCACAACTTTATACTGCTAGCTGTAGTGAAGAGACACTCAGAGGTCATTCACCTTTCTACTCTCTATTCTGTATTGTGATCTATTTGGAGAGAAGCATGAATCAATCTGGTCTCTTGCCTGTGTGGCTGTGCTGTTTTCAGGAGGATGCTAGACCACCTGAGCAGGTAAAACATTGAGATGGGGAAAGGCCATCAGTCTTATCCTGATATGTGAACAGCAACTGCCTAAAAGAATGAACTCAACCATGTTTTGTAAGGGGGAAACCATTTTTTGACGAATTCCTCTTAGCTTCAGTGTCAAAATCCATCCCCTGCTTATTTCGACTTCCGCTAAAACAGTGTGAACTTTTCCTGAGCATGAAGATTATACCTTTTGGCTATCACATCTATTATTTAATTAATTAGTTTACCTATGTATATGGTGCCAATTATGAAAGCACCTCAAGGCGATTTACAAGAACACCCATTAGAAATTACAGGTGTTGGAATCCGTCTGTCTCAAGAGACAATGGAGTGTGCTTCCAGGGGTGAAGTCAAACTGCTGTGTTAGTAGCACAGAAGGGACCTAGCCCAGGCACAAGCATGGACAGCGTGTATGGAGGTCCTGGGCTGCCCAGATGACAAGACCTCCCTCTCTCGGCCTTGCAGATGTGGTTCAAAGGAAAGCAGAGCGATATGTTTGGCAACAGCTTGGCAGCCGCTTTGCATGCAGAAGTAACTGCTTTTCAAGCAACTGCTTTTCATGCAAAAGGCCTCAGGTTTGAGGTTCAGTATCTCCAGAAAAACTGAAATAATAATAATAATAATAATAATAATAATAATAATAATAATAATTTATTTGTACCCCGCCCATCTGGCTGGGTTTCCCCAGCCACTCTGGGCAGCTTCCACAAAGACCAAAAATACACTAAGATGTCACACATTAAAAACTTCCCTGAACAGGGCTGCCTTAAGTCAGGTAGCTGTTTATCTCTTTGACATCTGCTGGAAGGGCATTCCACAGGATGGGTGCCACTTCCAAGAAGGCCCTCTGCCTGGTTCCCTGTAGCTTTGCTTCTCGCAATGAGGGAACTGCCAGAAGGCCCTTGGCGCTGGACCTCAGTGTCGGGGCAGAACAATGGGGGTGGAGATGCTCCTTCAGGTATACTGGGCAGAGGCCGTTTAGGGCTTTAAACCCTATAGGTTTGAAACCCTGGATAACCATGATCAATCACTGTAGACATTCCTGAGCTAGATTAGTAGTCTGACTCAGAATAAGACAGCTATCTCTTGCTAAGTTTTTGCATCTCCATTCATATCTGCTTAAATGTGAGAGGAACATGTCACACAACCAGGGATTCCACTATTATCAGATTCTCAGATTGCGTGGGCCAGTCTCCTGCAGAACTTCTCCTGCAGGAGACTGAGCACATATGCCTTTATGGTATAGTATAGCACAGGATGTGCACCAGGATGTTGGAGGCAAGGTTCTGTGTGCACCCCTGATTCACATTCACATGTTCAGGTAAGCACTTGAACACACCTTATGTGTTACATGAGAATATTCCTCCTTGAGCTAGGACTAGGATTTTCTTGATCTCAAAGCCTTTCAGTTCCAGCAATTTTGTATTCTGAAGATGTGAGAATCATGTTTGCCCTACTAGAACTGTCACACAAATCATAGTTTTCTAAAGCTGCCGCATTCCCAGTTTATCTTTTCTTATCAGAAATCCCCAACTGTTTGAGAGAATTAAAAAGTGTTACGTGGCAACTTGAAGACCTCTTACTGAAAATTTCCAGTGAACAACCTCTTAGCAGTCCATAACCCCTTTGAAGACTCCTTAACGAACCTTAAATTGAGCAAGGGAATAATTAAACCAAAATAAATAATCATGGATAAACACTTTCATTGAAACATGACAGAAATGAAATCAATTAAACTGTATTATATAACAATTAAGCCTACTAGGTAAATATCTACTCTATTGATTTCTTATGAGGGGAAAATTCGAGTTTTATTACTGGTTCATCATGAGAAGCGGCCTAGGAATGAGTAATCTAGCTAGGTTTTATTTCATGCTAAGGATTTTGTATTTATTTCAATGGAATCAAACACTTTTCAGACTCTTGTGCTAACCTATAGTCCAAATCTTTATAAAGTGATGATGAAGTTTTGCCTTTCACTATGGCTGAAGAGGAATGAAGCATTTTCGCTTAAAATATAGCACCCGTATGACAACATTTTGAAGAGATCAATACGATATGGGAAATGCAGGTAAAAAGCACTTGTAGCATGCTTCTGCTGATTAGCTGACAGAAGAATTTTACAAAGTCACATGTTGCAAGACAATGTGATATAGTTGATAGACTGCTAAACTTTGACTTCAATAATCCGGATTTAAATTCCTCCTCAGCTAAGAAGCTCATTAGGTAGCTTTGGGCAAGTTACTGTCAACCTACCTCATAGGTTTGTTGTGGGGATAAAATGAGATTCGGCAGCTGGGATTACCCTAAAGTATACAACCCTGAGTTGTGTGGAGGAGGGGTGGGATACAAAAGCACTAAACAGTAAACATTATTCACGGACTAGAAGCAATGGGTTTGTGCTAGTTTTAGAACTTCAAACTACCAGTATATTCTAACAAAGTAGCAAGTAGGATTTATATCTTGCAAGCATATTCCCTTTGGCCTTACTAAATTTGTTGAGAGAGAGAGAGAGATCACTTTGTATCCATATTTGTGTCCCTCTTTTGTCTATAATACAGTGGTACCTCGGGTTACATATGCTTCAGGTTACATACGCTTAAGGTTACAGACTCCGCTAACCCAGAAATAGTACCTCGGATTAAGAACTTTGCTTCAGGATGAGAACAGAAATTGTGCTCCGGCAGGCTAAGAACAGTTTCAGGTTGAGAACAGACCTCCGGAACGAATTAAGTACTTAATGCGAGGTACCACTGTACAGTAAAGCAGTGGGGTTTGATTTAGTGTATGCCTTACAATGTTTACATCTGCATTATATGGGTTAGAATGCCATTTTTCAGTGTTTTCTTCACATATATTTATATACGTTCAACATTTAAAAAAGAAAATCTGTAGGATCTTAGGATATGAATGACAGCTCCTGTGTGGTATGTCCTATGATCCGGTAAGAAATCTAGCCATTTCTGTCCTGCTGAAGCTGAAATTATGATCTTGATTATTTATCAATGCAGATAATTGTGAAGATCATCCCCTCAGTACTGAATATCTGATCATCTTCCTATCTGGAGGGATCCATTATAAAATGAAGATTACCATACTTTGGGACAATCTTTAGGCTGAACTTGTATCCTAAAAATTTTAGACCATGTAGACTTTCATAGGTTCCCAAGCGGTTATAATAAGTTTTCTATAAAATCACACCATACGTTCATAACACTATAGGATTAAGGTGTTAGTTTGGCTAATGCCTTGTGGGTCCTAACCAAGCCTGTGCCCTTGTAAGGCTGCAGTTTGTAGAAGAAAGGACTGCTGAAGTGGTCAAATCATCTCTTTGTTAAATTTATAGCCCAAGCCAAGCACCCAATCTACATTAGTTGGCCATATTGCCATAAGAATAACTAGCTTCCAGAATGACCAGGTAGGTTTTCCCCTAGCCCTCCAAACTTGTCTGGAGACCATGTCATTTTGTAGGAAGGAGAACAATAGGCCAAGATCTAGCATTTGTTTTGGTCTGTGCTGAAGCTGGAAACTGAAATGAGAGTGTTGGACTTGTCACAATCTAATACAGGGTTAAGCAGGCTTTAGTCTATTCATTACAATGGGCTTAAACTTTCTTAATTTTATGTTGGGTTGTGGTCATTCTCCATGTACAATGTACCTTATTATGGAGTGATTCTTTTAAATAGTAGGAATTGTGTGGCTGCCCTTTCTATATTTCTACCGCAAAACTGAATTTCAGAAGTTATATAATTACTTCCAATGTCCAATCTGTCTGCAGTCCTGCTGGCTGTTCGTGGACAAAAAACCATTAGTACCCTAGAAGAGCAGCAGTGAATTTAAATAGTTCATTTTTGGAGAAATAGTATCACAGTACAACAGAAATGCCAAAATACATGTAAACGTGAAAGGTCTAGAATATAAGCATAAAAAATAATATACTGAGTAGAATGATGGACATTTGAGGATCTGTAGCCCCAGAAGTCTTCATTTCACAATTTTCCTGACACCATTAAAAGAATAGCTTTGCTGCTATCTGGCAAAGGTGCCTTTTATTGTTTTTCTGTTGCTTCTGGGCAAATCGACTTGCAATTAATCACCAGTTTTTCCCTGACAATAACTTTGTTCTTTCCCTGAAAATGAAAAGATCATTAATAATCGAGGGGAGTCATTCCTGTTGAATTCAGTGTAGAGTTATAGAGGTCCTCAGTTAGTTTAATTAGTGTGCAATAGTGGCAGTGATGAATAAAGTGTCATCTTCAAATGTCATTCTGAAGTTGAGCAGATAACTCTGTTGAAAGGAAAATTATAATTATTATTTGCATACTTCTTTGCATGTGTTTTACGGAGGGGGGGACCTATTCAGGCCAACCGTGTAGATTTTAAAACAATACATTTAATATGAATTTTTGAAATAAAATGCTCACTTTATTTCTAGCACTGTAATTTAGTATTTTCATGTGATGCACTATGATATTAGCTAGAGAGTGGTTGGGCTTGAGAGCCACATTGCCTTCTGTGCAACCTTCCGAGGGCCACACAACAGTGGTGGGGGCCAACAGAGGCAAAAGGGAAGGAAGCAACGAATGTACATTTCACTTTTGTGCAGTAAGCTAGTTTGTTTTCACAGTTCAAGGACACTTTTCCAAACACCTGGGGTGCAAAGCAGAGCTGGTGAGAATCCCAAAGAACTGGGTATGCTAAATTTCACACAGTTATTTGAACTGACTAGCCTCATCTTTGGCTACTGTGGTAGGGATAGATCCAAATCACAGAGCATGGTGAAAAGAGGAACCCTCAAAACAGTTTGCAGAGAGAGCTGTTCAACAAATAAATCAGGGGAGATCAGCCTGGAGGAAGCCTCACAGGATGGTGGTGCGTTGCTCTTTCCTAGATTTGCTTGCTTCTGCCAGCTCTGACAACCCAAGTCAACCTTGGGAATCAGTTTGCAGATGGCCCTTCATTTATATTTCTTGGTATCTTTGTGTGACTTTACATGCACTATGGAAACATCATTTCCCCCAGTCTTATGAAGTAGTAGCTCCCACATCAATTCCCTACAGAAAATCATGCATCTCCTATAGGGAAGATACATGAATCCCCCTTTTCACTCAGTTTATAGAACTATGATATGTGACTCACTTACACATCTGCTTTCACATCATGTGCAAATATTATCTTTAATATGAATTTTAAAAAAGCCCTGCTACCTGTCTTTGTTTCCCATCATTAGTCTCCTCGTAAAAGCCTGCACCAACTTTCATCCATCTTAAGAAAAAGAGCCACGTTGTGAAAGAGAACATTTTTTCTCAGAAATGGGACAGGTTTTACCAGGTGCTTCAGCTAATTGTCTGAAATAATGAGACACTGTCTAGGAAGAATAAGTTATAGAAGAATGGCTCCAATTAACTGATAAAGACCAAAGTGATGATAACAAAGGGAAGCTGGCAACAGAAATTTCCTGTTTGAAAACTTATCCGAAAAGGCTCTTTCAAATATCACAAGTTAATAGCCATGGCTTAGGTCTGCCAACAGCCAAAAGAGTGAAAACCCTACTAACCTAATAAAAAAAAAGTGCCAGGATAGAATAACTTTTTATGTCCTTCATCATTTGCAGACACCACAAGAGTCAACAAATACCTCCAAAAGGCCTTCCCTAGTCAGCGAGAAAGATTTCTGGATGGTTTATCAACTACTACAGCATAGAATCTTTGTCAACCATTTTATCCATTAGCTCAGTTGGCCTAGAAGTATGAACTGGGTTTTTGTGGGTTAATTGTTACTCCTCTCCACAACCGCCTCTTGTACTGGTAGTATCTTCCTCTCAGAATCAGGTGCCTAGGAACAAGAGTTTGGAAGAGTTTTCCCTCCAGTCTGACCAATCCCAATTAAATCAAGGTTTCTTTCCTGTTCTCAAACACTATTTGTTGTACCAAGGGTGTGAATCTGTAGGAAAACACACACTCACACAAACACAGATGCAGTATATAATCTCCAACGTACAAAATGCCGTTTGCTGCAAATATAATGTGACTTGTAACTTGGCCAGTTTCACACAGATTGCTGTGCATGCCCATTGTAAATTCCTCTATGACAGTTTTCTTCTTCTTCAATGAATAGCCATTCATATGTTTGAATGGTAGAATACAAGCCAGTTCCTGATGCCGAGAAGTTGTCGTAGAAGATCCTGTCGAGTTTAAGGCCAATTTCTTTAAACCACAAAGCTCTAAAGGCAATAGACACTGTGTCTTTCATACTAGCCACCATTAGCATTGCTAATTTTGCCATTTGATACTGTGTTCAATTGATCTCTGGACTGAATGGTGTTATGTTTACACATTTCTCCATATTATGTTTTCTTTACCACCATGTTCCATTTTGCCATGGGAGTTCAGACCTGTTGTGCTCAGCTATAAATATTTGACCCCACATTCTCTCATTTGTCTGTTTTCCCCTGCTGAGCCATTGCCTTGTCTTATAAAAGTCAGTGGGTTTGAGTGAGGCCTGTGAATGATAGCCTGTCAGGGGCGGCTAACCTTGTTGATTTACACAGCATTGCCCCTCAGCAGGTAACATCCTGGAAAAGCAATGAGTGTGACAGGTTCAGAACAGAAAGGGCATGTCTTGTTATTACAATAAAGGAACAGTGAACTTTTCTGTTGCCGCTTTGTGTTGTTTTCGTTTTGTTTTATCTTTGATGGCTATCAGTAAACAGAGCCAATGTCCCTGGTTACCTGTCCTGGGAGAAATTAAGCTTCAGCCTGAAAACATGTGAGCTCCTAGTTAGGTCCTCATGTCTTTAGTGTGAACATTTGAAGGATCTTCCTAAGCATGTTCTGTTGAACTTGCTTAGAAATCTCTTCATGATCAGAAATGCTTGTAAGATGGTTTGCTGCTGTGAGGAGATTTCTAAGTGCATTCACCTGAACACACTTAAAAGCCCCCTTCAGATCTTCACCCTAATTGTTCAGAGATCTAAATAGGGCCCTCCATGCATGCATGTCCCTGCACATGGGTTTTATTCAACTAAGTTTTACTTAGAGTAGATCCACTGGAAGAAATCATTTTTGTATAACAAGCTTATTCCAAGGGATGCAAGATGGTGTACATGGGTTTATCCACACACTATTTTATCTGTGTAACTACTCTGCAAGATAAGTTAGGTTGGAAGAAGATGACAGACCTAAGGAAACCTGATTAAGCTTCATGGTTCATTTGCAGATTTAAATCTCATATTTAAATCCTGATCCAAGACTAACAAGTCAATCCATGGAGTTATTAACTTTTGTTAAAAACAGTAGTGATTCATACATTTCAGAAATAACATTTCATTTATACGGAACTGTTTCCACTAAACTGGAACAAGTCACATTTGAACTAAAGTTCATTTGTAGTTGTTTTGCTTATAAGTTGCCAATACTGCAAATTGTTGCCTAGCAAAACTACTTATATTTACGTGTTCAGCATTCATGCTAGTTTTTTAAAAATATCACCATGCAGTGAATTTATTATTATTATTATTATTATTATTATTATTATTATTATTATGCATATATGTGCAATACATTTCACCCCTTAGGTGCAAACCCTCCAAGTGCCCCTATTTTCCAGGGGTGTTCCTGATTTGATCCCAGAATGTCCCACTTTTCCTTGGGAGGACCCTATTTTCACTGGGCAAATGTTGGAGGGTATGAAGTTATCCGACCCCTGAGCCATCTGAAGGCAAAGTTTATTTTAATGTTTAATGTTTTATTCTGTTTTTATATGTGTTGGAAGCTGCACAGAGTGGCTGGGGCAACCCAGGAAGATGTGTGGGGCATAAATAATAAAATAATCATTATGGGATGGGACATCCCTATTTTCACTGGAGAAATGTTGGAGGATATGTAGGTGGCTTTTGAACTGTTCAAGAGCAAAGAAATAGAAGGTGCTACTTTCCTGTGCATAAGCTAAGTGCATTTGGCTACCCATTGCTGCTTCAAATAAACTGGGAATGAGGGAGCCTAGTCCAAGGAGACAAAATAAGGAAAAGGAGGTGGTATCAGTAAAATGCACAGGGACTCAAGACTGGGGGAAAGAGAAAGGACAAGGCCTGGATGAAGGCTTGAGAACAGAAGAAAGAATTTGTGAGTGCATTGCTGAAGCAGTCATTGCAAGATGGCACTGAACAGTCTCTGAAGCCCACTCCCACACCACTGACATTCTGGAACTTACAAAGAAGTCAAAAAGCAACAACTGTGGCAACCACACCCATTTCTCCTGAGGACAAGCACTGATTCACCCCAGCTTGGTGGGCCAACCTCTCATGCACTAAAAGCAAGGGGCGGAGCCAGCAGAAAGAGCCTGGGAAACTGGCAGCAGGTGAGTCCCAGAGAGTGGGGAAATGGGATTTCCACTATAGAAGGGTCATGCTCTTGATAGTCAGGTTAGGAACATGCCAGCAAATGCCAAGCAAAGGAAACTGGGAGCCCTTATATGGAGGCTGCAAGGCAAGGCGGTGTAAGGCAGTCCCATCTCCAAAAAATTCCCAGAAACACCTGGTCTTATGGACCACCCAAGAAAGGGAGGGGGTTCTTTGAGACAAGGAGAAGCTCCGGGCATTCCCCTTCTTTGTTTCCATTTCTTTATTGTTCATTCACTACTTAATTAAAACAGAAGCAGAACTCTGTAGCTGGCATTGAAAGCCCACTGCTACCAGATTTCATGAATTACCTCACTTAGGGAAAGTGATAGAGGGACTCCCTTTTCTGTTCTGTGGTGGAGGGAGTGGGAAAATAGTTGCAGTAGGAGAAAGGTGTTGATGAAGCAGCAGAGCTGATTCTCTGACTTGGTTAAACATACAAAGACTTTGTAGAAAGCTCTTTGGCTTGGAAATATTATGTCTAATAATTGAAGGGGAAGACTTGTGGAAAATAACTTGGAAGCATTTGATATCAACAGTGGGAAGTTTCTCTCTCTTACCCATATTTCATCTGTGTGTAATTTCTCTGACAGTATACTCTTTCATCCTACTCAGAGTTAATAAAAGCTCTACCGCTGTCTACCAACTTTAAAAAGTTGACTGCTGCTAGCACTGTGTGTACAGATACATCTTCACCCAACAGTGAAAATGATTGTGTTTTCTCCATTCCATGAAGAAAATGTGTCAATCAGATTTGACTTGGGTTTCTCTGTATACTGTACACAATCCGTCTAAGCCATGTACACACAATTTCTAGACATATAGGAAAAGATTACCCTGCCCTCCTCCAGTTTATTCACTTCTACATCTTCTTTCCAGGAAGTGGAATAAAATGGGATATTAAGTGGACTAGGAGCCGGGAGATCAAAATTAAAATCACCACTCTGCTATAAAGTTCACTGGGTGACCTTGGACCAGTCACTGTCTCTCAGCCTAACCTACCTGACAGGGTTGTTGTGAGGATAACATGGGGAAGAGGAGGTCCATGAATACCTTCCTTCTTTGAAGGAAAAGTGGAATGGATACTAACTCAATAAGTAGTAGTAGCAGTAGTAGTGATGATGATGATGATGATGATGATGATGATGATTTATTTGTACCCCACCCATCTGGTTTCCCCAGCCACTCTAGAAGGCTTCCAACAGAGATTAAAAATACATCAAAACATCAGTCATTAAAAACTTCCCTAAACAGGGCTGCCTTCAGATGTCTTCTAAATAATAATAATAATAATAACAATAATAATAATAGGGTTAATTAAAGAAGGTTAATACCATAATAAAAAGTATATCTCCAGCCTGCCTGTCCTGATTTTGAAGTGGGGAGGGTATGTGTGTAGCCAGGTTTAGAATCATGTTGCCCCATTGAAAAATCATAGGATGGGGAGTAAATCAGAGCAATTTGGCCACACCTCTGTGACCTCATTGGCCAAACCTCTGTGAACTCGTAGCCCCACCAGTTTCAATGGACATCAGCCTTCACTGTGCGCAAGTATAGACACTTGCAAAGTACAGACACTTGCAAAGTAATGCCTACAAAAGTGCTTTTAGAAAACCCCAATCCACAGTGCTTCAAAGGCTGGAGTGTGTACACAGGCTTAGAAGAGAAAACTCGCTGGGCTAAAAATAGAAATATTCCACTAGAAGGAACATTGGTACTCAAACCACTTTTTCTTCGGCCAGCTGTGATTTTTGGCAGATACAGGAAACATGCACAAATGTTCGTTTATTAATTCAGGATTTATCACAAATACCTATTCACAAAACTCTCTATGTGTGTTTCAACCACCACGCCCAGGTACTGCTAGTATCTGGCAAGGAAATAATGAATGGTTCAAAAGCTGCTTTGCAGAATTAAGGTTTAGTTTGCACATCTAACCATGAAGGAGATGTCTTTTTTCAGAAATCCAAAAAGAAGAAAGATCACACATGAGCTCTTACTACAATGATGACAAGTTGCAATGCTAGCTTGAGTAAAACTGTGCATGAGTGTGCATCTGCAATACACAAAATGGGTGAGCAAATTCAGTATTTAAAAATGTTGAAGAAAGCATGTGTAGATCGAGATCTGATACACACTGTACTCAACAGATGCATTTTTGTCAGTAAACTGTGTGGAGAGAAGAAGCATATCGATAAGTGTGTGTGTGCCAGGGAACTGTGACAAATTGCAACTCCCTGGCCACCACTTCCCCATCCATATGTACTAGCGCTGATATTGAGAGATAAAAAATTAGTAATTGCAACTTTTTATAACACAATGTGTCCACATCTAAGCTAGAGTCATTAAATGGGGGGTATTTGTAGCAGGTTTAACAAGCTTTTTTTAGAATACAAATTAGTCATGATCTTCCAAAAGACCATACAATAATAAAAACAGTGTATTCTAACAGAACAACAACAACAAAAAGCCATTTACGTTATGCTAACTTCCACAGGTGTCTTAGAAAGTCAATAGCGGAATGGTTGACCTAGGCACTTTGGTAAACTTCATTTGGTTCTTGCTAACCAGAAAACTTTTATCTGAAAGGCATTCAGGAGCAAAGGTCACTAGTGCCAAGTCCTTTTTTGATCCTACTCCCCACAGGCACACTCATGCACAGTTTTACTTAAGCTACCATTGCAACTTGTCATCATTGTAGTAAGAGCTCATGTGTGATTTGTCTTCTTTTTGGACTTCTGAAAAAAGACATCTCCCACATCTCCTTCATGGTGAGATGTGCAAATTATCTTGAGAGGAACATAAAAAATCAGATAGGTGAGACTCTTGGAGCTCCTATCATTGTTTCATCATAAAAACAGCCAGCATATTGGCATATGTACTGCATATATGCAATAGAGTAGTTGGTTATGATATAAGAGCATTCTGCAGGGGGCGTTTCATAATGTGGACCTGTAGCAGTTACAAGGCATACGATTCAAGCGAGTGTTCATACAGTCCAGAAATAATATGGGAAATATTACTTCTGCTAGATTACTTAAGTGATTTCTAAGTCTACAGGTCATCTTGAAGTGTGTGTGTGTGTGTGTGTGTCATGCTATTCCCAATGAAAAGAGTAGATATTTGTACTTTGAAGCCTATGGACTGATGGTGATCTGAAACAGAAAAAGGGGTTTTAGTTCGGTGATCTGATATTTCCCCCTAAACTTAAACCTAATGCAGATCTTTCTGAACTCCCATTGTCCCTGACCATTGACTATGTTGGCTGGGACTGATGAGAATTGGGAGTCCAAAAGGCCCCTCATTTTTGCTATAGAAAGCGATGTAGAATAGGCGTTTACTCCATGTTACAAAAGTGTAAGTGGGAATGCTCACTAGTGTCACCGTCCATAAAGCCATTGGTAACGCAATTAATCCCAACAAAATGTGTCCATAGCAGAGCCAAACCACTAAGATTCAAAAATGCAACAATGACTTGGGGCATGCTGACAATTCCATTGCTATGGTGAATATATAATCTGTTTTTCACACTGGCACTTTCCCAGATGAGTCAGTTGAAATACAGGAGGAGGCTACTAAATCTCTCAAGAGGGTTGATGGTCTTGCAGAATTGAGATGCCAAGTTCTAGTCAAAACAGCATTTTCGTGTGTTTATGTACAGGAGGTGTCCTTCAGCCAAAAAGTCTTGATTTCTAAACAGAATAATAAATGCCATGTGTCCAACTTTCCCTACCACATTTCAGTTAACCTTGTTAAGCAGGTTAGTTGGAAAAATACTGGTTTAATATATCACAGGCAGTGACCTGACCAAATGACCTATGTTGCTCAGATGAAGAATATCTGCTTTCTAGGATTACTAGAGAGAAGGGCAATAATAATAATTAAAAACTTTACAGCCTGTCTACCTTTTTGTCAGTCTGCTGTTGCATTCCTGAGTGCCAGAAGCTCAGATGGAGGTGCAGGTGAAAGTGAAAATGCCCACATTTTTATTTATTGATTATGTGGATGATGCTTGCACAACACCCCATAACATAATGTTTTCCAAGCAGCTTGCAACAGATAAGTATGGAAACTTTATAAAATATAAATATATAAAATAAAGCATAACATCAAAAGCAACATAAATACAAGAAGAAAACAAAGCTCACCGCAACCCCAAAGTTAAAACACATTGCTAGAAGAAGAAGAAAAAAGAATAGGAAAACTATAAGTATTCATGGCTAGGGGTGGGGGACAAGGAGTTTAACTCTTTCTCTCACAGTTTCAACAAAAAAAAAATATGCATTTCCTAGGTTGCCATTTGCATTTCATGAAAAACTTCCATTTGCAGAGCCACAGCAGAGATAGAAATAAACTTCCTTTTCCCACTCTTTTCCCCACCACTGCCATTTATATAACAAAGACTGCACCATCATGTCTAGCTTGGCTTTTGATTGAAACAGCCCCATAAATGTCAATGGGGAGCTCAGGGAGACTGTGTCCATAGGCTCTTCTGTTTCCTCCTTCATAGCCACATTAAAGAATGGATTCTGAATAACTCTACAGTCAAATGCAGCCACAAACACACAAAGTTGATTTTATCCTGACCAATCCAGTGGTCACCAACATGGACGTAATGGTGTCTTGAGGTCTTATGCAATGCCCACAAAACCTCTGATCTCTCCCCACAGTCATGAGAAGGTGAGGGTGCTTACCCTTTTCTCCCTCAAGTACACAAGAGGAGGAAATTTCAAGGAGCAGAAGAGTTTATAAAAGTTTGTTACAGTTATTTGGGAAATAACATAAGGAAAGATCAGGGAACTTGCAGGGAATACTTGAACAGAATGTAGCGCAATATTAGACTGTAGGCGACAAAATATAATTTCAGATGACAGGCAAAGTTTAGGAGCCAGCAAAGTTGTGAAACAGAAAACCAAATGGTGCTTATGATTGGTGGGTGGTGATTCAGTTGCTATAGACAGCCTGTGGGGAAACACAGGGTTGTTCCCTTTATGAATAAAGAAAGTCAGAAATCATTCCTAAGCAATAGCCCTAAGACCTTGGTTTCGATGTGCAAAACTCATAGGAAGTGATACATGTGTTGCTGAAGGGAAGAAAGCCAGCCCACTCATAGTCCTGTCACTTTATCCTAAGAAGTCCTCTAGTGTCAGCTTTGAACCATAATAAAGAGAGACTTGGGAGCGCTGCCCATATAAACAGTGCAAAGCTCATAAAAAAGGAAAGAACCGTAATTCCAATCACTGCCTGATCCTTCCTTTCATTGTACTTCATTTTAAACATTAGTTAACTTTCATTCTGTCGTCCTTTATGGAACAACGACAGCATGGTTTGCGCTGCAATGAAGCTTTTTGTCTTTTCATGCTGCAAGGGCAGCAAGGAAATGTGACAACTCAAATATGCATCCCCTCTCCCTGTCTTTCTCCCAGTCCACCCCCTACCCCTACCTCATTCTAATATCTAAAGCATCTGAAAGGAAGTGATGTCCATTGAAGAAACTGGAAAAAGACATTTATACAGTCCAGCAGTCAGGACTGTCACCATCGCCCTTGTCATATTCATACTTTAATCCTTCATAGAAGGCTTTATTTTTTGGCAGCTCCAGTGTCTGGGTCCATAGTCCTCCTTGTCTCTATTCACTTTTTTGTTTGTTTTCTTTGAGAACCTATTCAGTTCCCACACATCCAGGGATTTGCTTTCATGTGCTCCAAAAAGCCAAAATAACTTTGGATCTTTAGAAATACGTGACAAATGCCAGAAACGGTGAGAAATGGCGTTCAGGTGCAGAAATATAGTCAGGTAGAATCTGGGGGGGGGGGGGGAGAGAGATAGATGATTATTGTATACAGAAACTTTGCCAGGCTGGCATCGTTTCTGTCCACAATTTAATGAACCACATCCTAACACAAACAAATCAGTGTTGTTTTTAAACAATTTAAACATATAATATGCTATAACAAACTAGTTAGAGATTTGCAACTCCTTGGAATAGCTTAATTCCATTAGGCGAACAGTTAAAAACATGAAAGATTGAAGCACTTGGTTAACCCCATAATTAACTATGGCATAGCACATCAGCAGGTGCTAGGAAACCCAGCCGGATGGGTGAGATTTAAATAATATATTATTATTATTATTATTATTGTTATTATTATTTATTATTATTATGTCCTTAAGCTTGTGAATGCATTTTCCGCAATTCTAACAAGTATCTCCTAAGCGTTTGTGATGAGAAAAATCTATAAGTTCTGAGGTAATCTCTTGTAGCCAAGTTTACATGCATTAAAGATGGCTGCAGTATACTGATTGCCTCAAAGGACGGTTAAATCTTGAGAGAAAGTTTTAGAGAAAACTCAATTCATGTTTCCCAAGAAACAAAACAAACAGGAACATTACTTTTATTTGGTATGGGAATTTTGAGGACATCCATCAAACTAACAAAGTTAGTTGCCCTCGTTCTTGTATCTGAGAATTATGCACACAGACGTGCATAGATAATCAAATATCTACTAGGGAAATTTATTGTTTTTCTCTGTACAGATGACAATAATGTGATACGATGTGGGGAGGGAGCAAACGTAAGTTCTGGGTTCCCAGGGTGCTTTCAACGAGTTCTGCTCACGGAGATGCAAAAGGAATTTAATTATTCCCAACTGCTCATTTCATGCTGGGGCATAAAGACAGAAAAATAGAATTGGAACTGGTGGATGAAGGAGGAAATCAGCTACTTAAAGAAGCTATACAACTTCATCCAGATTACAATTCTGTCATGACATGTTTCTAGAGTTTAGTTGATGTGTCACAAACCTCTACACCCTCTGCACTTTCTGCTTTATTAACTATCATTACCAAGATGTGAAAAATGAGGAAATTCAGAGATAAGCTACAACAACATATGTTACAGTTGGTGTTGGCAGGAATTCTGGGTTTGCTTTATTCAGGAGAAATTATGATGTGCTGTTATTGAGCAGGAATTGGGTGGAGGGAGTCTTTAATAAGGACAAATGAAATATTGTTGCATAAATAATTATTTTGTCTTTCTTTGCCATTTCATGTTTTATATTATAGTGAAGGTGAAGTGAATCATTATGTTGCTCTAGTATAGAGTTATTTTATAATGACACTTTTTTTATTTAAAATATTTGTATGTCACTTTCCCATAATGCTCAAAGCAATTTACAAATGAAACATGTATGAAATGCATGTACAGTGGTACCTCTGGTTACGAACTTTATTAGTTCTGCAGGTCTGTTCTTAACCTGAAACCGTTCTTAACCTGAGGTACCAATTTAGCTAATGGGGCCTCCTGCTGCCACCATGACGCCGGTGCACGATTTCTGTTCTCATCCTGAGGTAAAGTTCTTAACCCAAGATACTATTTCGTGGTTAGCAGAGTCTGTAACCCGAAGTGTTTGTAACCCGAGGTGTTTGTAACCTGAGGTACCACAGTCTTTCCATCAGATAACTAATGAGAGAACTGCACACATGATCCCATGATACACGAGGTAGGGTTGCCATATTTCAAAAAGTAAAAACCAGGACAACTTGTTGAGTTGTTGAGCTTCTTCTTTTTTACAATTTTTTTACAATTTTTGATTGGCTTGCTCAAGATCCACATTTCAGAAATTCCCCACAGACATCAATTCCACCTTTGAAATCCCAGTAAGGTCCGGACGTATGGCAGCCTTGCTGAGGCTAAGTACATCTGGGGTTTGGTCCATGTGTGAATATAGGAACCACGTGTATGCCACCTTAGGATCATAGGCTAATGGGTCAGAACCCATAATAAGAACCTGGGCATAACAGCACCATCCACACTTTTGATGCCCAGCAATTAGCATTGGAGGTAGGACAGTGACGGTAGGACATAGCTATCATGTCTAATAGACATTGATAGCACCACCCTCAATGAATTTGTCTTATCCTCTTTTAATACCATCAAAGATGGTGGCCATCAGTACTTCTTATGGGAACAAATTCCAGAGTTTAGCTATGCAGAGTTTAACTTTCTTTGGCTGTTCTGAATCTTC
Source organism: Podarcis tiliguerta (assembly GCF_965153285.1). NCBI lineage: Eukaryota > Metazoa > Chordata > Lepidosauria > Squamata > Lacertidae > Podarcis > Podarcis tiliguerta. The sequence goes on along the minus strand of NC_139537.1, from coordinate 66,514,419 downwards.
TAACATTCTGCTTCATTAAATGCCCCTGAGTTCTAGTTTCATGAACACATGGGATTCCATGACAGAAGAATAGTGTATATGAATAAAACTAAATAGAACAAAAATCTCTTGATATGATATTATAGTGTGAGGCAGTGATTGAAAGCTGGTAGGTGTAGTATCATGAAATATTTTCTCATCCAAATGAGTAAATAGCTGATATGGTCACTTCAGTGCTTTCCAATATATTGAAGGGGTATTTTACTTAATATTCACAGCAAACTTTCCGAGTAGTGTTACCAAAGCAGCTTGGCATCCTCCTGTCCTGTTCCTTTAAAAAGATTTGTGATGTAAAGAACTTAGCAGCTGAAGCTTTTGGAAACAAACATTTTCTCCTCCTGTCCAAGCATAGTACAGTTATTGGAGTTGTTTGTGAAGTGAAGTTTGTGTTTGTGAAGTGAAGTGAAGTGAAGTGATGAACGCATAGCTCCCAAGCGAGTTTTGTGGTCCAATAGAGATTTAGCCAGAATCTCCCACAGAAGAGCATTTTAATTTTTACCTCACATACCCATAAGGAAAACACAGTAGATTTTAAAAACAGCATGAACATTGGGGGGAAGCACTCTGAAAACCATACCTCCTTTGGGATTGTTACTATATGTGCTCTGCTTAGTCACAGGAGAATCCTCCGCATATCTAAATTTTGTTTTAGATTATTATTATTCTGCTATTATCCTTCTTACATTTTGTGTACCTAATAATGGAGAATATATTCATTGTTCTGTTTTTACTTGAATTTATAGTAGGAAACCTATTACATCCTCCTCTCCAAAAGCTTTGAGATATTGGCAGTAAAGATCCTACTTACATGCCAGGGGCATTATTATTACCTTTTTGCAAAATGTATAATAGGTTTGTTGCCTGTGCATGCTAACTCCTTGCTTCTAAGTAAAGCTGAACAGAATCAGGCTGAAAGGTTGCCAGATTGTAACCAGGAGAAGGCCTTATACGACTTCCCAGTTCTAAAGTGTGTGTCCCTTTCATTCTTTCCAATATAGACTACAAAGCTTAAACCTGGAAACAATGGTATAGTTCCTTATATTTTCATCTAGTGACCCACCATTATGCACCTCATAAGTCTTTCCACCTCAGACTTTTTAAACTGCCCACTAATTGTCCACTGAAGTTCCCAGGTGAGTTAATGGCTAGGTCATTATTTCAGTTCCACTGAATTTGAAAGAAGTAATAAGAATGCTCATTGACCTACATAGATTCCATTCAAAGTTCAAACTCTTCATAAGTGTAATAAGATGCCTCCTTCAATGAAGACACACTGTCTCTTTCTCTCCCTCTCTGCTGTACTTTCAGAAGGGCAAGTCCAGACAGCAACCCACTGCTTTAATAGCCATATATTTGATGAAAAGATGGATTAGTTCTCAAACAGAAGAGGTGGGTGAGCATGTTCTAACTGTGGGTGGCATGGTAATTAAAAGTCATGAAAACTACACCCTCTGACAGATCATTAGACAAAACAGTATGTAGAAAATGTCTTGTCATGTCTAATTACTACAGCTGCTGTTGTACCGGGACATCGACTCCTGTGAAACCAGCAGGAATGACTGATTTTAAGGAAGATTCTCCTGCTATGTTTACATTTATCCTCAGGTGTGATGGAAAACATTTGAGTCTGATCTGCATCTACAGCTTGACTGGGGAAAGATTTAAAATGTTAGGTTAGGAAGGCTTAAGTAAGGCTTAAGATAAAGGGTGGAAACAGCTGAAGGATGTTCTTATTTCGGTTAATATAGCTGATATTGGAAAGCCGGGAAAGCTTTATATTGAAATCAGAAACAGAGCATAAGCTGTCAATGTTTCCCCCTTTTTAAGGGAAATTCCCTTATTCTTCACAAGAAAAAGGAAAGTTGACAGCTATGCAACAGAGATTATAAACGTAGGATCACTTGGATTCTGTATGAATGGGCAAAAATTGATTTCTTTCTATTTTTCCAATCTCCAATGGCAACATCAGTTTGGGATAGATAGATATATATATATATATATATATATATATATATATATATATATGGATGGAATCTCATGAAAATTCGCCAACAGGTAAAAGAAAGCACTTCTTAACGTAGTGCAAACTATGGAACTTGTTCCCACCGGAGGCAGTGATTTCCACAATCTGTTGTTGTTGTTTAGTCGTGTCCAACTCTTCGTGACCCCATGGACCAGAGCATGCCAGGCACTCCAGCCTGAGAAATTGGACAGGAGTCAGCTGAACTCTTACCCATTCGGGGAGGTTTTCAGATGTACTACACCAACTTGTAACATTCAGACATGTTGCCTCCTAGTTAACCACATGCATCTCCCTCAAAGCAATTATATTTTAGGCTACTGCTGCGGCAACCACATCCCTTGACATTAGATAGTGAATTACTGCCAAGTTAGGAAGAGCATTATCAACAAAACCATGTGGCTAATCCATAATTCCCTATATAATTCCCTCAGAAATAATCTTTATATTATTGTGTCAGTAAATTCACTGTTCCCTCCTCGATGGAATTAACACCCCAAGCATAGAAATGCATTGAGTGTTTTATTGATCTGGAATTGTAATATGCTTAAATCCTTGACCCCACAAACATGTGTGCCCAGTCTAATAATAATAAAAAAAAAAACTATCAGCACGTTTTAGTCATTTGAACTGTGCCAGAGCAGACTCTCTTAACATTGGCAGAATTGCTGGGAGCTGTGGATGCCCCCCCCCCCCACTTAAAGCAACAGTGGCTTCTTTAAAGCAAGTAGACATAGGCACCCACTTTCATCACCCCCCCAAACAAAGATAACCAAAGTGGTGGGAGCGGAAGAGGCTTTTCATGGGGTGAAAGAATTTGTGCAAAGAATCTCCTATTCCAGCTCACCCCTTTGGAAGTTTAACTTTGAATTACAGTTTCATTTTTCCATTGAGATTATTAATATTGTCCAAGCTGAATACCAGAGCCTGAGTCTTATGCTGTCAATTCCATTTAAAGTAAGAGATGCGTAAGTTTTTATATTTGGAATATTAAATTCTTTACACCACATTACTGTAAGAAAAGAAACTCCATATTTCCATGAAATCCCGCTACCATTTTGTACCACATTCCCTTTAAATTATATTCCCATGTAAATTAACCAAAGAAAAGTATACAACTGACTTAAGAAAATTGACTTAAGAAAATGTTCACATTTCTTTGCTAACGCTTAATGCTATATTTTGCAGAAAGGTTTCCTCTGTGGTGTAAGGATTAATAGCCATTGCATCCGATTTTAAGGTTGCAAAATATAGATGCCAAGACATGAGGCATATATCTGCTGATGATAAGTAATGGTACAGAACTGGAGAGGGTGGAAAGAATTGAAGCAAATTGAAAGATCTTTGATTCTCAGTTACTGTAGTCACTTAACCTTAAGCTTGAGAAGGGCAGATATAATTGACAGCACTTGGTGGTGGTCTCTTAGGAACATTAAACTGCTAGAAGTTGAAGCGTCATGGAGAACTGCAGTTCAGTGTCTTTGCTGTAACCTTGTTTTATTCCACATCTGTGTTTCCTTCCTTTTTCCAAAAATTAAGGAACGAAATATATAGCCACTACGGAAGATCTTGCAAGATTTCTTATTAAATCCATATCTAAGTGAGAGACAATTTCTAATTCAGCGATCACTAATGATGCCCAGAACTCTCCGAATAGGCCTAATTTGGCTCAGAATTTGGGCCTTGACCGAATCCAGTGCACAGACCTATTCTAGTAACTAGGGCTGCCATACGTCTGGAATTTCCCAGATATATCTGGAAAACAGCAGCGAGAAACAGAGTTTGGGCAGAAATCAATGAAATGTCTGGGAAAATCCAGACGTATGGCAACCCATGTCGGAAGTCCATATTTTGGCGAATTTCCTTAAAAATAGCTCAAAAACTCATGGATTTTCACTTTGTGGAATATGGCAACCCTACTAGTGACCCACATAAAAGCTAGGTTCCACTGCCAATTGTCATAATGGAAAAACTTCACAGGATGCATAAACATTTCTTAAGCAATTGCACCTCATGGGCTTCAGTTAGAAGTAAACGTTCAGTATTTTTCCTAATACAAACCAAGCGGATTCAAAAACATGATAGTTTAACATTTAAATGTCTTCTCACAATGTTAAAGTTAGGCTTGGTATCAGCAATTGGCCCCATTGGAACTGAAGGTTGGGGACAGGACTCAGAAGGACTCCTAACTCTTTGACCCCAAGGAAAAAAGCAGCTGAGTTGAATAATATGGAGGGGGAATTGCAAAACCACTGTTGCTATTCCCAATAAAATGGCATGGGTAAAATGACCTACTAATGTGACCTATGCTGGGGCCAGATGAGATTCCCTTCAATAAACAGACTTCAGAGGTTATAATTCCTGAATTTTCATGGAATAAGTCCTATTCAAATATTGCAATAACCCACATGTTTTCTTTTTTAAAAGTGTGAAGTGCGCGTAGAGTAGTAGCTGACCTTTAAAGCGCTAAACAGCCTCGGCCCATTATTCTTAAAAAGCGTCTCTACCCCATGATTCAGCTGAGGTCCAGCTCCAAGGGCCTTCTGGCGGTTCCCTCCCTGCAAGAAGTGAGGTTACAGGGAACCAGGGAAAAGGCCTTCTCGGTAGTGGCGCCTGCCCTGTGGAACGCCCTCACATCAGATGTCAAGGAAATAAACAACTATCTGACTTTAAATGTTTTTAATGTTTTATGTTTTATTGTGTTTTTATTCTGTTGGGAGCCACCCAGAGTGGCTGGGGAAACCATCCAGATAGGTGGGGTATTAATAATAATAATAATAATAATAATAATAATAATACCAAGTGAGAGAAACTGAGAAGTACATTTCCAACAGCATGGATGCTGCTATTATTATTATTATTATTATTATTATTATTATTATTGCAGCATTATTATTATTATTATTGCTGATGGAAACGTACTTCTCAGTTTCTCTCACTTGGTGATAACTTTTCTATCCATTTCTAATGGCTCACAAAGTATACTAGTTATGTAACAGCCCACTGGTTTCTGCTGGGGGAAAAACACCTGCATGGATAGGAATGGGCCAGGGCAGGGACCTCCAACATTGCAAGTCTTGTATGGTTACTTGAAGGAAAGGCCCCTTTTATACACTTGCCTCTCCAGAAATGCACTTTGTGTGTCATGAGACCCACCAATATATTTTTGTGTTGCAACCACTGGGGAAAATTTTTATTGACAGCTCAATGCAGCTTGTGAATTAGCCCTCAGTTCCAGCAACCACAACATTCTTTGCAATATAATAAATTATTTCGTCAAGTTATTTGGGGGCCAGATGAGCTTTAAAAAAAACCTGATAAGAAACAAATCCAATTTATTGTACTTAGCTGTTCAACTAATTATGGAGCTGTACTTTTTCCTGGCCAGGACTATTCTATTCTTGCTTCAGATATTGATTATCTTGTTGAATATTCATTCTAATATCTCACTTGCTACTATGTTTAAAGGATGGCACTTTTCATATAGAAATCCAGAAATCTCAGTGGTTGCCACAAAATAGACAGTGTTGACTTGTTTTTTCTAAATTCCGCCATTTTATTTTTCTGGATTAATGCTTCCTATCAGGATCTTTAACAGAAAGGCTTTAAAGAAGAAGAAGAAAGGATGGTTGATTCTTCATAAATACTAAAAGGTTGTTTTAATCTCAGCTAGAAATCTCTGATGGATAGTTTCAACTTAGCAAATTGCAAAATGGGAGTTTAAGCTACTCAACAAGACTAAAAGTTAACCTTCTAATTTGCTCCTAATCTCATTACAGCCCCAGAGGATATATTTGCCATAAAGGCAATTGAAGTTTTTGAACTTATCAGCAGGAGGATTTAAACAATCTTGTGGTGAGCAGCGTAGAGTAGCCATTGTGAGAATTTTGAAAAGGGTTTCAGGTTTAAGAGGAATGCCTGTATTAGTGTGTGTTGAACCTGTCACTCAAATTCTCATTAGTTTCAAGGTCAAATGATCTGACACAAATAATTTTGTGCACAACTGCCCTTTCTTTTGAACACTGTAGGAGTTTGACATCTGTAGTCTCTTTGAGCTGCCTTTAAAAACAAGAAGAAATTGGAAGGTCATTAGCAATTTGTAGTAATAAAATGACATTTATTCAGAAAAAAACCAAACAAATCATAACTCCCCTACCCAATTCAGCATTGCAAAAATTCCAGCACACATGGAAACCAAAAGAGCACTGTGTTCCTCAGCAGTGAGAATCACTAGCCTCAGTTTGTAATAACTCTACTGTGTCAAATATAATAATAATAATAATAATAATAAATTTTATTTATATCCCGCCCTCCCCAGCCGAAGCCGGGCTCAGGGCGGCTAACAACAATTAAATAATCAAACAATCAAATAATCAAACATTCTAAAAACATTCCATTATAAAAATTAATTAAAGTCAAATTAATGGCAACCGTTGAGCAAAATTCTGTGCAGGTTGCCAGAGGAGGGAGTCAGGCTGGGACCTGACCAAAGGCCTGGTGGAACAACTCTGTCTTGCAGGCTCTGCGGAAAGATGTCAGGTCCCGCAGGGCCCTAGTCTCTTGTGACAGAGCGTTCCACCAGATTGGAGCCGCAGCCGAGAAAGCCCTGGCTCTAGTTGAGGCCAGCCTAACCTCTCTGAGGCCTGGGACCTTCAGGATGTTTTTATTTGACGAGCGTAGGTAACTTTAGGAAATATGAACTATAATGGTTTACTTTCTTTCATTCTTTCACTAATATTTTATTGTTAAACCAGAGGGGCTTAACAATCCATCTCTCTTCACAGGAAACTCTGGGAATTGTAGCTTTGTGAGAGGAACAGGGCTCGCCTAGCAATTCTCAGCACCCTTTACAATTATTTGGAGGAAGCCACGACCATTTAAAGTTTTATTACAGTGCTTTAAATGTATGTATGCTGTGAATGTAGCCTTAGAAATTAAAGAACTGTCACAAAGGGAACAATGGAATGGAGGGGTGGCCACTCTCTGCGCCATAGGTGTAAACAAGACTGCAGCAGATTGCATAAAATGAGCATTGGGTAGGGCTTTTCTGATATCCATGCTTTGACTTTCTTTGCCAAGTCTGGCTTCCATATTACTGACATTTTGGAGTCAAGCAAAAATATTATAATAACTTATTCCAGTGGCAGATTATTGATATAACTGGTTTGGGGGTTTGGATGAACTGAAGTAGAATAACCTTTAATGAGAGCAACATCTATGAGTACTTGTGGGTTATTTTAAAATACTATTTCATAAAATATTTCAGTATTTATCATCTTGAGTGCATCACAGAAAGGTGATTTGGGGGATGGAATAAACAAATCAAGGTCCTTTGTTGGTTGCTTTCATAATTCCCCTAGGAAAACTCTCCATATCTAGGAAGACAAGCAAGGGAAGGTGCCCTTTTAAAATGTGGGGTTGGGGGGCTTTATTGGGTTGTTTTTATTCTGATTATGTATTTTGTCGTTTTATATTTTGATTGTATTCTGTGAACCACCCTGAGACGTCCAGGTATAAGGCAGTATAATAATAATAATAATAATAATAATAATAATAATAATAATAATAGACTTTCCCACCACAGGTGAATAACTCTAGTCCAGCACTTCAGTGTCAAGGCAACAATCTGATATCCCTCCCTGGAGGCAGCTGTTGTCCTAAAGTTTGGTACTTGAAGCAAAGGCATTTCTAGAAAGACGTTTGTGAAGAGACAATGGAACCAGAAGCAGAATTTTTGGACTTCCACAGCTCAAGATTTATGGTGGAAAATAGAACTGTGTGTGGTGGAAGCTGACACAATTCTTCTTTCCAGCTAGTGTCCCTTGTGACCATTAAATACAGTTACAAATATGTAGGTCAAAGGAAACAGCAAACCCAAATGTGAATTTAATATTGAATTGAACAGAGTGTGTGTGTGTATGTATGTGTGCGCACACACAACTTATTTATACTCCACAAGAAATGCCAGTATCATATAACCTTACTCGCAAAAGCTGCATCAACAGAAATACTGTGCTTCAAATCCCTCTTAAGTTTACAATATGGCGTCTGGTTTGCATTTCACCTCTGCCAAAAGGGATAAAACAATCTCACTCTATTCAGATTCTGTAATCATAAAAATAAACGTACTTAGTGAAAATAAAATACAAATCATGTATACAACTATATAATAAAAGTTCCTATTCCAAGCAGATCAGAGGCATTGTTGGTGTGTTGATTTTTATTTTATTTTTCTTTCATTGCAGTTCTTTTTCTTTCCCTCTTTTCTTTTGCTTTGATATGCTCCACTTTTGTAATTTTGTGCTGCAGAAGAGCCGTCATAGCACACAGTATACATCATCGACTTCTAGAATAAGCTCTATTATATTTAATTGCCTTTTTCATTGGCTTTGGAAGCTTCTCTAGCGTGTGTATGCGTGTGTACACGCTATCGTTTAACAAATCACTTCTTGTTCCATTTCAGACTAACCTTCAATTTCAACAGAGCAACCAGGGATTTGAAGAACTACTATATGTCTAGCTAAGAACTTGTACAGCTTAAACAGGATTTTTTTCCCTTCCTTCCTTTGAATAGCAGTAAAGGAAGCCATTTCACAAACCGCTTTTGAAACTCCCCTCAGATTCAAAGATGGTCTAATGAGTCCAGTATCCAAGTTCATTGTATATTAATTATCAGCCCAGTTTTCTGAGCTTCATCTTCAGGAAATGGGATGGAGGCTTTTATCACTTTAAACAAGTACGAGCCACATGCAAGCTCAAACTACAGTTTGTGAAAAAATACTGAATTGCAAAATGTTTTGTAATGTCTTTTAGTTTCATGGGCAACAAAGTGAATCTGAAGAGTCCACCTCTTTCCCTCTCACCCACAGGATTCTAATTGAATCAGAGGATCTGTACTGTAGTACAGTGCAACTTGAAGCCAGAATTCAATCTGGGCAGACCCAAGATGAAATAGAATAGGCCTGAGGAACCTATAGCCCTCCAGGTGGTGCTAGACTACAACTCCCCTCATAACTACAATTCACTTGAGCTTAGAGAAAAGGCCTAAGAGTGAATGATGAGAGCTTGAGTCTGGATGGTCATGGGTTCCCCAGCCCAAATATGATATAGGGTAGACAACTCCAGATGTTGTTGGTCTACAACTCCCATCATCTCTGACCATCAGATGGTGCAGATGTAAGCTGAAGCCCAACAACATATACTGTAGACATCACCACATTGGCTATTCCCGACGTAGTCAATTGGGTGTTGGACTCAGAGCGGGAGGCCTGGTCATGAAATCCTCTTTCAGCTTGATAACTCTTCAGACAATCACTGCTTCTCAGGCAAACCTATGTAAGGATAAAATGGGATGACACCCCCCCCCCATACGTGCCAACCATGAGCTTCTAAGAGGAAAGGGAAGATAACAATGTAATAAAATAAATAACCTGAACCTGCCTGAAAATATGTAGCTAAAATAGAAAATGATAATGCATATAGTGATGGCGAGTGGATCTGAGTGGATGCTTCTTATAATTCCAGAGTAATCTGCAGGTCATATTCCATTTACATACTGAAGTGGGTGTGAAGTCATCCTTGTTGTCACCCTATGGAACTGTCTTATGTAACTCTATGCCAGTGTCATTTATCAAAGAGCTGTGCCAGTTGGTTTTTCAGACATGTTGACAATCCCTCATGGTGGCAAATAGGTATGGTAAATCCTTGAGGGGGAGAACATCTGGGTCCAGTCAAGACTCATTTCAAGAAAAAGTCTGGAAAAATGTAAGGGGGAGTGGAACCATTAACTACATTGGCATTGACATCAAACAATATATAAACTCCTAATATAAGGTTAAAATTGGATTGCTTTCACTCATATAATAGCCACTCTGACATTTTTTTGTGACTTTCCACCTATTGCAATGGCTTGGTGACAAAACATGATGGAACTAAAAAATGGGGCCATTAGATTTTGGAGCAAGTTCAAGCTTTTCGCTGACAAGCTATTGCATTTCAGAAAGGGTGAGCAATATGAGCTGCCTAAATTGGCTAGAAAGTGCTTATGAGTGGTGGAAAAAGAAATCCTAGTAAACAAGCATTCTGTCCTAATAAAAGGCATTGCTTTGGGGAGTGAAATGTGCTAAACTGTTAAGGTACATGGTGGAAAGATTGCACTCTCTTTGGCTATGCATTTTAAAGATGGTGTGCTGCCTGGTAACGATGTGCTGGACTGGTGTGAGGCAATGGTTGGAGTGTTGGCCTAGGATCTGGGAGGGCAGGAGTCAAATTCACACTCATCCATGGAGCTCACTGGATGACCTTGGACCAGTCACTGTCTCTGAGCCCAACCTACACCACAGAGTTGTTATAAGGATAAAAATGGGGAGTCTCTTTTATAGGTCTAGGTATCTCCTCCCACATTCTGCTTAAATGGCAGCATTCTATGAAATGTTTGTGCTAGTGCAATGATTAGTGCCAGCACAATGGGGGGGGGGTGTTTTCAATGAGGATAACCAATCTATATGAAGGGTTGATTCCATTGTGTACTTGCAAAGAATCTATTCTCACTGCAGTGTCCTCTTGAGTGAACCTAACAGTATCACATAATTCCAGGGCATATACATAGTGCATGTGCCCACTGAACCAATGTCTTCAGTAACAAAAGTGACACCAAGAGTTTCAAGTAATGCAAAGGATAGCATTTGGTAGTAATTCACATTACTATTCAGAGCCCAATTGTGCAAGATCTAATGAAATGGTTATTAAATACAATCACACCCACTAAAGTCCACATAATGTATGACTTTTTTTATCCCTGAGCAATAGGATTTATGATCCCTCAGTAATGTTGTCTTAAGTGTCAGCAATTCTTTTCTAAAATAGCCTTTTCCAGCATTGTATGAAGACATTACACTGATATGCAGAGCATTAGAATTCACAGCATTGGTTAACTCTTCCGCCAAATTATTCTGATACGTAAGTAACAATGTGGCGATATGATTTATACTCAAATTAAGCTTCCAAAAATTATGCACCATTAAGATTCTGAACAGTCCACTCAATCTTGAACAATATTCTGATATTCATTTTGCTATGTCTCGTATTTTCTGTCTCTGGACACACTTAAGCAGTTTAGCATTGGCAGGAAAATATTTTGTTTCCCTTTTGCAACTTGGCAAGCTGATCAAATGTGCAGCCAAGAATGATATAAAGAACCTCCAACTGTCTCTGTTCAATTTGTCATTCTTTCATCCATCACATTTCAAGAAGATGGATGATCAGCCTTTTGTTTTTCATTAGATCCTAACCCAGATCATTCAAATAGGGAGGTGCTGATGCAGAACAGCAACATCCCTGCGGTGGGTCACTGGAAAACTAAATTTCCTGCTCCCATCCAGTGAGAGAACTTGGGTTTTTCAGCTGTCAGAACAGTGTATATTTTAATGAGGTGCTTGAATAAACAAAGCTACAGGGGGTTGGGTTTGTGTGTGTCTGTTAGTGTTCATTCACTCACAGCCAGCTTTTCTGTTATGTATGCATACAAGGACTCATGAGGATGTACATTCACAATCATGTATGTTACACTTGCTAAGGGCACTTTAACAAGTACCATTTGCACATGGTATCCATATTATGCTGGAATTTGTTACAGGAGTGATGGAGAACCTTTGGCCCTCCACATGTTATTGGACTCCCAGTTCCCATCAGCCCCAGCCAGCATGGCAAGCTGAACATCTGGAGAGCTATAGACTCCCTACTCTTTGGTAGTTTAGATCTAGGAAAAGGGCATCAGCTTACGCTACAAAGTGCTGTGCATTACATGGGTGAAGGGGTGAGCTCTCTGCCCAGCTGCACCTTCTGCATCCCCACCCACTTCCTCAGGGCATCAGTTTATAAGGCATGGGGAAGGAGCATGACCCTTAGTGGCAGTGATAGAATTTTGTCGACTGAGTGACAAGGGTAAATGGGTTGTAGCTCAATGAGAAAGAACACAAAAAGTTACATGTCCTATCCCTGGGTATGTCCAGGTAGATTCTAACTGAAAACCTTAAAAGGGGAGTGGGGTTATTGGTTTGTTCTTGTTTATATTATATGTTTTCTATCCTGTATTTTCATGTGAGCCTCCCTGAGATCTACACATGAAGGCCGGTATACAAATTTAATAAATAATAAAGCTGCTGTCAATATTGTCTATATACAGGGCTAGATGGAGCGAAGACTTGACAGGCAGCTCCCCATGTTACTAAGCTCTTGAATTTCCGCAACAGCCACAGCATCAGCAAAAATGTTGAGTGCTCTAGTGACTTCTTCTTGTTCAGCTGCTACTAGTTGCTTCCTGCCTGCCTATCATGCGCATCTTCTGAGTCTTTCAGTCTAGAATCATTCTAGACCAGAGTTTCCCGAACATGGGTGTCCAGCTGTTGTTTTTTTACTACAATTCTCAATATCCTGAACCACTGGTCCTGCTAGCTTGGGATGATGGGAGTTGTAGTCCCCCAAAACAGCTGGAGACCCAAGTTTGCAAAAGCCTGTAGACCAGCCTTTCTCAACCTGTGGGGCCCCAGATGTTGTTGAACTACAACTCCCATCACCCCTAGCTAGCAAGGCCAGAGCTCAGGGATGATGGGAGTTGTAGTCCAACAACATCTGGGGACCCACAGGTTGAGAACCGCTGCTGTAGACAGATAGCAACATGTTGAAGGTAAGGATAAACTACATTCCAGATTGAGGAGCAATACATTTTTGTGCGAGTTAGGTTAGTGCTGACTCAGCCTCTAACTCCCTACAGATAGAACATCTTCTGTAGGAGAATGCTTCAGCCCACAGCCCACCTCACCCTGGAGCTGTCCATAGTCCTGCTCTCTGCTTGGACTTGACTTGGACCAAACATTGGACCTCCTACTCCCATAGAACTGGATGCTGTGAGGATGAGGAGCTGCTTTTCTCCCAACCTCTCATTTCTAATTGGCTTAGGGAAGTATGGGGGAGGGTACCCTTGGGCCCTGGTGATATAATCTCATCTAACGTTGACCAAAAAGTGCAGAGACTGGTATTGGCAGGGATTCCCTTGGCAAGCCTTTGGTTCAGACTGATCCAAGCTGGGTGAAGATGCCCACGTGATGTAGAAAGGGGGAGGCTTAACTAGCCTAGTTCTTACTTTTTTGCTGGAGAGATCTGCATCATTCAATTTGCATTCATGGTTCACATTTTGCTGTTCATTGTGGATCCCTGGAATTAATAAAGATGTGGCCCTTTAGTAATCCCATGTCTGCCTCCTGTCATCATTCCAGACTGTAAGAGCCTTGGTAATTTATCAACAACTAGCATCAAGGATGTTTGCGTATAAGCCTACAGTTTGCTTGTTTTTATTAATATGAAAAGAACAATAAGCCATTGTTCTTTTAAAACTATTTTGAGTCACCCCATGGACCCTGAGGGCCTGGTGTTTGGAGTGGAAATATTGTGGATCTCTCTGCTGGTGTACATTTGACTTTAAGCAAAAGCAGAGAACTGTCACACATGAAAACATTCTTTAAAATCTTGTTGGAATCTCTATAGATGAAGAAAACAAAAGGCTGTGTGATCAACTCCATGTGCCCCAAACGGCTTTGTATGTCAAGGATGCCTGACAGCCCCCCGCCCTGCAATACACAGTGTATAGAAATCCAATTTTGAAATATAGAGAAGGGAGGTCTCATGAAGAAAAATGGCAAAAGGTGTCGTGACATATCTGCAGGCCCTTGCTAACCCTTAAAATATGCCTCTGGATTGCAGCCAGTGATTTCCCTACTGCACATTACAGATATTAACATTTCTGTCCCACCCCCCCACCCCCATATTCCCCAATGTCAGGCATATCCTGGCTAATCTTGAGGAAGTCCTCAAAATCCAGTTTAATTCCTATTTCGAAATGCTACATCCGGCCAAATCTTCAATTTGAAAGTAACATAAACATCTGGGTGCTTGCCAATGAGAAAAACATGAAAACAGAAGGCTTGATCCAGATACAGCCATGAGTGCAAGAATGCTGTGCAGAGCCTGTGCCAGCAGTGGTCATTGTTGGGCATCTGCTGGGACTTGTATCCCAGCAGGCGGTCCTCTGCCAACTCCTAGGGTCCCCTTTTCCCGCTGCTGCTCCTATTTGCTATCACTGCCTATTTACTTTCCCTCTCTGAGCTTGCAAACAGGGACAACAGCATGAGTCATTACCTTGGTTGAGTACAGAGGGCAAAGGTGAGTGAATGGGCAGTGGTGACTGTGGTGAGGAGAAGGAGGTCCCAGTTAAAGAGGGAGGCATGGAGCCAGCTGGCCTAAGAGCTCCCCAAACCTGGAGGTGCCTTTGGTGCTGTGAACAAGAAATATCTAATCAATTGTGTTGATGTGGATGCACATTTTGTACCTGTGTCAAGATGGCAAAGTTGCAAATACTCATTCAGAAATTGATATCTGTCAGGTGTGGGTCAGCAATAGAACACCTGGTGTCAGTGAAGTTAAATCTTTATTCAAAGAAGTCAAAACACCACAGGCTTAGTGATCACAGCAACTCTTCTCAGTAGGTCTTGGCTCCTTCCCCAGCAGCCTCTTTGCTCCATCTTCTTCATGTTCTGGGAGACCAGCAGACCTGATCACAACAGGAGGGGGAGACCCCCTGGCTTCTTCAGCACCCTCCCTCATCTCTGCCTCTTTGCCCCGCTCCTCTCCAGCCTCCGCTTCTGCGTCTGATTCTTGACGACTATCTGTCACAGTCTCTCCCTGCTCACTAATCCCTGTTGCCTCTTCAGCTTCTGACTCCTCCTCCAAGTCTGCAACATCTTTTCCCTCTGACTACTCATCATCATCTCACCACCAATTCCCTGGCTCTGAGCCTTCTTCCCCTGGGGATGCCGTTGGGTTTCCCCAGCTGGTGTCTCTCACCACTCCTCAGCATCCAGCCAGTCCATGACAATATCCATTATGTTTGTGACTTCCAGGGGCCCATGTGCCAGTGGTCAGCTAAGCCAGATACAAGGACTAGGCAGAAGCAGAGGCAAAAAATGGGCAGAGCAATGGATGTAGCCTTTGTACTGTAGGCTACATTTAAGCAGCCATGGACCAGAGGTTTCCACACAACCACAGCTCCATCCAGTAAAGCAAGGGACATAATCACAGTTCAGCAACCCATTCTAGCCTGGCAAAAACCAAGGAAGATATGGAGCAAAGCCAGTGGAGAAGTGGTGTCTAGGAAGAGTTTTGAGGGCTGGGTAGGGAGGTTGAAGAGCCACATTTCACACACACACACACACACACACACACACACCATCTCTCCCCTAAAAAAACACAGAACACAGAAGAAAAGAAGCACTTTCTTGACATGGAAATTAAAGAAACTCTGAAACCAAAAATGCCCAGTTAATTCTTACTGCATGTGATATGTCTTCCACGACCAGTTGTAATTCTTTATCTAGATCAATCAGCTTCTCTACCACCAGTACCTCCATCTTGCCTGGATTAAGCTTCAGTTTGTTTGCCCTCATCCATCCCAAAACCACTTCTAGGCACTCGTTCAAGTCTTCCACAACCTTAAATAAAGAAATAATAATCAGCAATATAATTTTCTCAGCTGAATCATTATCATTCTAAACCTGAAGAAAGTGTAATCCCCTCTCCTTCTAACATAAAACAGTCACAAAGTGAAAGATTGTCCTCCGACTTGCATTTCACATAAACAAAGCAGTTTCAGCTCCGAGCTACTGAACTTCTCACACATAAAATATACATCTGGTCTAAAACTGTCACACACTGGATGTTTCACTGCCTCTTTTTATATACCTTGATTCCAAAACTCTAAAACAATGTCAGGCTCACACTGGAATAAAATTTACATTCCTTTGTGCATAGCAAATTAAATTTCACTCCAGAACAAACAAGACTGACATTTTCAAAAGGCCCTTTTCTTTTGAACACATATATGGATTACACTAATTGGAGTCTTGTGAACCTCATATTCTTAGCGCCCCGTCAGTCAACCTATCCACTTTCCTCAATAAACATGCCTTTCCATTTACAAATAAAATTAAATCAACCTCATTCCCCATAGCATTCAATCAAACTTACAAAGATAAAATATCATACGCCCCACTGCTCTTCTGCCTTGCTATGTTCTGTAAAGTTGTCAGAAGCAAAGGTGCTTATGGATTCATGTCGTGATATTAATTCAGCCCAATATATCCAGAAGAGCAAGGGTATATTTTAGTCTATTTTTAAAATGAATGATGTGCCTAATGAGGAAAGGAGAGCTAGATTGAAGCATGGAGGACTTGAAGGAAATACAAAAGACCTGGAAACTTCTTTTGAGTCACTTCCCAAAATACACTGAGTTGCAATGGCTGAAAATAACTTTGGCAACATCGCTTAGATCACCATTGTTGATCGCTGACCTGGTCTGCATGCCACACTAAGCCAAACCATGGTTTAGTGCGAAGGAGCAAACATGAGCTCCTCCTTCGGTCCTGCTGCTCCTGCTCACTCCCAACAAACTATGAGCTCCAACCAAAGTTTGTCATTGGATTACCCCTTGTGATCTGTCTAGGGGAGATCTCGCACATTTGCTCATTCACTCAGCAATAGTTTGGCTTACCATTATGTGCAGACTAGGCCATAGTGCGTGTCACTTGGAAAACTCATTATCATTTGGTGCTAATCTCACTAAGAGATTATTCCAGTGAGCTGCAGCAATAAGAATAACTGAGTCATAGACTTATAGCATAGAACAGGGGTCAGCAACCTAAGGCCCATGGGCCACAAACGACCCATGGGGGTTGTTTAACCGGCCCATGGACCCCCACCGCCTGCTCAGGGACCCCTGCCGCTCCCATGTGCCACGCGAAACCGTTGCGAAGCAGAGCGGGGACCGCCTTCCGCGATACTGGCCAGCTTCCCATTGGCTGCAGGAAGCTCCTGCAGCCAATAGGAAGCTGTGCGCGCCTCCTCCACGCCAGAAGGAGCGCCAGAAATAGTGTTTGCACATGTGTGCATGCGCGCACACTCTAGCCCACCACGGCGTCTGTGGGACCGTGAACCGGCCCAAGCCACAAAAACTTTGCTGACCCCGGCATAGAACCACAACACTGAACATGAATAATAGACTTTAATAGAAACAAACACTATATTTATACAGCCATTTCTTCAACCATTTTTTGAGGTTTGTACTTGAAACATTAGACATGCACTGAATGCCTTTCTATTCTTATAGGGGGGCTTAGAAGTGGCGTCGGCATACATTTCAGGCAATACCATATCCATTTGGGGCGAGACCTCAGCCAAAATTGGTGTGATTTCACCCCAAATTCACCCTGGTGCCAGCGCTACTTCTCCACCAGCAGCAGATGCTGCAGGACACACAGTGGCAGAGCGGGTGATGCAGAGGGTGGCAAGTATGGCAGTGCTGGTGGCAGTGGCGGCGGCAGCAGGGTGACACATCCTGCTTCAGGTGATGAAGCTGGATGTGCCGCTCCTGCTCACAATCACCATGAGTGATTTTCCTGGCAGGGATGGGTTCTTGAAATAGGATAATGTTTCTTCCTGGACTGCATGGAAAATAGAAAGATGTCTGTGTGTAAGGCACTTGCATGTCTGGAATGCAGCCAACTGTATAAAGGTGAGATTCTTGCTCTCCTTAGTTTTGCTTCCTACCCCACTTTTGCCTCTGGCCAGAAATGGGCCACTGGGAGGTACAGAGCTACTACTATAGCTTCCTAGCAAATGGGTCACTGTTGCTTACAAGGAGTGAGAGGGGAGAGCTGGTGAGTTGGCCAGTGCAGTGCAAATGCATTGGCAGGAACCCCGCACTGGCCCTGTTGATGAATTTGCCCCATGCCAACCCCACAACCACCTTGGGCCTCCCTTTCTCCCTCCTAGTAGACTACAGGGACCTACTTGCTGAGAAGCTAGAGCAGCAGCTATTTGTCCCCAGCAAGCTGCTTCTGCCTTTGGTCCTTGCTCATCACAGGCCTGCAGCTTCCAGCAGGCTGCCCAGAAGGCGATGTGATAAAATGGAGGGTTTTGTTGTCAGCTTCTGAATCCAAATCAAGTTTGAGGAAACCTCTCTGTACATTTGTTAGCTGTAGACAATCTTGGCTCAAGCCTGCAGTTTAAATGCTAAAATCTCTCTCATGTTTTTAACTATATTTTCATTTGAATTATTTTCTAGGCTATTTTTGCTTTGCTGCTGCTTGGCTTGGCTAATTGCTAATTTAGAAAAAGTGATATTTCACTTCAAAACATAATTAGTAACCTTCTGTTGTTTCATTAATTTGTCCTCTAGATTAAAATTGGTTATTTATTTATGAGTCGCCTTTTACATACATCTTGAGGTGCTTTACAAACACACAATGAAAACAGCTAAAATAATTTAAAAAGCAGTACTTATAGTGAAAATAAACTGAAGGTAAATTTTAAAACAATGCAAAATGAACACCTAATGGAGAGGCCTTTTCATTCTGATGGCCTTGTCATCCATCCATCCATCCATCCATCCATGCACTCATTCCATAAACTCTGATTGTCTAAAGATCCAGGAACATAATGTATCTTTCAGTTGTTGTGTGTTGTCAGTGCCACAATACCATTTTCTGGTGCCACCACTAGGTGTCTGGGAATGAATCTAATCTTTGCTATTGATGGACCAGAGGAGAGTTTCAAATGCTAATCTCAATGCCCAGGTAGGTTCATATGGATGAATGTGGTACTTAAGATAATATGATGGTGTTGGAAACACATTGGATGGTAGTTCTGGTTCCTGATGATCTGTGACAAGTTCTGGTGGGAATCCTGTTTGTGAGTCACTCGTTCACTAATCCTGTCAACCAAATTCATTTATTTACATTAAAATGTATAGGCCACATTTCAGCTGACAAAACAACCAAGGCAACATACAATTATATTAAAAAATGCAATATGAAAACAACTTATATTACAGAAGCTGAGAAATGCAAACATTGTTTGTCACACCCTTCACAAAGAGAGGGAGAAAGGATGCAGATTTTGCAGAGTTAGGTGGTTTTTCAAGTAAGCTCCCCCAATTCTCACTTTTTATTGCACCTAAAATGGGTGAGGACCCCCCTCCCCCAAAAGTTTCAGTATCCAAGGAATACTGTACTCAACAGCAGTATGCAATCCATAGTAATGAGAAAAATATACAACAAAAATCACTTTGCTATCCTATAAGAAATCAAAGCATAATAAGCTAAGAGAATTCAAGCTAATAACAAGCTAACATGGATCCATTTCGCATGCAAGGCAGTACCAACAATATATCAGCAAGGAAATAAAAACTAGATCACTCCGTCAATTACAAGTTAAATTATTACAAGCAATTTACAAATAAATATATGGATGCATTGACTTTCTGAAATTAATCATTTCCCCCCACTCTTTACTACTTCTCCAGGAGTTTTCCCTTCAGACTTGGTTGTTCTTATTCTCCTTGGTGCTCCTCTTAGCCTCTAACTGTTTCATTCCCTTCTCAGACACATTGTTCCTTTGCTGATGCTCTGCTTTCACCTTTATCCAGTCAGAGCCCCAACTCTGAAACATTTTTCTCTGCCACTTCTCTGAAGTCCCAGTATGGGTTGGTCCATTTCCTCAGCACTAGAGGAGCCAGAGAATTGTGTTTCCCCCTTCTGTCCTTCATATTCTGTAACTTTCACAGGCAAATGATTGGCATGCTTCATTTGTGTTGATGCATGAATATGACTGTTGATAGTCCTCACTCTCCAAACTATATGCTCACTGGCTTGAAAGGCTGTTTCAGAAGCTTTTGAAACTCTGCTTTCATCTTAGTCATCTCAAATCATCCAAGACTCAAACTGTAGACTCTACGAAAGCTCAGAGGTTGGCTTGAAAAGCAGCAATATTCATTAGGTTCGCATCACATAAAATATTTGAGGAAGGACACCCTGAAAGGGAACCAAAGGGATTATGCATGTGTAGTGGATTTTTCTGGCCGCTAGGTGTCATTACATGCCCCACCATAGCAACACAGCAAAGTTTTCATGGGCAAAGATGGTGGAAGCATGAGCAAGTCAGGTGGAGTTTGTGATCTCAGAAGCAGTCTGTTGATAAGATAGAATGAAACATGATACAGTACAAAAGGGATTAGTGTCATATTTACCTGTATGCTTTGATCCTGGACTCAAATTCATTTGTGTGTGTGTGTGTGTGTGTGTGTGTGTGTGTGTCCTATCTGAACCACAATTATTCCATACAGATACCAAACACACAGGTTTAAGCTATGAAAACTCTCATTTCCACCTAATTTATTTTTATTTATGTGAGCCATCCAACCCACGGTGGAATCCACTATCCTACGCTATTTTATTGAGTGAACTGGATAAATTGGCACCAGGGTGTAAGCCAGTTTAAATACATTGTCCGTATAAAATATAAGTCTCGATAAGTTGGATAAAAGCTGTGGCTCTTTAATTAACCCACTATGTGTGCCCTTCTCTTTATTCCTGGCTGTAGGGGCAAAGGCCTTCATACAAAATCCAGACACAAAATTTTACAAAACTCAGAGTAATGAATAATTCCTCATTCACCAGTTCTACTTCAGAAACAAAACCAGGTAAGTCAGAACTTCAACATCCATGGAGAAATTTCTAGGGATGGGGAGAGTTTCAAAATTTGTCTCTGTGACTGTGCAGAGGTATAGATGTACAGAGCTGTACAGAGGTTACAGATGGGAGCTGAGGTCCAAAACATCTGGAGGGCACCAAGGTGATCTAGTCCAACATTCTTTACAAGAGTCCGGCACTTGGGAACCTATCAGAAATTGGCCAGGCCCATTAGCCCAGCGGTGGATTGTGGTCTACCTTCTTGCTCCTGGAGTGTGTGAGGGGCCTTGACAGATACAGACTTGTGGGAAGAGATGTACAATCAGTGGTATGCATGCTTTGTGTCCAAAGTGATCCGGGTTCAACCAGTTCCAGCATTGGGGAAAGACTCCTGTGTGAAACTCTGGAGAGCGAAAATATAGACAATATTGGGCTTGCTGGACTAACAATAAAAGGCAGCTTCTAAGGTTTGGTTCATTTGTTCCTGCAGAAGGCTTCAAACAGCGCTATATATATTTTTAATGATCTGAGGAAAAAACGAAAATTGATTGGCTTTAAAAGGAGCACTTGGCAAGTTATGCAATGACATAAATCATGCAGCGGTGGCAATTTCTTAGTGGTGGAAATCACATATTGGGAAAAGTTATAAAATGTAATACGGGGGGGGGGGGGGACACAGCAAAGCAGAACTTGTGCTACAGTTTCTGTCATCGAAGCTTAATGGGTAATGGTAGCAGTCAAAAATGAGACACAGCCTTCCACTCCATTCCTGCATAAGCCTGTAAAACAACTCGTCCATGCTTCTCTGAGGCCATGAACTGTTAATATTATGAATGTCCTCTATATTGTTTTCTTCCTGAAGTCTGTAATATTCTTGTAAAATAAGTCAGTAAAAGCCAGCATTTATTTCTTATCGCATTGGGATGAAGCAGATGCAAATAAAAATAAAATGCTATTGTATGCCATAACTGTAGAATGGGGCTTTTTGGAGACATAATGCTCATAAAATGGTTTAAATGCAAAACAGTGCATGCATTTCATTTGCATTAGCAAACCTCCAAATGCTAATCTCAAGAGATAAGTGAAATTACAGTTGATTGCATCCATAACTGGCTGTTATGCAGTGTTTCTCAGACAATCAGGAACCCAGCAGCATAACATGGTCTCGTACAGAAGCTATTCAGGGGTCAGAAAGCAAAGCTTTATGAATTGGGGTAGAGGGAAAAGATTATGAAGGATAAGAGGATGATCTTCCATATCAGGTTTTATGGCATCATATATTGCATGGATTCAATCTAAAAGATTATGCTATCCATATAGGCAGCCTGGAAGGAGAAAGCAATAAGGCAGTCAACATGTGCTTTTCTGCTTTGTATGACAAAGTGAAGGGAATGTGACACCTTCTTGAATGAGTTCAAGTTCTTGTTATGTGTGGGGTTTTTCAAGTAGATGATATAATTTTCTAGCCATGAATACTATTTCCTAGGATATGGGCTGTTTCTATAAAAATAAAAAAAGGAGGGGGAACCAACATGCATACTTCAGCTTATAATTACAATGACAGAATCATGGAGAGGAAGAATAACATGCTGGAAAGCTCCCCACAATATTTCTAGTCCAAAGGTTGCTACTGGTCCAGCGTTCTGAACATGAAGAATGTCTGCCCTAGCTTTTTACTGATATCCCTTCTTCATGGAAAGTGCTTCAACAGCTTTTCTAGGCTGCCGATTCTGTCGTTAATTTTTAAAGCAAGTATTGGGAACTTGTGGCCCTCTGAGTGTCCCTAGACTCGAACTCCCATCAGCCTGAGCCAGCACAGCCAACAGAGAAGGATGATGGGGAGTTGTATCCCACCAACACCTGGAGGAAGACAGGTTCTCCATTTCTTTTCTTTTAACTAGGGCCTAGTTTTGAATTATGGTGCTGGAGGAGACTCTTGAGAGACCCATGGACTGCAAGAAGATCAAACCTATCCATTCTGAAGGAAATCAGCCCTGAGTGCTCACTGGAAGGACAGATCCTGAAGCTGAGACTCCAAAACTTTGGCCACCTCATGAGAAGAGAAGACCTCCTGTAAAAGACCCTGATGTTGGGAACAAGGAGAAGGGGACGACAGAGGACAAGATGGTTGGATAGTGTTCTTGAAGCTACCAGCATGAGTTTGACCAAACTGTGGGAGGCAGTGGAAGACAGGAATGCCTGGCGTGCTCAGGTCCATGGGGTCACGAAGAGTCGGGCACGACTAAACGACTAAACAACAACAACAGTTTACATGTCTATGGATTAACTTATTTCTGTTAATGAGCCATTACTGATGTAACATTGCAGGCAGAATGTTTGCATCCTCTCCTGGTTATAAGAACCCATTAAGCTGTGCTAGGCCCATGGGTCCACTGAGCCCATTATTGTTTATTCTGGTTGAAGTGGCTCTCCAGGGCCTCAGGCAGAGGTCTTTTCCAGCACCTTTGAAAGGGCTATGGTGAATTGAATCCTGCAAAGTATGTCTTCCACTGAAATCCATAGTGGTCCATAAAGGTAAAGGTACCCCTGACCATTAGGTCCAGTCACGGACGACTCTGGGGTTGCTCCCTCATCTCGCTCTATAGGCTGAGGGAGCTGACGTTTGTCCACAGACAGCTTCCAGGTCATGTGGCCAGCATGACTAAGCCACTTCTGGCGAACCAGAGCAGCACACAGAAACGCTGTTTACCTTCCCGCCGGAGTGGTACCTATTTATCTACTTGCACTTTGAGGTGCTTCCGAACTGCTAGGTTGGCAGGAGCTGGGACCGAACAACGGGAGCTCACCCCATTGCAGGGATTTGAACTGCTGACCTTCTGATCAGCAAGCCCTAGGCTCGTGGTTTAGACCACAGCACCACCCGCGTCCACACATTAAATCAATCAACAGTGGAGGCTAGTCCATTAGGGCTAAGGGGGAACTGCCCCAACCACCTCAACCAGCCCCCAACATGCCTACCTTCTTTCTTATAACCAGTCCTTGGGATGGGATTGCCTTTCAGCTTCCTCTTCCTTGGTCTCAGTGTTGCCCTTTGTAGAACTTGGCAGGAAGGAGGATAGGGACAAAACTAGAATTAGTTGACTCTGCCTGTCATTGGCTCTAGCTACTTTTACTATTGGGATCTTGCCACCCCTTTCCTCCTTCCTTCTTTCGCTACTGGGAGAAAGTTGAGATGCTGGCCTACCACTGCCAGCAAGAGACAGCCCACTACCCCCCCCCCAATAAGTGTTGAAGAGCTGGGTTACATAGTTCCCAGCTGGAGACTGCATTGGACCAACTTTCCCTCTTGTCTGCCTCATGGGCTCTCTCTTGTGGGCTCTTTCTTGCTGGTGATGGTAGGCTAGTGACTCAACTTTCACCAAGCAGGGAAAGAAGGAAGGAGAGGAAAGGAAGCAGCAGCGATTGGAGCAGGACTGCTCCACTGATGGCTCCATCTGCAACACTCAAACATCTGGCAAAAGCCTCCAGCATGGAACCCCATGTGGTGAGGCAGGGTCTCTCCTGCTGTCAGTGGTAGACTGATATCTCAACTGCATAGCCACAGTGTAACTTTCAAACTCTCCTATTTAAAAGATGGGCAGCTTATTTTGCCTAAAAGTAATGAGGCTATTCTGAAGCAATTTGTCTGTGGATTTCAGCCATACTTTCTGAGGATTTCAACCTTATGAACATCCTATTGTAAAGCTTTGCATTGACTGTTGACATTTGTGCATCTGATGAAATTTGATAATATTAATCAAATATTCTGGAGGAATCAAGTTTATTTGCACAAAGCAAAATACAAACTTTATTAAGAAATTTTTTTACAAGAGGCTATGACATGGCTAATGCAATCATCCAAAACAAACCCTAGCATGTTCAGATGGTCAACAAGTGCATTTGTAAATGTAAAAGGTTACAACCATTTAAATATACTGGATTGGATCGAGCTGATGAAAAGCTGACTCTATTTAAAGTTCATAGTGAAAAGTCCCTTTAAATATGTAAGGGGCTCTTTCCGAAATATTTTTTGTGGCAGTTTCTTGTGACAATAGGAACAATTTCATGGGCATTTTGATTTTTCAGTCCCTGCATGGGAGTTTGCATGGGAGTTACTTAATTGCTTCCATTGGTTTCTGTTGTTATACTTCTTGAAATAGTCTTTGAACAACTCACTGGCCTGTAATAGACCTCTGGTTCACCTGGAATCGTTAGGGCAGAGGAAGTTATTCCCCCCCCCCCCAATAATTATGCTTGCCTGACAATTAAAGTTTTGGCACAGGTCTTTGTTCATCCACCCACAACGTCTGGAGATGTCTGGAACAGGCCTTTTTGAAATGTTGTTTAGTTTTCACACTTGGATGGTTTTAAGTCCCTTATTCCTTTTTGTGTATATGTGGCTAACGGATGTATTCATTTGCTTCTTGTTCTGCCAAGCAACAGAAGAGAATGCAGAGCAGAAACAGGCTGGAGCCTTCACTGGTTCAGGGCCCAGGTCATTACTGTTTCTTATAAGGACCTAAGAAAACTTTAAGCCAGGAAGCTTCACCTCTTTCATGCAAGGAACCACAAGATGTATAAGCAAGAGATCTTGCCAAAATGACATCTTCAGAGCAGCATTCTGCAGCATTACAGCTCTAGTTTGTTATACTAATTAGAGCCTCAGGTTATGCACGGTTTTTAAGAGTGTGGATGTAAATTTTGCTCCAGTTCTTTTGGAAGCTGTGACTTTTCAAGTCTTCATTTTCTTCATCTGTTCAGGATCAAAAGTTATTTTGATCCCAAACAAGTATCTGTAATGTAATCTTTATAAGAGGTTGTGAATCATTCTGAGTTTGCAGAATCTAAACGATAACATTAATTTTCTTTTTCAGCCCCACTTATCTTTGGTAAGCATAGCAAATCGTCTATCCCTTTAAAAAAAATTAAAAAACTGTTGATGGGATCACTATAAAACCTCTCAAAAATAACATGATTTCATACCTGGTTAAAAGTGGCTAGCACTACTTTTTAATGGGCGGGGGGCAGCTTTGAAACATGGATGCTTTGCTAGTGAATACTGTTGAGCTGAGCTCAAAATCAGAATTTATCCAGGACGCAACTGCACTGATGCAATAGACCATCAGCTACAAAGTCTTGTTAGATGGTAGACAGCTATGCAGGCTGGTTTAAGGTATTTTGCTATGCATAATTCCTTCTGTCCTGGATCTAAGGACTGCCATACCCCAGGCAGCATAACATTTCATATGAATTATCAACAGTTGTGCCACCATCAAAAACCACAAAATAATCTACATAAAAAGAATTACTCAAAAAGCCAAATGGCAAATGATAGATTGTCACTTATATGCATTAAATAAATTTAAAGGGGGGCAAGATTTGCCTTGCATTCATATCTCTGTGTATTTGCTGTAAAACCAAGTGAAATGGGTGGCATTCAACACTATTCCTCCTCAGAGTAGACCAAATTAATGGACATCATTCTTCTGTATCTTATTGGATTATTCTTGGTCAGAACTAGACAATGCAGGATCTCCTATGGAAGTCGCCCAAGGAGATGCGAAACAGTGTCCCTTCTCTAAGATGTCTTGACCAAGAATGATCAACAGTTCTGTTAAAATAAAATGAAAACTCTCTGATAGCATGTACTTCATGCATGCCCACACTTCCATCTCTATTTATTCTATACATACATACATACATACATACATACAGTGGTACCTCGGGTTAACAACTTAATTCATTCTGGAGGTCCATTCTTAACCTGAAATTGTTCTTAACCTGAGGTACCACTTTAGCTAATGGGGCTCCTGCTGCCGCCACACCGCCGCCGCACAATTTCTGTTCTCATCCTGAAGCAAAGTTCTTAACCCGAGGTACTATATCTGGGTTAGTGGAGTCTGTAACCTGAAGTGTCTGTAACCTAGAGCATCTGTAACCCAAGGTACCACTGTAAAACTTTTAACACATTGAGACAGATGGGGGGGGGTTAAAACTTTGCTCTCATGTGTGAACTTTGCTCTTGCGTGTGAACATTCAGCCTGTTGAAATCACCAAAGCTATTGTGACTGTGAATACAATAGTTTTCTCTTATTCCTAATTCATTCTTGTCTGTTTGCTTTTGCTCTTTTTAAAAAAAACCACCCTGAAAATAATGGAGTGACATGACAACATGCAGAAAGGCATGCTTTGCCAAGTATCTTATTCCAAACTTGTAACATTTGGTTTAATTTATAAATGGACATTATGCCCTCTATAAAGATGCTTTGTACTGCTTCTGTGAGAATTAGTGAGAGCCTAATGTCATACATTCTCAAAACAGATTTATAAACCCGACCTACAGGTGAAAGCCATTTCATTTGCCTTTTTACCTGGCAGTTGGGAATCATTTATGTTGGGGTGGGGGGAAACAAAAAACAAACAAACCATTCTTTTAGGAGGCGTCATGGGGATAAAGTGTAACTTTTGCTTGTACATTCATTCTGCTCATCCAAAAATAATCTGTGGCCAGATGGCGAGGGTGGAGGAAAGCGACATATAAGCCAGAAAAAGCAGACTGACATTGTTTCTATAAAAATATGGGCTACATGTAGCAATATAAAGACTTCTTTGTTCAACATAGACTGTAGACTGATATCTGTGGGGGGAGTTCGAATGGTTGAATGGCTCCAAAGTAGCACGGATCTTGTAGCTCGATTTTAACCTTGCTTCCTAAACATCTTCTGCCAATGGTTGCTGGGACTCATTGGTACAGGTAAGGTGCAAGTCAGAACCAGAGCCAATGGCAAACAGAACCAATTGGTTTTGTCTCCATCCTCCTCCCTGTTTAGGATCCATGCCAACATTTCTATTTAACAGATATAAAACTGAGGCAGAACATGGACCCTGCGATCATCATCTGAGGTCCGGAGGGTGGCATCATGAGATACCATCTTTTCAGTGGTTGCTTCCCACTTGTGGAATGCTCTCCCTGAAGAGGCTCATCTGGCACCATCATTGCATGTTTCCAGGCACCAGGCAAAAGCATTCCTTTTTAATGTAATGCTTTGATTGACTGCTGGTTAGACTAACGCTAAGAATGTGCATTACCAGTTCCATAGAACAAAATGTGTTGCCTTATTAGAATCCTCCTTTTTAAATTACATATGTGAAATGTTTTTTCTCAAAAATAGATGTATTTGTATTGTAATGAAAACTTGCTTAAGGGGAAAAAGCATACCTCTTCCACACTCTTATTCATAAACAAGACTTTGTAGTGTTTAGACGCAGTGCTTCAACTTTTATTTTTATGTTTTTGCCTTTTCAAATCCTGCAGTGAACGCCTGTCTGCCGGCTGAGACCCATGCATAATTTCCCAGTTTGCCCCAATCTTCAACTTCTAGGAAGATTCAGGAACTGTAGCAGGAATTACATTACTTGATTGTCAGATGTTCTCATCGTACTGGCCTCAACCATACATGAACTTCTGTCGCCCTTGAAGTTTACAAGTTAATGAGATCAGTTATGGGACTTCCGGAGGCGGCGCGAAACCGTGATGGCGGACCTCTTCGAGCTCTGAAGAGGGGCACCGCAGAAAAGGGTTGTTTCGCTACGGCGCAGCGGCAACCCATTAAGAAAAACCACGGACAGAGAGAGTCCGTGGCCGTGGGACTCGGCGGGCACCTGGAGCGACCCCAAATTCGCGGAAGGGACCCCGTAAGGGGCTCCGGAGTGAAGGAGGGGGAGCGGTGCTGTGAGTTCATCGCTCTTTCTGCGGAGGCGAAGCCGCGCGGCTGTCACGGATGAGCGCTGACCTTTCTTCCAAAAAATACTACTCTGAAACAGCAAACCCGTGAGTAAGGACTTAAGATTTGTTACAATAACTTGAAGAAATTTGGCTGAAACCGGGAGACGAGAAAGAGGAAGTCCGTCTTCCGGCACTGCTTATAAGATCAAAGCAGACTGTTTAAAGAGCGGAAAGCGCTGTGAACAGGGAAGCTTTAAGGCTTTAAAGTGGGACTTTCGTGCACACTTGAAATTCTATTCTTAAAGGAAGAAAAAATACAGTTTAAATTGGACTTGGAGCGGTCCCCCATGGGGCGAGGGAAGACTCTAACCCCAAATCTTCGGGTGGCCGGGTGAAGTTGCTTGACTGCGGAACTGTTACAAACTTCCAGATACTTTTGTAACTGAAGTGCAACTTTTGGGCTTACTTAGTTTGAGTGGATACAATTGCAGGCACCTTGTTGGAACATTGTTAAACGTTTTAAAGTGCTCTGCAGGACTTTTTTCTTAGTGTTTTGGAACTAACTTGCTTTTAAAATTGTTTTTGAAAACGGAAACTTTAATGGCGGAAAAGTTACCTTCTTCTTACTAACTTTTGGTGGCACTCCCCCTAGAGGACATTGGATAACAAAGGCCTGGGAAAAGTTTTTTTGCTTACTTTCTTTCTCCAGACTGTTTATAAATTTGGACTTGTCTTTCCCATGGGATTACAACATCTGACCTTGAACATTGACTGATGAGTGGTACAGGAAAGACAAGAGCAGCCAAAGCTAAGGAAGTTAAGGAAAAAGAAAAAGCAAAAAAGCAGGCACAGCTTTTGCAAACAACTTTAACTCAGGGACGTAGACTATCAGTGCCTGCTGTGCTTGCAACACAAAAAGTAGAAAGTGAAAAGCCTGAAAAATCTGAAGAGGAAGATATGGCATCAGGAGGAGCAGAGGCAGTACTGAAACAAGTTTTGGAACAATTGTCAACATTAAATCAAAAAATTGATAACCAATCAACAAAAATTGACCAAGCTACATCCTCGATCCAGAAATTGACAGATCAGGTTTCCCAACACACCCAAGCAATTGAAAAATTGCAAGGAGCAACGGAAGAGAACCGTAAATTGGCAGGGGAAGCCGTTGAAATTGCAACATCAGCTAAAAAAGAGGTTGAGGAAGTTAAAGCAGAAGTCAAGCCTCTGCATAAACAGATAGGGGACCAACAAACCTATCTCTCTTTGGTGGAACTGAAAAACCGGGAGACTAATCTTAGGCTTAGGGCGGTCCCAGAAATCGAACAAGAAGATTTGATTGGATTTTTGACAACAGAATTTTCAAAGTTCTGGGGCTTAAAAGAAGAAAGTGATTTTAAAATAGTATCGGCTTTTCGACTGGGAAGATTGGTAAGAAAAGATAGATCTAGAGACTGTCTAATAGCTTTGAGATCAAGAGAGGAGAGAGACAAAATATTAGGCCTACACTTCAAAAACTCAATTGAGATACAAGAGAAAAGGGTGGAAATCTACCGAGATATTCCTAAACAGCTATTGGATCTGAGAGCCACCTATTCAGAATTGGCTAAGTTGTTGAGACTTAACTCAATCCCTTATAGGTGGGAGTTCCCACAAGGACTATCATTTACTTACAAACAGAAGAAGGTTAAAATAAGATCACTAGAGGATCTACAAAAGTTCCAGCACGACCACGGAGAAGATCTCCAAAAAGAAGCAGCAGCCCTTTGGCCTATACTTAAACCAGGACCCACTCTGCCAGCAGGCGGAGGGACGCCTAAATCCTCGGAATTAGAGGAAAAAGAAGATACACCGCTCTAGGTGTAACAGAATAGTTCAGGATGTCTCTGCAGCTACTCAGTTGGAATATAAATGGCGGAAATTCCCCGGAGAAAAGAAGGAAACTGTTTCATATATTGAAGAAAGAACAATTGGATATTATTTGTTTACAAGAAACCCATGTGACCAGGCTCCACAGGAAAGTTTTGGTCAACAAAAGACTAGGCCAAGAGTTTATTTCCTCAGACAAGGTAAAGAAAAGAGGAGTGGTGATTTATGCTAAGGAGAGCCTGATACCTAAATTTTTATTCAAAGATGAATATGGAAGAATTCTGGCAATTGAAATCCAGACCCAAGGAGAAAAAATATTGATACTAGGAATTTATGCTCCAAACGACGGGAAATCAGAATTTTTCAAGAAGCTGCATGAGACGCTGCTGGACTATCTGGACTATGCTAACATCATAATGATGGGAGACATGAATGGAGTGGTGTCTACACATATGGATAAGTCTTATAACCAAAATCTAACATCAGACGGCAGACTGCCTAAAACTTTTTTTGAAATGACTGACAATCTGGATTTGATTGATATATGGAGGACAAAGAACCCCCTAGGTAAAGAAGGAACTTTCTTCTCTGAGGCCCACCTGTCCTGGTCAAGGATTGACCAAATCTGGACCTCCAGGGGGCTGGCACCCAAGACTAAAAAGGTGGAAATCTGCCCAAAAACATGCTCCGACCACAACGCTCTGAAATTAGATCTCAGACTTACTCAAACCGGTTCCTTCAGATGGAGAATGAATGACACTCTTTTAAGAGATCAAGAGATTGTGAAAAAGGCCCAAAAAACATTAAAGGACTATTTTGAGATAAATTTGAATACTACAGTAGAAAAAAGAACCATCTGGGACGCAAGCAAAGCTGTCATGAGGGGGTTTCTGATACAACAGAATACAATTAAGAAGAAGCTCTGGAATGGAAAGAAAGATAAAATACTGGAGAAAATACATCAAGGAGAGAAAAAATTGAGAACTAAACCAAAGTCAAAGGATCTGTTGAGAGAAATTAAATTCCATCAAGCAGAATATTCAAAATTGATTAATCAGGAGATTGAATGGAAAATAAAACAGATGAAGCAAAGATCCTTTGAATCAGCAAATAAATGTGGAAAGCTGCTAGCTTGGCAGCTGAAAAAAAGACAAAAGTTGAACACAGTTACAAATCTAGAGATTGAAGGAAGAACGGTGCAGAAACCAGAGGAAATTAGGAAGTGCTTCCACAGATATTTTAAAGAACTTTATGTACAGGGGCCTCAGAAAGAATCAGAGATAGATCATTTTTTAAAGACAAATGGACTATCAAAAATAACTCAAGATAAAAGATCAATCTTGAACTCTACAATAACCACCCAGGAAATTGAAAGTGCCATTCAGAATATGCAACTAGGCAAATCTCCAGGCCCGGATGGGCTTACCTCCAAATACTACAAGACTTTGAAAGACTATTTAACACAACCCTGGTTGGAGGTATGCAACCAGATCATGGATGGGAAGAGGGCACCAGAAACGTGGAAAGAAGCGTTCATCACATTGATACCTAAGATAGAATCTGAAAAGACTCAACTCAAGAACTACCGCCCCATCTCACTCCTGAATGTGGATTACAAAATATTTGCAGACATTTTGGCAAGTAGACTTAAAAAAGTTTTAATTGAAGTAATTCACAAAGACCAAGCAGGCTTTCTCCCTGGTAGACATTTATATGAGAATACCAGAAACATCATCGATATTTTGGAACTTTTACAAACTGACAGGAACACAAGGGCGGTGTTAATTTTTGTTGATGCGGAGAAAGCATTTGACAATATATCTTGGATGTTCATGAAGAAAAACTTGGAAGGGATGGGAGTGGGGCGGGGGTTTGAAAATGGGTTACGAGCAATTTATTCAGAGCAAAAGGCCAAATTAATAGTGAACAATGTGGTGACGGAGGAGTTCAAAATTGAAAAAGGGACACGACAAGGGTGCCCTCTATCCCCTCTTTTATTCATTTCAGTCCTGGAGGTGCTATTGAACATGATAAGGGAGGACCGGCTGGTACAAGGGATAGAGGTCGGAGTGAAACAATATAAACTTAAAGCTTTTGCAGATGACCTAGTTTTGACATTGCAGGAGCCAGAATCCAGTACAAAAAGAGTTCTTGAACTTATATCTGAGTTTGGTCAGGTGGCGGGGTTTAAGTTGAACAAACAAAAAACCAAGGTTTTGACCAAGAATTTGACACTTACAGAAACAGAGGGGTTTCAGAGAGAAACAGAATTAAATGTGGTAAAGAAAGTGAAATACCTAGGGATCTATTTGTCTTCCAAAAATTTGAATTTATTTAAGGACAATTATGAAAAATGCTGGTTGGAAGTAAAGAAGGATTTAGAAATTTGGTCAAGATTGAAACTTTCCTTGTTGGGAAGGATTGCAGCAATTAAAATGAATGTATTGCCGAAAATGTTATTCTTGTTTCAAACCCTACAGATCGTGGACAGAGAGGAATGTTTTGGAAAATGGCAGAAGGATATATCTAAGTTTGTCTGGCAGGGCAAAAAGCCCCGAATAAAGTATAAAATATTAACTGATTCAAAAGAAAGAGGGGGGTTTGCCCTGCCGGATTTGAGGTTGTACTATGAAGCTGCAGCCTTCTGCTGGCTGAAAGATTGGTTTTTGCTAGAAAACACCGACGTCCTAGATCTGGAAGGTTTTGATAATGCATTTGGTTGGCATGCATATCTATGGTATGACAAGGTTAAAGTTCACAAATTGTTTAAAAGCCATATTGTCAGAAAAGCGATTTTTGCAGTCTGGATGAAATATAAAGACTTATTAGAGAGTAAAACACCGAGGTGGCTATCACCGGTGGAGGCCAAAGCTCGAAAAAGACCCAATATGGAGGCCTATTGGCCGAAATATTGGGAATTAATTGAAAAAATTGGAGACGGTTGGAAGTTGCA
Organism: Podarcis tiliguerta; assembly: GCF_965153285.1. Classification (NCBI taxonomy): domain Eukaryota; kingdom Metazoa; phylum Chordata; class Lepidosauria; order Squamata; family Lacertidae; genus Podarcis; species Podarcis tiliguerta. Next base: position 66,481,240 of record NC_139537.1, on the reverse strand, counting down.
GAGCCAGGACAAATTAAAAAACAAGGTGCGAGATTGGTTACATTATGCTCAAATTCAAGAGGTTTTTAAAATGGATAAAAAGGTTGGTTTCCAGGAGGGGAAATCGAAACTAGAGACAGAATTGTTAGAACCAAAGACCAAGAATTTATCTAGAATGTATAACTTGCTGCTTATGTGGAACACACAGGATGAGACAGTTAAATCTGCTATGATAAAATGGGCACAGGATGTTGGACATAATATTATGTTTGAAGACTGGGAAAGGTTATGGAACACCGGAATGAAATTCACGGCATCTAGTGCCTTGAAGGAAAACATTATGAAAATGATATACCGGTGGTACATGACCCCAGTCAGGTTAGCCAAGATGCATCACCTGTCTGACAACAAATGTTGGAAGTGTAAGGAAGCAGAGGGGACTTTCTTCCATCTCTGGTGGACCTGCCCAAAAGTGAAGGCCTTCTGGGAAATGATTTATAATGAATTGAAAAAGGTATTTAGGTATACCTTTCCTAAGAAACCAGAGGCCTTCCTGTTGGGCATGGTGGACCAGAAAATGTTAAAGAAAGATAGAACTTTGTTTATGTACGCTAGCACAGCAGCAAGAATACTCATTGCAAAGAGTTGGAAGACACAAGATTTGCCCACGCTGGAGGACTGGCAGACGCAGTTGATGGACTACATGGAGATAGCTGAACTGACCGGCAGAATCCGAGATTTGGATAAAGAAACAATTGAGGAGGACTGGGGAAAATTTAAAGATTATCTGAAAAAATATTATAAGCTGTATGAATCCTAAGAAAGTGCATGATTAGGAAACGATAAGCTTCTGCGAATATGATTAAGTAAATGGTAAAATTAGTGACAAAAGAGAAAAGGAGACAATTTAAATTGAATATGTTATGTTTATTTTAAAGGTATTGAAATTGAGATATAATATATTGTATTTGGATACATAACATTCGAAAGTTACAACAAGGTATGAAATAAGGTAACAAAATGCTGACATTGTTAATGCAAAGAACGCAGAATCGGAAGGGGTGGGGAAGTCCAAGTTTTATTTTGTTTTTGTTGTTAAAAAAGAGAAAATTTGTTTCTTGTAACTACTTTATTTGTTTATAAACCTATAAAATTATGGAAAGAAACGCAATAAAAAAATTTATAAAAAAAAAAAAAAAATGAGATCAGTTATGTAATTGAGAACATATAAAAATGACAGAAACAGACGGCAGTAGAGCTTCATGTATGTTGGGGAGACCAGGAAGCCAACTGGAGTGAAAAAGGCACACTCAATTGCCTGCAGGGTTCTTGCTGGCTACACTTTACTAGTTTAGTTGCTTTAGAGCATTTGAGTCTTAAAATACATCAGACAAAAATTGTTTAACCAATTTATTTGATTAAGTAGTACTACTAACTACATTTTGACTGGTGCATCAATGATTCTTTCATTGACTGACAATGAAAACTTTTTTTGGAATGAATTTCCTGGACTTATTTTAATGTGTGTTTTAGCAAATGTTACGTTAGTTCTTATCTGGGCTGTCAAGTAATTAAAAAATTTTAGTTGAGTAATCACTGCTGTTTTAAATATATTTAAAAATTCTGATACAGTCTTTTTGAGATACTGAAGGTAGGACTTGAATAACTTACAATTTAATTAACAATATTAACTGCCTGTATTAGAAGGGAGGGAAGGAATATTAATTCTGTCTTTCTCATTTTGTATGAAAGTAATGTACAGAATCTAAATACGCACGAAAAGGATGATGTTCAGTAACTCTCAGTTAAAATGGGCTCCCACTGATTGATCGGTTAACAGCTTCAACTGATAGCTCTGCAGATAAAACCGAGAAAAGCTAGCAGGCTTCCCCACACCTGCCCAAGATTTTCCAAATCAGATCCTGAACCAAGACTACCAGTTTATACTGGAGAATCAATTGAGAGATTTTTGTGATGGCTGGTGGCTTTTCACAAATAAATGTACTGACCTACAGCTCAGGCTTCAGTGTATTTATGTGTGAACAGCGTATGTGTTTATTGCAGGCCCAGGGGCAGTGACGGTGTTTCACCAGTGAAGTTGAAGTGCTCAGGCAACAAATAAACACCAGGAGGCATGTTGGATTCAAATTGGCCACAACTTTATTGATTACAGATGGAACAGGTTTGGCATAGGCAGTGGGCATGTATCCAGTGACCAGGTTTACTGCTTCTGGTGAACCATGGTTATTCAATGGAAAGGAGTGGTGTGGCCCTTAGGTGCCTAAGCTGGGCATGTGGACAGTCACTGCAGCTCTCCAAGATCCTTTAAGGGGTCCCACTATAGGACGGTGGGGGGCATCTAGCCCAATGCCTCTTCCACCCTGAAGTTGTGGTGATAGTTATGAGGTAGACAAAACCCACAGACCCTGCCCATCTGTCTATAGGAGCTTTCTGGGACCCAGCCAACCTGTTTATAGGAATGTTCCTCCCTGGCCCTGAAAACAGAGACTGATAATTATCCATAGCAAGGTTCAAAAACTGGGCTGTTGCCCTCCCTTTTGGACAGCCCTGAAACCACAGTAAGAGGGTGGGGGGAAAGCCAGGGAAGAACTGTGGTACTGAGTGCAGCACAGCCTGCCTTTTATTCCCTTGGAGTGGACCCAGATGAGTGAAGTTGCCGCTCCAGCGCACAAACGCCAGTCCCTGCAGAAAGGGGTAACAATGCTTCACTTTTTTATTTATTACTGCATTTCATTCAGATGCCTTTGCTTCATCTGTTATTTGAGAAAAATCGGCTGAAACATTATTTTCAGTTGTCCCATTTGGACTGTGATTTATTTGGCAACAGATTTCAATTTTGTATAATGTAAATCTGTTGCAACCATTCAGTTCCAAGTGCCACACCAATTTATTTATTTACTTTAAAACAAGCCTTCTTCGCCGCTTCTTTTTCTGTCTTATCCTCTTTTGCTACCCCTTCCTCTTGCACTGGTCATTCCCTAATAGTCACTTTTAATCTATTAACTGGAGAATTTTTCTGTATCTCTATTTCATCTTTCTTTAAATCAAGTATGTATTGGGGCAACCTTTCTGCTCTTCATGGAGAAAATGTCTGATCAACTGAAGTCATTTATCTTGGGTTATAAGCCATTTACCATACCCCTGAAGAAACAGTTTGAGGCACGATTAAGAGAGACATCCACGAGCCCTTACTTTGACCTAAGTATTTTTGTAGTAGTTTCAGGGTAGGAGAGATATTCTAGCGACACAAGTTCAACTGAGTACTATTTTTTTTTTACATATATTATATTTATTAAAGATATCTAAAACCTGCCCTTCATCCATAAAATACCAGGGTGGGGTACAAAATACTGAATAAGCTTCAACCATGCAATAAACACAGAAACTAAGGAATAAAAATCATTATAATAAACACTCGGCCAGCTGCTACTGCACATGCTTACTTGGGAGAATAAAGGAGGTACTTGCCTCACCTTTTGACAGGTTATTCCAGGTGGTCTGACCTAACCCAGGGAGATCGGGGGCTGCCTCAACCCAGTTTGCCAAAGCCCAGGACAGTCTGAATCTTAAACTTAGGTCAAATTCAATATGCATCCCTAGTAAACTTTGCAGGGGGTTGGACTAAATGACCCCCAAGGTTCCTTCCAACTCGACAATTCTATGATTTTATAAACATAATATGAAAGAAGCAACCAAATTTCATTGTCTGGTGACTTCAGTGAGGGCAAACTAGCACTGGTGATATCAGATGCACGTCAACCTATGACTTTAAGTCCCAGCAATACAGTGTGGACAGACAATATATATATATATATATATTTAGATGCTGTTGTTGTCTTGGCAACAGTGTTGAGTTTCCTCCCTCTGTGAATGCTATTGTGCTTTTTTCATTTTCCCTCCAGAATTGTTGAAAACATGGGGCTCTTTTCAAGGGGTGAAAAAATGTTTTCAAATGCAAGCTCTTGGGTTAGCTCAGCTCCACATTACTGTTTCAGTGGGTTAAATTATGGCTAGGCACATTTCAATTTTCTACAGCACAAAGCAATTGTTATTTGTTAATATGTTCTTTTTTTGGTGGGTTGGAGCAAATGAGTTTTATTCTTTTAAAGTGGGTGCTTAATGGTTCACATACGCTTCAGATTACACATTATGAAGGGACAATCAAAAAGAAAGGAAAAGGAAATCTAATTAGTCTTATTTCCTAACTTGCTGTTACTTAAAACATTTCATTTCATGAAGTTTAGAATTAAACAATCAAATGATCCATTCATACTGCAAAAAAAGTCTTTTGCTGAGCAGACCACATCAAAATAGATTCTTTTTTGAGGGGGGGGTTCAGGGCTCCTTGAAATCCATGCAACTTTTTCAAATAATGAAATGGCACCCATAAAATGGAAGTGTTAAACTTATAAGCCAGTTGGCAAAACATCAAACAAAGCATTTCAAATACTTTGTTCTTTGTCTGCATTGTTGATGCTACCTTTTTAAGCTCTCAGAAAGATTTGGAATTTTATTTAGCCCCCCCCCCCTTTTTTTTAATTAACTCTCTTTTTTCAACAAATGGCTCCTGAACCTGGAACAGATCACACTAGTTGTTAGCGAAGAATTAGGTGTGTGAGGTTTTATGTGTTCTTTTGTGTTATGAATGTTGATATAGCAATTCCTTTTCTTTGAAGGGTTTTCCTAATCACCACAGGACATACGTAACAGTTTTTTTTTTTTTTTTTTTTAAAGTATGAACTGGAAAACAAAACTGCAGAGTGCCAGTGAGGGGCTTGTCTTTGCTTTCTTTCTCTTCTGGTCTGTCAGGTCACAGGTTTATTTAGGGCTGTGCGTGTATGTTTGAAAACATTAAACCCAAATGAACCAAACTAGGCCCTTAAATCCCAAAAGCAAACATACTTGAGCAGAAATTGTCTTTGTCTTTTGCAACACTTATCCACGTTTACGAACCAAGACATGTGCTGACAGGGTAGACTTTTGTGGACAAGTAACTAACTGTTACAAGGATGAATCAAAAGTGATGTATTTGCCTAAGCAAGGTCAAGCTTTTGCAAACACACGTATACACCCACGTGGAGATCTGGGAGACAATGCAGACAGCAGTCATTTGAGTTGGAAGAAACTGACATTCTGATGTGAAATGGCACTGTATTTCTGCATACAGTGTCAGCCCTGAGTGGTGCAAACATATTTGATTGACAAGATCATTGTTTACACTTGATGGAGAACAATGAGGGAGACAAAAAGAGCTCTTTTGCTGCAGGAAGCTCTAAAAAGTCTGCAGAGCCTCATCTGTTTCTACTTCATGTGGGTTTTCCAGAAACATCACTTCAGGTTCTCAAGAACGCTAGATGCAATATAGGAACTGGCTTGAATGGCATTTTATTTATTTCAGGATGCATTCTCAGGTCATTCGGCGTATTCAAATCTCAGTGGTTTTCTGTGGGGCAAAAGCTGCAGAAAGCATACCTGATAAGCCCCCAGGCTTTCATTTCTTGAAGGCTGCACACAGTGGCCAAGCATGGGCTGCCAGTACACAGAGGGGTGGGAGTGGGAGGGAAACGGATAGAGCATGCATGTACACTCAATGCCTAATGGCTTCCATGCCACCCAGGAAATTGCAGCCACAGAAATAAGAAAATAATTGTTCCATTGTCTGGAGTGGTCTCTTCCTGGTTTTCATAGAGAAGCCGTTTTCAACGGAGCCCAGTGACAGCAGCACACAGCTGTATTGAGCTAGCACTGCATGTTGAAATTTTGTAAAGATAAAGGGACCCCTGACCATTAGGTCCATTCACAGATGACTCTGGGGTTGCAGCGCTCATCTTGCTTTATTGGCTGAGGGAGCCTGCATACAGCTTCCGGGTCATGTGGCCAGCATGACTAAGCCGCTTCTGGCCAACCAGAGCAGCACATGGAAACGCCGTTTACCTTCCCGCTGGAGTGGTAACTATTTATCTACTTGCACTTGATGTGCTTTCAAACTGCTAGGTAGGCAGGAGCTGGGACCGAGCAATGGGAGCTCACTCCATTGCGGGGATTCGAACTGCCGACCTTCTGATCAGCAAGCAACCACTTCTGTGGCACACACACACGCCACACACTAGAACACTGGCTTCATATATTTCTCCTCCTCCTTCTATAAAGGTAAAGGTAAAGGGACCCCCGACCATTAGGTCCAGTTGTTGCTTAAAACAATTAATACTGCCAGAGTAAAGGGGACTAGCTCTAAGAAAACAGAATTTAAGCATTTTACCCACTCTTGGCATAAAAAATAAGCAAAACTGTTCTCTGTTCCATGACTTGATAGGATTTATTTCTGAGCTGGCAATCAAACATTTCTTCAAAAAAGAACACTTGGTGTTGTATACTGTGACCCACCCTGAGATCTACGGATGTAGGGTGGTATACTAATACTAATACTAATAATACTAATACTAAAATACTACTAATACTAATACTAATACTAATAATACTAATAAATACTATTGTGTTCCCATATAATTTACATGGAGACAGAGCTGTACAGAATGGTAGATTTCGATCACATCCTACTTACCCCAGAAAATAATGTGGATTCTAATTCTGAGGTAAATTCTGTGAGTTAGAGCCAGACTTAAGTCATGCTTAAAGTAGTCCCACTAAAATCAATGGGACTTAAAAGTTAGTCATAACTAGACATGGTGGAGAAAATAAGTTTTGTCTGCAATTTAATGAGGCACTACCTAATTTGCACTTCCTGAATCAATATGAGACCCCAAACACCTATTCTTTGAAATCCACACTTCTCCAAATTTTGCGATGAAGTTCACCAGTCAAACAATATGTATAAATAGAAATGCTTGTATTATGGCGAAATGCGCATAAAAATGCATATATTAGTGAAAATAACATAAAAATGCAGTATATAAAAGGGAAATGCTTGCAAAAAATGTATATATTAAGCAAAATTGCATACAAACATTAGGAAAATACAGTAAAATGCTGATAAATTTGCATGAGGATTTTTTAAAGACGCATAGAAATTGTTGCAGAGAGGTGAAGAACTGAGACAGTATCGAATGCTGGCAAAACAGGATTTCTACTTCCTTTCCCCCCCACCACAAACCCCTAAAATGATTTTGAGAGTACGCAGGGGGCCTGCAGGGAACAGGAGGAGAGGCCGTTCTGTTGCATGCATGGAAATCCCTTGTGCCAGTGGAGCTGCAATGTTGGATAAGGCCCCGAAAGTAAGATTGGAAAAATGAGAAACTGAGAGCAAATGAAATGGGTGGATTTGTCCCTAGTCATGACATCAATCAATTCCAAATCCAGCCCTTTGAGTAAATGTGCCCCCATGATAATCTCCAAAACTGATCCCATATGCACCAGAGAAATCCTGTGAATATTATAACAGAAGATGCAATCATAAGTCTGAAACACAGAGCTTTGTACCGTTGCTGGAGCCATGTTCAAGCTGAAGACCTACAAAAAATGACAAGCTGACCTTATCTGAAGAAAGCTGACATTGCTTCTTGACATTCAACATCTTATGTTCTGCTGACATTTCAAAAGCTTTATTCCTTGGAAGGAAGGAAAGCTTTCTAGTATCTTTCCCTGGTTTAATAACTATCAAATAACACCTACCCAACACTGTTTTACTGTCATGCAGTGGTTTTCAAATGGCTTATTTTGATTATCTGAATGTTGCCATTTACACTTCCTGGGAGACATCTGAGAAGGTTACAGAGAATTGTTCCTGGGCCAGATCTTATAAAATTCGTCTAATTACAAAAGCATAAGTAGACAGCTGGCACAGATTTGCAAATTTTCAGTGTGTTTCAATATAACTAGGATTTTATTGCTTCTAGTCCCCCCCCCCCCATACAATAACAGCATTTGTATAGAACATAGCCTTTAACTGTTTTAATTAAACAAAATGCTTGAAGAGTACATGGTCTGACCCAGATTATTTGTTCCTGTTTTGCAATTTCCCCCTACTATTCTTCAGAAATGCCAGACACAGGAAGAAAAATAATAATGAATAAACCATTGCTTAAAAACAAAGCTGGTTAAATTGCTTAATTTGAAAGAATTATAAAGGGAATATTATTTGCAGGTCCTGGAAAGTGGCCAGTCATACTTTCAAACTGAAAAGTTTTAGAAATGGCAGATTTCCAGTGTAGAAAAAGAACTGAGTTGTAAAGGCGCTTTCATTTAATCAGCAGATATGGCCCCTGACTATGAACATTTTTGAAGAGTTCATCCTGACACCTCTCAGACATGAGATGGGCAGTGAGTAATTGTACCAAAATCTAGACCAGCTAAGTATATTTTAATGCCAAAGTGAATTTTCATGAGGTTTGAGGAAGGAGTCTGCAAAATATCCCAACCTTCTACTGTTTTGTGCGTTTTCTCAATCATTTCTGTAGTCAGGATTTCTCCATTTTGTGGGACCATATGTTTACGACTCATGAAAGTGACTGCTATGATGTCACACAGCACAATGGAGGCGATAAGACTTGGTTACACAATAACAGCCTTCTTCAGGTGTTAAAGCGGGGGAGAGCGGGGACAAACCTGTTGACTCTGCACCGTCCATTGTGTCCTCATCAGTGGTTTCATGGCCTTTCATGTGTTAGGAAAAGAACTTCTCCAGATGACAGCTTTTTCTGCTTGTGCAGACCTCATGTGTAGTTTAGAACCTGGAAGATCACTGTACAGGGAGCCTACAGAATGGAAGAAGACTGCCCACTGCAGAAGTTCAGCCCCCAACATTTGGAAGATGATAACAGTGGCAATTGAGGTGTGATGGAAAGGGCTTATCCCCTCTGTATCTCCTACAACATTCTTTAGGTCCAGTTATTGGCCCTGTTTAGTGGTTTGAGCCTGAGCCCTTTAGTGCAGTAAGCAGAAGGTAGATCTAGAATTTACACCTGGCCTGATCAAACCAGACACTTAATATTGCCTGTCATTCACAGCTGAATGTGCAAAACTATTATTTTCTGTGACTTGATGGGGAATCTTAGGTTCCTAGCTCAAGACCTGGATAACGTGGCAATATCCCAGAATCTCAAAATGAGCTGATACCGTTTTCTCTCCCCTTTTCATAATAATCTATGCTTCTTATTGTTGAGTACTTACAGCTTCCGAAACATTTCACAGAAGCACTTCTTTTTTCCTATCTTATTTCTAGCACCATTTACTAATAGTTGTTATTCAATGCCACTAGCCCACCAAATTCACAGTAAATGGTCTGAGGTTTGTGTAGCCTATAGTACAGAATCTAGAGTGGCTAGCCAAACCTATGGTGCCATTTTTAAACCAACAAGGTTGAAAGGTTTAATGACTATTTAAAAAGATTACTGGTTAAAGCTGTCTAAAATATATATCCTATGTGGCCATAATTGTAGGCAGATGTTTAATGGAAATTCCATGAGATTTTAGAATGAAGGGCAGTACTTGGGTGTCTTCCATACTGTACATTGGCAATGGAACCCTGGCACTGATCCTGTCTTCAGTGCATGGGACACTCAATCAATCAATCAATCCATTAATATGTCTGCAAGAGAAGTGTGAACTCAAAGAGGAAAATAGGTAATGTGACCAGAACAGCAGTACTCATAACAACAGAAGAAGAGCTTGCTGAACTGGACCCATGGCCCATCTTGTCCAGGACCATTTTCACAGTGGCAAGCCAGGTGCCTATGGAAAGTATGGAAGCAGGACCATAGTGTAACAGCACTCTACTCACCTGTGATTCCCAGTAGGTGGCATCTAGAGGCATATTGCCTCCAATGCTCATGGAAGTTGATTGTTGGAACAGAAAATATTTTTATTAAAAAAAGGGGGGACACACAAAAATTCCTGATAGATATTTGTGCCTGCTTTTCCCAAATTTGCCCATTATATACATTATCCAATTAATTCCCTTTCCCTTCTCCCAAGCAGCTCATCATGCCTTCTATATTGTCTTTGAAACAGCACTTTGAGGTAGTCCTAGCTGAAGATAGCAATTTACTTACAGCTACCCCACTGCAATTTGAAGCATCTCAGCTCAAATCTTTAGGGTTACAACATTTTAAATGAGAGGCCAGTGAGGAGCAATGTGGTAGATAAACAGCTGCTTGCCTGCCAGCTTACACCAACCAGGGACAAAGGTGAGACTCACAAGTATTTTTCTTTATTGCTATGCCAACTCCAGGCTGGCATAGTTGAGGAGCCTAATAGTCAGGCCCAATGAGGTTCTCCAAGGCTTTGGATCCAGCAGATTTAAGCTGCCAGCTTCTACCCCACCCACAAACACCCCACTTTACCACTTGCTGCTGGAAGAAGTACTGACAATAGATTTCCACCCATTAGAAGCCCCATGACCAACAGCAGTAGCACAGTACCTCTATGGCTCCTCTCAAATGGTGCAGGCTGGCAGAGAGAAACCTGTCTGTCATCTTAACACACAACCTAAGCCATCAACATTGGTTACATGGGCTATCTATTATCTTCCTCCACGTAACTGAGTTCATGCAGAAGATGATTGAGAAAGGGCTTAAACGAGGATTTGAATAAGGTTTCCAGCTTTCAGCCTCAACACTCCAGCTGCCATTTAATCCACCATGCAGTTACTGTTTTTGCCACCTACCTGAAACTCAAAATGCTGCCTGCATAGGAATGAGGAGAGTCTAAAGTACTTGGTGTCATATGTGGCTATATTTCACTGTGCTGGGTGGCTAGTTGAGTAGGTCTGCTTGTTGCAATTTTAATATCTTTAGGCATTTTTATATCTGTATTTAGAATATTCGGAGTACTTCGTATTCACATGTGTTATTCCAATGACACCTATAAGTGAATTCAATATTATTCCTGAACTGGAGATACCTGGCAGATGCTGGGAAACAATGGCTCACAAAAGGCACCTGGAGATGTTATAGTTACAGATTTACACTTCCTGAAACAATATATGGTCTGAAGCTGTTCTTTAGGATTCACACTTCTCGGAATTTTGTGATATGGTTCTCCAAACAATGTGTACTGAAAAGAAGTTCATATATTCAAGTAAAGCATCATAAAAATGTATGTGCTGGTGAAAATAATATATGATAATGTATTATACTAGGTGAAATGACTGCAAAAATGTGCATATTTGGCAAAATGACATACAAAAATTATGTATTCAGAGAAATTCACACTAAAATGTTGGTGAATTTTAATGATGACTATTTATTTGAAAAACGTTTGCACATTGATGCAGAAATGTGGAGAAGGGGACTTAGGATTGGGAAAATGAGAAGCTGAGAGAAACTGAAATAGTCAGATTTGTCTAGCCGTATTAGAGCTGAGGTAAAATTTGAAAAGGCGACTTCTTTGCCACTATCTGATTTTTCTTTCCAAAAAGAATAGTTGATAACTGATCAGGATATTATTTTCACACATTTCACAAGAAAAGAAAAAGAGATTAATGTAAATGGCTAACAATAAACTCATATTTGCTGTTCCTGTACAGATCTCATTCCTCACCCCCTTAACTAAGCTTAAATAAGAAACTGGTCCTCACAGAGTTACAGTTACCAGAGTAATGGGGAAATCAATCCCTCTTCCCAATAAAGACTGGGAATTTTACCTCCTATTGTTGCTTAAGGGTGCTTATGTTAGGGTCTCCTAATAATTCTAAGCACTCTTAAACAACAGCTCCCAGGATTCTTGGAGGGGAGCCACGGCTGTTGAAAGTGGTATGATACTGCTTTAAACATATAGTCCAGATGGGGCCACTATTTGCCCTGTTCCAGCGTACAAGTACAAAAGCAGACTCTCTCATGAGTATTCCTAGGATTCTTAGTTCAACCCAATGGCCTGATCAAGTTCTATAACACAGTCAAATAACCAGTAATAGTGCCAATCAGCAGTTCAGCAGGAAGAACAGAAAACTCGGTATAGATTTCCCTTCTACTCCCAAATCATTAGTATTGCTGATTTTTCTAACTGAAGCTATACAGACACAGACTTGACTGTTCATAAGCATATGGATCAGAGTTACAGTGTGACAAAAATAAAAACAGCTTAAAATATGAAGAGCCAAACATTTACATTTTTTCCATATCAGAAGTACAGTGTCATTTGTTCATTCTAATGTAATGTGTCATGCTCTTGGACAGATAATTGGACAGCCATGACGCATGGAATACTTGTGTCAAACATTGTGTCCAAATGCTGTCCACAAAGATGATCCCACGAAACAGCTCTAACAGGAAACAAAAAGGCAAGCTAAGAAACCGGAGCCAAATCTGGAATGTATCATATTCCATCAGGGGGCAAAGCCATTTACAAGGTGTCTCCTCTTAGCAATGGGTCTGCTTTACATCAAATTAATAGAACAGCTCATTTTTTAAAAGTGGTGACCATCTGCTTTTCAACTTCATAGGAATAGCTACATTCAGTTCTGTCATCTTGAAGTTTCTTGCCTGACAATTATTCACATGGCACTGCCATAGCATCTTTTAAGAATTTTCCTTTTCCTTGTTAGTAGCTTTATGATTCTTTTGCTCTTACTTTTTTGGCTCTATATATGCAATATACTTTCTATTCCAAGTACGCATTGTTTCACTAAAGTCCTGGCACCTACTAGATTGAACATTATTTTTATACATGGCTGTTACAATTCCATTAGCCTTGAGCTTTTAGGTCATACTGCACTCAGGAGGTCTCATTAGGATCTGAAAATCATCAATCAGATTGAGAATGGCTGCTTGTAGCAGCACCCCAAGTGTGTATTTGGACCAAAAGCAGAAACTAAGCTGTCTGCTTGGAAAATTGCATAATCCAAGCAAATCTGTTGTCTTTTAAGTGTCCTACAGAGCATAAAAGCTAACCTTTATATAATGCAGTTTTACAAAGGTTAGTGACTATAATAACGGCTGCCAGAAAAAAAATACCGAATATCCCAACATATGCTTTTGGTTATCCAAGTTTTAAATGGTGGGCTAATGCAGAAATAAGTTATAAGCAGAGTCAGAAAATGGCAATCACAACATTTAAACACTGAGGTGGTTTGCAGCCCAGAATTTTTGCTGTCCACTATACTGCCAAATTGAATAATGTTCTCTGCGGGAAATTGAAATATAGTCAAAGGAAGCTTAAAGTGTAAGTGTGATAGGTCAAATCAATTATCTGAATACCTTACGCCAATATGAAAAGGTACACACACTGCTCTACAAAGGTCTCTGCATTTTGCAGCCAATCAGAAAGAATTCCTGTGAATAAATTCATACTTTTTGGCCTCCCTGTCTTCCACCCAACCAGTCTGAAAGGGCACCAACTGCCACTAGTCACTAAGTGTAGTGGAAATGTATAATAAGACAGACTATAAGCAGGGAGACAATATACAGCCTTGTCGGAAAGGAGTACAACAAGGCTGTATATTGCTTCCCTACTTATTTAACTTATATGCAGAATTCATCATGCAAAAGGCTGGGCTGGATGAATCCCAAGCCGGAATTAAGATTGCCAGAAGAAATATCAACAACCTCAGATATGCAGATGACACAACGTTGATGGCAGAAAGTGAGGAGGAATTAAAGAACCTTTTAATGAGGGTGAAAGAGGAGAGCGCAAAATGTGGTTTGAAGCTCAACATCAAAAAAACGAAGATCATGGCCACTGGTCCCATCACCTCCTGGCAAATAGAAGGGGAAGAAATGGAGGCAGTGAGAGATTTTACTTTCTTGGGCTCCATGATCACTGCAGATGGTGCAGATGGTGACAGCAGCCACGAAATTAAAAGACACCTGCTTCTTGGGAGAAAAGCAATGAGAAACCTAGACAACATCTTAAAAAGCAGAGACATCACCTTGCCGACAAAGGTCTGTATAGTTAAAGCTATTGTTTTCCCAGTAGTGATGTATGGAAGTGAGAGCTGGACCATAAAGAAGGCTGATCGCCAAAGAATTGATGCTTTTGAATTATGGTGCTGGAGGAGACTCTTGAGAGTCCCATGGACTGCAAGTAGATCAAACCTATCCATTCTTAAGGAAATCAGCCCTGAGTGCTCACTGGAAGGACAGATCGTGAAGCTGAGACTCCAATACTTTGGCCACCTCATGAGAAGAGAAGACTCCCTGGAAAAGACCCTGATGTTGGGAAAGATGGAGGGCACAAGAAGAAGGGGACGAAAGAGGACGAGATGGTTGGATAGTGTTCTCGAAGCTACCAGCATGAGTTTGACCAAACTGCGGGAGGCAGTGGAAGACAGAAGTGCCTGGCGTACTCTGGTCCATGGGGTCACAAAGAGTCGGACACGACTAAATGACTAAACAACAACATCTCCTTTATGTGTCTTACTTTAAAGCCTAAATGTTGAAATCTTTTAAAAACTGAAAACAGAACCACCACCATCATGTCAAGGCTTTGGCTTCCATTATTTTTTTGAGGTCAGAACCAATGTCAACTTGTCAAGACTTCCTCTTCCATCATTTTTTTTTCAGAACCAGATTATTTATGGGATGAGGGAGGAAATCCTTTCTATCTATAAGTTGCTCAATTTGGAAGGAATGAGTGTTTGTCTTGGTTAGTTGTGAAACAGAAGACTTGGCAAACTAAATGGAAAACTGGAAGATCCTGAAATATGGCTTACATTTCAAGTTGCTTTAAGATGTGTTTCCTGACTCTTCAAAACGTGTATTCTTGGGTGAGAATGCACTGGATAAATTAGAAGTTCCAAGTTACATTGGCTATCAGTTATCGGCTTCAATAAAAACCATAGGATGTCTGTTAAAGTGAACTTACCTCTGAAGTCAAATAGAAATAGGATTGTGAGATGAATCACCGTCTGTAAATGCAAAGATCTCCATATCTCATTTGGGGAGGGTTCCCTTATGAAGTCATAAGAATGATTCAGTTCTTCAGATGCAAAGATATTTCAGATTTATTAATGCACAAGCCAAAGACCATTAGCTGTAACTTCAGATTAGGTTCTTCATCTTAAATCAATTTCTGCTAAAAGAGCACTAGAGAACCTTTTCTAAAATGGACAATTGAGTGTGGGTGTTATCCTTTGTACAGTGTGTGTACAAAGAAAATCAGTAGAATACACAGCAGTGCTTTTAAGGACTTATCTCAAAGCCATAGGTAAATGTTAGAGATGAACTTGTGTTCCGTTAGAGCAGGCATAGCCAAACTTGGCCCTCCAGCTGTTTTGGGACTACAGTTCCTATCATTCCTGCCCACTGGTCCTGTTAGCTAGGGATGATGGGAGTTGTAGTCCCAAAACAGCTGGAGGGCCAAGTCTGGCCATGCCTGAGGGACAAAGTTAAAGGAGTTGCAGAAGCAATGTTGTCCAGGAAAGGCGCAAACCCAAACATGAAGCGCCAAACCACTTGAGTGGTTTGATAGCTCTGTCTGTAGAGCAAGGGACTCTTAATCTCAGGGTTGTGGGGTTGGGCAAAAAATATATATCCTGCATTGCAGGGGGTTGGGCTAGAAGACCCAAGGCTGCAGGGAGTCTGGTGTGGTGCAGGTGGACTGCAGGAATGTCAGATTGGCTCTGCTGATGCACCTGCACTTCATGAAGTTCCTTGCTGCCTTCCCTTCTGCCTGTGTGTCACCAGCAATGGTGCATGGTGTTGGGTAGCCAGATGAGCAGTGCCACCCCACAGGCCATTACTGCAGGACCACAGACTGAAAGGCAGATTTGGACCATATCCACAAAAATTGAATCTACAGGCCTCTGGAATGGGAAAGTGAATAAACCCAGCTAAGCTCCTAAATTAATGGAGAACGCCTCTGAAAAGAAGGCATCTGCCAATCCTTGTCATAAGGGATATCAGTACATTGGGGATACAATTTCCACCTTATTCCTGATGAGGTTGATTCACTGATCTCTACCACTCCATTCCAGCTCACTGGAGTCACACCAGAAAAAAAAACAAATCAGATAAGACATCTGAGCAACAAACAACAGTCACTCCTTGAACTTGGTCCAGGAAAATCCAGGAAAGGCACTTCCACAGTCCCTATGACCCATAACATAGAGCACCCCCCCCCCTTCCCGCAGCTGTGGATTGTGAGTCCTCTACTGCTTGAATTTACATCTGGGAGAGTAATTTGTGTTTTGGGAGGCCCCTTAGAATCTTGGTGCTGCCATGTGCATGAATATGGTCTACACGCCTTAGCACATGGTAAAAATGTGCATCCACCCAACATTCAAATGTTAATGTTTCTAGCTTAACGGCCATCTGTATAGGCTGGACTGAGTTCAAAAGAGGTCTCCTCCAAACCTTCCTGGAAAATCCCAATGCAAGAAAGGGTTTCAATAAACTTCAGAATGAGTTGTATTATTATTTTCTCATTGCATCATCTGTCTTGCAGCCAAAGCTAAAGAGAGACCGCTGCTAGCAAAGCTGGGATTAATTTATTGTGCTTTTTATCATATAGGCCAATGCAACATGACTGAAGGCAGTTGGCTGTGGAAATGACCTTTCCAACATCCCCCCCCCCCCAGAGGTTGGCTTGTGCGGTGCTCAGAGCATAGCTATATGGCAGTTGCCTCTTTAAAAAGTCCAATGAAGACACAAAATATTTCAGCACACTGAAATATAACAGCAAAGCAAGAGAGACGGCGACCATTCAGGCTATTTGTCTGCATCTCATTGATGGTGAATAGGACTGGCAGGGGATACAATCACAAAAGCAGCTCCCCAAAATCTTAACCCAGGAGCTTTTCTCCAGGTAGAAGAAATGTATTTGCATCCATACTATATGGAGCTTTTTAATGTACATTTTCCAATTATAGGCAGATGGGAAAACAAAGACTAAAACTGCAAATGATTTATTACACCTGAGAGAAGTAACCTACATCAGCCACTGCTCATAAGATTGTGAGATCGCCCACTATACAATGAAACGATTATTTGACTGTGCTCTATAGAAAATAATCATTTGCATGGATGTGTTTAATTACCTGACTGAAAACTTAAATATTGAAAAGAAACCTTCAATGTAGTAAAATGTTGGCACTAGTAATGATGGTCTCCATCCCAAATTGTGCTGCATCTTCTACATGTACTCTTGAAGATTTTGTATAATACATTTAACATACATAGTGTACTTGAGCAAGAAGCTTACATATTGATTTTGAGGGTTTGCAGCAGGATTTAGGTAAATGCTGCAGAAAGATACTATTAAGTTTTGAGTTTGCTGAATGCCTTTTATATCAAACCTTTTTGTGTGGTGTCTAATTTTTTTGCACTGTTTTATATAGATTTTTGCAATTCTTTGTTGTACATTAAAATGAGTTCATTTAAAATCTTTTTTATTATTATTAAAATAGAACTTTATTGAACACTCAACATCAACCAACACATCAGTGCACAATAATATAATATATACAACCTACATACACATATCTTACAAAGAAAAAGAAAAGAAAAGAAAAAGAACAAAAGATAAAAGATAGAATAAGTAAAATATGATTTCGGTTATTCTCATTCTACTGTTTCTTGTTTTGTTGTTTTACCCACAGTGCCTTGTTATTATTTTGTTTTTCCAATTCTTTACAAAAAATTCTATTGTCACCAATATATTTAAATTTTATTTAAAATCAAGTACGCCAAACTTGCCATGATAAGGTGAACACAAAATCCTACATCCATCTTTATTCCAAAGAACTATTCAGGTACTCTAAGAAAAAGCATAAAAACGGAAGCCCCTTCTGCAAAGAAAGATGTTTTATTCTGTTCTTTTTTTTAGAATCTGAAAGACAGGTTTTTGACAGCACTAGTTTGCATGCAGGTTCAGTCCCCAAATATCCAGGCAGAGCTGGGAATATCCTTTCTCTGAAACCCTGGTGAACTGTTGCTCATCAGTGTAAACAATATTGAGCCAAATGGATAAACCAGACTTCATATAAGGCAGCTTCCAAAAGCAGCTAATCAAAGATACTTTAGAAAGAGGTGGGAGGAAATATTTCACAAATACATAGAGTTAATTCTAACACAAGCCCAATGGCACTGGGGATCAAAGGCAGGAAATTAAAAAACACACTAAGGTCAAGAGTCTTGTTTTGGAACTAAAATGCTGACAAAAGAAACCCAGTAAATATTATTTTTAGGCTATAGCTTGAAACGTAAAACAATCAATTGCTGAAAAGTGCTGTTCAAAGATTTCAGTCAAAATCATTGAATCTAGGGATTTCAGAGTATCAATTTGAGGCTCATTGTCCATCGAGTTAGGAGGCTGACACCTGCTCCTTCTATTTGACTTTTCAAAAAGAGAGAAAGGAATCGAGGAATTTGATTTCTGTGAATTCCATTGTGGACTGACCTGATGTGCACATCCCAGGCTAATGTGTCGATCGGAATATCATTATCCGTCAGATGTTGCACTTTTCTCCAAATTTTGCAGCTCTCGGCGAAATGCACAATCCCACTGTGTTAACATACATATTTTAAGATATCCTGAGACCTCCGGGTGCAGGACAACATAGAAACTCAAAGAAAAAGGAGAAGGAGAAGACTGATATAAAATAGATCTGTATTTTGTGATAAAATTGTAATGTAGATTTTTTAAAGGAAAGATTAATATGGAAGCAGACTGGAGCAGACTTATTAATAAACATGTAAAACAGATGTGGACAGGAATTGACTTTTCCCTCTATCCCCTATGCTTCTCCTCGAGACAGCTTGGGAAATCTGCTGGCTGAAGGTTTCGATTGAAAGACAGGCTAGAATTATTGCATTCTTTAAAAGACCTTCTGTCTTTACTGAACAATTTAGAACTCGTGTGCTGAGGGAAACTCCTCCCACTCTGAATTCTCAGCCTCATCTCCTAAAAACGAAGAGCCTTGTCAGGGTCACATGACACAATTCATGTTTCTCAGGAGCTCCTGCCATAGAAACATGTTCCTCCTCCAGCCTCATGATGTTGCCATTCCACGATGGGATGCAGCAAAGGCCAACACCACATGTGGCAAGGTCATTTGAAACATTTACCAAACTATGGATCAGTAAGTATTGACTCAGAAAATTTAGCCCTAGGCCTTATTTAGAGATGCTTAACCCTTGGAGAATGGGCTTAAAAGATACATTCAGAATTATTTAAAAGTATTTTAAAATGTCACAGTATTTTGTACATATAATACAAGAATATATCCTCTCTGACTAATACTGATCCATAGTTTGGTAAATGTATCAAATAGCCTATAGCTTTTTTTTGGTAAGATATGAAATGTCTTCATAAATCTAAGTAGAAAATGCAGTCATATATAATAAATTAGACTAATTGAGTTTTAAATTAACTTGAAGCCTATGCAAAATAAGGTGACAGATCACATACTTTCCATTGAAGGAATCCTGACATTGATACACCAGGTATGCCAGGGATCACCGATTACCGATCTATAAAGGCTCATCTAGTTTGGCCCTGTATTTCCTGACGTAAAAGCAAAAGGTTGTAGCTGGGGGGGGGACCCATTGTATTTGAAACGCCATAAAAAGGTATTTATATTCATCTCTTTTACAAAGAAATTGTCTATGTAATTTGAAGTCAGCTATAATAGAAAACATTTTAAACACTTGCACTATTTTCCTAGAAATGAAAAACAACAACAGCATTAAATTCTAATTAAACTGCCATTATAAATCATGTTGCAGAAACAACAAAGGGCAAGGAATTTTATAATAACCTATATAACAATTTGGGTTTAGCCAATGTGCTTTAGGGCATCATTCTGCCAGAGCACTTAACATTTCTAATGCCTGTACAGCCATTTAATTTCAGTGCTCAGTTCATATTATCAAAGGAATAATACGATCCTCTTCCTTCTCAAAACAGTTTTTCTGGGATCCACTGGGAACGTATGCATTAGCAGTTAGATTCCCCCTGGAAAAGAAAGGAGCCTCCATCAAAGAAAGATTACTCCCATACTGGTAGGACTTCACCTCCTCAAGTTGCTCTGCACATGGAAGACAGTTTGTTCGGATTTAGTTAGGTATGAATTTGTCTTTCCTTTCTGTCACTTCACAGGATAAAATGGCTAGGAAAAAGAGCCTGGAGACTGTAAATAAGTGTTAATTAGAAGTTAAAGATGTTAAACTGTTAAAGAGGTGTTAAAGTGCAAGTAATTAGCTCCAATTAGATGTGGGAAGCATTAGAACATGGGTGCTTGGTAATCTGTCAGACATACACGGAAGGTTATACAATCCAACATTTATAGTTCTGAATCTCTGGTATTTCTTATTATCCATAAACTTTCATTAGAGCAGGCTCACTATTCAGCAAAACTTATACAAATTTCACACACATGCTGGATAATATCTAACCTTAGTCACACCCTGAGTAGATTCACTGAAATCAACGGCCTTAAATCTAATCTGCATCCATTCTGGCATGTCTGGCGTTGGATATTACCTGTAACTTTTGTTTCATGCTATTTTATTTTATAATTGGAGGGGGAGCATCATAGAGAAAGTACAAATTTGGGATTTTGCAAGAAAACTAGAAAATTTGACAAATTTGTTACAGATCCTGTCTTTAGCCTGATGTTCCCCCTTTTCATCTGTATTTTTTTCTTCAAAAATATCATATCATTACAATGAGTAGACTGCAATTGTTTAATAGGTATAATATAAAAAGAAAAGGAGGGGGAAGGGAAAATATCATTGTCAGATTTCATTCCTTGAGACCAAGGCATAGTTCAAAATGGATAGAGGTCATTTTCAGTATTTTCAATTCTCCCATACTTATGATAGCCACGGCAAAGGAAGGCAAGAGTGATTCCATCTCTCAGCATTTTGTTTTAGACCATTTTTCTGCTAAATTAAATAATATACCATCTTTGTATGTGAATGATTACAAGCATTAGATAACCTAGCAAAATTATTATCTGTTCCCATTGTACTATAACTCCTGCTATTTCCTTGGTAACTTGTCGAAAAATATCTTTCCAGATTTTTCAGCTTTAAACTTTCTTCTATGGAAGATAATGTCCCCCTTTTCAATGTTTTTTAGAGTTGCCTAGTTTCTACGGCTCTTCTTTACAAATTAACTCTCGCTGTCTGCTTGTTCTCAAAAGCTGTCCAACACATCTGTCAACAAGCTGGAAAACCTGCAGCTCACATATCTGATCACATTTCATAAAGAAGACAGACCATTTGACTCTCAGGTGACTGCTGGTAGCTTTGATCAAGACTTCTGTGCCATCAAACTCTCTTTTCATATTTAGTTGAACACAGCTGAGCAGTCATAATGATTTCTGCATTGGATCCAGGGTTTTCCCCGCAAGTGCATACAAATGAAATCAGTGTTAGATTAACCTTCATGCTAAACATGCTATGAAGCCAATTAAGGGACCTTATCCTAACATACACATGCAACAGATGGGGAAATTGTGGCTTGAATTCAGTGGTCTTCCTCCACTGATGGAAGGCCCTTTGATCCAGCAGAGGCTTCCACCAGCTGAAAGGGGAGGCAGGGTATTTTTTTCTAGCTCCCCCTGAAGCCCCTACATGCACACAAAATCTGCTCCAGTGTAGTAGACAGACGAGTGTGAGAAGTAGCATAGGGATCTGCAAGGAGAGAGTGTACTGGATAAAACCCTGCTCTGGAGGTAAAGGTAAAAAGTAAAGGACCCCTAGACGGTTAAGTCCAGTCAAACTAGACTATGGGGTTGTGGCGCTCATCTCATTTTCAGGCCGAGGAAGTCAGCATTGTCCACAGACAGCTTTCCAGGTCATGTGGCCAGCAGGACTAAACCGCTTCTGTTGCAACGGAACACTGTGACAGAAACCAGAGCAAACGGAAATGCTGTTTACCTTCCCGCCACAGCGGTACCTATTTATCTACTTGCACTAGCGTGCTTTCAAACTGGAGCAGAACAACACAGGAGCTGGAGCAGAACAACGGGAGCTCACTCCGTCGCGGGGATTCATACCGCTGACCTTCTGATCGGCAAGCCCAAGAGGCTTAGTTGTTTAGACCACAGTGCCACTCCTGCCCCCTGCTCTGGAGGATAGGACTCTAATCAAGGGATTCATGTTACAAGAATGGTGACTCTGATCATGAAGAATGATCTGACAGTAAGAGCTGTTAGACAGTGGTACTGACTCCCTTGGGATATAGTGGACTCTCCTTTCTTGGAGGTTTTTAAGCAGAGGTTGGATGGCCACCTTTCATGTATGCTTTAGCTGAGATTCCTCCATTGTAGGGGGTTGGACTAGATGATCCTCTTGATCCCTTCCAACTCTACAGTTATATGATTCTATGATGAATAACTGCTAACAGCAGAGGAGACATCACTGGTTACCACCAAGGAGTAAAACATGAACTAGGAAAACAGTGGCTAAAGGAACTGAACATATGAGCATGTATAACTGAGTGCTGGATTATGCATTCAGAAAGTTATTCTGCTAATGTATTTCTCTGTGGATTTCTTCCTTTCTGACTCCTACTGAGCCTGCATCTGTTATTTTCAGCAAGTAGAGATAAGAATATGGGACGGATGTAAATATGATGCAGTTTGTTGATTAAATACTTGGCCTGCGTTTATCTGTTGGAACCCTCAATATCAGGCAGACACTTTAATCAAGCAATAATCCTGAAACAATGGTGGTCTTTAGAAAAGGGAGAGAGATCAGGCCTGCTGTGTCCAAAATTTATTGCAAATACGTCCATGTTAGACTTTGCCTAATAGCTTAAATATGATAATCAAGGAAAATATTTGTCATAACATACAAAACCACATCTTAAGAGTCTCTGGCTCTGTCCAGTGATTATGTGGATCCCCTCTGGAATCAATTGATTTCCATTTGATAGTAACTGGTAATGTGCCTCATTGCACAGTTATGACATTCCCTGCAAGCAAATACATCAGCAGTGACCACAAACGTGCATGAAAGAAGCAGACACGTTGCCAGTTCGGTGTCTTATTTGGACAATTGGATTGTAGTTTAGCCAGTTTGAATGCCTCCACCCTTATTCACATGATTAATTGGTTGCACCACCTAAGTCTGGGCAGTGAGATATTTGAGTGTTCTCCTTCACAGTGCCTCTTTGTCTTCAAAAAATAGAATTGGTAATACTCAACTTACATTTACCTCAGACAATGTATGAAACAAATCTATTTGTGTTCCTCATTATAAGACCTTTAGGATGGCCTCCATTTAATGTATGACCCTGAAACTAGTACCCCAAATTACAAGGCAATTTTTAAATATGCACAGCGACAGCAACAAGGTGAATCCAGTGTTGATAAATATGCCAAAGTATTGAGGCACTTCTTGAAAATCTCATATAATAACTGCCCTTTGGTGTTCAAAAGGTTTATCTCTTTGTTCTTTAAAAATGTTCCAACACATAGCAAGAGGAATTTACTTATTTATTGCATTTATATCCCTCCTTTTCCAGCCATGGATGACATCTAGCTATGAAGAACATAATGAACTATATGGCATTAACTGTATTGGAAGACTGTGCCAACAAGCCAGCAAGCACACACCACTGAAATCTGGAAGGAAAGAGGTGTAATCCCTTCCCAGGGCAGAACTAGGCTTCATTTCACCTGGGTCAAAGACCCAGTTTGGCACACAAAACCCATGCACATTTGCATACACACACACGCACACTGGTTGGGGGCCTCAATGGCACCCCTCTGTAGGCTTCACCCAGGTGGGGGGGACCCCTAGCTAACCCACTCACACACATCCATAGCTACGGCACTGCTCCTATATAGCCAATAACTGAAAGAAAGCACCTTAGTGCAAATGGAGCAGTGGTGCTGAATAACAGCAAGTCTTCAGAACTGCAATTGTAGGACATGTTCATTCTTAAGAAATTTCTGGTTCAAGAGTAGAGAAAACAGGAGGCGTTGTGTTCAGATTTCTGGGAATACAGTGGTACCTCTGGTTGCAGACACGATCCTTTCCAGGGTGCCATTCGCACCCCAAAAAGTCCATAACCACAGTGGCGCTTCTGTGCATGTGTGAAGCGCGATAGAGCGCTCCTGCGCATGCGCGAACCACGGAGAATGCCTCTGCGCATGTGTGAACCACGCAGAATGCTTCTGCGTGTGCACCTGGGGCAAAACCCGAAAGTAAACACTTCCGGGTTTGCTGCATTCTTAACTCGAAAAAATGCAACATGAAATGTTCGCAAGAGGAGGTATGACTGTACTCCTTTGTGTAGCTGTGCCACCTGCACTGATACTATGATTTCCCTAATCCGCATACACTGGTGGGGGGGATTTGGTTGATCAGAAATCAGCACAATTGCTGTGTGACTTGCAGAAAACAGATTCAAAACCACCGAAAATGCCCTGGAGATATCAAAGGACTAAGCACTGTGGAATTAAGTGATTTACTGCAACTATTACAGATTGGGAAAGAATCCTTGATTTTCTGCTTTTGAGAGAATAGATGCTAAAAATGTTCTATTCCAGATAACTTTGTTTTCTCCTAGACCTGCTGCTAGCTGGAAGAAAATCTGTTTTCTGAACTCAAGAAAAGACTCAAGAAAACCGATTGCTTGAAGCAAACTAGTCTTAATCAAGAACCCACTACTCAGCAGTTATGTTTAACTAGAAGTTCAACAGCTAAGTTTCATTCATGGGAAATGCTTTCTCTCTCTTAGGTACACAGGTGACTTGCACCTATATAAACGAAAAAGGAGGTTGTAAATCAAAATCATTTATTATTTATTTATTTATTTATTTATTTGCTGATTGAGCTGACTGCTTTTGAGCTAAATGCCATATTCTTAAGGTGATCAGCGTGGGTGGTCTTGGCATGCTTTTTCTGTTTAATTAAAGGAATTGTTGGCAAGAATACGGTAACTTGAATGCATTTCTCAATAGTTGTATGAAAAGTCATTTTGGGGGAGGGGTTACTGGAACTTCACTGATGTTTATAATTATGATATTTTCAAGGATGAACTACAGAGCACCATATGGTTCATCATACCACAGCACACTGATATCAGACAAAAAACATAACAGATTCTCCCTCAACTGTTAGACATAGTTCTCAGTTAACAACATTCAAAGTGTTCCTTTTCTGGCGGGCTCTCCAGTCTGCTCAAGGAATAACTGAAACAGAGCCATAACCAGACTTTTCTGGACCCAGTGCAGAGAGATTTCTTTTTTTAAAGGAAAGTGTTTTTCACATTGACAGACAGGAAGGGGAGCTGAGCTTTTATTATTAGGAGCTTCCAAAAGATTGAACCTCGTGGCCTTCCCCCTCTTTTGTGAGCCTGAGTGGAGAGGGAGAAGGATGTAGATTGAGGTACTCCTGCTTCCCTATATGTTGCTGCAGACTGTTACAATTATACAGTGCTATTTTTCTAGAAAAAGAGGTGCCAGAACTCACCATGAACTCACCTTGTTCTCTTAGAATGGCAATGGCGCCCACCTTAGAGGTGCTGGAACTGAGTTCCGGTGAGTTCTGGCTGGAAAGAAGACCTGGAATTATACATTGCAATAATCAAAGATGATGGTGCTCAATTAAGTTTTACTCAGAGTAGAAATTCACAGGCCTATCTTAGTCATGTTCATTAATTCCAATGGGTCTACTGAGTCAAAGTTGATGGCCACCCAGGGCTGCCACCACAATTATAGATTAAGATCACTAGACACTATAAAGTGTTGTTGTTGTTGTTTAGTCGTTTAGTCGTGTCCGACTCTTCATGACCCCATGGACCAGAGCACGCCTGTCTTCCACTGCCTCCTGCACTATCCAACCATCTCGTCCTCTGTCGTCCCCTTCTCCTTGTGCCCTCCATCTTTCCCAACATCAGGGTCTTTTCCAGGGAGTCTTCTCTTCTCATGAGGTGACCAAAGTATTGGAGCCTCAGCTTCAGGATCTGTCCTTCCAGTGAGAACTCAGGGCTGATTTCCTTCAGAATGGATAGGTTACGCTATACAGTAATGTACTATAATTCTCAGCATCCATCAGTAGCCACTTTGAACCAAGCCCAAAATTTTCATTATTATTATTAATGGGAAAAGCAAGCTGTATTTTAAAATCAGCATTCCTTAAACATGTGGAGTTAACACAAATAGAAGATTATCAGATTGTACATCTTTCAAGACGGAACTCAGCAACTAGAGGTTTGGAACTTGGTCATAAGTAAACCTATGAAGTACCACCAAGTTCTAACAGTGCCCGTTGGTTTCTCAGTATGAATTAATATAAAATAAATATTGACAATTCTCTTGGTTCTGTTTATAATATTCTGGCTGTAGACCAGCACAGCCCTCCTATAGATTCTAATCTTTAATGCAGCCACATAGCAATAAAAGAGTTATCATTTTTCATAGAGTTCAGTCATAGAAGGATGAGGGGAGACTATCTGATTATTGCAATAGAAGACTTTGCCTCTGGCAATACCGCCTATATAAAGATTGCATTTTCAGTCAAATGACAGACAGTATCCATAACACAGACTATTTACCTGTTTGTGTGAAACCACGTAAGCCTTCATACAAATTATGGTTGACACTGTGGCCAAGAGTCCATTATTTTGTCTGTTGTAGTCAAACAGCATGGAGCCTCTGGGGTTTGGCTCTTTCTTCTGGGCGGATGTGCAATGCTGTCAATTCTTTTCAAAACAAGAGTAAGATTAAACAGCAGAAAATGACTAAAACTCAAATAAGAGGCCATAAACTTCACAACCGGAGATTTATTACAGCAGCATTGTACTGAACATTGTTTCAAACTGTATGAGCTCAAAAAAAGGAAAATTGTTCGAGCCAGTTTTCAGACAGCTCCCTTGCCTTGGCACCCTGACATCTGTGTTTAATAGAGCCACAGTTTCCAGTTGTTTTCGGAGAAAATACTGGAAAAAAGACAGAAGATGTTCTGTCTCGCATCTCTGAGCATGTAAGACTGGGAAGAAGAGGGTGACTTCATGGTGGTCAATAGTGACAAAATCATGGCTGCCATCAGTGCTTTTTTCTTTAAAAAATATGTTTAAGGGTCCTCTCATTTTCCTACTCATATTGAAATACTGCCCCTCATTGAGACCAAACTTAGATTCACAAAATGTTTAACGGTATGCGTACCCCTGCGTACCCCCCCCCCAGGAAAAAAAAAGCACTGGCTGTTATCATTCCAGAAAGTTACTCTGCTTCCCAATGAATTTTTGAGTCCACAGGGTTCTTGTGAACAATGAGCACATTTGCATGCAATTAGAAGAGCTAGCATCTGAAAGGACATTGGAGAAAAGAAGATGCTGTTTCTCGCAGATTATGTCTCTCTAACCCCAGGCTGCTTGACAAAGGAGCCAAAAACATTGACCTCTTGGCTTACAACATGATTGTAGCTAACAGAGGCTAGCTGGGGTCACAGTCCTGGATGAAGTCTCCAGGGGGCGCCACTGAGGATCCCAGCTTGTGGGAGGCTTCCTCCAACCATGGCCCCTCCTTGCAGCTCTGGAGTCTAGAAGCATCCTTCGTGTCTTTTGTAGCATGGATCTCGAGCTGCTGAGCACTAGAGGGACGTTAATTTAGGGTTACCAGACGTCCCCGTTTCCCGGGAACAGTCCCCGGATTTGTGAATACATGCCCGGACAAATCCCATCCCCGGAATGTGGCCAGATTTCATCTAATGTTCCCAGGAAACGCAGCAGCGGCAGTCTCAGCAGCCCAGAGCAGTTGGCTCTGGCTGGCTTCAGGAGCTGCTCGGAAGTCCCCATATGATGGTCGTGCAGGGTCTCTAAGATGCATCTTCTGGGCTGCCTCCACCTTCCCTGACTCCAACAACTAAGCTGTGAAGGGAGGCTTCATGCTGCCTATTCGAGGGGGCAGGGATTTCTCAGTTAGGCAACGGGAAGCCTCCCTTCCAAACTGAGGGATCCTTGCCCTCTTCTGCTTGCACGCAAGTAGGAATGGGATTGGGGCTGCTCCAATGGGAAGGGAGGCATCGCTCTGCCTGAGAGATCCCTGTCCCCTCCTGCTTGCACGCAAGTAGGAGTTGGGATGGGGCTGCTCCAAAAGACATTGTGAAGCCTTGCTTCCCAGCTGACAGATCAACGCCCCCATCCTGCTTGCACACAAGTAGGAATGGGATTGGGGCTGCTCCAATGGGAAGGGAGGCATTCTGCTGCCCGAGCCTCACCCCTGCCACTCTCGGCCCTCCTTCTCCGCCTTCCATGCCTGACCCACCACTCACCTCTTCCCCACCACCACCACCGAAGAACCAACAACTCAGGGGCTGCCCAGGCTCAGGGAGAAAGGAGATAGAAGCCTTGGAGGAAGGGGAAATGTGGCCACCCCTCTGCCACCGCCACTGCCATCGCTGCAGCATCAATGTCCCAAATGTGTAGTATTTATTTATTTATTTATTTATTTATAGTGTCCCCAGATTCATTGAAAAAAATCTGGTGACCTTAATCATTTGCAAGGGGAAGCAGGAAAACCATGCATACACTGAAAATCATGCATAGAGCCTGATCTGCACAAGACATCTACAGCAGGTTCATACATGGCTTCTCCCAAAGAATCCCAGGAACGGTTAAGAGTGCTGAAAGTTGTGAGGAGACCGCTATTGCCCTCACAGAGCTACAATTCCCAGATTGGTTTAATAATCGATCCTTCTTTCTTGGAAGTCTCTCCAGATGTGTGCTATAAAAGACAATGCCGCTCTGAAACACTTCCTCTTAATTCCCTGCAACATGGCAGCCTCCCAGCATTAGGGCACTGTGCACGCTGACAATCTCTTTCTGGGACTCGGGTGGTCCTTGGTGCAGCCTTTTTCACCTCTTAATTTTGATTGACTTACTGTGGGTCTGGGTTTTCCATTTGACTGTTTGGAGTTAATTGGCCTTTAGGGAGGACAGGTAAATGGCTTGGAGCACTCGGGGTAAGCATCCTGAGGCACGGGGAGGTGGGGGCATTTCTCTAACTGCCTCCTATTGGCGACAGGCTGAGGGTGGGCTGCTTGGTCTGGTGCTCTGGCAGCTTGGCAGGTACCACCTGCTGAACAGTGGAGGTGGCTAGCACTAGTCAAGTCAAGCATCTCCTGTGCTCCTCATTAAGAACAGATGGAAAGATGGTCGCCCATCATGCCAGCTTGTGTGACAGAGCTATTCTGGGGTGGGGTGGTCCTTTGCAGAGGACAGGAGGACTTCCCTCTCTGCCTGCATTGGCTACACCTGCCTGCAGTTGTTGGTTGAGAGATTGGTGCAGGTCCTCAAGTTATATTTTTAATAGGTACAATCTTTCTACCAAGTTTGGTCTCTTAAATCGACTGCTCTTCGAAAGAAAGAAAGAAAGAAAGAAAGAAAGAAAGAAAGAAAGAAAGAAAGAAAGAATTCTTTATTTCTTCTCTCTCTTTTTTGCTTTTCATTCTTGGGTGTCTTTGCTTCCGATCTGATTTTCCATCCTTTTGAATTTGACGCTTATGCGCCTTTCTTATCCAGGCATGTCAAAAGACAGCTGGTTTCCATTCCATACACAAGTCAATTTTCATCACATGAAACCAGACCATGACAAGGCCCTTACGTTTGTAGACAGATCCAGTATTCGGAGAACAATCTCCTCAAGTCTGTAAAAGTGTGCAGTAGAATACCTATCAATAAAACAGGCCTGCTTTTTTAAACAGAGACATGTGTTACACTATCTGAAATGATAAATGCCCTTTTCTTCTGGAAGGTGTATTGCTGTTGCCTTTTAATTTTGCATTACCCATTTTGGATGACTTCCTCGCCAGCATAGTTTATGTCTGAGGTCACACAGTAGCCAAGCACGAGTGTTCCTACTAATTAACTAGAACTAGTCACTTAATAATTATTTGTATGAATAAATGCTCATAGTATCAGGAGCCCCATAAAGCTGCAATTTTAAAGTCCATGGCTATGGTACGTCCATAGAAAAGAAGGCTTAATTCATCAGAAGTTGCTGGAGGATGTTGCTGAGCTGAGACAGAGCAAGGGGAGCTCACCCCGTCATGGGGATTCTAACCACCAACCTTCTGATCGGCAAGCCCAGGAGGTTCAGTGGTTTAGACCACAGCACCACTCCCATTAACTCCAGCCACCACTAGCAGGGGATGATGGGTGTTAAAGGTCCAAAGCATCATGACAACATTAGTTTGGGGAATGCTGCCCTGAACACTCATTTTGTGGGCTCGCCCTGAGGGAGTTTAGCTTCTATTGTACATCTGGTGGCTAAACCAATAGCAGTCAAAGAAGCCATAAGACCACCCTTTTTAGTGCACACACACTGTACCTTAAAAGCATATTCCAAGCACAATTGTCATCCCCACCCCCAAGAATTCTGGGCACTGTAGTTTACGCCTCACAGTTACAATTCCCAGCAACCTTGTGTTTTGAATGTGTGAAGTTATAGTGCGTACACAACCAATATCTGACACCAGAGCATATCAGGCAGTGATATTACTAAAAGGGTGGACAGATGACACTGAAGAGAAGGGGAAGGGAAGAAAGATTGTTAGGAGGAACACTTGACACTTGCAGCCTTTTATTGCCAAGTTGCATAGATATGGGAGCAGTGGTATGGTTAAGAATAGAGAGCCACTTCCTATTCCAATTCTCTCCAGCCAGAGCTCAGCCAGCACAGATGGGAGGATTTTTGCTCTTGAAGGGTTAGTTTGTGTCCTAGATTCCATCCTCCTTCATCTGGGTGCAAGGGTCCTCCTTGTCTGCTCTATTTTAGCTTACCCTTGTCTGACTGTCACATTTTGTTTATTTGGTCATCGCAAAAATTGCATTACAGTACGAGCTCAACTTTTCAACTCACAAAGGGTGTGACACATGGTGCCAGTTTTGCTGTATACATTTGTTCCATATATTAAATCCAGCATTCCTAGATTGTTTAATGGATTCATCTCTCCCATATATATTTTTTATATTTCAGTTTCAGTGGTTTGCTATTCCTGAGAGACTGAACAATGAAGCCAGATCAGGCCGGATCAGAAATAAAACAAGACCATTTGCAGAGTGAGAATATTTTTATTTTGAGGATTTGTTATTTTATTAGATACAAATTCTGTCAGAGGGAATAACGCACTTTCCACATCTCTAAAGCAATTCCTTTCACCCTTTTGCCAACTCCAGTGTGTGCAGAGAATGCAATGCACGGCTTTAAAATATTAACGGAGTTATTTGCAGATTACCTTCAGCTAGAAATTAAAACAGAGAGAGACATATCTTTCCTTCAGGACCATCCCTATCATTGGGCAGAGTGAGACAACTCCATCAGGTGACAGATTCTTGGGGACTAATATTCCCCTAAACTAGCCTGCTGTCTTCAGATGGAGTAGAGGATTCTGTCTCATTTCCAATGTTGATGTAACTGCAAGTCTAGTTAGCTTGTGCATGTGGAAGGAGAGGGCACCATCAGGTAGCAAAATGTCTTGGACCAGCCCTGCTTTGCTTTGTTCCAAACGAGTTCATTCATAGATCTTTTGTTGGCTCAGTGGAAATGGGTTTTTCAATGAGATGGTAGTCCTGTGTCTAGGCCATATCACTTCACATGGAAGGCAAACATGATTGAACACTACTTGCATGCAGAATAAAAAACAGGTCTCATACAGTATCAGAGTTGTAAGGGGCACCAAAGATCTTCTGATTCAAACCTCTACCATGCCAGAATCACAGCACCTCAGGGAGAAGGAGCAAAGGATGACAGCTTGGAGATTTCAAGGCAGACTTCAGGGAAAAGAGGCAAACTGGATATAGTAAAAGGACTTTGCAGGAAGCTGGGGAATAAAACAGGAGACACAACCAAGAGCAAGAGTGGCCAAGATGAAGTACAGACTTGTATTGACAACTTGTTGTATGGTTGTCATACATATAGCATGTAATTGTAATTTCAGAAACATTCATATAGGAGAGGACAGATAGGATGCCTTCTTTGACAACGCAACCCTCACTAAGCATTCACTGTGGTATGAAGTGGAAAAGAGGAGCCCAAAAAGACACCAGGCAACTGGTAAGCAGTGCCGGAAGGTCCTTCATGAAGTGAACCACACATCCTTCAGCTGAGAAGGGGACTATTTTAACTATTTTTTATTTGCATTTTATCTTGAAGACTTCTACATGATTTTATCTTGATAGCATAATAAATCTTGACATCCAGGACACATCAAACCATGTTTTAAAAATTCTCATTCTCATTGTTTCTTTTTAAAAATCTCTTGTTACCCTCTTAATTTTTTAACAATTCCTTTGAGACTTACAAAGGTCTCCAAAGCATTATGTTTTCTTGGCAGGGAATTTTGCCCTAACTCCCCCAGCTCCAGTTTTAAAATAACACTGATACTTTTCCTGCTGTTAAAATGTTCCTCTTAGGTTTCTGCTATTTTCCAGTCATGAGTGACACTAAATGGGGTCTGCTTATAAAAACCATTATTTTACTAATATTCAGCCAGTCATTCATGAAACTTTGGCTAAAGCTGTTTCAAGATCCCAAGGCCTTTTGCTGATGGTTGGTTCCAATTTAGTCGCTGGTTTATTTTCTTTGTTAAGAAAATACCATTATGATTCTTAATGCTAACTTCCATGTGTCTAAAGGGAATTTATCTAGAATTTTCTTCTGTATGATGATGACCTCTGACAGATTTACAGAAGAAGAAGTATGCCTGTTCCAACAGGTGCTGTTGCTGTTTTTTTGTGGACAGAAATCAGCTGCCTTTAAACATGTCTCTCTGTCTGATCCAGTTACATGCAAATGTTCAGTGTCAAAAACCAAACTGACCAGCTAGGACTTAGTCAACTCTTCTGCTCTTTGGTTAAACATTTTCAGGAGAAAGCAACTATACAGCACTCAAACTTGCAAGTGAATTTCCTGTTATACAATAAAAGCTTTCATGAGTGTATTTCATTACAAGCCTGAAATTTCAATTAAAGGTAAAGGTACCCCTGCCCGTACGGGCCAGTCTTGACAGACTCTAGGGTTGTGCGCCCATCTCACTCAAAGAGGCCAGGGGCCAGCGCTGTCCGAAGACACTTCCGGGTCACGTGGCCAGCGTGACATCGCTGCTCTGGCGAGCCAGAGCCGCACACGGAAGCGCCGTTTACCTTCCCACTAGTAAGCGGTCCCTATTTATCTACTTGCACCCGAGAGTGCTTTCGAACTGCTAGGTTGGCAGGCGCTGGGACCAAACAATGGGAGCGCACCCCGCTGCGGGGATTCGAACTGCCGACCTTTCAATCAGCAAGCCCTAGGCGCTGAGGCTTTAACCCACAGCACCACCCGCGTCCCATAAAATTGAAATTGAATTGAAATTTCAATTAGGCTTTGCCAAATAGAGAGAGTAAACTTTACTCAGTCAAGACAGAATGTAGTTTCTTCCTCAGTGACAGGGTGAGGTTGCTGTTTTGCTAAAATAGTCTGCAACATGATATTGGTGCATTAGCCGATAGATTAAAAACAGCAACAACAACAAAGTGCTTCTGCAAACCTAGCAGATCGAAAGCATACCAGTGCAAGTAGACAAATAGGTACCTCTGCAGCAGGAAGGTAAACAGCGTTTCTGTGCGCTCTGGCTTCCGTCATAGAAGGCCCTGCACTTGTCTTTGCTTTGGGATTTCCATTGTATGTAACAGTGACATTAAGCAGCAGTAGTTGGTGGCACAAACTGCTTTGTGATGATATATACAAAATCTGAAAAAGGGAGCAAGGAAATGCTTTTCCACAGCAGGCAGAAGATGATATTTATTTTCAATATTTATAGACCACTTTTCACCATAGATGGCCACAAAGTGGCTTACCTAGAAATCAAGGAAATATCCCATTAATCAAAATAATGCCGTATTTAAAACAAACACAAACAAAAGCCACATATAAAACCACCAGTCAGGGGAGTCAATAAATATTGAATTACATGTTGCATTTATCCACATGTGTCCTTGGCAGTAGTTCTTGCTCGACTAACAAATATCTCAAGAAGCATACAAAAATCTACAATGGTTATCTATCTATCATCTATCTATCATCTATCATCTATCTATCTATCTATCTATCTATCATCTATCTATCTATCTACTCAGCAATGGCCCTTCCCTGCAGTGCACATGCTCAGTACAGCTGAACTGGAATATAGGAGCTGGGTTTTCTTTTGCAAGGTTTTTGAATGTCCTTCCACTTCATGACAATAATATAAGAAAATGTGACTCATAAATAATGATCAGGTTACATACTGGTGCACAATGCAAGAAAACATTACTGGCTTAGGACTGGCTTCAATCCTGTTTCGCAACCCTACCTCTGTGGAAAATGCTTCCACGTGTCTATGGAGGAGGGGGGAATACTTTATTCTTGCAATAGATATTTACTGTACATAGGGTACTGTACATAGGGTGCTACTTTGGAGTTGGCACAGGAGGGGAAACTGGAACACACCCATGCATGAACAGAATGCTGCCTATATCACTTTAGATCCAGCTTACTCGCATCATTGGTAAGCAAGAATGCTAACTGCTTGCAGCTCTATACAGAGATACTACATGATTGAGGTTGACTTGGAATATTCTGCAGTCCATATTTCATTTGTATATATGTGTGTGTGTGTGTCGCCTTACAGAGTAAAATATGATGGCATTACTCAAAAGGCCAGACTGTCCTGGGGCCTCTAACTTAATCTGCAGTGGCCTTAACCTGCAGTGAAACCTAGATAAATCTGTTCAATATTAAATATTAGCCAAAGGGCAGGAATAAAATCACATTTGGATTTATAGGAGCCATCGTCCAGAAGTTTTTTTTGTGTTTTCTATTTTTTCTTAAAAGTTGAATTAAGGAGAGTTGATTTATGTCTTGCAAAAATATTCTCTTCCCAAATGATTCCCTGAAGCAGCAGTTCTTTAAACAGAAGTGCAACCTGAATTGACCTCGAGCTGTAATAATCTTTATTTAGAAGGCAAAGAAGAATTTCATCAAAGGAATCACATTCACTATGAAAACCTGAGCCATAGATCAAACCAAGAAAGGTCCAGTGTACTTAATAATCCTGGAATAAAAATGAAAACAGAAGTATTCCCTAAAGGAATCGAAGCTAGTGAAATTTCCATTCTGGACATAGAGAGCTCTTCAGATCTCTTCCATGTTCCAGTTCTGTCTTGTATACTTATTGCCGAATGCCACCCCAATCGCTGGGTGGTGCTTGATTCCAGAAATCCAAATCACTTACTCAGGGTTCGTGTTTCCATTTGGAATAAGTCACACAGAGACTGTGGTGTCATTGTGATATATGATTTATTTACACATATATACAACCTGAGCCTACAATGGAGGGGCTCACAGCATTAACACCCCCAAAAGATCTTGTTTCTCCCATAGCCCGCAGCCTTGGATTAGAACAGAAATCAAACATTACTCTCAAATGTTGCTCTGATTCTCTCTCCAGCTCACTGCTATACTTCTTGGTCACATCATTGCAATTCAATGCTAAACTCTGGCTTTGTTCCAGGTTTGGATGAAACTATGGCTTTGCTCACAGTGGTGCAGCAGGAGGGATAAAGGAAGAGAAAGTGGTTTCAGTCGCCTCACCAGAAGCCCACCTTGAGCCCTCACCCACCATACCAAATTAGCGTAATTTATTTTGCTGTCCACATTAATGTTTAGGATTTACCGTAATACTTTAAAATAATAACCTCGTTCCTGTCATAATCTAATGGTCTGGTGCCATCACTATCTGTTTCTTAGTTACCAGCTAAAGTTCTTCTTCTTCATCCAGGCCTATGGACCTTAATCTCCTGCTTTTCTTTCAATGAGATGGGGTGGGGTTGGATCTCCTGTTACTGAAGGTGTCTGATCTGGCCACAGTTGCTCATGCCTTACTTACATGCCATTAAGATTACTGCAACATGCTGCCTTTGAAAAGTGCTCGGAAACTTCAGCTACTAAACCACTATGAAATCTTTATTATCCTGTCTAGCCAATTAGTTATCATTCTGTACTAGACAACTTGACCTTACTATGGGTAAAAACACTGAGTGTCATTTCACTGTTTCTTACTCAGACTTGTTCTGTTGCATCACAATAGTCCACAATTATTGTGTATTCTGGTCATGCCCTTTAGTGTTTGAAGCCCATCCTTGGTTTTTGTTCAACTTATAAATTTAATAAGTATTCCTTTCTGTTCATCCCACCTGTGAAAGAAAATACTAATCAATGCCAGATTCTGTC
Organism: Podarcis tiliguerta; assembly: GCF_965153285.1. Lineage (NCBI taxonomy): Eukaryota > Metazoa > Chordata > Lepidosauria > Squamata > Lacertidae > Podarcis > Podarcis tiliguerta. The sequence continues at coordinate 66,445,137 of NC_139537.1, read as the reverse complement.
CATTCTTTGTTCACTTTCTCTTTCCCATCTGTTCTCACCTGCCCAAGAATGACTTCTACTCAATTGCATGCTCACTAGGATTCCCAAACTCTTGTAAAAAAATGAAATATGGACATGCCCCGAATCCTTATGCGACTCAAGGAACTGCCTGATTCACTACAGTGCTTTCATTTGTTTGGGGCATTCAAATATTGAATAAAACAGAATCCATTTTCATCAATGAATTTTTCCGAACTGAGGGTAACCTTTCTCAGCTCAAGGCCCACACTGCCTCATGGGGAAACTTCCAAGGGGTGAGCAGAGCTGCAGGCAAGATTAGGTAGTGCAATAGATGTACGTGTGCAGTAGGCTACCTTCCAGCTATACAAAAGTTAAAATTAATAATAATAATTTGTACCGCACCCATCTTACTGGGTTGCCCCAGCCACTCTGGGTGGCTTCCAGCATACATAAAAACATAGTAAAACATTTAACCTTACAAAAGCCTCCATGTACATGGTTACCTTCAGATGTCTCCTGAATGTAATATACTTGACAGGAGATGGGAGGGTATTCCACAGGGTTAGTGCCACTACTGAGAAGGCCCTCTGCCTGGTTAAACATTTCTATGCCCACTCACACTTCTCCATCCAACAAACAGGAAGAATGTTCACAAGGACACAATCCAGCCAGGCAAAAGCATCTGAGAAGGCCACAGAGCAGGGCTAGTGATGGGTGTGGCCTGGGGAAAATCCTGAGGGCTGGACAGAGGCATAATGAAGGTGGACAAAGAAAGGGAAGGGGGTCAAGCAGGGTCATCCTCAGGTCCACATTCACACTTGTCTCAGAGCCCTTTGTAAGTGCTGCGCTTTTATGATCTGCATCTAAGGATGGGTTTTATATGACCATTTTTAACAGAAAAACCACGAGACCAAAACACCTCCAATTTTTAAATGATTACTTGCCTCTCTCACATGGAACCCATGCAGCAAAACAGAGACACAGAAGAGGCACTGGCATTCTTCAACTCAGGAATTCACTTTTGTTGTATAGTGTTATCGACAAAGGAAAAAGTAGCCACAGAAGAATTATATGGAAAATTTCCACATTTTGGCTACCTATAAATTTCCACATTTTGGCTACCTATAAATTTCCACATTTTGGCTACCTATAAAATTCAAAGATGTAAATTCTTCATAAACTGCCAAATTGGAAAGTGCAATCCAGTTTTCAATGTACTTCCATGCCACAGTTTTGTAACGTGGTGAGAAAAATAATGGGAGTAATACTGCCATGCTCTAGATTTTATTTCAGCTTACCCTGTGAGGCAACCTTCATGGTACACTTGGTAAGCTTCGGATTAAGCTAAAGCAATGTTGAGGAAAACAATTAGTGGATTGACTTTAGAAGGCATTCTCTTTTGTTTAGGACAAGGCATTTTCCTTGTGGTTTTTATGCATAGTGGGACAGAGCAACCTTCTGAACTTGAACAACTAATAGGGGGATCCATTCTTCCCTGATAGCAGAATAATGAGTGAATGAATATTTGCTCTGTTTGTAAAACTATTGTAAAAGAAAGCTGCATAAAAGCAAAATTCACAGGATCAAAATGTTCCTGATGTTACAATTTACGGACACAATGGTGAGTAAATGATACACTGCATGCAGTATAGGTATGGCTGCCAAAGAAAACTAATGGCCTTAGAGAAGGGGTGTTATCTGATGTCTATGTGGAAGAAAGTCCCTCATGTAACAAATGATTAATTCAGGAAACATCTGCTGCAAAAGCAACTTGAAAGCAAAGAAGATTGCAGCAGAAAGCCAACATGCAGACAAAAACCTCTCCCAGTTTACAGCATCTGAGGAGTGAAAAGAGAACTCCTTGTATAAATCCGTGCTGAAATCGAAGGTTGGTAATTAAACTAACAGGGCCAGCCCTACCATTAGGCAGAGGTGCCTCAGGCAGTAGTTGCTGAAGGCAGGGGTGGCAGCCTCTGGCTATAACCCTCTGTGGAGAATAGAACTGTGTGAGCCACACAACCTATCCTTAACCTGTGGCCTAAACTAACTTGCTGCTCTCGGTGCAGGGGAAGATACTGTCCCATCACAACTGCTATGTTAAAATCAAAATAATAATTAGAGAATTTGCTACATCTCCTCAGCTGCCCAATACATGCTATTTTTGTTATAGGCCATATGTAAAAGTGATTTCCTACATTGGGGACTTGTTTTACCTCTTGTATTTAATACACTGTTTCATTTTATGGTGTGTGTGTGAGTTTTAAGCAAACAGAAAAACATGCTGGCTGTTAACACATGAAAGGTACGGGCCCTACAGCAAGTCTTTCACAGGCCATAACACTTTATAAGAACCACAGGTGAACAACAGCCAGACCTTCCATACTCCCAGCAGTATATGATGATCTCCACATGAACAAATATATAAGCACCACAATTTCTTTGTTAAAGGTCCTGCAGTCTTTCAAAAAGCAAATAAGGGTTTGGGTCAGAAGGATCTAAATTAGTGTCTTACAGGAAGAAGAGACTGAGATCCCTGACACCTTCAAGGCTTACTATTTCATTATACATGTAGACATATATTTTCAAAATAGCAGCCATCTTGTTCTTCCTGAAAAACCAACAAACTTATGATGGCCAAAGCTTTCTTGAAAACAGATGGGAACCTTTCTTCACATCAAGACTCTTTTTCAGATGCATTCCCATCCGGACAACTTTCTAGAGGCCAGAGTTGAAGGACACATTCCAGCCAGGCAAAAACCCCCTGGGGGTTTCAAATAGAGTCAGTGAACAGTGCGTCTCAGGAAGGGCCATCACCTGAGGAGATTCCTGGGCCAGACAGACAGACCTAGAGTGCTGCATCTGGTGCTTGGAATTGAGACTTATTACTGTACTCCTGATAGGTGTGAGTATGTGAGAGAGTTGATGGGATGGTGGGAGGGTTTTATGGGAACATAAAGATAACAGAAATAAGAAGAATACTCTCAGAGAATGAGTAAGTTTAAATGTTTTATTATCTGCGTGTTACACAAAAAAACCAAAAAAGCCATAAAATCTTTTCCCTAGAACCTGATCTTGGTTTTAGATCCTGGATTGTTTAAAGTGTTTAAAGCATGTCTCCTGGGTTGGGTGTCATGGTGAACTGGTTTAAGCAAGCACAAGAGAAGCTCTGAAGCTGGATATGTGATCTCAGAAGAGATTAAAAGAGACCATGTGGGTACAAGGTTCATTCACATGTTGATAAACCATGTATTTTTCAGGCTTGCATCTGTGCTGTGGAAGCTCATCTTCTTTGTCCAGTCCACAAATGAACCAACTTAATGTGAGCTTCCCAGGCTAACACATGGGCAGAATGTGGTGGTCCTTCAGTTTTCTGGCAATACATTTTGGGACTCAAAACCTGTACAAAAAATGTGTATTAAAAATGCACTTTAGGCTAAAAAAATGCAACAACAACAAAAGAACATATTTGACTGAGACATATGTTCAAAAGCAATGCAAAATTGTTTGTGTGTTTTAAATTGCAGAGTAATGGGGAAACAGACCCTACAGCTTCCTCCACTATGTTCTACTCAGTATACAAAATATTGCCACCTGTGCAGTACAGCCACCTGCCAAGTCCTCCCAGCCCACATATCTGACACCATCTCCTGTTAGAGTTCCAAATCACTAGCAGACACAGAGTTTTACAAAAGATATGGATAAAAATGTAAACTAAGCAATGTCTCAGTTTTCAATGAGCAAAGTTGGTGAAGTTAACTTTGCAGATTACAGGAATTCCCTCCCCCCCAATTTATGTGCGATAGACTCATGCATGACCATGTAAACTTGTCACCAGGAAATAAAGAATTCAGTTCAAACCCAGAAAGGGTGGAAGAGAGCTGGAGAGTCCTTGCAACTCATGAGGAGACTCTCCCCAGAGCCCAAAGAGGAAGTCAGTCAGGGCCAGAGGAAGCCCCAAAGAGACCAGAAGTTTAACGGGGCTTTGTTTACACTGCTCAATCTCCCTGCCTAACAGCTGGCATCTGGGATACCGCAGCTCCTGCTTTCCTGCACATCCTCCGTGCTCCTCCGGCCCCCCATGAGCTTCAATTCTAGTTGTGGATATTTTTGGATATAGTATTTTTTGTATGGATTGAATAGAGTGTGGCAGAGAAGGCATTTAAAGGGTGATTAGAGGGAGCTCCCCACTTTACGTGATTTCTTTGTGCGGAACGTAACTCCCATGTAAGGGAGGAGTTGCCTGTTTTTGACTTTCCTCTTAAACACAGGGAAACAAAAGAAAAATTTTGTTATATATTTTGGTATATATTGTGTCAGGGAAGAAAAATGAACAGCTTATTTTGCTAGAGTCACAAGTGTGTCTTTGTGTGTGAGTATGAATTCAATAGGATCCTTTATATCACAGCAAGAGTACATTAAAAAGACATAGTACAAGATGACAGGTACTTTTAATGCATGAATGAGTATGCCCTTTTCTTGTTATAAAAAGGCCCAGTATAATTTCCTTGTGACTCTGTTGGTATCCAGGCTTGGCTCACCTGAGGAACTGTGCTTTTAAGGCATCCTTTAAAACTGAATGCCCAGCACTAATAGAATTCGTCAGGAAGTCAGGAAAGAGATGCATATGAGCACAAAATAAGAACATTGTCTTTGATGCTGGAGTTCCTAAATGCAACCTAGATCTGTCTCTTTCATGCATTGCATAGACGACATGTCCCCACCCCCAGCCCACCCCGCTGCATATAAAAGTATGGAACGGCGCTTAACTTTTCCAAAAGGTTCAAAAGAAACATTCCCATACTCACAAGTAACTATTTTCCAGAACAGGACAATGTCACCTACGTTAAGCAACATTGCTTAGCACAGGAAATTCTCAAGGACTGAGGAAAGATGTTTACTGTGTGTCAAGACCCAAAAACCACCCCCGCATTGATGAATAAGACACAAGGACACAGATATTAGGTTAATGGTTATTGGGCAAATTTAGGCCACAACTTTATTGGTTACAGAATGTGAGTGGTATTGGCTTAGGTGCTGGAATTGACCCAACTATATCTGACTCCTGCCCATCTTGCAGGGAGTCCTGTAAGGGTTAACCACCGGTAGGGGGAGCCCCATCGATGCAAACCAACTCGAGCTCCCCCTGGGTGGCTGACGGGGTTGTGGCATGGCCCTAGCCCAGCCCTGGGCTTTGGACAAGATCCACACACCCCGGATTCCTTTAACAGAATACCCTGAAGCTTGGAGGGGCAGGTGATGGCCACACCTCACCTCCCCCATCATAAGATCAACCAATGCCTAACCGCTAAACTTTACAAAGTTGTGATGATTGCTACGAGGTAGATGAAAATAAATGGCCCATGCCAATTTGCCAAGTGGAAAAATTCCTACCAGGCTCCTCAATGGCAACCAACCAAAGTCCATAGCAAGACCAATGTTGAAACCTGAAAATAGGGGGGGGGGCAGGCAGGAAATTGAGGAGGAAGCTCTCTGGCTCACGCCTCAGTTTAAATGGGGTCCGGCCACACCCCTCCCAGCCAGCGGACTGGCTGGCTGGACAATGACATGGCCGGGAACCTCCGGGTGACGCGGGACTTCGTCCCCCGCCCCAGAGGGGAGTGGGTGGCCACACGGTCCACTGCAACTCCTCCCCACTGGGAAGTGGAGTGGATTTATGTTATTTTGTGGTACCAAAAAACCGCCAAGAGTTTTTGACCATAACAATTTCTAAGGAAAGATAATATTGATATTTCCATCAGTGATGGGGCAGACACTTTTTGCCCTGACTGCAGCCTATCTGCAAAGGAAAAAACCAACCTGGTCTTTTATAGAGAATTTCGCCATTCCCCTGCTTCTCTAGATTTTTAAATGAGGATGCACAATATGACTAGATGCTACCAATTATCAGCTTCCCTTCTGGCTATATGGGCACCGAAGTACTTTAGCACCTGATAATTGGTTGAGTTCTTTCACCCATAATGTCATGCAGATGGTGTAAGGAGAATTTGTTGGTCCTCCAGGAGTGAGAAGTGGTTTCACCCCCACATTCATGTTAATACGTACAGAAAATTCTGCCAGACAAGGTTCAGATGTTCCAAAACGTGACTTGCTGAGACATAAGCAACCTACAAGGAGATCATCTTTAAAGTTATGCTTTTATAGCCTCAGACAAAATTCTATTGATACTCCCAGCTTGGCTGATGGAGTCTGGTCTGCATATCTTCTGCACACATTCTTTACTTCATAACATTATGTGACCTTCTATGCGTAGAGCAATTGCAATAGTTTAGAGGGATGGATGAAGAAGTAAGGTATGAAAGGAAGGGATGTTATGTGCACAGTGGGAATGGCACCAAAATAGGAACACTATACCAAGTTCCTTCCCATTACACAGCATTTCGAAATCCCTAACACAAGCTCCAACACCACCACTTAGGAAGCTTTTGCACCCTCATTCCATGTCATTGTGTACCAGTCTTGGGTGGGAAAATTTACACTGCAATGCTGAATCATGTAGTGAGCTTTCCTAAATGTTACGGGGCAGGATAGAGCTTGCCAGTGTGATGTCATTCTTGTCATTGTGCACACAACAGACATAATGTCTAGTCTCTGCTCTCGGGGTGAGGGGGTGCAAGGGATGAATCTATGTAAGATTTCTCTCTGAACAAAGGGCACTTGAAAAGCATGCAGAGAAGAAGCGCCATAATTGGAGAAGTCCTTCTCTAGTGTAATAAATGAGAAAATCGACTCTAACTTCACAACTCAGAGTTTCAACGTAATGCCAGAAGGGTTGCTTGGTCCCAAATGGACCTACCCAAACCTTATGAGATTCTTATTTGGGTGCCCTTGTGGGTGAGGTATGATTGATGGCTACTAGGAAAAGGACCTTCTCAATGGTGGGACTCTGGCTCTGTTCATTTGGCACCAGGAAATTTCTTCTTCTTTTGACTTTCCCAGGCTTTTTAATCTGGTTCAGGTATTGTCAGCTTTAGCTTTGTCGCCTTCTTTTATTCTACTTCTACATTTTTAATGATTGGCTTGCTTTGTTGCATGCATTTTAATTTTGCTTTTATTTGCCTTGCCAATATATAAACACCTAAGATATATAGATAAAATACAGAATAGCATAGAGGTGGGTGGGGTTTTTAAAATTCAGTATCCCTGACTTTGAGGCCCACTGCAAGCAGTAATGCCTTCTGTGGACAGCCACACAAAGGTTTGGGCACCTTGCCCTGTCATTGTGGACAAAAGTAGATTAATCTGGATAATAATTACTTCTGCAAGAGCATTTAATATATGCACCTTCCTTACAAGTTTGATATATTTAGCAGGGAAAGAGTTATGTGAATTTTAAACTAGTCAGATTGTTCTAGCACATCCCAGTGACATGCTGAGAACAGATAAAGTTGGGGGTGCATAATTCTTCAGCTAAGGCAGATGTACAGAATATATCACTTTATTACCTAGCAATAATAGGCATAATTTAGTCTCAGCTTTGATGTTAAAATGTGTCAGTAGCTTAGCTGTTCCGACAGCTGATAGCTTAATGCTTTTGGTTCATTATCATTAATTTTCAGTAATAGTCTTTTTCTCTGGCAGCATAATGAGATTTTTTCCCCCCACATCATTTAAAATAACCCCAAACCTCCCACTCCTAATCTAAAACTTCAAGCAGCTTCAGATTAAAGGCGGGAGAAAGCAGAATATCATAGTGTGAAAAGAGCAACGGTCCACATTTTGCAAACATTTCCAAACAGCAAGCAGGAAGCAAGCATCCGCATTCTAACAAGGATACTGCTTTAAAACGCCATTCCTTCACACCGCATTGTCATAAATAATGTGTTTTTCACACAGTTGGACAAACTGCAGTCATAAAGCCAAAGTGGAACCAATGTGATGCCAGATAATTTCCAAAATCGCTGGAGAGATAATAAATAGTTCCACATGCCGGACCTTATAGACACACAGGGAAAGCACTTGTGTGCTTGTATTAGTAATTATATTCACTGGCTCATGGGCCAATTCTGATCCCAGAATTGCTATTCCATAAAATATGACTTCAGTCATGATCGTAAGCACACTTAATTGCAAGCATTCATATAGAATTTACTTCCAAGTAAAGTTGTTAAGGGTGGGGCACTGCAATGTGATTTTAATTTACGCAGAGCAACACGCCAATATTTGGAGATAAGTGCTCGGCTCAGAAATTTATGACCAGGGTGTGTGTTTTCCTGTTTCCCACCTTTGCCAGTTGAAAGTGGAGACACACAGTGACTTACGGGCAGCAGGAGGTGATGATGACCAGAGCCAGAGCCACTGTGGAAGAGAGAGGAGATTTAACAAGGACGGCAACAAATAAGGGACAAAGCCAGCTGGAAACAAGGTATCAACAGCTCCCCAGTAAAGAACTGGTGCCAGAAACCTCCAGAACAGGAGTGGCCCTCCAGATGGGTGCTGCAGTTCAGCAACATCTGGAGGGCCAAAGATTCCCCACACCTGCTTCCGAGCATCACTGAAGCAGACAGGCTTTGACAGCTAGTGATGCGAAAGCTCCCTTGGCTTAGTTATCATAAGCTTGGTATTTGCAAGCTGCTTTTCAAAGATGTGCTTCCAGCCCTCAGAATCCCTTTCTCTGTAATGTTGGCACATGCAAGTTGATGGTGCCACACATGTGCACAGTAACATGTATTTCTACCACCATCTGCCCTGTGGGAAGGATCCTGAGAGCAGGAAGCAGGTGGAAACACCTCAGAATCTGCTTCAGCTGGACTTTCCTTCCCCACTCCCCTGCCCTTTCACAATGTCATCTTTCACCAATTGTCTGAAGAGGATTCTGGGAAAGAGATTTGTGAAGGAGAAGACCACTTGCCAGCTTCAGTTGGACTTCCCCCTTCTGGCTTCCAGAAGGCCTTTTATTACTAACTGTCCTGTGGGATGGATCCTGATTACTTGTTATGTATTTACTGACCACCATCAACTGACCTGTGGGAAGGGTTCTGGGCGAGTGAGAAAAGCAGGCAAAGATCAAAGCAGGCTTGATCTAGCTAGGCTGTCCCCTCCTTCTGTCCACAGCGCTATCTACCACCAGTTGTCCTGGTTGGTTATTGGTTGGTTGGTTGGTTAATCCATTGATATCCTGCTCTTCCTCCCAAAGGAGCCTATGACAAAGAAGCATTTGCAGAGCCCCTCTAGGCAGTTTACAGTCTAAAGCAATGGTGGCCAAACTCGGCCCTCCAGCTGTTTTGGGACTACAATTCCCATCATCCCTGACCACTGATCCTGTTAGCTAGAGATGATGGGAGTTGTAGTCCCAAAACAGCTAGAGGGCCAAGTTTGGCTGTCACTGGTCTAAAGCATTCCTTAAAAATACCCATAAAAGCAAACACTAAAAACAAATTAATAGGTTTTTAAAATAAAACAAAAAAGAAATACAATCACCAATTTGAAAATCATTCTACATAGTAAAATAGCATGCTAAAAAATTCTACACTTTAAATCATTAAGATTGCGTGCCTGGTTAGACTTGCCTAAAGCAAAAGTTTTCAGCAAGCACCAACAGTTCATCCGAGGTGCCTGTGTAATACCAATGGGCAGGGAATTCCAGAGGTGCTGCCACAATGAAGTATTGCAAATGCAAACTAAACATGGCACTGATAAAAGTGCCAGTTCCACAGATCAAAGCGGACAAGTGGGCATGGCAATCCTTCAAATTTAAGTTGCTTTTTCCCCCCAGTTGGTCTACTCAAAGCATGATTACATCTGGATACAACCCTATATCAACCCTATATTAAAATTGTGGGACTAGGTTTTCAACCACACAATATGCTCTTAAAATCAAGGAACTGTTGATTTGAGAATTTTAAATTGTGATAACCTTTATTTGGTGGTACCCCAACATCTCTCCTGTCAATCTAGCAGTTCGAAAGTGCGTCAAAGTGCAAGTAGATAAATAGGTACCGCTCCAGGGGGAAGGTAAACAGCGTTTCCGTGCTCTGGCCACATGACCAGTAAAGCGAGATGAGCGCCGCAACCCCAGAGTCGGTCACGACTGGACCTAACGGTCAGGGGTCCCTTTACCTGTACCCCAATATATTGCGTCTGAGGGGTGCCCCTTGTCCTTCCTAACCTTGTGCCAAGCGCTTTGGGCTATGTAGCTCAAGAAAAAGGACCAGGAGAAAACACCCTGTTTCTGAGCTCAGGCAGAGCCGGCTAGTAAAATTTTAGAGTGTATCTGTTTTCATTCACTCTTCAGCACCTTTGTACCTTCGGGCAAATCCCAGATCCCAGATATATATTTTGAGAAGTGGTCGCCACAGTGATGATGGATGCAACACACCCTCTATATATAGTACGACAACAACTGGGTGAGAAGTGACACAATTCTTTTACCACACATTGGACGCTATAAACTTTAACTTCAAGCAAATGCAAGCCGTAAAACACTAGTGATGGCTTTACCAGATGGTGCCGGCTGTAAGATTTTAATAGATATCTTTATTCTTTTAGGACATTTTCTTTATACACTTTCTCATAAATCTAAAACAAAAATACCTGCCTAGTGACCAGCAGGTCGTAGATGATCGATGATTTTACTATACCTTAGATGTAATAAACCATACATGGAGATCAGTGATATGTACAGTATTCATTCAAAGGCAGAATAGCAGGATTCTGGGTCTAGACTTTCATAAATTAAGTGAAGTAGAAACTTCTAAGAACATGGGTCAGTAGATTAATGTACTCTGGGTTTGCATAGCATGACTGGGCATGTGTTAACAGTGTGGCCATTACTCTTCTTGAAGGTTGCCAAGTAATACCACAAGGCTCACAATAAAAAGGAAAGCATGTGAGAAAATAAATCTGCTGGGGTTTTATCATTATTTTGGCTAATTATCTGTGTTTTATTAGTAAGGGTTAATGCCATTTTAGAAATCCCAGTTGAGATCTCTCTCTCTCTCCATTGCGAAGTTTATCTCATGCCCTAAACTTGGAAAAGCTTTTCAACATAATCTGACTTTTCTTTATTTATGCACTGGGGGAACTGAAGCCACTAACCTCATTGCCGACATGCTTAGATAAGGCGATTAAATTCTTATATCATGTCTGAAGAAACCAAAAAATGTATAGAATTTGCATGCTGAGAGTAATGTGTTATGCCCGAAAGCACAACTGGATGGAATAAAGATGGAATCACTTTTCTAATTAGTTAACAAACAGACATAAGATAGCATCTCTGTTACGGAAAGCATTTTAAATAGATGCTTAAATCCTAAGATTTCTGTGGTGGCACCTCTACTTTGGAATGCCCTCCCCAAAGAGATATGATTGGCTTCAATATTAATTACAATATTTTCAGAGACCTTCCTATTTGCCCCAGCATTTTAGATAACGTTTTAGTCAGGATTGCCTTCTCAGTTCCTCTGAGAACATTTCATGTTTTCACTCTGCTTTTTAATCTTGTGGCTTATTGGTTTATATACTTTATTCTTAAATTGTGTGATTAGTTTTCTTCACAGGGTTGTATCCCATCCTGGAATCTTCTGATGAAGGTTGAGTAAGAAATAAGGAATATATATATATACATGAGACAAATAATGGGATACGTAGTAAATTTCTGAAACCACAGCATTCAAAGGTTGGAAAGTTTGATGGCATTGCATAGCCTGTGGTGGCATTTGCAGTGTTGCCATGTAGAATTCTACGCACAACTTTTATAGAGCAGCACATGTTCCACATTCTAAACCGAAAGTGTCAATGGTACGATGTTGACCCAAGCTGTTCTCGTGGTCTGGTTTCTCATGCATCATCTTGTGGTGGAAGCCCATTAACTAGCAGGGAGTCGGAATGCATCTGCGGAGCTGCAGAAGCCTCCAGTTGTTTATCTATCTAACAGAGAATTCTTTTGACAAGCCCATCACTACTACTGGAAAGGAATGCTATATTTGTTTGGAATGGATATCGAGGTCAGACCTATTGGGAGGGCTTCATTTTCACCCCAGAGAGGGCTTTTGATGTTAGTGATACCCTTCAAACATAGTTGCCCTTGCTATGCAGAGGACAATCTTATTTCCTGAACGTGGTATCTTCACTCACTTGTACTTTCCCTGCAGAAAAAAAGCTTAAGTAATATATCCCCTAGGTGACTTTTATTAGCATGCAGTTAACCCTGCCATTAAGGATTTGATTCCTTTGTAACCCTCATCTAAAGTGCATGGAATTTACATTTAGGTATGGAAGTTGCTATACAGCTCTCAAACAAATGTGCTGCTGTTTCTCTTTATAGACAGTTATCATGGTAATCAACAAATAGGTATCCGTCCCCCATTTACTCTCATTCCTAGATGCAACAGTGAAGCAATGCATTTGGGACAAAAGTAATACCAATATAATTTAATAATTATACACAGTACAAAAGTCAGAAAGGAAGATCCTCAAAAGACGCTTCGGATGCTTTGTGTTCTGCTCAGAAACCAATCACCCTAAAGCTCCATAGAATCAATGGCAATTTCTTTCACCCAGTTTCCTGCATTCCAGATCAATGTGCTTCCCCCTGAAAACAGGAGGATGCAGGAATGAGACAGTCTCTTAGACCAGATGCACATTGTACATTTAAAGCAAATTCCCCACACATTGAAAGCGCATGACTTCCCCCAAAAAGATTCTGTGCATTGTAGGTTCCCCTTACCCAGAACAACACATCCCAATCTGCTTAACATGCTACAGGATGTTCGGGGGGTGCAGATGGGGGGGGGGTGTTGCATGCTTTGAATGTATGGTGTAGATCTGCCCTTCTACTTTGCTTGGATATGCATTTCTGAGCCTAGATGAAGGGACAATTTAAACAACATTCAGCACGTGGTTAGAGCTGTTGAGTTTTCGTTTTGCTCATTTTGAGCCATTCAATGAATACAGATGAAGACAGACAAAATAAAGCACTTCACACAACATATAGCTGTGGAATGAGGTTACCAATGACTATCTAACTTGATATTATCAACTGACTGGCACAAGCTTCCAGTGGATGGTATCCAAGTAAGTTTTACTCAGAATAGACCCATAGAAATTGACATTAATAAACATGAATAAGTTAGGTCCACTGAATTAAATGGAACTACTCTGAGTAGAAGTTATAACTAGAGATGCCAGAGATTAAATCTGGATTTTCCTACATCTAAAGCCCATGCTCTTCCATTGAACCACAATCCTCTTTTATGGCTGGGGCCAGTAACCTTTATTTCCCCTTCCAATGATCCTTGAATGTGGCAACTGGGGAAATGGAATTAACAAAAAGTGTGGGGAGAAACCAGAACAACTTTGGAGGCATGCCCAGAATAAGAAATTAATATAGGACTCTGCAACATGGTCCACCAGTCTTTGCAACTCACAGGAAACTTCAGGAGTCAAATATCTGTGGAAAGTGATGGTAGCAAATTTGGAAGTCACTGTCCTAACACATCCTGCTATGATATCTAATCTTTTGACTTTCCTATTTAACTTCCAGCTGGGTGTGTAGACAGTTAAAAATGAAGCGTGCTACTGATGCTTGCCAATATTGTCTTTGGGTCTCATTACAGCACAGCAATGCTCCACATAAAGCCGAACCCTTTTTCTCACTGGCAGCTACTTAACTATAACAAGACTCCATTGTCTGCCCTAGAAACATAAAACAAAAATTAAAAAGAAAGCCACCTGTAATCTGCCGGCACTCAAAGGAAATATAAGCTAAGGTACAGGGGGAGCAGAGATGCAATTCGCCTAACAGTCCAAATCAGAGAGGCATTTCATTTGCATTCCTTTTAAATGGTGGGACTTATATGAATACACCTCAAAGCATTCTGGTGGTCTGAAGAGACCAGGGATTTGCAGACTTTGCATCTGCTTTTGTTAAAAGAAAAAAGAAAAAGGTCTGTTTTGCTGCTATGGTGACAAACATGTCCAGGAAAACCTGAGGACAAACGCCACTACTTTACGTTACTTCAGTTGCAGAGTGACAAGTGTCAAGGAGAAGGTAAAATGATTAAGTCTCCCCTTTTTTTTAATTTTGTGAACTGCTTTCTGCTTTGGGAAAATATCAAATTGCAACAATCTGGTGAGGGAAAATATTAGAGGGGGAATAGCGACTTGCTTCTTGGGTTTATTTTTCTGTTAATCTAAGAATGTGTTCATTTCACTGGGTGGAATAGGAGAACATAACTACTTGCCAACGTCATTGTATATTTAGATTTAAAAAAGCAAATCAGATGGAAGTCATTAATATAATTTGGAAACAATAGCGATAGGTGTTTCATTTCTAGATTAACAGGGATGGGTAGCAGTTTTCATGTCCAATATTATCTTGGCAGCTGGAGACAAAATTAAAGTGAGGACTAAGGACTATTAGGGAACTTTTTTTGAAAAAGAAGAAGTGGGTATGTACTTTTGTTTTCAAATACTGGCATTTGCATTTAAGTTTAATTTCATGCTTTTCTTTGGCTCTCACTTCTTTCACATCTGTTCACAATACGCAAACACAATGTGCTGTTCTGGAACCATTTTAAGTTCTGGTAAGCTAAAATACATTGTTTTTTGCTGTCCATCATTAAATTCCTTGGAATCAATGTTTTAAAATAATGCATCGTCATGGACTGGTTGGACACAGAGGAATGGTGGGAAGAACGAGCTGGGGAACCCCCAAGCAGCGGCGTAGCTAGCCGCTCGGGTGTCGGGTGCGGCCCACGCGTCCTGCAGCCATGGGCAGGGCAAGCTGTCCATGGGAGCAGGGGGCCCTGTATGGAGACCCTCCACCACCTCCCCCTCAGCTGTAGGGCAGTGGAGGGAGAGGCAGAGGGCAGACGCAAGTCCCAACCTGCCATTTCAGGCAGCGCGGAACCTGCAGGCGCCCAAGGCACCACGTCACTCCCAGGAGAGACACATGGCTCAGGCACACTGCAGGCCCTGCGGTGTGGCGCCCAGTGCCAGCCATGTTTCATTACGTTTGTTGACTGAACTAAAAAGTTTCATGAGCCCATTTTTAAATTTAAAAAAAACCAAAACTCATTTTTTGGTCATTTTGTCATTCCCCTCAGTGATGACACCCAGGTCGGACCGCACCCCTCGCACCCCCCTTCCTCCGCTACTGCTCCCAAGGGAAGAAAATTCAAAGCCCGGGGAGTGATGGAGGGCAAACCTGTCACCTATATAGAGTATAACTGTATGCAGGATTGTAGCTCGTGACTGGCACTCTGTCCTAGAGACACTTTATGCTAGTTAGAAATGAGGGGAGAGGAATCAGTGGGTGAAGGGCAGCCGGCAGGAAGTAGCTGCACCACAACCTGGCTTCCCATAAACTACATCACTTTGAGAGGAGAAAGGTGGTGAGGAGTTTGGTGCAATGCAGGTGCAGTGTTGGGAGCCCCTGATTGGCTCCGCTGTTGTGCCAAACTCACTACTGCCTCTTCCCCCCTGGGGAAGCACATTGATGCCGATAACAGGAGACCAGGTGTGCAGCAGTGTCCCTGCCCACCAACTGCTCCTCAAGTACCCATGCTGGAGTCCCATTCTGATTAATGGAGCTCAGTGAGTAATGACTAACTTTTCACATTGATTTCAATAAGGCCTATGTGTGGCTTACTTGGTCCAGATCCAGTCCAAGAGAAATGAATCTGTCGACCATCTGCCTATTTTATTCCACAAATGATCAGATGTGTGATTTGGTTAAAAATGGGGTAGTCACATTAGCTATTTTCTTTGGCCACGTATCCTTGAAATCCAGTCTAGAAAATGAAGACCATAATCTAGCTAACTTAAGTTCTTTTCCATTGTGGGAGACATTTAAGCATGTGTTTCAACTCTCTCGCTGAACTCAATGAGAGTTAAAATATTGGCTGGACTATGCCCAATATATGCTTGTCCATGGATAGTTTAGCATAGCTATTTCTGTTTCCATTGAACCATCACATGTCAGCTTTGTCTGCAATTGAGAATTTCTAAATAATTTTTTTTTAAAAAAAATACTTTGTTGTTGTTTCTATAAACCTCAAAACACATTGTTTGGTTTCAGTTTCAGTTACTGGCAAATGTTTAAGAGTGGTTTGAATTCAGTCTGATCAAATTTCTGGTACTCATTGCTTGCATGAGCGTTTTCAAAATTACTGATGGAATTGTTGGTATTGATTGCCGCTTGAACAATAGTGTGTGTGTGTGTGTGTGTTCATGCTCCACTTTTATCCAATTAGAGCACATATTCTTCACATGTTCTGAAAACACAATGGATTTGTACATGTGATAAAAATAATTGTTCTGTCATTCTCTATGAACCATTTGTACAATATTTAAATCATTTCCAAAGACTGTTGCTCTGTGAAAAAGCAACAGCCTTTGGAAATAATTTACAGTGCATGTGAATCAGATCAAAATGTACCACACTCTTTCAGTTTGATGCTGCAAATTTAAGCAAATAAGGAATGTGATTTGGTAAAATATATTTTTTGTTAACTGATACAGATTTTGTGATATTAAGGAGTTAATGTTCATAAATATTAATAAAACTATATCGGTTCTCATGGCACAAGATTAGACCATAATGTTTTCTCAGATCAGCTGATTATATAAACAAAGCACTCACTCTTTCTGGTGCCTTCTTTTGTTTCATGCGTTGTCATTCTTAATTTTTTATTATGGCTGTTGGAAGACAAGTTTTTTGATAAAGAGAGGGGGATGATGGGAGCTCAAAAAATAGAGTTTGTAATCTGGCTGCAGGGTAAGTGAATGACTGGCAGGGAGGCATTTGGAGTGGGTCAGATCCTTTCAAAATTTCATGGGGGATGGAAATCCATTCATTTCTGAAGAATTGTCTAGAAAAGTTTGGAAAGAACAAAGCCATGCCAAATTGAGATTGGGAGAAATCTCTCATCACCATTCACAACATGAAATTGAAAGATGGCCCATTCTCATCTTATCACATTCCTCAACAGTTAGTCCTCACAGAAGCCAAGTATTATTCAGTTCTTTTCCTGCCCCATCTATATTTAGTTTCAATTTTCAGAAAATACCAATGTAATTAAGAGAACGAGCAAGATGCTTGAAGTCCCCTCTTCAAATCACAACATAGCCACAAAATCACTGGGTGGCCTTAGATAAGTTTCTGCTCCTCATATATGGATAAAATATCTTGGCCTATCATACAAGATTGTTGTGAAAATTACTGAGATACTTACATGGAACATTCTGAGTACGTATGAAAAAGGCACTAAGTGTATTATTGTTGACCTCGCAAATTGAAATATCTACTATATTCAGAACACATACAAAGAGAAATAACAAGCAAGCACATTTCTTGGTGAAGCACATTTCTGGGCTCGGGGGGGGGTCATATACAGTGAGAAGAATAACAATTTAGCTAAGTAAACTGGAATTGTTTTTAAATATTATTGACAGACTGATAAAGCCAGCAGGCATGGAACTTGGTCGAAAGAACAATAAAATCCCTCGCCTCCCAATTGTTTTTCCTTGCTCTACAAGGTCCAGAGCCAACAGGTTGGTATGTTCATAAGGATTCAATCTAGTTCTGAGCACAGTGGGGAGTTTACTTGATGGCTCTTTGAACTGAGATTAATAGCTTAGCTAACCCTTTTTGATCCTGCCATTTTGAAATGCTTTTAGGAATAGCCGATTGAACCCTTTTCCCCGCATAGGCCTCACTTACCTTTTACTTCATCATGGCTTTCACTTGCTTCATTTTTATGATTAAAAAAGCATGGCTCTAGCAAGGTTTGGAAATGACAGCATATGATTTCTGTCTTCTGTTTGTGCCATACTGCCGCCTTAAATACTTTAGTGGCCAATCATGTGCAAAGTTGTTATTTCTAAACTATAACACCATGAATCCCCCTCTAAACAGAAATGGTCAGACCAGAGGTCACCCTTGAGCAGTTTGATTTGGCTCCCTTAACGTTTTGAAACAAGCATGGAAACTAATCAAAAGTTTTCTCAATCTACGTGTGTTCATGGCTTTCAGCCACCGACTGGGACTAGGAGCTGATGGTGCTGTTACCGTATCCTGGTTTTAAAAATGCACATGGAAAGCAACAAATATACAGAAGATATTAATGACAGAGGACTCAAACAAGAATACTTCATAGGGAAATCGCAGTGCTGACCCATCTGTTTCCATTGATCAGCCTCAGATCTATCATTCTGAAATTATGAAGACAGGCATGAATGAGAAGAACAAGGAATGATGGCAAGATAATTCTACATTTGATCTTAGCTATAAAGCTGTGAAGGAATTAATGACATCAGGTAAGGACAGAGCTGAGCAATAACCTCCCAGCAGCAGTGTTGCTGCCACTCACCGGGAGAAGGAGAAGTGGTTAGGTCAGGGCTGTACAGGTCCATCGATAGGAGGACCAGATTGGCTCTGCTGATGTGCTTGTTCATCCTGAACTCACTGCTTCCCCCATCCTGGCAAGCAGTGGAGAAGAATGGTTCACTCTGACTCCAAGAATGAATCATTTGACATTAAAGTCCATTGAAAACTGACTTCAAACGGCATAATAGTCAAACTGGTGTCCCTTATAAGGAACAAGCTCCTGGCAAAGTTTCTGACCATTCTCCATCAATAAAAAAATCATAAAATGAAAGGGAGATGGTAGGAGAGGGTGGGAGAGAGATCAACCTAAAGGTGGGATAAAATAGCTATTGAAGTTTCAGATTTCCCTCCCACCAAATATCTGCATTTTTGATATCTACTCTTTTGAAAACACTGCATAGCATGGGCATACATAATATGATCTGTAGGTGAATCTGAAGCACTTCTCTTTCCAGCCAGATAATGGGATGTTGGTTCTTAAAATGCCTTTCTGATCTCTGTTTCTTCAGGGTTTCCATATTTGCTTAGAGAGTTATCTTGCAATAAAAGCCGGGGGGGGGGGGGGAAGCTTCAATTATGTGTACTTACAATCAGGTTTGGGAAGAGTTAAAAGCCTCTTCTCAGATAATGAGATGATGGTCATTGTTGATTTAAAACACTCTTAGCAGGTATGCAGTAGACTTTAGAGTTTTGATGTTTGAAAGGGCTTTTCAAAATGAAGGTGATGATCAACTAGGCATGAATTGGTATCTGCTGTTTTTCATTAACCTTTTTGCCAAGGTCAAGAATTCACACAGACTTGAACAATTATTTACAATATCGATAAAACTCAATCCATTCAGAAAGTGGTGCCTGCACTCTAATTTCCATCCCTTAGCAGTACTAGCAGGTTGCCAAATCTGGTTAGGAATGTACTACTATAATCTCTCTCGATTCCTGATTGACTTAGATCATTCATGTAAGTAATGAAGAAAAAAAATACCTTCACTCTAAGTTGACTTTGCTTGCCCTCGATGACAAAACTGACTGGCTTGTAGCACCATGGCATCACCATTTTCACTGCATAGTCTCTGATCAGCTGTGACCACTCTGTGAGTAATGGAGGTAGGAGAAAGAAGAAAGAAGTCCTAACCAATAGTATTGTTGTTGTGTTAAAATTTGTATACTGTACTGCCCTTCATCTGAAGATCCCAGAGCATTTCACAGCAGAAAAAGTACAGAAGTGGCAAACAGAAACAAGAGCTAGAATGAACCATGGCACTCAACGGGATTGCAAAACATGAAAATATTTGGTGTAGCCTGTTATCGCAACAATGTAATGTACCAAACTTTCTCATAAACAGGAATTAATATATGCTTTCCCATAGATGCTGGCTATGAATTTAAAGAGGATCATACACTAAACATTGCACACTCCTAACTAGGTAATTTGCTTTGTTAGGAAGAGCCACAATCACCAAACCAGCAACTCAATTCATAAACTTTATTTGATGATTTGAAATGAGGGAATTGATAAAGGTAGTAGCAAGTGGTGGAGCAGAAACAACAACCCAGGGATGATAAATGAACTTGGAAATCACAGCATAAGACAAAGACAGAGACTGTCAAATAGTGTCTTTAGCTGCTATTATTCACATGTTTCCAGATATAGGTAAAGGTAAAGGTACCACTGCCCGTACGGGCCAGTCGTGTCCGACTCTAGGGTTGCGTGCTCATCTCGCTCTAGAGGCCGTGAGCCGGCGCCATCCAAAGACACTTCCGGGTCATGTGGCCAGCGTGATGAAGCTGCAGCTGGCAAGCCAGCACCAGCGCAGCACACGGAAACGCCGTTTACCTTCCCGCTATAAAGCGGTACCTATTTATCTACTTTGCACTTAAGAGTGCTTTTGAACTGCTAGGTGGGCAGGAGCTGGGACCGAACAACGGGAGCTCACCCCGCTGCGGGGATTCGAACCGCCGACCATACGATTGGCAAGTCCTAGGCACTGAGGTTTTACCCACAGCGCCACCCGCGTCCCTTTGCTGGCATGCTAATCTGAAGCTGTTTCCAGATATATCACACTTCAATACAGCAGTGATAGAGGAAGCAGGGGCGGTTGCAAAAATTGTGTAGATGACTGCTCTGCCGTCTTTCCTTTCCCTCTTCCAAGAACAGGAACATTGTATGCTACATGATCTAGCTGGCCAAAACCAGGAGGAAGCCCTTCAGAAAACAGCCATCAAGAGGGAGGAGAGGGAATTTAAGGGTTATGAGATGGTTGGAGTGGAGAGCCTTCTGGCAACAGGCTCTAGACTGTGGGTTGACTATAGTGCTCAGCTTCAGATTAGCATGCCAGCAAATCTGGCTGTCCGGCAATGCTTAGCAATAAATAGATACCTCTACCTTGGTTGTTGTCTTTTTACATGATCAGACCCTATCTGTCCTTTCTGTTGCTCAGTGTAGATAGCATCCTTCAAACTGGTGTTGCTCACTATAAAAATATGCAGTCAGGATACTTGATAGTAGATTAAAAGCAAATGAAATTAAAACTATAAAAACCCACATCTCTGATATCTTTGAATCTTAATACACTCCCTGCGTTACATCCCCTCCGCAAATATTTCTATACAAGACACATTTTTCATCATGAGTAAGTGCTTTCAGATTTGTTGCTAATTTTTATATTTCTCTATCCCCCCCAAGTGCAACATGATCCACACCACATAGCACCGAAGCCCCTGATGCTAAGGCAAACCTCAGCTTAGGCGAGTAGTTGGGGTCCAAAAATGCAAAACAAAAAAAAGAAAGAGTAATGTTTAAAGGAGACAGCCAGACACATGCGGTGAGCAATGCAATTAAAGTGGAAAGAAACTCTGTGCACCATCACAGAATAATTGCTCAAGGGGTTTTGTGCTTGCCTCACCCTTTCCCAGATGCAGATGCATTACCATAATACAACTTTTTAAAAAAATAGTTTGCGGGCACATGAATAGCAGCAATAACATGATCAACACATCCTAAGAAGGGATTGGGTGGGGAAGGAGAAAAAACCAGGAA
The DNA here is from genome assembly GCF_965153285.1 of Podarcis tiliguerta. Classification (NCBI taxonomy): domain Eukaryota; kingdom Metazoa; phylum Chordata; class Lepidosauria; order Squamata; family Lacertidae; genus Podarcis; species Podarcis tiliguerta. Next base: position 66,423,751 of record NC_139537.1, on the reverse strand, counting down.
AGAATTGTCGCAGCTAAGTACCAAAGAAAACAAGGGCTGAGATACATTTCACTGAAATTTGGGGATCCATCTATCAAAGCAACTCACCCTGTTTTCTTTTTCAGGAATGTCATGCGACTGTAGAGGCACTCAGTTCACATAAGGTTCAGTGACTGAGAAACTGGTCCAGGATCAGCACAACACAGAAGCATCTAGACGAACCAGTGTGATGATTTACAAATTCAGTACATCGCAGTTGTGATCTGGACAAACGGTGAAGCATTTGTCTGGTTAAAGCATTCCAAAAGCTACCAAAAAAGCCAATTGCTATCAGGTTTAACACATCAAAAAGAGTTGCATGAATTGGTTAGGTTTCCTGTGGATGGTTTCATTAGCCAGCAGCCTCCTTTTCCATACTTATTCTTTTTTATATAGATTTTTGCATTCATGTTGGTTTTGTGACACTATTACAGCACAACTATGGAAGCAAGGTTCAAGCATATTCCCATCAATGAAAAATCCTGCCCCGATCCCAAATAGCCCTTCATGAAGAAAAAAGAAAAAGAGATGGGGAGTTTCCAAATGACCTGTTTATTGAACATTAATCCTAATTTGTTTTGGGAGATGCAAGACTACATGGGCCATTTGATAAGCATTCATTATAATTTGTTTGCGAGGATGTTCAGTAGCCCTGCATCAGAACAGGCTTTTCAGTGATTTTCCCCACCACCTATAGCAAAAATCTGATCTCATGAGAAAGCGAGTTAGGACAACCTGAATTCGCAGGAATGTGATTTAATTCTGCCCCAAATAGCAACAGTTTGGAGGTGCCCATAGAGAAGAAAATAAAATATAGTAAACTAGATAGCATAATGGCAGGGGAGATGTCTTACCTTTCAGGTGTGCTGCACAGTGGATGAGGGAAGGAGAGGATGAAAGGACACAAAGGAAGCAGATGGGGGAGAAGACCTAAGTGCCTTTGATGGAAGACTTAGAGGGTTTGGCACAAAGTTTGTGATGTAAGATGGCAATCCTAGCTGATAGCATGGTGGAGGAAATACATGTAACATGAGAAACTGGATAAAATAAACTCTGGAAAATATCTAACAAGTTTCTTTAAAGACCTTGGTTGCCAAAAATCCATTTAGGACATCTCATTGACCCATTTACAACATTAAGTTCCTATCCAGGAGCAACAACAAGGAAGCTTTGAAGTCCAACAAGGATATGAGGAACCCATATCTTAATTCTTTCCCACAAAAAAATTAATGATTTATAAACTGGAAGTGGCAATGGAAATGGAGTAGTGGGAAGTGGAATGGCAATATGCAGACAAACAGGGGAAAGTACCTTGATTCAGACAATTGGTCTGTGTACCCCAATATTAGCAACAATAACTGGCGGCAGCAGCTTTCCAGGATTTTTCAGGCCTACAAGGAGATGCCAGGAACTAAAAAAGGACCTTTTTGCATGTAACACATGTGGTATACCGCTGAGCTTTGTTCCCTCCACAGACCCACCCTCTGTTGCAGTTGTTCATATGGAGACAGGGGAATGCTGTCCAGATTGTGAACTGGCAACCCTTAAAGGTTAGGGGAAAGCGCCATCTTGGTGTGTGGCCCTGGCAACAAGATCAACTGCTTTACAGACTCCCCAATCCATCCCTTGACTGGAGGATAAGTCTTTATTCTTTGGACCCCATTGGAGCTCAGTGGATATGCGCCACACTACTGTACTTTTGTCTGTTATTGATTTCTCCCCCATCTCCATTAACAATGGAGGCCAGGCGTGCCAACTTGAATAAAATATTGTGAGGTCTTACCCCACATAATCGATCACATGACGCAGTGCGCACACACCATTTGAATGGGAATGCCCATCAACTTTGTGGGGGCTTGGCCTCCTCAAATATTCCATTGTGGGGGCCGAAGCCCCCACAGCCCCTAAGTTGGCTCCTATGATGGAGGCAGAACCACAGGAGACATTAGTAGATCCAGTACTAGCATCTGTTTCTGAAGTTTTAAACAATTATCTCCAACAACCAGCAGAAATATTAGGCACTGTGTTGTATGAAGTGGGTTTGGACTGTGTTCAACCCACCAGATTGGTTTGGAAATAATGCAACCATTCAGTTTGAAACTGATTAGCTTAAATCTCATTTTAAATCCATACTCTCTCCCCCCCTCCCCAAGTTGGAAACACTTGAGTCAAAAGCACCTGGGGGAAACTCTGATACTTCAGAAGGATCGTTGGATCCAGTCTGTTGTTGCTCATTCCTGTATGTAGCATTCATTCACCTGGCATGATCAAATTCCAAATAGCCTTGGAAATGAAAAGGAAAACAAAGTGAAACTTGTTTCTGTTGACCTTAGGTGATTTTGATAGATACTGATGGTGTTTTCCTCAAAGGCCCATAATGTAATACTAAAAACCAATATACATCAAGTTAAGTACTGCAGCTGTAAAGATCTTTCATGGAATAATCCTGTTGAACTCAGTGACATGGCTCAGAAGTAAATTTATTTTGTGGCTGTGTAGCCTCTGCTTTTGGGGCTACTTGAGCCCAGACTGAACCCAGGTACCCATTTCATAAAGAGCTTTTAATAAAGAAGAAAGTTGCCCTAAACATATTAAGTGTGCTTTACTCACATTGCCGAGCTACAACATCTGGGCTGCATCACCCACATCTGTGATGCAGTAACTTCCGGACAGGCTAGGAGCTCCATCATCTGTTTCTTTAAAGCAGGGGAAGGAAATCCTCAGTTTGTAAACAAATAGCTGAAGGTCCTTCCAAGCTGGAATTAGACAAATCAAATAGCTGATTACTTATCTATTATCAGTGTTAGGGGATGGGGAACCTGAGACCCTCCAGATGTTGTGGGACTACAACATCTCCCTGTCATCCCTGACCATTTGCCATACTGGCTAGGGGTCATGGGAAGTGGAATCCAACAACATCTGGAGGCCTACAAGTTTCTCTTCCCCAGTTCAAGGCATACAGATATCCTAGAGGTTGCGTAATAGGCTAGTGTTGGATGGTTCATACCATCCCTGCCATATACATGGCAGAAAAGTGTGGACATTTGCAGGCACCCATCACATTTGTAATGTAGCATGTGATGCAGTTCATTCTTCATATATGCATGATCCTTGCTTGTAAATATTTGCATTCACCACCATGACAAACGGAGGGGTTATTCTGATAAGTGTGAGCTGGTCTGATATTACTACCATTGTTGCTGTTATTTGTCAGGTGCTTAATAGTGGGCTGTACAATGACTAAAATGGAGCAATTACCTTCTGGAGCAGGTATCCAAATTAGTCTACGAAACCATATTTTCTTCCTAACAGCTCAGAATCAGTCATTAATTACAGGTCTACAAAAACAGTTTTAAAGTTTAATATCTTTTTTTATGGGCTTCTTGAGCCTGCTGAGATAAAATAATACACACTTATATCGATGTAGAGTCAAATGCGTCTGGTGAGTTGATTTTTTTTTTTTAATGGCATATACTTTAAATTCAAAGAATTCCATTTCTCTGCAGTCAGAATTACAGTTCATAGTCTATTTTATATGTGGATAATGTCTCCTCATTAATTTTTCAAACTAAATATGACCTGAGAATCATATTAAATTATTTGATTCATGGGCCTCTTTATGAAATAAGATTTTTAAAAATTATTATTAAGACTTCAACCTGTATTTTTTGAGTGCAAGTTTCAAAACTTACTCATGAAAAAATGATTCGATATAATTAGTATTAATTCCGAACTATTACATGCATTAGTATTAGTCTCAACAGATTTGTTCAGTAGAAAAACACTAAATTAAACCAGAAACATACCGAACTGGGGCTGTAATAGAAAATAAGAAAGCTTCCTTAAGATTCCAATCACTTCACTCAATAATTGTGAGTTAGCTACAGTGCTGGTTCATACATTCAGACATTCCATATATATATCATACGGAGAAAATACATGATAATGCAGAAAAAATATGGGACTCTGCAGTACAATAGTGTCTATTAAGCATACTCATAAGATGGCATTTAGCTCTAGGACACAAACAAGGGTTATAATGCTTACATAAGACCACACAAGCACATCCTACCTCTGGTTTACCAATGTCAAGAAAACCACAACACACACAGTAGAGATCCATACGTTTTAGGGATATACTCCAAATTACAAAGAGAATCAGAATGATTTGGGTAGGTTCTTATGTTTCCAAGTTGGGTGGTACCATGAACGAAGTGGATCATGGTAGTTCAGGGACTCCCTGAGCTTTTTTGGCCTTAGCTGTCCAAAACATACACAACCATTTCACCCAGCCAATCCAAGAAATGAGACCAATTAGAATAGAGAAGCAAACAAAGTTTAAGATGGGAAAGAGGAGAGGGGGGGAGTTTCATTTTGATTGACAGGTCTAGCTTTGTATCGCACTGAATTATTTCCCCAGGGCACTCCAATAGAGTGATTTGAATAAAGGATTTAAAACTGTCCCCTTGCCCTCACATAAAGCAATTCCTGTCAGGGCTGCACTTAGGAGGAATGGTGGGAGCCTCCCTCTCCCCTTGCGCCTGAGGAGGATCCTGAATCTTCCCAGGAGCAGGAGGACAGTATAGATTTGGAACAGTGGTTTGCAGAGGGACATAGTTCAGAAGGCAGAAGCTGGGAAATACCGGACAGGGAACAGCTAGGAGAAGATGCACTAGGAGAGAGAGGGTTAACAGATTCAATGTCTCTGGAAAGTATCCATCTGCTCAGCCCAAGGTCAAGAAGAACTGATAAGTTGACAGCACAGTGGTTATGAGATCAGGTTACAAGATGCGGTAGTGACATGGGTGACTAGGGAGGAAGTGAGTGGAACCCTTAATTGGGAGCACCACCATTCCAAGGAAGGAATGTTTTGTTCTCTTGCTGTGATCATTAAAGTGCCTGGTAAGAAGACTCATTTTCCTTTGTTCTGCTTAACTATTGCCAAAGGGGGGAGAAAGCCGATTCCCTGAAGCCTGACAATTCCTTCCCTTGTGCAAGTCACTGGAGTGATCTTCACTGTATTCCAAAAATCTGTGAAAGGCAGAAGCCACTTGCACCAATGACCCTTGGAGTAACAGGGCCGTTTCTGAGAGGATGGCATTTTTCCCAATCTCAGTCTTTCCTGGAGATCCATGGTCTTTTGTCCACCAGACTCTTCTCCCATGCAAGTCAACAGAGTTCTCTCTCTTTCACAGAGACAAGGGATGGTATCTCCTCCCAATATCAGTAGGGAGCAGAACCCATCAACAGCCCTCAGGGCGACAGAGTTATTTATTAGTGGTGACATTTCACCCACCCCATTTTTTCTGGGGACCCATACCCTTTTTTCTACCCCCTGCCCCTAAGTTTCCTATAGTAGCTACCCCAAAACTGTCCATTCTGAAATTTGGCATGCTTCTTTCCATCAGAGGGGTGGCCATACCTGCAAATTCCATCCAGTTCTGGAAGAAAATAAAAACCTTATAGAGCTCTCCTTTTAAAAAAAATAAAAATCAAACCTTGTAAATTACTGCACAAAATGTGTCTGCTTTCAAGTTGGCTGATTTGATCCTCTTTGCAGGGATGTCCATGCCTGGAAATTGCATCCAATTCCGTTAGAAGGGTGTGTGTTATAGCTGTTTTTAGATTTCCTGTTATAGTAAATGGAGATAGGTATTAGAATTTCAGTTTTAACAGATCTAATTCAGTTTTGAATATTGAGTCAAATTGGGAAGACCCGGGAACAGCTCTGAACACATATACAAGTCATTTCTTTTGGCTGGTGCCCAGCCCTGGGATATAGTGCTTTCCCCAACGATGGACAAAAAGGAACATCCCACCCAGATCCCATTTATGTGCCTATATGAGAATGCTGCTTATTTAAATACAACCACTGATTCAAATACTGTTTAACTTTGAATCAGTGGGTTGTATTTAAATAAGTTATTGCACAAACGGAAGTCACTTCAAGGATTCCCACTAGTGCAATTGGACTACCCATGCGAATTGAACTGGAATGGAAATAGTTCCTTTTTAGAGGGGCTGAACTGGATCTAATTCCTTTTAAAAATGAACTTTCCAAGCTCTGGATTATGCACACTAGAAACATAATTAGAAAATGTCTCTCTCCTAATTCTTCTTAGTAGCACTTTCACAAACACTCCCAAGAGAGAATAATATTTCCATCACATTTTACAATGAGAGAGAACAGTGTTTCCAGGAAGTATTTCCCTTGAGTTACATTTTCAGAAATACTCAGAGCTCTTGAAAGTGTGCTATAGAAGCAAAAGTAGAAGGGAGGGGGTGTCCAACTCTGCAAGTATTCCACAAGTTAGAAAAAACAATGATAAAAACTGTTACACATACGGAACTGTGCATATTAAAGATCAGATGGCAAATAACTGAAACAACAGATCAAAAAACCACGTCAAATTGGCAATTAACATACATGTAGGAGTTCTACAAAATGTCTTAAACTTGCATTTAACACAGCTTTTTCTAATTAATCTAGATTTTTCAAAAATAAGTAGAAATTGAGTATATAACAGTAAGGTTGTGGTTTTTTTAATAAAGTGTTTCTCAGACTCAGTTTTTGCCTGTTTTCACCATAGACTAATGAATATAATTTGACAGTCTTTCCATATTCTGAGTATGTCCACATTTTTTTTAGTCCACTGAAAGATGTTTGAAATATATGGGAACAAATACCTGGCATATTGGCACTGTGAAAGGAAAGGCAGTTTTGAGAAGGATCAGATCACGCTTCCACAACAAAGTGTATGTCTTTGGCATGATGACAACTGGAAAAGGCATGAAGATCACTTTGGAATGCTGAAGTGTGTAGCTGAGCCACAGTTTTGCTTGAGAGTCTCTTCCGTCTACATTGGAATCCTGCTTTCTGCCAGTTGAGTTAAATAACACCCGCTGGTGTCTCTTTCCTAGAACCTCTTCCTCTGCCATGGCACACCCTGCAGTGGCCTCTCACGTTCTGCATCCAAACCAAGTATTGCGTCTGGTATTCAAGTAATGCAAAGGATTTCATTAGGAAACAAACAAGACTATTGGTTTTCATGGCTGAATAGCTCTTCAAATTAGAATGCATTTATTTGTCTTTTTTAATTGTTAACAGTTTTCATTCCTCTTTCCTATAAGATGGGAAGCACAGAGATGTCCACACTAGATCTAGGATATCATGGCAGAATCATAAGTGAAGAGCCACAGTTCATTGGTGGAACACATTATTAGATGTAGAGCATTCCAGGTGACATCTCCAGGAAGGACTGGGGAAGACTTTACTGTCTGAGACCTTGAAAAGCCACTGCCAGATAATGTCACCAATTGTAAGCTAGATGGACCAATTGTCTGACTTGGTAAGAACATAAGAGCCTACTAGATGAGGCCAATGGCCCATCAAATCCAGCGTTCTGTTCTCACAGTGGCCAACCAGATGCCAATGAAGGCAGCTTCCTATTTGCATGAGCCCCCAGAAAATCTACTAAGGTTAAGGGCCTCTGAAGGTTCATGTTTTAGCAGATGTCTGAAACATTTTTATAACTATCGCCCTGCAATGAATAAGCTTTGCAAAAGTAGAAGGCGGCTTGCACAAATGGCCTTGGCCCAGTATACCTGAGGGAGCATCTCCACCCCCATCATTCTGCCCTGACGCTGAGGTCCAGCGCTGAGGGCCTTCTGGCGGTTCCCTCATTGCGAGAAGCAAAGTTACAGGGAACCAGGCAGAGGGCCTTCTCGGTAGTGGCGCCCGCCCTGTGGAACGTCCTCCCATCAGATGTCAGAGAGATAAACAACTACCTGACATTTTAGTGTATTTTTTGTCTTTGTTGGAAGCCGCCCAGAGTGGCTGGGGAAACCCAGCCAGAGTGGCGGGGTACAAATAATAAATTATTATTATAATTATATCTTTCTTTTCCCTCCTTCCTTTTTGCAACCTTTCCCCCAGAAAGCCTCTATGGGGGGGAAATGGGGGGGGTGTCTTTTGAGCAGTGTGAGCTGTGTTGTACAGGACTCCAAAGGGAAAGAGGAATTATCTAAAACTGGGTGGTTCTACCCTCCCTCAGAGTGGACTTGAATCATGTTCCTCTGTTCAATTTCTGACAATTCTGCCTCCCACTGATGTCCATACAGCTCACAAGGTTCAAGAAGGGAACCCCGAAATCACCCAGAGATGATTTTAGGGGTTGTAAGGGCTGCAGAGAGGAATGGAAGATAGAGATAGGTTGTGCAAGCACCTTTGGTTCTCACAGCTATTGAATACAACCCTCTGCCTAAGAGTAGATTGAAATGTGCTGTTTCTAATAGGATGGTGTCCTCACATAGGCCAGAACCACTTCCATATTCACATTTTCACATAGGAAATCCACGTATTTCATGGCATCTCCATCTCAAAATACACGTGGTGGGTTGTTTCATAGCAAAGTTCTCCTGTTCAAATGCTTATATATCAGGAAGAAGATAAGGCCTGAAAGTCTTTTTCCTGAGGCATTCCACATGTAGTGGAATTTTCTTGTTCAAATAAGTAAATTCATGGGTTCCAGGGTGATGTAGGACTATACCATATATGCCTTGCCTGATGACATGAGGACCGCACCATGTGGACTGCCGAAACATTTGAATCATACCTTTGTGGTGTGTGTTTTTAAAATAGCTTTCAAAATGGACAAATGTGCTTGAGTTCTGAAATCAGAATTAAACTACTTCATATGGTTGAAATCCCAAAGTCGTATGTGAATATTTGCCTTTGGTTGGGTTCTTTTGTGCTAAATACAAGTTTCAGAGCTTTGAAACTTCACTAGTATCTGATTCCCATCCCCAAACACTGTAACTCTGTTTTTCTTTCAGATAGTTCTTGTTTACTTTTGTTAGCTGAAAAATTAGTGGCTTATTAAGCAATCAAGGTTGAACCATATAAAGATTCTTCCAAAATAGTAACTAGAAACCCCACATATAATCTGTGGTCTCATATAAAATCAACTGATTGCAATTTTATTAATGATTCCTTCATAGTTACACATGGAACTAATAAGGACATTGGTTACATTTCTTGGGTGGTTTCATAAAGTGTTTTCTAAAATTCTAACAGCCCTTTTCATGCAAGAGCAATCATACAATGATAATGTGACTAACCATTTGCACGCTTTCCTCTTCAATAAGTTATAAAAAGAAATAGATTTTTTGCAGAGTACTGTTCCCATACAATATTTTTACAGCATTATTACGACCTTTGCTTTCAATGCATAAATGTAAATTCATTTTATTTTAATTATAATTCAACTTCTACGGGAGAATCTACTTTCCTGAGATTTTTACAAGTTTTACAAGATGTCCATGCAATTTCTGCAGAACTTGACTTACAATTCACCTTGGCTTATGGAGGCAGCATTTGGGGAAAACCTGCTAAAATTGTGTCAGGTTTAAGTTGCCTTAAAAAGGAAACATATATTTGCAGATAAATCTTTCCTTACAAATAAGTATTTTCTTGCTTTAGATATAACTATATTTGGCTGCAGTTGGTGATAGTTCTATAAGTGTAATTGATTTATCAAATAGTCTGAAATTTGGGGGAAACCCAAATGAAACTTCTTCTTTTTACATAGGATGCCTGTATATGGGGCAGAATATGGCTGTTACGGAAGGTTTCACAATTTTCTAACAACACATAGGAGCAACATGCTGCTCCAAGACTTCGGAAATGAAGGTAGAATTCCACAACCATTTTGGGCCCTTGGGTACATTTGCAAACCAGAGGAACTTTCATGAGCACCACCACACACTGAAACTAAGCTCACACAGCAATCTCTTCTACTGGATACAAGAATATGCTAACTATCCCTCTCAGAATGTCCAGGCAGTGTTAGAAACTGGGATAGGAAAGGTAGGAGCCATGTGGCTCCTGGGACCTGGGTTGTGGGCACCCAAATAAAATGTCTTGGCACCTGGTTTTTTTGCCGCCATGGTACCAGACCAGGTGATTCGTCCAGCAGTGCATCAGAGAAAAATAATAATTTTGCAGGGTAGTGTGGCAGCAAAAGATCCCTGCAATCAAAGAGGTGCAATGAGAGTTTTAGGCACAGAGTTCACTTCTGGAACTCCATGCCACAGCACAGCACAAGGCTAACTGCAAGAATTCTCACAACAGATACTACTGCTAATAATAATTTTATTATTTATATCCCACCCATCTGGCTGGGTTTCTCCAGCCACTCTGGGCAGCTTACAACACATATAAAAACTGTAAAACACCAGACATTAAAAAATTCCCTATACAGATCTGCCTTCAGGTGTCTTCTAAAAGTCAGTTGTTTATTTCCTTGACATCTGATGGAAGGGCATTCCACAGGGCCAGAGCCACACCCTTAATTCAGCCCCCCAAATGTTATTCTGTAGCCTCCCCACAACTCAAATGTCAGGTCCGAGGGACCCCTGAACAAGGGTTTGAGGAGCTATTTCAGCCTGTTTGCCCCAAAACATACTAACTGATGTACACAACAGTTTCATTTCTCTGGTTTTGGTAAAGATCCATTTAATCTGGCTTAAGGTGATTTTCCTCGGGAGGCCTTAGCCGAGAACTCAAGTCTTTTTGTGAGGTGTGTGTACTTAGCTCATGAGCCAGGAGTTCATTATATATCAGATGCAATATTTCTGTAACGCTTCGTGGCATCTATTGCCTCACATATAGCCAAACTACTAAACCTAACACCAGTTTAAAGGCAGCCTCTACAGGCGCAGCTTCATACCATACAAGTCCAAGGCTGATTCATGCCCATTTTGAAAGGCAAGATGGGGCTTGGGAGCATTAAAATTATTATTGGAAAGGGCAATGGTATAGTGTAGGGCAATAAAAAGCAAGAGACTAATGACTCAGCTGCTAAGGAGGAGGCATAATTAAAGGAAATTTAAATGCCTTTTTGGCTTCAACTGGTGCATAAGCCTGTGGCATGTGGGAGGGCTAATTTTGGAAGGTTTGAGCCCTTTTGGTGGGCTGGAAGGAAAATTAATTGGGTTTTGGCACAGGATGTTAATCTCACACTGACACCAAAGTGGCCATTTGGGAAATATATTCTTTGTCTACCCGTGGCTTGGAAGTTGTGATTTTTCTCCGCATTTTCTGCCTCTCTTTCCACCTCCTCTGCATCATTTGGGGATTGTGCCCAAACTCCCACCACTCCCACACTTAAACCTGGTCTGATGAGCTTTGGCTGCTTACAGTAATTTTGCTTCACGGCTGGGAACAAATTGTTCCGGGATGACATAACTGGTTTATGTACATAAAATCATGTGGCTTTTGCCTTCTTCAACTTGCCTTCGCTCACCTTTTCAATTTTATCAACTATGATGGCTGCTCTGGTACTGCCTTTTCCAACCTGGTGGACTCCAAATCCCATCATTCCTGACCTTTGGCCATGCTGTTCTTGTAGTTGGAATCCAACAGCAGCTAGGTGGGGAAACCTATTGCATATCTACTAACCGCTATTCATGATGGTGCTTTGCTTGTCAGAGCATCGGCACAGCATTGGAGATCAGAAGAGAAGACTGGTTTCAGAAATAAGGCAGGCACAACATTTCTTTAATTGGGTTTCAGGGCCCAAATGGGCAAATATGTTCTCCTATTTAACAATTCAATTCTTTTAATGACTGACTGCTCACATCTACTCAAAAGCAGACCCCATTGAATTCAATGGAACTTTTTCTCAGATAAGTGTGGATTACATGATCCAGACTAGGATGTCAGAATGCCCTGGCATAAACATAAACTAGTCCACCTCAGGACCAACAGTAGCCAAGTTTTTCTTTAGCTTCGAGAGTTCCTCTATTTATCTTGTTGCTCACACACTTTTGATCTTCTGTGCAGGCGTATATGCAGGTGCCATCCTTGTGTGAAATGAAGAGTATCGGGCCTTTACATCATTTGTTCCTAGGCTATTTAATAAACTTTCCCCAGCTCTGAATTCTGCAGCTCTCCTTTTTACAGATTGTCCAAAGGAGATTCAAAATCCATCCCTTCCAAGTGGCTGTTAATTCAGCTACCTAGTTCTGTTTGCTCTTATTAATGCTTTTCTGTTTTCTTTTGTTGATGGGATTATTTTATTTTTCCAATTTTAGCACAGCACACGGCCTTAAAATCTTATTTTAATTAAGTTTTTTTAAAAGACTGTTGACTTGCGGTGCCTTCAGACTGTCAGTACTTTGCAGGAAGGACCCGAACGCATATAGGGAAATTTAGGATTGCATCATTAAAGTCGGTTAGAGCCCTCTGTTGTGTTAACACACACAAAAATCCACTTTTAAAAAGAAATCGAGTTTTTGTGATTAGGAAAGCGATTGGAAAATGCTTTGAAATGTGTGAAAAGGATGCATAAATACACTGAAAGTAAACCAGCACAATAACCAGAAGCTATCTAAGCTCCAGGTAAGCCTTGTGCAAGCAAATGAGGATGAATGCTCAATAAATAGACCACTGGGAAGAGCCCTTAGAGATTCCATACCTTCAAAGTGCCCCAGTTTAAGCAGGATATTTTGGATTGCAAAAGCCAATTGCACCTTCTGTTTGGATCCTGGAATGTTCTGGTTTTTGGTCCGGTACTCTGGCGATATTCATTAACAAAGTGCTGGATTAGAAAGCACTTTGAAGCAACCATCCTGACATTCACCCGAGCACCAGACTAGAAAGCATGCCTGTGCTGATGTCCAATTTTGGGGATGAAACTTTTGAAGGGTTTGGAGATGCCATATTTTGGAACAGGCACTATCACTTCCATATTACTAAGTAAAGGCTATGCTGGCCTTAGGAAGCAATACTATGCTCCCAGGAAGGACTGAGGGACAACTGGATCTTGCGTACCTCCCTCTTCATGAACAGATGGTGAGGTCCACAGTCAGGAAAGGAGATCTCCAGATCTCCAAGTCCTTTTATTACTGTCACTCTGCCATTGTGTGACTGCAGTCAAAGCTGAAAAGGCACCTGCCATGGGCATGTGAAGGGCCTGGATTTCACTAACACCCACAACAAGAAAGACAAATAGCTTTGGTGATGGCATACTTCCCCTCCCCCAATAGAAGAAGGGGAAAGTTTAAAAGGTTGTTGGATAGGAAGGGGGGCAGAATCCCATACAGAATACATCCTGTGCTGCCTGGCAGCAGCTCAGCAGGACTTAGGATGCTTGTTGCTCTTCCACTGATGTTTCTCAACATCCTTAGAATTGCTGTGGTAGAAAGCTTCTTGCCTGATTTATAGTAGCAAGTAAATAGAACCACTTTTCAGTTCTTGTAGCCATAGGCAAACAAACACAAAATCTATAAAGCTTCTGTTATTTACAGAAAGTCCATGTCTGAGTAACAATAAAAACAAATGAAAAAGCCTTTATGGAAAATTAGCTTGGAAATAACCATACTCTGTCTTAAATATCTTCATGATATTTAACAGATGTACCATCTTATGATGACTTTGTAAACCAAAGAAGAATGGTTTTATCATGCACCGAGGCTATATTTTTTGCAAAATTTCTTCTCGTTTTCAGATCTGAAGACAGTTTCTTGGAAAATCCCACTAGCAGTAACAAAATTGACTTGTGACTCCTTGAGCAAATTTCCCCAACCCAGAATCTATAAAGGACTAATATGTTGAACACCACCAACACTCCCAAAAAGAAAAAGGAAAGCTGGATGATGAATCAAACCAATAGAATGAACATCTAGGGTTTGATGAGTAGAACACCCACGTTGTGGTGGTGCAGGGGAGCAGTAGACACAGCGCTGGCTAACAAGCCCTGCTGCCTGGATGACTTTCCTGCCATGAATACCAGAGGTTCCTCTCTGGTGATTTCTGGCATGTTGAAAAGAAGCGTAATAGTCCATATGGTATATTTCACAAAAATCTGATATGTCAGGCTGAAGAGGGGAGGCGTGGGATAAGGAAACTCTGCTGTTTTCACCCAATATTTAAAAGCAATCTAGAGCAGTTGCTCCCAAAGTGAGCGGTACCTCCGGGGGGCAGTGGGATTACCTTGGGTGGGGGTGATGCTAAGAGGAAAGGGGGTGGCAGGGGGGACACTGAAGGTGTGTGTGTGTGTATGGTAAAGGACCCCTGACAGTTAAGTCCAGTCACGAACAACTCTGGGGTTGCGGCACTCATCTCGCTTTATTGGCCAAGGGAGCTGGCATATAGTCATGTGGCCAGCATGACTAAGCCGCTTCTGGCGAACCAGAGCAGTGCACGGAAACGCCGTTTACCTTCCTGCCAGAGCAGTACCTATTTACCTACTTGCACTTTGACGTGCTTTCGAACTGCTAGGTTGGCAGGAGCAGGGACCGAGCAACGGGAGCTCACCCCGTCACGAGGATTCGAACCACCAACCTTCCGATCGGCAAGCCCGAAGCTCAGTGGTTTAGATTACAGTGCCACCCACGCCCCCAACACACACACACACACACAATGTTTAAAGAGTATTACACAATATATTACATATTAGTCATTATTCCTTTGAAACATACTGTATTTGAGCAGCTCGAAAAGTTCACCTCCATTTTGGAGATAAATTAATATTTGCTAAGAGAAGACAGCTAACTCAATGGTACTTAAATCTACCCAGGAGGTGCTGAGGCTCCACTTTTGTAAAATCAGCAAGAAGCCAAGATGAGTCAAAATGCTGAACCCAGCAAAAGTCAAGACAAAGGTAATTGTGAAGTATAATCTGTGAAAGCAGGAATTCCTCTGTTTTTTAAAAGATGGTACTTGATGCCTAGTAAGCTAGCTAAAATGTATAATTCTGAATCCAATATTTGATGGAAATGTAAAGAGAAAGAAGGTACCTTTTTCATATGTGGTGGTCCTGTAAGATTGCAAAAGCCTTCTGGAAAATGATCCAAAATGAATCAGGGGGAGGGGGGATGTTGAAAATAACCTTTGTTTAAAAACCCAGAAGGTTTTCTTCTAGGTATACTCAGAGAAGAGGTGCCGATAGACCAGGAAAAAAATATATTTATGTATGCAACCACAACTACTCGAATGATATATGCCCAAAACTGGAAAGAGGAATTGGCCCCAAAAAGAGACAACTGGCAATTAAAACTGATGGAATACGCAGAGATGGCGAAGCTTACTGGAAAATCAAGAGATCAATATGATAGACTTTTTGTAACAGAAAGGGGGAATTTTTTTGAACATATTAAAACAAATTGTAAGCAGGATTAATATAAACACGAGCATTAAAAATGTTAAAGGAATTATAAAGGATAAATTTGTAAAAAGGATAAATTTGGATATGCAGTAAGAAAATGAGAGAAAAATAAGAAACCACAGAAGGGGGGGAGGGAAGTCGCAGAAAACATTATTTGATTTGTGTAGGTTTATATTCATTGTTGAATGTTGTAAAATGGAAAAATGGAAAATAAAATATTAAAAACAAAAACAAAAGCAGTAATCCCAAAAGTGAACAGCCATTGACATGAAAACTGTTCAAAGTGTAAGACCAGGGATCATTCAGTTTGTAGCTTAAGTGTTAATTCTGTTAAATGTTGAAGTCAACTTGCCAAGAGGGCGAGCTGTTGCTTAGCAACCAGGTAGAGTGGATTGATCCACACTAAGGTAGGCTGTGACCTGATTGGTTGTGTAGTTGCAAATGAATTTTTCTCTGTATGTTTGGTTGAATATCTCACTGTTTTTTTCAAGGCCTGAACTAAAAAGAACAAAACCTCGCTTTTCCTTCCTTCCCAAGTTATGCACTGTTTCTGTGCAGTTTGTTCAGTAAAATGTTTTCAGGACTTTTCTCTCTGGACTCTCTGTTATTCAAATGACTTTGCTAACAAAAGCTAAGATAACTCCTCACATAAGCAGATGGAAAGTGGATGTAGCTATGGCCAAGAAACTACCTGGTGCCTTTTGTTAACATGAATTATTTCCACAAAATTCCAAGCTCCAGCAATGTGTAAAATATTTAAATCGGAGGGCTGTTTCCTAGGTTATACCTTGGCCAGAAATGAATGTGCATAGTGGGGAAAAGCACAGGCAAAAATTCACGTACATCAACCTCTCTAGCAGGGCATGTGCCCTAGGTAAAGGTAAAGGTAAAGGTACCCCTGCCTGTACGGGCCAATCGTGTCCGACTCTAGGGTTGTGCGCCCATCTCACTTAAGAGGCCGGGGGCCAGCACTGTCCAGAGACACTTCTGGGTCACATGGCCAGCGTGACGAAGCTGCTCTGGCGAGCCAGCACCAGCGCAACACACTGAAACACCGTTTACCTTCCCGCTATAAAGCGGTACCTGTTTATCTACTTGCACTTAGGGGAGGAGAAAGAGAAAGAGAGGCAAAGCTGCTGTTTTTAGTGGCAGCCGTGCATATCCTAAAATGAGAAGTTCCAACCTGGGATTAACATCATTGCTTCTGTGATATTACGTGTTTTATAAGCTTTGTCACCATTAGAAGAAGGCGATGGAACAACAGAAACTCTTGAGGAATTCATTAACAACTCCGTGGTTCTCAAGTATGTACAGGTAGTAAAAAGTCTTGAATCCTAAAGGTGATATCAGTGTAAAACGAATGCCTTCCAGGAGCCCTGAATATTTGTTGCATCCTATTGGAAATTGGTTGCCTGAAGTTTTTTTCCTCACCTTCCTGGAAAGTATCAATTGCATTGCAAAGCAACATAAAAGTTTGGGTCAAGTATTTTTAATATATGGGGGGGGGGGAGAGACACACAAACACACAGAGAGAGACAATTATTAGGAAAATGAAGAGTCAGGAAACATAGCCAGTAAACATCAATACAACAGGATCCTCACTAGTTATCTCAGAACTGCTCCTATAAGCCCCTGCTGAAGCTTAGCTCCCATGTCTTGGAAAAGCAACCCCTCCTTTCTCCTTTGAGTTATAGGCTCATTGGGTTCCTTACTTACCTTTGGCTTATTGCTTGAATACAAAGGCTACATGAAAGCAGAGTGAGCAGGGATGAATGCCCTAAACTAGGCATTGGCAAACTCGGCCCTCCAGATGTTTTGGAACTATAACTCCCATGATCCCTAGGTAGCAGGACCAGTGGTCAGGTATTATGGAAATTGTAGTCCCCAAACATCTGAAGGGCTGAGTGTGCCTATGCCTGCACTAAGCTCCTATGCTTCTATGCCCTTTATACTCCATGAGTTGGAGAGCAAACTCTGAAACAGGAAGCCTCTTCTCCTCATGAAGGCTGCGAAACTGGAATTCTGAACTCCACAAGTAAAGTAGGCTCTCTGCAGACTTTCATGCCCACAACCAGAACTGGCCTGCAAAGGACTTTCAAATATTTTTTTCATAAGGATGCAAGCATTTTTAAAGAATATTATTCATTATACCTTTGGGGAATAGATTTGATAGAATTAGTCCAGCCAGCTGTGCCCTCATTTTATTAATGTTTTTGTTTTGCTTCATTAAAAAAAACAACACCGTGCTGAATGTTCTAAAATCAGGAAGAATGCTGACGTGCTGAAACGAAAGCCAATTCCCTATCAAGGTGACAAACAGAATGAGTTTAGCTGGCTGCTCAAGTCTAGAGAAAGCTATGGCAACAAATGCTGTCTTACTCACACAACATAGTTGTGTCTTCCCCTGTGTATAAAATGTAAGCATGCAAACCCTCATCCCACATGAATAATATGCAAATACCTTATAAAAGAATTGACCTAAAAGATGGAAATTAGACATTGATCTCATATAAAGTCTGTCTCTGTTCTTCCTTATACTCTACAAACCAGAGGTCTGTGAATAGGCTAAAGTGATTGTCTTATACTGGCATGTCATATAGTAGAACTAGGTCCACAGATGAATGAAAAGTCGCTGGATGGTTCTTATAATCCAACCAATAGCACTATATAATGGCCTGCTCTACTTATCCCTTAACTTCTGCTACCACCATTCATTTCTTAATTACTTATTTTTCTTATCACTTATTTATCCAGTAGCTGTGGTTATGTCAATGGTGTGAAACCTCTGGACCCATGGGTCACCAGGCTCCTGTATTTGGTCCACAAGGCCATTTTGGCAAAGCCATGCTCACCTGTCAGTCACCTGATGTAATAAGGTATGCTGTCTCTGTTATCTCTGATCGAAGTGCCAAGTACTATGAAGCATGATAAGGGATTGCTTATTTCCATCTTATCACTAAGCACCAAAGTGCTAAGATCAAAGATAAGCCTCTCTCTGCTTGCTCTTTACATGGCAATGGGCAGAGGCTCCTCTCCTATCAGAAATCTGTGATCACAGCACTAATACTGGAGAGAAATCTCTGTTGCTGCCTTTCACAATCAAATACTAATCAGTGCTAACAATGGAGAGAAGCCTCTACCTGCTGCCTTCTAAAGCCCAAAGACTTATCTCTGATCTTAACATTCTCAGACTAAAGCACTATGATCAGAGATAAGTCTATGCTTGCTCTCAGCCTGAACTTTGAACCACTTGATGCCAACTTACCTGTGGGAAATGGTCCACTGATGGTAGTTCTGGATCTGTCCTTTGGGCTGAAAAATGTTCCCTCATTTAGGCTATATGTTGCAGGACTAGGAGAGTTAACTTTAAATCCTGTTAACTTTGCATCCAATGTGCGCCCACCACTGATTTGGGAAGTAATGTATACATGATATTTGCCACAATCCATATCTACTGCATGTATCCAATAATTTATTTTGAAATACAGTCAAGCCTTGGCTCCTGAACATCTCCATTTTCGAACGTTCCGGCTAACAAATGCCGAAAACCTGGAAGTAAATGCTCCGGTCTTCAAATGTTTTTCAGAAGCTGAACGTTCGACGCGGCTCGAGTGCAGGAAGCTCTTGCAAGCAATCGGAAGCCGTGCCTCGGTTCTCGAACGTTTCAGAAGCCGAACGGGCATCCAGAACAGATTACGTTCGACAACCGAGGTTTGACTACTAAACTTTGGTGCATTTCTACCCAAACCAGCTTCAATCCAAATTAAGGAAAAGAATGAATTAGCTGCATTTTAAGTCGATAATATGTACACAACCTTCCTCTAAAGACAAAACAAGTATACTATTCTTCATGTCAAATTTATTTACATAATAAGATACAATTTAACGGGTTAGGTGTTAAATTTTTGTTTCTTGCTTAAAGTTGTAGTTAACGAAGCTGCTATTTGTTTAAATTAGCTCATATCTCTAATGAAAACCAGTTGTCAGTTTTCTTTTTTCTAATTCCTCCCCAGATGGCTCTCACAATATACCAGTAGATGTGGAAACCTAAAGTTTTATGTCTGGTCAGGAACTCATTGGTAAGGATAAAGCTCTAAATAAACAGCTGAATATTCCCATTCCCAGATGTACTTTCTAAGCAAAGCTACCTGAATAGTTTTCGGAAAAGGTTTGGGAACTGTCTTCATAGACACTGCCTTTCCCCCATCTGTTCATACCAAACTATATAAAAAATGTCCGGAAATGATCCACTGTAAATGGGAAAGAAAATGTTGTTTTATGAAACGATATGAAAAAGGCTTTTTCTCAAGATCCCCCCAGCTGATACTTATGAGGAAAATCACTCATAAGGCAAGGACCACAAGGAAAATATGTGTCTGAAAGAGGATTGCATCACATGAGATCGTGACCTCATTTCCAGTTTCACAAAAAATAGACCAAGATAAATTCATGCCTACTGTTTATGTAGACAGTGACACATGATGGACCCCTGCTTATTATTGTTATTACTGATTTGCTATAAGAAGTTCAGTATCCTTTTCTGGGCCATATGATCTATTCAGTTTCCTTAGCCGCTTTCAAATGTCATAGAAATAGAAGGGCTTAAACTTCAAGGGTGAAAATAAACCAGCTACTGCCAGAACAGCCCAAGGGATGATTTAAGTTCACAGAAAAATAAACTGTGATTTAACAAACTTGTCTGATCTTGTGTGAAAGTGCTCCAGTGCTCAACTGTGTCTCGGAAATATGCCGCCTTATAATTATGTATGAGAACCTTTCATATTTTTGCTTAATCCATGCAGCACTAATGCCTCTTTCAGAATTCTTGGATTCGCCATAATGTAAAACATTCATTTCAGAGAATGAAGAAAGATCACTAAAATGCGCTTCTAATGAGGACCAATGTGGCATACCTTGGATACCAGGCACAGAGAAGGCCGAGTAACATAATTGGAACCATGGTTATCCTTTGATATGTAAAATGACTGGAATGTGCCTTTGGAATTTTTGATTTGTGACTTAGCAAAATGCAATCAAATTTTCAGCAATTTTTGATCACTGAAAAGCATATTACGTCTACTGAAACTCTGAAGAAACTGCATATAATACAGTAACTCTCCATGGGACATGAGAGATTAAAAACACAATCCAATGTATTCTTTAAAAGTTAAAGTTTGTTTTTCAAATAAAAAAAACCCTGCTTTCTGTTAGTACCTTCTAATAAAATATGTTAGAGATCCAGTTCAAAGATCAAAGTATGTTGCCTAAAAATATAATAACAAACTTTTGGAGCTTAAACTCCCTTATCTCTGTTAAGGCTGCAATCCTGAACACACGAACCAAGGAGTATATTCTGTTGAGCTCAATGAGATGGGCAGAACAATCCAACCCTCCAATCCATAGTTCTAGAGGGAGTCTAGAAGAGCTGTAGGTGTCCCTCCACACAGCTCTCCTCAGATCTAAACATTTTGGGGAGGTGCTGGGTTTAGGAAACCCAACAGCTGTCACATGACAGCAATGGACCAAACCTGGGTCTTTTTGTGTGCCAGCTAGGGACATGCTGCTGTGAACAAGGAGTTTTTTTAGGAGGGCCACCTTCCACCCTGTGAACAGCAAGGTTGTAGATCCCCTGCTCTATTAAGCCTCTCCATTGCCATTGCCAAGGATTTGGACGGTACCACATGGTATGGTGGGATGTTTATGTGACCTCTAAACACTGAGTCACTGCTGTTTATGAGGAGAGAAAGTAGGAAGGTTAAGGCAAGAAGGAGGTTGGCATGGTGCAAAAGCTTCAGCAGAGTGAATCTGGCACTTCTGCTGGTGTTCGCAGTGCACTTACCTCCCTGCCGCATCTCCTGTCCCCCCTCTCTTTAAGCACCAGTGACTTGGCTGTCAGGAGGTTATATAGATCATCCTCTTACTTCTTACTTCTAAACAAAGAGTCATAGGATGCTGCTGTTATGTGTATGGGATACACAGGTATCAAACTTTGCTTCAAATTCTGGCTGATGAAAACTCTCTGATATCCTGAAAGCCATAACAATTTGTTTCCAAGAGAAGCTAGACTAATGAAAGCTATTCCTTGGGGCTGGTTGAAATTTATATACACATTCATCAACAGTCTATATTGGCCCTGCTAATGCATTTACATGAACAAATGGAACATGTGACTCAAGCCAAGCCATAAGGTGGGGGTTCCATCTCTGTCACTGCATAGTTCATAAGTTATTATATTTATCTACTCCAACACAAGTCTAAATAAGGTGGCATTGTTTGCACAGAGGGGGAAATGTACCATGTAAAGCAGCCCCTGCTTACCGTATTTTTCGCCCTATAGGACGCACTTTTTCCCCTCCAAAAATGAAGGGGAAATGTGTGTGCGTCCTATGGGGCGAATGCAGGCTTTCGCTGAAGCCTGGAGAGCAAGAGGGGTCGGTGCGCACCGACCCCTCTCGCTCTCCAGGCTTCAGGAACGCCGCCATCCCATTGTCCCCAGACCTGGTTTGGAGGCTGGCGGCGGGGAGAAGCCTGCTCCTCCCCATCGCCAGCCCCGCAAACTCGGGGGAGAGTGGGAGAGACGCAGCGCGCCTTTCCCACTGTCCTCCGAATTGGTTAAAAGGCTGGCGGGGGGAGAAGCCTGCTCCTCCCCATCGCCAGCCCCGCAAACTCGGGGGACAGCGGGAGAGACGCAGCGCGCCTTCCCCACTGTCCCCCGACTTGGTTAGAAGGCTGGCGGGGGGAGAAGCCTGCTCCTCCCCGTCGCCAGCCCCGCAAACTCGGGGGAGAGTGGGAGAGACGCAGCGCGCCTTTCCCACTGTCCTCCGAATTGGTTAAAAGGCTGGCGGGGGGAGAAGCCTGCTCCTCCCCATCGCCAGCCCCGCAAACTCGGGGGAGAGTGGGAGAGACGCAGCGTGCCTTTCCCACTGTCCTCCGAATTGGTTAAAAGGCTGGCGGGGGGAGAAGCCTGCTCCTCCCCATCGCCAGCCCCGCAAACTCGGGGGACAGCGGGAGAGACGCAGCGCGCCTTCCCCACTGTCCCCCGACTTGGTTAGAAGGCTGGCGGGGGGAGAAGCCTGCTCCTCCCCGTCGCCAGCCCCGCAAACTCGGGGGAGAGTGGGAGAGACGCAGCGCGCCTTTCCCACTGTCCTCCGAATTGGTTAAAAGGCTGGCGGGGGGAGAAGCCTGCTCCTCCCCATCGCCAGCCCCGCAAACTCGGGGGAGAGTGGGAGAGACGC
Source organism: Podarcis tiliguerta (assembly GCF_965153285.1). Classification (NCBI taxonomy): domain Eukaryota; kingdom Metazoa; phylum Chordata; class Lepidosauria; order Squamata; family Lacertidae; genus Podarcis; species Podarcis tiliguerta. The sequence continues at coordinate 66,401,328 of NC_139537.1, read as the reverse complement.
AGCGCGACTGTCCTCCGAATTGGTTAAAAGGCTGGCGGGGGGAGAAGCCTGCTCCTCCCCATCGCCAGCCCCGCAAACTCGGGGGAGAGTGGGAGAGACGCAGCGCGCCTTTCCCACTGTCCTCCGAATTGGTTAAAAGGCTGGCGGGGGGAGAAGCCTGCTCCTCCCCATCGCCAGCCCCGCAAACTCGGGGGAGAGTGGGAGAGACGCAGCGCGCCTTTCCCACTGTCCTCCGAATTGGTTAAAAGGCTGGCGGGGGGAGAAGCCTGCTCCTCCCCATCGCCAGCCCCGCAAACTCGGGGGAGAGTGGGAGAGACGCAGCGCGCCTTTCCCACTGTCCTCCGAATTGGTTAAAAGGCTGGCGGGGGGAGAAGCCTGCTCCTCCCCATCGCCAGCCCCGCAAACTCGGGGGAGAGTGGGAGAGACGCAGCGCGCCTTTCCCACTGTCCTCCGAATTGGTTAAAAGGCTGGCGGGGGGAGAAGCCTGCTCCTCCCCATCGCCAGCCCCGCAAACTCGGGGGAGAGCGGGAGAGACGCAGCGCGCCTTCCCCACTGTCCCCCGACTTGGTTAGAAGGCTGGCGGGGGGAGAAGCCTGCTCCTCCCCATCGCCAGCCCCGCAAACTCGGGGGACAGCGGGAGAGGCACGGCGCACCTTTCCTGCTGTCCCCCGACTTGGTTAGAAGGCTGGCGGGGGGAGAAGCCTGCTTCTCCCCGCCTCCAGCCACACAACCTCGGGGGACAGCTTCCCGCCCCAGCCCCGCACCTGGGGGGGGAATAATTTTTTTTTCTTTATTTCCCCCCAAAAAAACTAGGTGCGTCCTATGGGCCGGTGCGCCTTATGGGGCGAAAAATACGGTATTTACTTTCTCTTTTTTTCATTATCTGAGATAAATATGGCAATAACGTACGGCTAAGGTACATAGAGAAATGCTCCTTGATTAAAAGCTATGGCCCAGGCAAGAAACTAAAGGCCACAGATCCCCACAAGCTACATAGGATGTCATTACTTTGCACAGTAAACATCCCCCTCCCCTAATCTAAGGCACAAATGTATTTTCTATAGACTTGACATTTTTGCCATTCAATAAACTATCTGCATTATTACAACTTGAAGGGAGGGTTTTAGTTTAAATGTCTGACTAAGGATTTATGCAGGCAGAGATTTGCTCAATAAAATAAATCCCTGAGGCCTGGGATATCAACGGCCAAGCCAGCACTAATAAGGTTGAATTTATTGCTGTGCTGCTGAGCAGTGTACTCATTTATATGATCAAGAATGAAAGGGAGAGGGGAAAGACTATCTGCCTTCACTGTAGAACTAAGATGTTACTGCTAATAGGGAATGCATTGGCTAAACTGCCATCTTTGAGATACCACTGCATCCTTAAAAAATAAGCAAAGTAAGGTCTCATAGACATATAAAAGGGCACATGCCCTACAAAAGCATTTACCCCATGGTAACAGCCTCTAAAATATGGGTCAAGTTAGATATGACAAAGTCATACCTCCTCATTAGTCCCATGCCTCCTAATTAACATAGAAGCATCACTTGTGTTGTGCATGCAACCTATAGCTGCACCTTTAGTTAGAGAAGGTGAGTTCAGTTAGGGGAGAAGAGTTATTGCAGATTATATGTTTCCACCAGCATTAGTTATTTTACTATCAGCTGGAGCACACATTTTTGCAGAATGACATCATGTGTGGAAGGGAGTTTGATGATGCTTAGTGAAAGGAAGTGAGGTTTAGGTGTCATGATATTAGAAGGGAGGTGGGGAAGAAAGGACGATCTTGTCACTTTTCAGAAATGCTATGGATTTAAGTTGAAAGACAAGAAATGTTGTTCTCTTGTACAAGGGATTTTTGCAATGCAGATGGGTTGTGATGTGGAAATTATTTGGATTCTTAAATAACCGAGTCTGGTCCCTTAAATTCTTCTCTTTACATTCAGGCATGATAGCAGCATTGAGTCACCTCAGTGATTTTCCTTCATAGTAGTACACAATTGCAATATATTCTAAATAAGGATATTTTTTAAGAGTGCTTGGGAACTACAGTTGGTCCAAATTGTGGCTCCCATGTTATTAAAGGGGCAGGCCTATTAGAGCATAAAGGTATAAGACAATTCCACTGTCTTCCTCTAAGTCACTCAGAATCTTATTTTGCTTATTCATTTAACAAATTTATAAACTGCTTCAAGGTCAGAAGCCACTGAAGTGGTGCTCAGTATAAAAACAGGATAAAACACAAAATCCAATTTCTAAAAGCTTTCTTCTCTGTTCATACAATTCATAGCTGCATTGGTCTGTTTCAACATTACACATAATCATAATAGCAGACAATTCTTATGTTTCCCTCCATGCATTTTCAAAACAAAAAAAATGAGAAAACATAGGCAATAACAACCTAACTGTAAACAAAATGAAACAAGGGTAAGCCAGGTGGTTGTAATATTATGATATTGTCATGCTGGTGCAATTTGCAGCATTAATGGTATCCAAAGCATGTCTGATTCTTTCATAAATCCGGCCCTTAACCCGCTACTCAAGGAAGGAAGGAAAACAACAGCAGAGGAAAGTGATGTGGAATGGATTCAACAAGGGCAAATTTGAAGTCTGACCACATTACTGGCTGGGAATTTAATCCATGGCAGTCAGTTATCAGTCACAAATCCACTGTAATTGCTCAGACAGCATAAAAGGGATGTATATGTCAGTCGCCTGAAGGTCTCCGTTGAACTGAGTTTCAAGAGTTCATTAAAGAACCATTTCATATTCTTGTCAATCTGTCATTTATTTCAGGCCCATGTAAGAAGATTTAGCTCATCTCTATAGCTCATCGGCTTGAAGAGTTATATTGCTTTGGTAATGTAAAGCATTATAAATGAGGGAACATTAAAAGGATAGTGGAGTCTTTTCAAATCTGTAGTTCCTGGTGGTCACATTTAAAAAACAAACAAACAATATATTGTTCCACACAACCCCAATCTCTGAGCAGTTCCAGGTGCTCACCATGGTTTCATTTTCCTTCAGAGTGAGTGACAGGGGAAACTGTGGTGTCTTTATGATTTATGGTTTATTTACACATATATACAGCCTGAGCCCATGATGATGGAGTTCACAGCATTAACCCCCACCCCACCCCCATATGGTATTGCTTCTCCCATAGCCACAGCCTTGGATTCCAGTAGAAATCAGGCATGGTTCTGCCTCACAGCTGCCCAGCCTGAATCCTTGCTTCTACCTCATATAACTCTACTCTCCTATAAGCTTTGTCTTTCTAACTACCAGTGAGTTGAGGGAGCTGGGCCTACTCACTTGCAGACCTTTGTTACCTTAATGACCCATACTTAAAGGTAAAGGGACCCCTGACCATTAGGTCCAATCGTGGCCGACTCTGGGGTTGCAGCGCTCATCTCACTTTATTGGCCAAGGGAGCTGGCGTACAGCTTCCGGGTCATGTGGCCAGCATGACTAAGCCGCTTCTGGCGAACCAGAGCAGTGCACGGAAACGCCGTTTACCTTCCCACCGGAGTGGTACCTATTTATCTACTTGCACTTTGACGTGCTTTCAAACTGCTAGGTTGGCAGGAGCTGGGACCGAGCAACGGGAGCTCACCCCGTCGCGGGGATTTGAACCGCCGACCTTCTGATCAGCAAGCTCTAGGCTCTCTGGTTTAATCCACAGCGCCACCTGCATCCCTTAGAGGGCCATTATCTCACCATGAAGTTTATTCTGGCTATTCCAGGAATTGAATCCATGCTAGATTCAGGAATTAGAAAGGGCATATAACTTAGCCCTACCACCCAACTCAAAGGAGTATTAATTGGAATGGAGAACTAAATTCTCTCTTTGCCATTAATGTCTGCAAAATGTCAGAATTACAGTTTGTTTCACACTAAAATCACACATTGAGCTATTTTTCAGAATTCTTACATTAAATGTAATTTTAGGTATACTGTACCTAAAAAGATACAATGAATAAAATGATATTATTGGTTATTTCAGGAAACATTAAACAAAAGCTTCTGGAGAAAGACTCCATTCAAGTCTTTCATGAAGGATAGCCCTTTGCTGAGTCCCCCTCCTCTCCAGTTTCTTATTACAGGAAACAAGGGCTGTAACCATGAGAGGGTACTCCAAAAACAACATTTTATCTATTATTTTCTCGTCCTTACACTAAGAGAGAAGCATAATGGCTGAGAAATTCACTGAATCTACTCCTGGCTTTGATACAGCTTTCATGTTTTGTTTGAGGAGCTTGAAGAGTTTAAGCTGGCCGACAATAAAAAGATCCTCTTGTATGAAATAACTGTTATACTCTGAGCTCCTTCCTACCCTTTTCCAGCTCAAATGACCCTTCAACAATGTAAATGGATTTATTTTCATAAGATTACTACACGGCCAAAGAAAAGAACTACGATGACTCCCCGACCAAAAACTGATTATATTACTTGGATTGTTCCATTTTATGCCAACTCAGGTGGCAGTTCAGGCATTGGGTTAGACCTTAGTCTAGGGGTCAATTGGAAGCCCCAACCCCTACTCCAGGACATCTCAGTACCCCATTAAAGGGGTCTAGGCACAGTGAGCCTGCTGCCAGGGAGGGATCAAGAAATGGAAGATTAAATAATCACACAACATACATTTTGGGATTAAACAGGCCTCAACTTTTGTTGAACAGGCCCCATTAAAGGGGTCCAGGGGGCTGTGCTTTTGTCTAGATGCCCAGATGGGGGGTGATGGGCCATAGCACTCCCCCATGGTGGTGAACCTAGGGGATTATCTTACTTGATATATGTCAGGGGCTGATCCTTAACACAGGATTGATCCTAGCAATTCAATCATTCAGCAGTCGGGGAGGGTTATTCAGGATACACACCCAAATGCCTACGCCAAAACCTGACATCTGTAATCAAAATAAAGTTGCAGCCTGTTGCATGTCATGTGATTATTTCATCTTTCATGTCTTGACCCCGTCAGCAGTGGGCTCACTGCCCCTGGACCTACAACAGAGGGCCCTATTTATTTTCTGGGGAAGTTCAATTTACAAGTGGAGTTTCATTGTGGTGTGCAAGGTCAAAAGGTAGTCTAACTGGGACTCAAGGACCCTATCATGGGAACTAGGCTCCACATATAGAAAAGACAATGGGTCTCAATGTCAACACAAGGTATATGAATATCTGAATAGTTTATGCCTACTGGCTTCTATGCCAGAGATCCCTGGGAAGAGGAGTTGATTGTTAAGCTACTCCAGGATTCGTAGTTATGTTAGGAGGTCACCTAACAACTCTCAGGATCCTTAATATTTTTAATATTTGATGTTTTCCTCTGTTTTTAATCTGTTGGGAGCCGCCCAGAGTGGCTGGGGAAATATTTATTTATTTATTTATTTAGTTGTTGTTGTTGTTGTCGTTTAGTCGTGTAGTTGTGTCTGACTCTTCGTGACCCCATGGACCAGAGCACACCAGACGCTCCTGTCTTCCACTGCCTCCCGCAGTTTGGTCAAACTCATGTTCGTAGCTTCGCGAACACTATCCAACCATCTCGTCCTCTGTCATTCCCTTCTCCTTGTGCCCTCAATCTTTTACAACATCAGGATCTTTTCCAGGGAGTCTTCTCTTCTCATGAGGTGGCCAAAGTATTGGAGCCTCAGCTTCAGGATCTGTCCTTCCAGTGGGCACTCAGGGCTGATTTACTTAAGAATGGATAGGTTTGATCTTCTTGCAGTCCATGGGATTCAAGCCCCTTCACACATGACAAGGCAGTGGTCCATGAAGGAGATTTATTTTATTTATTTATTTATTTATTTATTATTAACTTACTACAGCTCCCAGGATTTATGGGGAAAGTCATGTGGTCTAATAGTGCTATAATGTAAGGTGTGGTGGGGCCTTACCTTGCATGACTGTTGTAAAGACTGCAAGATCACAAAGAGAATGCGTGTGAAGTTATTTGAAATACTATACAAATGTTAAACAATTTGTATTATTAAATTTGGCATGTAATGCAAGCTGAAATAGATTGGATCCCACTGATCTATTGTGCCTGCACATCTGTACATTTTTATCTCTTCTAAATTATCTCTTCTAAATTTTGAAATTTCCACGCCCACAGTGGCAAGCTTTGTGTAAGATAAGCTCTTCCTGGCATCAATAGTACATTTTGTGCTTCATACATTGTTAGTCCTGAGGCAAAGCAAGAGGTGTTGAATAGTTGCCAAATCACAACTAATATTTTTTCTTCTGAGTGCTGGAAACCTTTGTGACCTGCTACTCAGAAGTTATACCTATAGAGTTCATTACCACACACTTATTATTTTCAGATAACCATTAAAAATAACATTGTTTGCCAAATTAAAGTTAAATGCGTTCTACTCTGATAATGAAGGACCGCCTAAACTGAAATTATTTTTAAAGCTTTCAAAAACCAATTCACATTACTCTAAACATACACTTCTTTTTTGACAAGCACAATATTACTAGACCCTTAATAACACCTATATGCAGTTGCAGTGTCTTTAAATGGGGTACGGGATGGAGACTCCTGGAGGGCAGGAATAGGAAATGTGGACTTCCAGATGTTCTAGGACAGCAACTCCCATAATCTCTGATGACTGGATGTTGGCTGAAGCTGATGGGACAACCTCTGGAACTACAGGTCATCCATAGAGCAAGGCAGAATACAGTATCCCCTCCTTTGTGATCCATACGCAGTCATCACATCTACAACATAGTCAAAAGAAGGAAGAGAAATGGAGAACCTTGAAACCGCCTGCTCCAAAACATATGAATAACATCGTTTCTCTCTCCTCTCAATTTGTGGTCCATTAGGGCCCTTCAACAGGTGAGCCACCTTAAACAACTTAAGCAATAGTCTTAGCCTACATCATCACGTACTGTTCTGAAGCTAAAGAAGTGTCTATTTTTCTCCAGCGACTTGAAATACACCATTTTGCAGTAGTCAGAAGATTAATTCCCACTTCTAAGTCCATTCCAAACACAACAATAAGCCTTAAGGTAACATAACAAAATTACCCATAAAGTGTTATTACATCTTTCAATGCAATAATAATTTCCAAGTTGTTGAATGATTGGATGTGTCCAAAAACGATGCCAATATAGACCCTGTGGGAAGTTAGCCTATTTTTAAAAAACAACCTTTAAATCAAGTGAAATAAATCTAATGGGGAAATTTCATTCTTCTTGTATTATTGGGTAAGCTAAATCTGTCTCCTACTTCTTCATAAATGACAAGCTGAATCAGATAAATTAAGCAGCAACAAATATACCCTGATTATCAAATCTCTAGAGGTCTCTATACTAATTGACGATTTAACAGGAAGTTTCTCTCTTAAATCATTGCCATATTTCCTAATGAGTATAAATGTTATATGCTTGACCTGAAAACATTGCGACACTGCTTGTCTATCTCCTCCCATAATACCAACAATTTCATCATAAGCCCACACACAGTCCACTAAAAAACAATCCATTACTCATGGAACTTCCTATTGATTTCAGTCCCAAGTGTTTCCAAAAAGAAGTAACTTGCAACATCATATCCATTTGGGTCATTTCCTCATTTTGGAACACAGAACACATTGCAGAACACAGAGATTCAAAGAAAGACAAATTGGGTCATGAAATAATTTAGGCTGCATTCCTAAACACATAAGTTCGGGCAAGCTTCTCCAACCTGGTCCCTTTCAGATGCTTTGGACGAAAACTCCCACCATGTGTGGCCATTGGCTGTGCTTGTCAGAACTTATGGGAATTGGAGTATCATCTGATGAGCTATATCCCTGCCCTAGTACATCCATGGAAAAATATGCAGGTGTAGATGAAGCACCTGGAAGTGATGTGTTCTGGGCAGTTGAACGAACATTAGAAGAAACTACTTGATCGCAATAATAGAAACCAACCTAGAGGGCTGGTGGGCTGCCTCTCATTTGAGGTCTTCAAGCAACAGCTGAACAACATGCCTGCTCTGGCTCTGGATTTCCTGCATATATAACTAACACCTGGAGGGCGGGTGTTGCAGGCAGTTGAACATTCAGATAATTTCTTTGACATTAAGAGCAGTTCAGCAATGGGATCAAATCTACAGGGATGATGGAATGCCTCTCACTGGAGGTCTTCAAGCAGAGGGTAGACAGACATGAGCTGAGGATTCTATAGTATCGAATCATTTAGCAGGGGCTCTCCTATAAAGCCTGATGGCTAGAGGAGAATGCATTCATTTGTTTCTGGGAGGGGGAATAGCCTCGGTGAACATTAAGCAACTATTTGACCTTCTTCCCTTCCTGCGGTATTTAAAGAAGCCAATAAAACCATTTCATGATTCCAGGAAGATTGACACCCAAGATTATCCTAATCATAGGATTCTGCTCCAGAATTTGGCAATAATTGAATGTGCCCCCCAAATATGAACATTTTACATTAGAAACCATATATTGAAATATTGCTTGAGTGTAATACTAGCACATTTGGCATTCATTTCTAAGATAAACAAATAGGAATCAATTTTTGCACACACCCAAAATTCTTATGAAACCTAGTAATTTAAGGGGGGATTTGTTTTGTTTTTTTGAAAGAATGGTACAGGAAAGCCAACATACTGTGTAATACAACATACACTTTAATGCACAATATTAAGGATATATACTTTAAAAATCCTATTGGAATTTACTGGATAAAGAGAGATTTGAACACATCTGTTTTACATTACAGAAACTTCCATGAGAGATAACCTTCTTTTATTGCATATGTATATACAACCCTTTTTATATACATTAAGCTTCACGTGCTGAAAAATTATCTAATTTTCTGAAAGTTTAAAAACTAAAGATTAATGAAGAGGAAACAATATAATCCTACTATATTATATCATACTACTAATAGCATGGAAACGCCGTTTACCTTCCCACCGGAGCAGTACCTATTTATCTACTTGCACTTTGATGTGCTTTCAAACTGCTAGGTTGGCAGGAGCTGGGACCGAACAACGGAAGCTCACTCCATCACGGGGATTCAAACCGTCAACAGTTCGATCAAACCATCAACCTTCCAATCAGCAAGCCCAAGGCTCAGTGGTTTACACCACAGCGCCACCCGTGTCCCTTAGCTCCTTAGAGACCAACTAAGTTTGTTCTGGGTATAAGCTTTTGTGTGCATGTACACTTCTTCAGATACACTGAAACAGCAGACCCTTATATACAGTGGGAGGGTGGGGTGGGGTTTTTCTCAGGAGGGTAGTAGGAGATCAGTGATTTACTCAATAGGTATGGTAAACCTGTTGACGACTGCAATTAGTCCTACAGGAAAAAGCAAGGGATAGTATGCAGATGAACAAAAATAGCTTTAGCATGTGTAATGAGACAAGAATCCAGTATTGATGTCAGACAATGTTAAAACAATTAAGTATTAAGAAGTATTTTTCCTAAGACAACATTGAAGATGATGTTGTTTACGAATTTTCTCATTGCTGTGTACTTTTGACATTAGCACAAGGTGTCAGAACTGACCAAAATCTACCTCAATTTTCTATTGTCTTTGGTTAGGTATCATGAGAGGTGCCCATGAAAGCAGCCACTGTTCTTCATTTTCCTGGCTCAAAAGGCAGAGATCCTTATTTAGGGGGTTGAATTCAAACCTAGTAATGGCTTTGCTAATCACCCTCACTGAATTCCTGCAAGAAAGAGACAGCACACCCCTGAATCAACATCTTTCCTATCTGACTGTCGGGGGTTTTTTGGCTAAGAATAGCTTCAATCCAATACTTACTCTTTCATCCACCAACATACACTATAACTCCACAGGCCAACGTGAACTCTGTGATTTGACACGATGTGTAAGATTCAGCACCTTGGAACTATCGTTCTATATCCAGTGCCCCTCTAATCCCCATTCTTCAGTTTCTATCTATTTCCCAAGTTAAGATACATGAGTGCCTTCTAGACACTTCTGATCAGTCACATAGACACATTGTAATTGGTTAAGAACATAAAAAAGTGCTGGTGAACCAGACCAAAGGCCTATGGAGTTCAGCATCCTGTTTCTCACATTGACCAACCAGATATCCTTGGGAAATCTATATGCCGGACACAAGTCCTCTTTTGCTGTCTTTGAAGAAACTAGTATTCAGAGCAGGGGTCAGCAACCTTTTTCAGCTGTGGGCCGGTCCACCATCCCTCAGACCATGTGGTGGACCGAACTATTTTTTTGGGGGGGGGGGTGAACAAATTCCTATGCCCCACAAATAACCCAGAGATGCATTTTAAATAAAAACACACATTCTACTCATGTAAAAACACCAGGCAGGCCCCACAAATAACCCAGAGATGCATTTTAAATAAAAGGACACATTCTACTCATGTAAAAACACCAGGCAGGCCCCATAAATAACACAGAGATGCATTTTAAATAAAAGGACACATTCTACTCATGTAAAAACATGCTGATTTCCTGACTGTGCAGGCCAGATTGAGAAGGTGATTGGGCTGGATTCAGCCCCCAGGCCTTAGGTTGCCTGCCCCTGATTCAGAGGCATACTGTCTCTGATCCAGGAGGTAGTGAATAGTCATCATGATTAGTAGCCATTCCTATGAATTCCTTTGTGAATTTCATTAATTTAGTGGCCATCAATATATATTATAGTAGTTAATTCAATTATTTAACTATGTGTGAATCATAGAACAACTTCTTTTAGAGGCTCCTTAAAGCTCAAGTATTTTTGGAACTGTTTTAATACTTTCTACACTGGCATCAGAATTTACATTCAAAACCTTTTGCTTTTAGTGCTTTGCTGAATTTGCTTCTGCATATTTCCTAAATTTGCTACCTTGCGCTTTATTTTCTTAGGCACTAAATTTTTCCTGCAACTATTACTCCTCTGAAAATAGTAAGAACAAATATTAGTGAAATAGATTTAGGAGCAATTAAACTGTGCATGAGCCATGCTCCAGAAAATCACATGAAGGTTTCAAAATCAAATTAACTCTTTTGCCTTTTAATCAGCGGGAGAAACCGGAACAAGTGGAAGAATTGCTTAATTAGAACAATGTTGAATACATCTCATCCCTACTTGATTAAACCATAGTTCATTAAGTCATTGGCAATCTCAAATTATGGAAAATATTTGTCTGGCAAAAGTTTGATGGAATCTCTTTTCAACACTAAAGAGAAAACAGAAAAGATTTGATTAATATATTTTCTCATTGGTGGCAGCACACTTGTGGAATTTTCTCCCTGGGAAAGACTAGTGAGCTCTGTTCCTTCAATTTTTTAATGGCATTTTATTTATTTCTTCACCCATCTCAGAAGAATGTATTTGATGATGGCCTCTACTATTTATGCTGCTTTGTATTTTAATGCTTTGTGTTTTTAATACAGTGTCTTATTGTGCTTCTTTTAATGTAAGACACGTTGAAAGATTAGTTTGAAAAACAGCAACTTAATGAATTAATGTCTTTCCATACACTACCATATTTATTTCCTTTCCTCCCTACTTTGAACAGGAGATGGGCAGGGCATATCAAATAATTTATTCTTGAAGATTTCTATGTGTTTTGGAATGTGACAAGGGCTGATACTGCATGAACAGTAAGACATTGGAACGGTCTCCCTAGGAAGGTTGTGGATTCTCCTTCACTGGAGGTTTTTAAGCAGAGGTTGGATGGTCATATGCCATGGATGCTTTAGTTGAGATCCCTGCACCAGAGGGGGATGGACTAGATGACCCTTGGGTCCCTTCCAACTCTACAATCCGATGATTCTGTGATGTTTAAGTGGTGTCATAGAATCATAGAATTATAGAGTTGGAAGAGACCACAAGGGCCATCAAGTCCAACCCCCTGCCAAGCAGGAAACACCATCAGAGCACTCCTGACATATGGTTGTCAAGCCTCTGCTTAAAGACCTCCAAAGAAGGAGACTCCACCACACTCCTTGGCGGCAAATTTCACTGTCGAACAGCTCTTACTGTCAGGAAGTTCTTCCTAATGTTTAGGTGGAATCTTCTTTCTTGTAGTTTGGATCCATTGCTCCGTGTCCGCTTCTCTGGAGCAGCAGAAAACAACCTTTCTCCCTCCTCTATGTGACATCCTTTTATATATTTGAACATGGCTATCATATCACCCCTTAACCTCCTCTTCTCCAGGCTAAACATGCCCAGCTCCCTTAGCCGTTCCTCATAAGGCATCGTTTCCAGGCCTTTGACCATTTTGGTTGCCCTCCTCTGGACACGTTCCAGTTTGTCAGTGTCCTTCTTGAACTGTGGTGCCCAGAACTGGACACAGTACTCCAGGTGAGGTCTGACCAGAGCAGAATACAGTGGCACTATTACTTCCCTTGATCTAGATGCTATACTCCTATTGATGCAGCCCAGAATTGCATTGGCTTTTTTAGCTGCCGCGTCACACTGTTGGCTCATGTCAAGTTTGTGGTCAACCAAGACTCCTAGATCCTTTTCACATGTACTGCTCTCAAGTCAGGTGTCACCCATCTTGTATTTGTGCCTCTCATTTTTTTTGCCCAAGTGCAATACTTTACATTTCTCCCTGTTAAAGTTCATCTTGTTTGTTTTGGCCCAGTTCTCTAATCTGTCAAGGTTGTTTTGAAGTGTGATCCTGTCCTCTGGGGTGTTAGCCACCCCTCCCAGTTTGGTGTCATCTGCAAATTTGATCTGGATGCCCTTGAGTCCATCATCCAAGTCGTTGATAAAGATGTTGAATAAGACCGGGCCCAAGACAGAACCCTGTGGCACCCCACTAGTCACTCTTCTCCAGGATGAAGAGGAACCATTGATGAGCACCCTTTGGGTCCGGTCCGGTGTGTTGTTGTCTTCTAAGGGATTGCCAGACAGTCCATTAAAAATATTTAAATCCCATTTTAATTTGTGGCTTGCTAGGACATTACCTCCTAAGCAGTAAGAAGATAGTTTGCAATCCTAAAATTTCTGCAAGTCTAGGGTGGGTTTCTGAAATACATGGTTTTTAGATGTGAACACTGAGTGGAATTTTTGGGTTTCTAACTGAAATATACTCAGAGTCGCAAAGTGATTTCATGCTCTTTATTCAGCTCATAGTGGTGAGGAGGAAGAATGAAAGTCCCCTCAAAGTATCTGCTTATATGCATTATTTGCACAATGGGCTGCACATGATTGGCTAATTCTGGAATTCTCCTGTAGGCCAATCAGGTTGTGGATTCACTTCTATCTGCAGCATGATTGGGTGGTTCCTGCCAACCAATCATACTGCTGCATTGTTCTAGGACCAATCAGACTGCTGCATTCTGAATCCTATTGTTCTAGGACCAATCAGACTGCTGCATTTTGGATCCTATTGTTCTAGGACCAATCAGACTGCTGCAGTTTGGATCCTATTCAACTCAGTACATAACACTAACAATGTTTTGGCATGGGTAAACAGGGCTATATGAGAACATTTGGAGATTTAGTCCAACTTTGTAATTTTTCCAAGACTATGTGCAAGAATGCTAGACAGCAAAGCCTTTCAATCTTTTGGGGGAAATTAAACAGCCATAAATAATGCCATTATTCCAAAGCTTCAGTGTATCAAGAGATCAAATTCAAAGCTGTTCCCTAGTTTTAGAAGATTTTAGCTAGAGTTAAGCAAGCAATCCTTGTTGTGTTTCCTCAACTATGTGCCAGTATTAATGAAATAAAGTATGTTCCAGAATATATTTGTTAGTTATTTCCTTTTCTTTCTCCTGAGCCTGCTGACAAACTTCTTCAGAGTGACCCTGAATATTACAAAAAGGGAAAACAAAATGATATCTCTCTCCACCCATTATCTTCATCTTCATAAACCCCTTTATGCCCTGCTTTCTTAGTACAGTGGTTCCTCGGGTTAAGTACTTAATTCGTTCCGGAGGTCCATTCTTAACCTGAAGCACCACTTTAGCTAATGGGGCCTCCTGCTGTTGTCGCACCACCAGAGCACAATTTCTGTTCTCATCCTGAAGCAAAGTTCTTAACCCAAGGTACTATTTCTGGGTTAGCAGAGTCTGTAACCTGAAGCGTATGTAACCCAAGGTACCACTGTACTGAGATAGCCAATGTTGTTCACCCCAGATGCCACTGAATACCAACTTCCCATCAGCCAAAGTTAGGATGGCCAATGTTGAAGGATGCTGGGAGCTGCATTCCAACACCTTATGAAGGGCACTATGTTGACTATTCTGCCTTAGCTAAGAAGCCCCATTTCCAAACATAAAATGGAAGAACTATTTTATTCTAATCTTCATCATTTTAGGCAGCAATCTTATAACCATGTACTTTGAATGAAACTGAATGAACACAATGGGTGGGACATCTAAGTAGATTTACAAATGACTGTACTGTTATTCTTTTGGTACCCATTCCAGCTTGATGGTCAACTAGTCATTAATAACTTTGTCTACTTAGTGCAGGTGTGAGGAAGCTTTGGCTCTTTAGACATTGATGAACTACAACTCTTATCATTTTTGGTCATTTTCTGTGCTTGCTAGGGTTGATGGGAGCTGTAGTTCTGCAACATCATGAGGGGCAAATGTTCCGCACTCCCTATTTAGAGCACATCTATGTCCATTTGTTCTTTCAGGCTACTGCCCTATATCCACTTCTCTGCAGGGAGGTCTATTGAATTCCATGGGACTTATTTAATAATAATACCTTTATTGTCAGTGTACAACCTGTGTACAATGCAATTAAATGAGCCTCCCCCCCCAACACTCAATCTCTTATCGAACAACACACCACCTCACAAGTCAATTTTGCTATGTTATTTTCTGTTCAACTACTTATTTCTGAGTAGACTTGAATAAGAGTGCCCTATCAGCCTTTATTTTTGGAACAGACCCTACATCCCTTTTTTTTTAAGTCAAGGCACTTCCTTGTCCTGATCAACTGATAGAGTACACTGTAGAAGAATAGCTAGAATAAGCCATTCATTCAGCTTTTGTGGTTCTTTAAAGGTACAGGTGTAGACCTGTCATATCTTTGTGGAAGAGTAAATGTCAGCAGGTGCAGTCTGTCCTGCATGCTACACCTGTTGACCTTCCCTCTTCCACACAATTATTAAGGGCACAGGAGTCTTGGCTCCTTTTTCACCTGACTGCTCTTTCCTATTTAAACAACAACTTCCTCCTGAACATTCCCAACGGAGTGGTAATGGAAAGTTCTTGCTTTGGGCTCGCTTGCTTTCCCAGGTTCAATAGACAGGAAATCAGATGAAATACTTGATTCTGCTATAATGCACACACAGAGAGGAGGGGGGAGGGGTGGGTTCATTTTGGAATGAACTTCACAGAAAACCATACAACCGCTAACTTGCCCTGAAGCTATCCAATGACAACTGTGGAAAAAGCCCTGGTAAAGAAATACATCCAATTAATTGACCCTCTTTTCAGCTCTGCCTCATTTACTGAACAGCTGTTTCTGTCCTGACAACAACTACAGCAATCAAATAGATGTAGTTTCTGACACAAAGCACTGCAGTGATTTGCATGGCTGTTGGGCAATTTCCTCCTTATGCAAAGTAAAGGAATGGCTACAGTCTTGGTCACATCAAGGGCTCTTTTCCCCTTCTTGGGTGGTTAAGGAAGAGTAATCATTAGTGGTTATAATTACCTTATTAAATACTGCAGACAGGGATACATTAAATGCCTAGGTAGCAGCTGGGTAAATTCTACCAAATATATCTGGAGACCACAACTTTGGGAAAAGTCCAACGCACTTAAAAATGCTGTCAGTGCATTGTTAAGATTTCCTGACTAGGATGGGCAAAATGGTTTACCATAATACTTTGACAGTGGCAACAGATTTTTTTTTAAAGAAAGTATGCCAGTGGGGGGAATATTAAACGGGATCGTTTGCAAGCCGCATGGAAGATTATGCCTAGATAGAAGCCCAAATCACACAAATTTTAACAGGGCCTGTTCCCTGCTGTAACTCCAATCAGCTTAGCTTGGGATGTATGTATGTAATGAGATTTCCCTCCCATTATTTTAATTAAGACATCAGGGGGGAATGGCAAGACTCCTGTTTATTTTTAGATTCAGGTGCACATTGAGATTCATTAGGGGTTTCAATCAGCTATTGTAGCTGCACCTTTAATGGCAGCTTCGCACACAGAGGGTGGCAGAGGACCATGTTAATCACCTGCTGATTTCTGCACATCAAGCTGCAGTTTACAGACAAGGAGAAGGTCAGGCCTTTTGTCCTTGTCACTTGTTTTCAATATGGGGAAATATCACTGAAAGACAGGTACCCATTACTTTGCATCAGTACTGCTGCCCAGAGCAGCAGCCTGGGCTATAACATGGAGAATGAGAAGCTGGTCCGGATCCACCAGTGCAGCAGCACTTCTGGCAGATGGCAGGGCAGCCGGCTCTGAGAGATCTCACAGAACTATCAAGTCTGTTAGCACCACAAGAACAGAAGAAGAGCCTTCTGGAAAAGGCCAATGGCCCTTCTTTATCCAGCATCCTGTTCTCACAGTGGCCAACCAGGTGCCTGTGAGAACCCACAAGCAGAGCCTGAGCACAAGAGAACTCTCTCTTCCTGCATTTTTCAGCAACTGATTATCAGAAGGAAAGTGCCTCTGACCACGGAGGCAGTGCATAGCCATCAGAGGACCACCCAAACCCCATTGTTATCACCACCCAAACCTAGTAGGTCAGGGGCTCTGGAGCCTGAGACCTTAAAGTCAGGACTACCAGAGTCTTAACCCTCTGAGGCTTCACCGTTCAGAAACCAAGCCCCTCCATGTCAGTTAACCACATCCCCAGGTCACCCAGTCAACATGCCTAGAAGGGAAATCTAACCCAGGGATTTTGTTGGAGCAAGTTGTCCCCTTCTAGGTCTTGCCATGTCATTAAATCCTGAGAAGAAGATGGGAAAATTGTCCATTTGGAGCTTTCCCAGGTGCTGCAGGTACTAGCCTGTACTTGTTATACCATGCCCTGTTAACTCCTTGTCATCCAGTACAGAACATTTTCCGTTTTTGCCCTTAGTAGAATATGTAGTGGGAATCCATCAATTCTCAAGAAAAAATCCAGGTGACTCTTCCCTCTATATTTTTTTTAAAAAAGAATCATGTTTTAAATGAAACAGAAGTATTTTAATTTGCCCATCACTTGCTTTTGGACTGCACTTTGTACATTGGGCTTCTCTTTGGATGTACAAAGTTCAGAGATGAAACATAACAGCCAATTGGCTGCCTGCTGGGGTCCTATGCACCCTAATCTGGGAATAAAAGTCAATTGAAATCAATGGGTCTTGTGAATAAACATGTCTAGGACTTCTTGTAAGTCAGTGTGCCTGTTGATAAGTAAATTACCTGCTGGAAAGCCTATTTGCAAGTAAAATTACTTGTGGGTAAGCACATCAGCATGTGTTTCCAACCAGCAAAATGTGATTAGTCTCCAACATTGTGTAGAACAGTTCAGGAAATTGGTACCACTTATCATGATATTAACTTACTTGAAATAAAACCCATAGAGGAGCCACCCATCAGGGACAGCAAACACAATGAGGTGCTGCAGATTTACCCAACTGTCTGGGGCATGTTCTGGGAAATCTGATGCACAACAGCTGGTGCAAACAAACCACACCCTTAGGTACAGTATGTTCAGTGAAAGAAAGCAATGATCCAATAGTTCCGCTGTATGGACAAAAGTCTGATTAAAGGGTTCTTGTTCCATGTTGT
Source organism: Podarcis tiliguerta (assembly GCF_965153285.1). Lineage (NCBI taxonomy): Eukaryota > Metazoa > Chordata > Lepidosauria > Squamata > Lacertidae > Podarcis > Podarcis tiliguerta. The sequence goes on along the minus strand of NC_139537.1, from coordinate 66,383,620 downwards.
GCATTAGTTATGCAGAAATTCAATATGTCACTCTATTTTGAAAATGCCCTATTTTGTTGTGCAATTGTTATTTTCTGAAATGCATAGGTTGGATGAGTTGCTTTCTCTCTTGGGTGGTCAAGTGAATGGGAACCAGAAAAGGAAAGGATTTTGGCAGTATCTAAAGAAGCCAAGTTCAGGCACACAGGCACCTTCATGGCTTTAATGAACCGCGCGGATAGTATCTCGTGTGTCGGTTATTTGTATCAATGAGGTCCCCTTACATTTTGACTGATTTCAATCACACAATCTGGTTAAATTACAGTGGTACCTTGGTTTAAGAACAGCTTAGTTTGGCGCTGTGGGTTAAACCACAGAGCCTAGGACTTGCCGATCAGAAGGTCGGTGGTTCGAATCCCCACAATGGAGTGAGCTCCCGTTGCTCAGTCCCTGCTCCTGCCAACCTAGCAGTTCGAAAGCACGTCAAAGTGCAAGTAGATAAATAGGTACCGCTCCATCGGGAAGGTAAACAGCGTTTCCGTGCACTGCTCTGGTTCGCCAGAAGCTGCTTAGTCATGCTGGCCACATGACCTGGAAGCTGTACGCCGGCTCCCTCAGCCAATAAAGCGAGATGAGTGCCGCAACCCCAGTATCGGCCACGACTGGACCTAATGGTCAGGGGTCCCTTTACCTTTACAGTTTATGAACAACTTGGATTAAGAACGCTGCAAACCCAGAAGTAGGTGTTTTGGTTTGTGAACTTTGTCTTGGAATAAGAATATGTTTCGCTTCCTGTCGAGTGGGTTCCATTTGTAAATTGATTCCACCGCTGCTATGGAAAAGCATGCCTTGGTTTAAGAACACTTTGGTTTAAGAACGGACTTCTGGAACGGATTAAGTTTGTAAACCAAGGTACCACTGTACTAGGCCACCTAGTAATTGGCTTCACAGAGCTAGGTTGCCAACGTCCCTTGCGCAAATCTGGCTTTCAGCTATGTACACATCAGTGGCTCAAAACACAGCGAGATCAATTTCCCCACCCCATATTTCAAGTCACATTTGAACATTGCTGTACGCTTCGGAGACGAGGTAGGGGTGGTGCGCATTACTTCTTTCCCCACACCTGCAACTTCCGCCCCCAATTCTTATTCACAAGGCTGTCTTCTGCAAATGTCTTACTTATGAGGGAGATTAAAGCCTTCTCTTCCCAGTCACAATCTGCTCCTTTGTAGCAGCAGCAAATAGCATTAGGGGAGAAAGCTCCCATTGGCGCTTTGACTTTGATAACAATTATGCACACAGTAGTATTTAGTCTTTTAAAAGACATGAATTTATTGTCAATTGTATCATTAAAGTCCCATGCAGTTAGGCCTTGAGCACAGGATTCATGACTGCTCAGCAGAAAGTACTATTTGACACAAGTGCTACCCCAGCTGATAATTATTTTTCATTGTCAACTTGTCCATTTGGTCACAATTGTTGGGATGGTTTCAGTAGAACTTATTTCCAAGTGCACTTTGGATCACAGCACAAATAAATCTACATCACAGTTGCAGGAGGCCCAGATATGTTTCTTTCAATTTATCCCAAATGGATGGACTTCTTAATGGTTTATCTACATTACACTTGACTGTGACATTTTGATAAGCAAAATGAACAGGGCATGTGCTTTCCATTAAGACACGTGTTTCTGGAACTGAACATAATGAACACTTTTTTACATTTGATGTGGCATCTCTTTTTTCAAAACACATTTACTGTGCTCTTCAAAGCAGTGCACTGGTATGAACCAATGCTTGTCAGTAAATTTTAATTAACGACGGAGTGACTATTTTTAAAGCATTTAATCAAGAAGTGTTGCATGACACATACTTCCCAAACCTTGATATTCTTGCTCAAAAGCTGTTTTGAATAAACTTAAATAGAACCCCTAAAATACTTCCCATATTACCAAGGAGCACCATGAAAGAATTAGTCACACCTCAAAAAAAGACAGGGTTGATGTTTTTATGCTGGGGGGGGGGGCACGACAGGTAGATGAAATTATATTATAAAATAAGCAGTGCCTTTTTTCTAAAAATATGTTTAGGGGTACTCTCATTTTCCTACTCATATTGAAATACTGCCTCTCAATGAGACCAAACGTAGATTCACAAAATGTTTAGGGGTAAGCGTACCCCTGTACCCCCCCAAAAAAGCACTGAAAATAAGTATTCTCATTCATGCTTGAATCCTGTTTACTGCACATAACCTCATCTGCTGCCATCCTGAAATTCTCCAGCTATGCTTTAGTTATATCCTTTACATCTTGTTATATGATGCCCTCCCCTGAGTTAGGGGTGACCATATTTTCAATCCCCACCCCCGTTCCATTGAAGTCCAAGCATGGATTGAAGAAGTGTAGAATGTGGTGTTTGTGTGCTCCTCTCCTGTGCTGCCCAATTCCCACACACACTCTGTTTCATCCGTATCTTTGCTGATAGAGCAGCTCTGTTGGCTCACCATTCTGCCAGTGTATCTGAAGGTGTTCCCTTGCATTTATCATGGTACCACTGTATTTGGAGCTTCCTTACAATCACAGGGCTTGTGCTGAATCCCTTAATCCCATGCTGGCAGATCTTCACATATAGGATTATGCCCTTTGCTAGATTGACCTCTGCAAGAAAAGCAACTGTGGAGGTCCTATACATGCCTACTCAGATGGGTAAGTTATTGAGCGCAAAGAAACTTACCTCTGTGTAAGGACTGTAGGTTTAGTGACCCAATCTTCCTGGCTGTATACAATAAGCCCACAATTTATGTGGGTTTACATTCCAGGAATTGCACCTAGGGCCAAAATCACATATAGTCAAAACTCATTGAGTTCAATGCCGGGTGGGATCGCCAAAGTCATTTTCCCCAGAACCGCACCTCCTTCTGTCCCCTTTTTATTTTTTAAAAATAGATTGCCATGTATGTAGAGTTGAATGTGCACAAGTTAAATGTGTGTAAGTTGTGGGCTTACTGTATAAGTAAATCTCAAATTTTGATATGGTGATGTTTATATTACTCAGGCTAGTTGACCAGCCTCCATGGTATATTAGTGCATTATATTGTGGGAAACTGCTTTGCCAAAATGTATATGTTTAGAGAAACTCACTGATGAATATATATATGTGTGAATGAAATAAATTATTTAGTAGTGATTTCAACTTCTAGCATCGTGTCATATTTTACTAAATCTAGTGTAAATCGTAGCTGTCTCCTTTAAGTCTGCTTCCTTAGATATTTTGGCTCCGTAATCATTTTCCTCTTTATTGGCTCTGGCAACACACAGACTGTATTATTAGTACAGGAAGTGGTTTATGCTACTATTCTTATATGCAAAAAGATCAAAGCATTTCTACTGATCATTAGGTTGCTATTCATCTTCATGGTATTACAGGATGTGGACTTTCCCTCCATCTTGAAAGACTGTGGTTTTGATTTTTTGCCTCCCACCTTCCACCTACAAAGAATATTGGTCTGGAAAGTACCATCCACAGAACGCAGGAACCTGCCAAGGTTTACAGGAAACTTTCGTTCAGCAAATCAACCCTATTCATCAAAACCATTAAATATGTTCGTATTTTTTGTACCACTAAAGGACAGAATTATTTCTGAAGGCACAGAGGAAGCATCATAATAAAAATGATAGTAGTAATAATAATAATAATCCTATGGGGATTTCACAGATACCTGAGACTTTCTTTATTCTTTGCCAGCAGAGCAATACCTATAGGTCTGTAGGTAAAAAAACAGACAGAAAAGCACAATATTCTTCCAAGTTTCTTTTTCCCCCCCATTCAGACATTTCTTTCATTCATATTTGATGATTCAGCACTAAAACATTTGTGTCCTCTATCTCTGGCACTGTGGATAAAATAAATCAAGAATGTTCATTTCCCTTCCAACCCATACAATAACCCTCAGTTATAGCCAAGTATTGAGGAAATGTATAATTTGTGGGATGACCAACCTCACATAACCAACGTGCTTAAGTCTAATTAATGCATGAAAGAGTTAACACAATAGAGTAAACTGTCCTGCCAGGCTTAGCTATATCATTTCCCCTTACCTTGGGAGCAAATCAAGCCTTTTGTCCCCCCTTCCCAGTGTACCTGAGAAGCTCAGTGTGTGAAGAGGTTTGAACTGGTTGCTCCAGCTCAACCGCATGGCTCTCACAAGCCTGTCTTGAGTTCCTATATAAATAATTATCTAGCAACTTCCACCACTTTGTAACTAAGCTATGTTTTATTGCCTGTGCAACTTTCCTGACTGATGTATGAAAAAGAACATGAACCTGACCTTTGAAGTGTTTTCCTGTGCTAGGGGAAGAGGGAGATTTTGGAACTCACTTAGAAATGCATATTTTAAAGGTCTAACGGCCTATATTTCCATGATTTACTTTGCTGCAGATTTTGTGACTTTAAAACTCTGCTAGGGGTTCTCTCACCAATGAGTAGATAGACACACACACACCCACACACACCAACATAATTCAGGAGCAAAGCTAGCTTAAAACTGTAGTGGAAGTTTCTTGTTCCATTACTTGTTTCTTGTTCCATTACTCACATTTAAAAATGACTTTTGTGTGTTCTTATATAATCAACCAGACTTGCCACGACATTTTGCTGCCTAAGGTGAAAGACAAGGTGACGTGCCTTCCACATCACATGATTCAACTGGCAGTTGAATATTACTTCACCACTGGTGGCGTTCAGCACCCTTGAGGCAGATAGTCAGATTTAGAGTCCCAGGACTAGATTACTCAACAGAAACATACAGAAACTTGTTATGACCAGAAGCTTTTCAAATATTACTAGCTTGTAAAATGAGGTTGGATGCCAGTGAAGCCAAGCTGGCAAACGTAAGTCATTTATGGTATTGGTTCCAGGGTTCCAGTTTCCCTCTTGGCTTCCATTTTTCACATGTGATTATTCATCAGGAACACCTAAAATACTATTTAAAGCTTTACAAGCTATGACTTGGTGACTGCATAATTGAAATCAATACACACAATATAAAACGGGATTATAAAAACAAGAGCGAGAAAACTGACAGGAGCACACACTCTCAAGTGGAAAGAGATCAGACAGCGATTGCAAGCAGGCAGTGAAGTGAGATGCACAGATCATTCCACCCAACGCAAGTAACAAACACCTGGCCATGTCTCCTGTGTTTTCCTCTTTTTATAGCGTTAAAGCGCTGGGACCTGTCTCAGGCACATTCGCACACCAGTGCCAGCCAATCTGGCAATTAGTAAGAGTGCTAAAAGAAAGTAATGTGTCTCTTAGGTTTGCTCCTTTCCCAACGCTAAAAGGTGGGTCTTGGCTCAAGCATATATCACGCCATGTGTTTAAACAATGTAGTTTATGGCCTCTTCAGAGTAATCACCTTTCAGGGTCACTGTGCTAATCACTACTCATTTTAAATCACAGCAAATGAGGGGGAAGGGGAGAGGGAGGAAAAGGAAAGCTGGCTGATATATTGTCACTGACATTTTCCTGGTTCATAGCTTACTTCTTCCCAAGAGCTTTGCTTTCCGAATTCCATCTCCCACATAGCCATAGGGTAAAATTACAGGACCTACGGCACCTTTAGGTAATGTGTACCAATCACTACGCAGGGACGCGGGTGGCGCTGTGGGTAAAAGCCTCAGCGCCTAGGGCTTGCCGATCGAAACGTTGGCGGTTCGAATGCCCGCGGCTGGGTGAGCTCCCGTTGCTCGGTCCCAGCGCCTGCCAACCTAGCAGTTCGAAAGCACCCCTGGGTGCAAGTAGATAAATAGGGACCGCTTACTAGCGGGAAGGTAAACGGCATTTCTGTGTGCTGCGCTGGCTCGCCAGATGCGGCTTTGTCACGCTGGCCACGTGACCCGGAAGTGTCTCCGGACAGCGCTGGCCCCTGGCCTCTTGAGTGAGATGGGTGCACAACCCTAGAGTCTGTCAAGACTGGCCCGTACGGGCAGGGGTACCTTTACCTTTTACCAATAACTACAAAGCCATGCTTGAAGCTTGCCATCATGTAGAAGACATAATGTGAGACTTGGCACCTTCCAGTATTTAGCTTTCCCCTTACTCCCCTGTAATCTACTAAAGAGAGGTAGCTTGAAATGTGAACCCATTTTGTGTTGGATAAAGTTCCCTTCACAAATGGCTCAACTCAGATTGGGACTCTATCATGCCTTCAACCCCCTGATTTTCCCTCTGTTACTCTTTTCACAAGTCCCCACTTGTGAAAAGTAACAGAGTAACAGGTAGCATTACCAACCATATCAACAGATTGGTAACCAACAGTTCCCAATCATACCAACAGTAGAGGCCCCACATGGTGGCCTCCTCAGACAGGATTTTTCAGCCACAGATCAGAGTGTTGGCTTGACCACAGACCCCACTAGGGTAGGGTCTACCATTAAGCAAAGTGAGACTGTTGCTTCAGATGGCAGATGCTGGTGAGTGGAGAACAGCAGGAAGATGTTTGAAGACAGAACTGTACGTAGACTGGCCTGCATTGTGCTTCCTAAGCCAGCCTCTGCTCTCTGGTTCAGTCAAAGACAGTGTCCCAGTAAGTACGATTCAACTGTCATTCTGGTCAACTTTGATACATGGAATGGTAGGAAGTGCCATCTTGTCCTTTGCTTCAGGCAGCAAAATGCCTTGGGCAGGCTGACCCAGAACACCATGATGCATGACTACAAAAGATGCACCCCAGCCTCTCCTGTTGGGATGGGACAACATGGAAGCAGGAGCAGTGGCTAAACTGGGCTGTTGAAGTGCTCTGTCAAACACTCTTTTAAAATCTGTGCACCTACTTGAGCATTCTTTGGAATGTTTGAATTGCCTGATTTCTTTTCTGGGACAGGCAGGAAGAGCAGACTCATTGCTGCAGCACTTTCAATGATTACAGGAGCACTTATTAAATATTTTGAATTTATTTATTCAAAGGATAATCTGTTCCAAAAATCCAACCATGACTGCATTTGGATGTTATTCTCTTCACCTTATCCCAAGGGACAGTCAGGTCATGTTAAACCCAGGAGATTTGGGCTTTGTGAATTGCCACAATTTATGTCCACATCTCTGGGAGGAAACAAACAGGCTGGTCAATATCAGCATATTTATGCTTTTTTTAAAGCTATTGCAGGAAATATCAAAATATTTTGAGATTATTTAAAAAGAAAATCAGGGTCTGCCTGGGAAATTCATTTAACATGAAAATTCTCAGAAGAAGTAGGTGCACGCACACACACACACACACAAACACAGGATCACAGCCCACATGTGCAATCACATCAAGTAATAAATGCTTTTCCTTCCGCATGGTTGGGAAGTGTAGATTTAGTTACCTTGGGCACGTATTCGTTTTATGATAACGTTATGAGTCAGTTTATGAATAACAATAACTAAAGGCTGCAGAAGTTTCTCCAGTCGCTGACATGGCTGAGAAATGGGAGCCAGGTTTTCCCTCCAATGCCACAGAAACAACACAACCCGCAAATGAAATATTAGCAGATGCCTCATCAATAATGCACTCGCAATCTGATTTGTAGCCACCAGAGGTTGAAGAATTGCAGCAACAGGGGGAAGGACACATCATCCAGGGAATCTCAATTATTTTCCTGCTTTCCAGATTAGAAGAAACCGACAAGCACAAAAAGATGGTGTTTGGCCTTCATGCTGCAGAACTGTGTCACTTTACATGATGTCTAGTGTCTTCCTCTAGACTGGCCATCTGGATCCAATTCAAGAACATTTAGGTAACAGTAATTATTGTGAGGTAGCATGGTTGAATAAAACATATAGCTTTCGTCCATAGAGCAAATAAGCATAACACCCATTGGTGGATGCAAGCAAGCTATAAGTTCAGGGGCAAGCTACCATATCCACAATACACAAAATTAGCTCTCCAGTTAATTCTCACATTAGCTTTAAATGGGGCAAATCACTGACAGATATATGCTTTCATATATATCTGATACTGAAAGAAAGGGGTCTCCAAAATTCACCATTCCATTTACAGGTAGCAAATGTGTGGGGATAAGGGAGCTGAAACAGGCTAGATGATTGTGGTTTACAGGGTGCCTATCGCAGCAGTCGGTGGTAGTATCCTCTTTTTCACACCTGTTGGCCTCTGCCACTTATCACTATGATAAGTGAACACCAACCTTTCCACTAAAAACATTTGAATTATTTTTCAGGTCTCCACTTCCAAAGCTTCAAAACCAGTTTCAAGACTCGAAGTAACTGAAAGTTCAATTTCAGCCCCTTTTCGTCTGGGCCTAAGCATGTCCATTTTCATATGTTATATGACGGCGTGAAAGGAAGGGGAATGAAACTACACATGGCTGGTCTTCATACATTCATATGTAATCTTAAAATCCCCTTGGCATTTACTGTTCTACATGCAGAAAACTTTCCTCAAATAATCAAGAATCCCCTGAAAAGATCCTTTTATTTACTTAATTTCAGACAATTTTCAGTATAAACATTTTTTCTCTGGTGTGGTACATATATATCATTCTTCACCTCATAAGACACATTCAGAATATTTCCCATATGAAACTCATTTCATGGTAGCTTTATCACATCAATTAGTAACATGACAATTAGGCTTCATTTCCCTCCAACAAGTGTAAAGAAGCAAATGACGTCTATCTCCAGGTTTTAATCTTTATTTTCAGGCTGCTAAAGAGAAATCAACAGATGGCTTTTACATCCTATAAAATTTCTTGTTTGACTTTATTCAGTGAGTAAAAATAGAGCTTTTCCTAGTAGTCTTTGCAGAGATTGGCCTTTATTAAAAGCAGATTGCTTTTATTTGTTTATTACATTTTCTTATACTACACTTTCCCTAGTGCACTAGGGTTAAGTTGTGACATAGGTTAGGCCAGGAGTCAGCAAACTTTTTCAGCAGGGGGCCGGTCCACTGTCCCTCAGACCTTGTGAGGGGCCGAACTATATTTTTTTTTGTGGGGGATGAACGAATTTCTGTGCCCCACAAATAACCCAGAGATGCATTTTAAATAACACATTCTACTCATGTACAAACACACTGATTCCCAGACCGTCCGCAGGCCGGATTCAGAAGGTGATTGGGCAGGATCTGGCCCCTGGGCCTTAGTTGCCTATCCATGGGTTAGGCTTTGAGGTAGTAATTAGCCAAGAGAACTTCAGATCTTAGTATGATTTGTAGCCTAAATCTTCTTGATTCTAAACATAAATGACTGCTGCAGCACACACCTACATTTCATCTGTGCTTCCCACTATAAACTTGCAAAGTGTGGAGGACCAGGGTAAGGTCCTTCAGATGTTGCTGGACTTTAACTGATAGGAGTTGGGTCCAACAACATCTGGAGATCCATAGGCTTCCTACTCCTGACACATACCCTTTGACTGAGCCAAGTTTTCTAAGTCTATGTATATCTGAAGACATATTGGGGTGTATCTAACAAAGCTGTCCTGCTAGAGCAAGGACTTCCACTTGTACAATGGAACTCCCTTTCCTGTCTCCATGCCTCCCCATGCTCCTCAGTATGCTCCAGAGGGTTTGGAGCAGATTTGAGGTAGAGTTCAGGGGAAGGAGATGGAGAGGAATTTCTGCTGTGAAAGCGGAAGTCCTTGCACTGAGATAACTTCATTTGATATAGCCCGTTGCACATTGGTATACAACAACATCTCACACAGAAACACCAGCATGATATTTGTGCAGAATATACAGCTGTCATGGTTTCAGCATAAAGATATGCTGGGTGATTCATTTTTGCAAAGGGTAAAAATATGCAGTTCTGACAGAATCAGACTCTAAGATGTAAATTGGTGGTGTAATGTCTGTTGTCTGCCAGATGTCAAGGACCAGAATGTTCTTGTTCCAGACTGTCCATGTTGCCAATGGACAGTCTGGAACAAGAACATGCACATCATGGAGTTACTGATATTACTTCAAGCTGCCCCATTTAATAACCCCATCCAAATATTCACAAACAACTGAAAGTTCCAGTACAATATTGTAGCCTGTTTAAATTTAATGCATAGGTGTTGGGATAATGAATCCTTGTTTTGAAACATTTTTCTGATGTGCACTTATTATTACTATTTATTAAATCTATTAGTCATTTTTTTCTTGCTACAGGCAACTCAAAGAGACACAAAGAAACTTACCCCCAGTAAGCACCTTTGAAAATAATGAGATTGCTTCTGAATATGTATGCACAGGGTTATCTTTTTAGCTCTACACATGCACACACCAAAATCAATGTATTTTTAATGTGACTGAGCCCTATGACCTTATGCAATTCAGATCCAACTTTATAGGCTAGTTAATGCTTTACAAGCTATTGAGATGATGCCAAAATGGGATGTGGTGTTTAATCATCAGATAGGATGAGACATGAATTGAATTATCGGTATTTGTGATAAGAATATTGCAGAGTCTATGATTTGCTTGTCTGAAGTGGAGATGTTAATAATTTTAATCAGTGAAAGATTATATTAGCAAGCTGCTGTACCATCATGCAATTTTAACTAAAGATTATCTTTGCACACGCCAACTCTCATTTTTTCTAACAAAAACAAAAGCAAAGAAGCCCTGTGCTTCAATTGGAAGTTTTCAAAATGTGTGGTTTTTTTAAAAAAAAAATTCAACAGCACCCATCTTTTTATTATTTTTATAGAATATATATATATATATTTCTTTTATAAATTACATTATTTGTAAGTAATCAAAGGGGAAGAAAATGCAGACATGTGGTGAACTCTGCACATTTGAATAAACACCATCCATTATTCTAACATATCATTTCTACTCTCTCTGGTTATACAGCCACAATATAAACTCTCTTCAGGGAAATAATAATAATAATAATTGTACCCTGCCCACCTGACTGGGTTGCCCCAACCACTCTGGGAGGTTTCCAAGAGAAAATAAAAACACAATAAAACATTAAAAACTTCCCTATAAAGGGCTGCCTTCAGATGTCGTATAGCTGTTTATCTCCTTGACATCTGATGGGAGGGCGTTCCATCTTTAGAAAGTGCTTTCTTTCAAATAAAATAAAAAGTTACCACAAAGAGCAGCTGGATTTAAGCCCAGAAGCGACATTTCTAACAGAAAGTTCACAAGGTCATGACGGAAAACTTATTTTCTGCTACACTGCCTCCTACCAGGCTGAAGGGGTGAGGTAAAATTTGGGCCACTGAAGAAAGTGAGTCTTCCCAGCTAATAGGGGGAAATACCCTTCTCCAGAAACTGATGTTCAAGCTGGAAGACAGAATCTAGATTTCTGTAGTGGCTATTTCATCAAGGCAGATGACATTTGGCTCTCCCACAGCATTTTCTTTGGAATGTGTGGTTTTCTTTTTTAAAAAAAGAACTGGGAAAAGTGTCTCTTCAAAGACACTGGCTTTATAACAATATAAATAACAAGAGAGGAGACACGAAATTTTCTCCTACTCCACTAGATAGAGCAACGATGAGTTGATAGTTAAGGCTGTAATCCTGACCCCACCTACCTGCAAGTAATTCCCACTGAATTCAACAGTAGACGTAGTTAAGATTGCAGCCTTACTAAAAAAAAAAACCTATCTGCCAAGGAATGCTGAAGTCCTAGAGTCTCCACACATTGTGAAATAATCCTAGAACATCTATCAACAGCTAATTATCTTTGGACAGCTAATCAATTTAATTCCTATCTAAATATTTCAGGTTTCTTGGCTTATTAAGTTCTCATCTACTTTAAGTATTAACCCACATACATATAATTCCCAAGGCAGCAATCCTAAATCCCTCAGTGGGAAATAAGTAATAATGTAAGTTTAAGTTTAAATGAAAATGGATAAACTATTGAGAGCATAATTATCCCAAGCTGGGAAATGTAGAGCTGAAATACAGTTTACACAGATACAGATAATGAGATGATCTATTTTTTTCCTCTAAACTCCCAGGTATATTTTAAGTTTTGCAAGTATATTTAAGGTACAGACAGTTGTGTAAAATCAGTTCTTGTAGACTTTGCTAAAACTACTTTTTTTCCTCAACTGCATGCAATAGAAACAACAGATATAAATCGCAGCCCAGTTTACCTTAGCTTCCTTGACTACGGAAGTATGTTTCTACATACTTTTTGCACATCAAGGTCCCAAGCCAGCCCCAAGGAAATAAAGTCACACTGACACGTAATTTTAGTTTAAATGTTACTGGGCAAATTTTGGCCACATCTTTATTGATTACTGCAATGTGAGCGGTATTGGCTTAGGCACTGGCAACAGACTATATCGGACTCCTGCCCGCCCTGCAGGGTAAACCACCAAAAGAGGGAGTTCCGTCGATAGCGATCAACTGAAGCTCACCCCAGGGTTTCCTCTGGGTTCTGGCATGGCCCTAGCCCCCCTTGGACTTCGGACTAGATTCAGACCCCCGGATTCCTTTAACGGAATACCCTTATTCATGGTGGGGCAGGTGATGGCCACACCTCCCCTCCCGCCCACATCACTAAACCAATGCCTAACCACCAAACCTTACAAAGTTGTGACGATTGCTAAGAGGCAGGCAAAACCCAAGTGGCCACTGCAAATCTTCCAAATGGAAAGGAATTCCTACCCAGCCCCTGTTCCAAAACAGATGAGCAACCAAAGTCCAAAGCAAGGCCAAAGGAAAATCCAACTACATGTTCATCTGCAAGAAGCAAGCACTAGTCTCACGACACGCAGGCCCCCTGAATCGCACTACCCTTATATAGGCCCCCTGAATCGCACCAGCCAAACACCATTGTCTGCAAGAGCCTGGCACGATCACGGGGCCATCCCAGCAGGGTTGGGGCAAAGCCCGGCTCCCGCCAGGTGGGGGGGTGGAGCGCGACCCATGCGCAAGAAGGACCCTCGTCTAAGAGGATCCCATTACCCAACTTCACCCAAGATATGAGAAAAGGCCAAATTGACAGCTCAGTTGTGTGCACCATCCAGTAAAAGTTAGTGGTGAATAAAGTTTTGTTCACACAGCACTAGTGAAATGGGAGTCACTTCCACATGGGAAGAGTTTAAAGGCGTCTCAGGGGGCACAAAGTATTGTGGACATTTTCCTCTCTACAAGTCTAAAGGAGAGAAAGGACTGTCCTCAGATATCTCCTTGTGATCACAGAAACCTCCATGACCATTTATCCTCTGGAACTTCTATTGGGTGGGGAGCAGGAATATCAAAGAAGGCAATGGATTCCCCCCCCCCAAAAAAAAGAATAAATCTATGCCAGCCCAGGAACTGGTGTAACAAATTTTCTTCTTATTTTGTCCTAAAACAATATCTAATAGATGGTGCTGTTGGTAGGTTTTTCAATTTACCTGTGTTTCTCCAGATGTCTGTCATTTCATACTTACATGAAAGAAACTGAAAGTACAATGGCCATTTTACATTTGAAAATATATTGAGATAAGCAAATTTTAAAGGTGACTAAGCACAAAACACCCTCTATCTATCTGTAAAAAAATTTGGCAGAATTAATCCCCTCTGATGGAGCTATTGTGTCAGCAGGTTTCATGCACCTAGGTGAAAAATCAAAGTTATGGCCATTTTGGTTTTCCAATGCAAGTCAATGGGAGGATGCTCACACATATCCTGAAGTTACCCAAAGTGAATAGAGGCTTGATCTGATGCACCAATGTGGGCCCTGAAACAAAGTGAGAACTGGAAGATGCCTGATACTGAGTTAGACCATCTAATTCTGTCTACACTGACTAACAGTGGCTGTTCAGAATTTGAAGCAGGATTTCCTAACCCTACGTGGAGATACCTGGGACCTTTTCCATGCCAGTAATGTGCTCTACTGCTGAGCTATGGCTTTTCCCCCACCCTCGTTTGGCCTTTAAACGTATGCTAAAACTGTACTGTGAAGATGGATGAAGCTGCAAGAAATCAGCATCCCTCTTCCTGGTCACCCAAGGCTTGATGATGCAAGCCTTCACTCTTCATCCAGGATCAAGCCCTCAGTAACAGCTGACCAATAAATGAAGTCATCAAAGGCAAAGCATTTAAGGGACACCACATCACATTTTGGATATATTAATTAAAACAACAAACTACTCTTTGCCATGAAACATTGAGACACACTACAAGAATTTTGTTAAAGATCCATTGAGTGATCCTGCACATCACAAATGCTCAAATTTACAACAAAAACAAAATGATACCAGCAATGTTTTCTGGCTTTCAAGGCAAGGTCCAAAATCATTACATGGTTTACTTTAAGCTCCTAATCAATTTTCTGAGCAAATACAGATTATATATGCAATACAATGTATTTATTTTTACGAGAAAAGGGCAATTATAATTAAATAGAGGTTTCTGGTTGTGGATGTACTGTACATATTTTTAGTACCATCAGCTTTAGTCCCAAGAAAATCTGAAAACATTAGATGACCTACATGTTGAGGAACGACATCATGCTTATAAATCTGGCTGGGCGGAGGGGGTTGAAATTAAACATTAAAACAGTATTAGTTTTAAAATCTCGATCCATTAGATCTGATTAATCTTCTCAAAATGAACTTTATTGCTATTGTCTCAGCATACCATCTGGACATAGGAGGAGGGAGGGCAATCCAAAATTAATCCTTATTGAAATGAAAATTAGAGAAACTGTACAACTGAAAATCATTTTGTTTTAGCTGATATTTAGCAGATATATTGCTATAAAATTTCTTTTAAAACATGTTTCACTGCTGTACAGTGATTTCAGTGCACATAAGCGACTTTTGTGGCAAGCAATGCATTCCTATCTATGTCTATTCGGAAGTAAATCCCAGTCAGTTCAGTGAATTACTTTTTTACCATCTCAGTACTTCTTTATTCTCATATCAGCCTGTGATGTAGGTTAGGCTGAGAGAGAGTGACTGGCCCAAGATCCCCTAGTAAACTTCAAAACTCAGCAGGGATTTGAAATCCTATACCAGCACTGTAACCAGGACACCACACCAAGTGTTAAGAGCATACAGGGCATTTTCCAATGTTGTAGGAAATGGTAGGGGTCAGAGGGTGTGTTTTATCCATATCTAAAATGTCCTGTGCTTCGATCTGTGATTTTGGTTCAGAACTGCTCTGTATAAAACGAAGCTTTGTGCTCCCCATTCACTCTTATGGGGATTCTAAAAATGGCTAAGACATTTCCCCCTGTTGGCAAAAGCAGAATAAATTTGTAGACACATGAGCCTTCCAAGAGTGGGTTAAACCTACCACACTCCTGACAAATAGGGTGTTAGTGAGTTATATAAAAGAGATCCACTTTCTTCCATAATCAATATTAGGGCAATACCTGTATTAGGTGTCCTGAGCACACCCAGCCCAAGGCAGTCAGACGGCCAGTAGTTTAATTCTTTATTGACAAAGCACATACAGTAGCTTCTAAGGTCCACTGAGCATGTGCACACACACACACACACACCCCTGGTGACTAGGTAGCTGGCATCCCCTTCCCTCTTCAAGCCCCTCCTGGTCCTTGGGAGTCAATGGGGAAAGGGACAGAGGGGATTCTACCAGCCTGGCCCTCTCAGGAACAGGTTTTTCCCGCACTTCTGATGGTCCTGCACCTCCTCCCCAGTTTCCAACTGCTCAGATTCTTCCCCTTCCTCCAGCGCTGACTCCTGACTCCTGGGTAGTACAAAATCCCATAAATTGCTGACCCCTTCCCCTGTGTAATTCCTCGCACTCCTACTGAACGTCTGAAGTGAACTTTTGTTAACCAGAGAACCAATAATGCAATAATCTAGCATGTCATACATTTATTAAATATGCTAACATTGTGATTTGTCACTAACTCCGTCCGTGTCGATTTTAGTGAACAGCTTGATGAGCATGCCCGTAAATATTGCTTCAAGTAATGAGAGAAAACACACCTATTTTATACAGGGATGGTTTTTCAAAGGACGAGTCTAGACAGTGTTTTATAGTGTTTTGCCAGAAGTTACAAAACTTTTAACTATGTGTCAGCTTTGTCTATCAGTCTATTTGGCTATGTGTCTTGCCTTCTATTGTAAGCAAAATGGCCTTGATTTCATAGAAGAAAATACATTAAATTGAAACTGTATTCTTAATCATTCTATGCCTCATATTTACCAGATAGACAGATAGATAGATGACAGACGATAGATAGATAGATAGATAGATAGATAGATAGATAGATAGATGATAGATATATTACTGTTAAAAGTTCTTTTTCAGCTGAGAGAAGGCCAGGTCCAGTGTTTATTGACTCTTGTATGCATTTACTGGTCTGTTATATTATGCTGCTTCTGATCAGTCTTGCATAAATTGGCAGAGTACCTGCCAAAAGACTTAGGCCTCAAGATCTTACTGAAGTGGAATGTACCACTTCATTGCTTCAAGGCCAGCAGGCAACACTCCCATCTCCCTGTATTGTCTTGTACAGTCTCATTCAACGCTGGTTGGTTTTGACTGTGTTGCCAGAAAGCCCATTTCATGTCCACTTCAGGCCTCCCAACACCATGGTTCTGAAAGTAAGTCCAATGACATGAATGGATGTGATGGGTTGTTGCCTTCAGAGTTCAAATTACTGAAGCGGGAGATATAGGAGGGCCCTTAATGAAGGCCACAAACTTGTGACACCTTTTAGTTTCATCCCATTTGAGTCAAATTGTAGCTCTTCCCTGGAACCTTCTAGGAGGAGGGCCTTCACACAATATATAAAGGAGACTGGCCATTTCTCCCTCCCTTGGAGCACTGGTTGTTTTTGATACATAGAACAAGACCTCCCCCAGCCAAAGCAAATGATAGCACAATCCTGTGCATTCAGAAATATGTCCCACTGAGTTTGGTGTAACTTACATGAGAGAAAGTGTGTACAGCAATGCAGCCTTAACATCTTTATGTACGCAGCTACCTTGTCTATAGTTGGCACTTTGCACTTTCAGCCTGCAACCTAAGGCTGTTTGCCATGACATCAACAATTCCCTGGAGCTTTGGGTTCTAAAATGAATGTGCGAAAGGTTTCCTCCCTGAGATCAAATTAGAGATCATTTATCTCTTCACTTTAATAAAGGAAGTCGATTCTCAGCAATAATATTTGTCAGAAGCTGTGCAAAAGACCTCCTACACCACAGAAGTAGGAGAGGGTTTGTGGTTGTGTATTTTCAAGGCTGATACACTGCTGTGTCAGTTCATTTAAATCATGCACTTTGGCATATTTTACACACATTTTATGCTCATTTATAATGTACTGTGTTGATCCTTCCTTTGTTCAAACTCATGGCTAAGATCAATCACAGCAATCAGGTTGTTTCCTCTAATGAATCCTGCCGAGAGGCTGATCGTGTATGAATTATTGTTGTGGTCCCACGCAGAATGTTCACATCAGTAACAGTTGCATAGCTTAAAATGATACATTAGTTTGCTGGGGCATAATATAATATTGTTTTTCTTATGTGACACTTCCATGAATCAGAGAAGGGGCAGCTGCAACACTTTCTGGACAGAGAAGGCACGGTCACTGTCATCCATGTTCTAATCTCATCTAGGCTAGACTACTGTAATCTGTAGCATGTAGGGCTGTGTGATAGCACATGCTTTAGCTTGCACCATTGCAACATTCCCTGTTTAGGGAAGTTTTTAATGTGTGACATTTTAATGTATTTTTAATCTTTGTTGGACGCCTCCCAGAGTGGCTGGGGAAACCCAGCCAAATGGACGGGGTACAAATATATTATTATTATTATTATTATTATTATTATTATTATTACAGTGATGCCCCGCAAGACGAATGCCTCGCAAGACGGAAAACCCACAAGACGAAAGGGTTTTCCGTTTGCAGAGGCGCTTCGCAAGACGAATTTCCCTATGGGCTTGCTTTGCAAGACGAAAAATGACGAAAAAAATTGAAAATTTTTTTCCGCTCCAAAACCCCTTTTCCTGAAGCGCTAAGCTGCTAAAAGCATTTTAGCAGCAAAACCGTTAATCCCCCAAGCCTTAAAAAGCCGTTTTTAGCCCTTAAAATGTCAATAGCGCTAATAGCGCTACTCCGTCAATGGGCTTGCTTCGCAAGACGAAAAAACCGCAAGACGAAAAGACCCGCGGAACAGATTCTTTTCATCTTGCGAGGCACCACTGTATTATTATATACAGAAACCAGCCAAAGCAACCCCTCTTCTTTTTTCTCGCACCAACCACCAAGTACATATCATTTTCTTCCTAGCTTTCTACCAATGTACCTTTCACATTCCTATGGATTTTTGACCCTCACTGAATCCAAATTTCGCTGGGATATGGAGTTAATCTAGCTCATTGACCATTGCTGTGGGGGGGGGGTGAGGGGATTAAAAAAAATCTCTTTTAAAAAGGAGTCTAATGATCGTGCAGTTTTTATTGTGGGACCTGCACAGACACCAGAGAATTTTAGAACTGTAGAGTTTGAAGGGACCGCAAGGGTCATCTAATCCAAGCCCCTGCAATGCAGGAACCTTTTACCCAATGTGGGGCTCAAACTCACAACTCTGAGATGAGCCTCATCCTCTACGAACTGAGCTAGAGTCAAGTGAGCAACCACAGAGATTAGTGTACTATCTAGTACAATACTAGTAGTGGAGTTTCTTATGCCATTTTGGCTGTCTCTTAGCTCATATCGAGCCTGAGCTTCAACAGCCACTGGCCACCACAAACCACCATTGGCAGGACTGTCAGCAGCAGATACGTTGTATGCTTAGGATAATATTTTATTATTTTGTCAGTTATGTGGTTTTAAACATGCATTTTATATTTGGCTTCCTATAGAAAGGTTTTCTTTTGAAATATTGGAATTTTTTGTCAACTTTGCTGCATAAAATGTGTCTTTTGTAGTTGACCTTTGTAATGTTTTATCTTTTGAAATCTTTAAGATAATATTTTAGTTTCCTGTTAATTATGTAACTTTGAATGTATACTTTATATTTGACTTTCTTCAGTAATGTTTTATTCTGGACTGCTTTATTTCATGGTTAATGTGTTGTACAACGCATTGAGATTTTTTCTTTAAAATATAAAGCGGTATACAAATGAAATGTTTATTATGATGCTGCTAAAAAACTTAGTAGAGAGAAAATAGACTCCAAGCTCTTTGTTTTAAAATTAATTGAGTTGTGCTTGGAATAATATACCGTAGTTTTCGTTCTATAAGATGCACCAGACCACAAGACGCACCTAGTTTTTGGAGGAGGAAAACAAGAAAAAAAATATTCTGAATCTCAGAAGCCAGAACAGCAAGAGGGATCGCTGCGCAATGAAAGCAGCAATCCCTCTTGCTGTTCTGGCTTCTAAGTTAGCTGCGCAGCCTGCATTCGCTCCATAAGACGCATACACATTTCCCCTCACTTTTTAGGAGGGAAAAAGTGAGTCTTATAGAGCAAAAAATACGGTACTTGTTCAGCTTTCTTTACTGTTGAATCTCCTTCCAGCAGTAATTTCTGCAGTATTTTGCCCATTACTCTGCTTGAATACATGGAAGCTGACTTCAGACCAGTGGTCTACATTGTATACAGTGACTGGCAGCCCTTTCAAGGCCCCAGAGACATAATTCTTTACAAGTACTGCTACCTGAGATCCTTTAGCTAGAGATGCCAGGAACTGAAATAGGACCTTTGGCATGCAAAATATGCACTTCAGCAATAAACTATGGTCTCTTCCACTTGGCTTCAGTAAAACAACCTAGCCCTGTTCAGCCACTAAGTGAGCTGTGCCACATGCCATGTCCAATGGTGCAGCATCTGTCACTAAGAATGTTCTCAAAAGAATGTGTGTAAACATCCCCAAGTTTCTTCTCTCCTGAAGTAAGGCTACATGCCTGGAAAAGATATTGGGTCATTACTGCCTTCCAGCTTCGATTAGCTAAGAAATATATCTCTGGTGTTGCACGCATTTGTTCAACCAGATTAAATCATTTGGTGGCAGTTATATTTAATATTTAAGGCAACTTGGAAGAAAGTTCAGAAAACACTCGAAAAATGTATGAACATGGTAGTTTGTACTTCGCTACACAATTCTGTTTGTTTGCTCTCCGTCTTTCTGATAATGCATAACTACTGAAATGTTGTTTCTTTGTTCTCTTTATGGTTCTACACATGGTTCTACACATCTCCTTAATATTGCTATGATAATTCACCATCAATGTGCTTGACATTGTACAAGGCGCAAGAGGAACTCATGATAAAAATATTGGCACAGAGGAGACAGAAAAACCAGGGTGGGAACAGAAAAAAGAATATGCTTATTGATTATTTACATGTATACTAAGGCTGTAATCCTGTACACACTCAGTGAAACAAACTTCTAAGTAGGAATGGACAAATCTGAGTTTTTCTCAATTTCTCATTTTTCCCCATTTCAGTTCAGTACATTTCTTCATCAGTTTGCCATTTTTTAAAGTCCTTGTTAAAATTAATCAGCATTGTAGTGCACACAGACACATTTTTGCATGCTGTTTCCTCTGAAATAATGCATTTTTTTGTTTTCACTAATATATGCATTGTTGTGTACACTTTCCTCCAATATATGCATTTTATACATTTCTTTTAGAACTACATTGCAAAAATTGGAATAGGTTAAATTTCAAAGGGTAAGTGCTTCTCAGTTTGCACATGGTTTTGAAAAGTGCAAATTGTGGGGTATGTCAGGCCTCATATCTAAGGTGCGTGACTCTAATTAATGCATGAAGGGGTTAAGACTAAGCAGACCTTCCAGGCTTAGCAAGGTCACACCTCCTCACTTCCATGTGAACCCTACCAGGAAGGAGGTCTAAGTTGGATGCTCCATCTTTGTGTTTCTATGCACATAATAAAGAAACATTAACATTTTGTAACCTAAGTTAAACTGTCGGCCTTTTCTTGCTGCTATATGGAAAACCACATGAATCTGACCTTTAGAGAGTTTGTAAGTACAGTGGTACCTCAGGTTACATACGCTTCAGGTTACAGACGTTTTAGGTTACAAATTCCTCTAACCCAGCAATAGTACCTCGGGTTAAGAACTTTGCTTCAGGATGAGAACAGAAATCGTGCTCCGGTGGCATGGCGGCAGCGGGAAGCCCCATTAGCTAAAGTGGTGCTTCAGGTTAAGAACAGTTTCAGGTTAAGAACGTACCTCCAGAACGAATTAAGTACTTAACCTGAAGTACCACTGTAAACCATTTTTAACTTCCCAAATGTGTGGTCTCTTTCTATGCTAAGGGAAGTGGGGAAATTTAGAAGCAATTTAGAAGAGAATATTTTAAAGCTCTAACACAACCCAAATTTCCATGTTTTACTTTGCTGCATGTTTTGTGATTTTAAATCTCTGCTGGGGCTCTCACCAAAGAGTACTTGCACCAAACCTGGATCTAGACATCCAGGGAATTCCCATTTGATTTTACCATACTAAGTATTTCCCCTTTTAACAAAATACCAACACAAATTAGGTAGGTTTGCATTAAAATGCAATGCAAAGCAGATTTCTCTCCCATCCGTACTTCTGAGTAGACATCGTGCACTGTCAGCTTTGCTTTGGTAAGTTTTGGGGACTAAAGGGTAATCCATGACTTCATTACCATATGCTACTTTTAAAGAATTTCTTTCAGCATTCAGTAAGCGGCATGTTACTGTTTTAAAAAATGCTAGGGATCAAAAGTGGTTAAATTTTATAGTAAGTTCGTTATACTTTGTCACTTTCTCGTTTCTACAGACATTGTCCAGGTGACCACTCTCGCTCTCTCACTCTCTATTTAATTGAAACCAATAGGCTCCATTTGGAAGTACTCAGAGATTCTTTTCATCTTTATTTCTTTACGAGTGTGGCCCGAACACATTTTTTTAGGTGAGTACATAATTCTCTGGAAGCCATTTAGCTAATTTATGAAAACAAGTCCACTGTTTGGAACGTGCTTCATGTCTAGAAGGCTTAATGATTCTGCTTTATGTCCCCCCGCCCCTTTCTTTCTGGAAACAATCAGTCATTCGCGTGGTAGCAGTAATAGGTCAATATAGACTTCCCAAAATGCCAAACCTTCGAAGAAACTTCCCGAACATAGAGCTTGGTGGGTCCAATGGATTGTAGACAAATATGGAACACTGTGACATGTTATGTGAAATGTTAGCCCACAGAGTATAATAAAGTAATTCGGAACCTAGGAAGAATTTCAAAGAAGGAAATGGTACATAAAGCTGGAAGAGAAATAATACACTGTTTAAGTCTCACCTACTTACAACAGAAGGGATGCGGGTGGCGGGTTAAACCACAGAGCCTAGCACTTGCCGATCAGAAGGTCAGCGGTTCAAATCCCTGCGACGGAGTGAGCTCCCATTGTTTGGTCCCAGCTCCTGCCCACCTAGCAGTTCAAAAGCATGTCAAAGTGCAAGTAGATCAATAGGTACCACTCCTGCGGGAAGTTAATCGGCGTTTCCGTGCGCTGCTCTGGTTTGCCAGAAGTGGCTTAGTCATGCTGGCCACATGACCCGGAAGCTGTACGCCGGCTCCCTCGGGCAATAAAGCAAGATGAGCGCCACAACCCCAGAGTCAGTCACGACTGGACCTATTGGTCAGGGGTCCCTTTACGTTTACCTTTACCTTTACTTACAACAAGTAGGTCTGCAGTGGCATCCATGTTTTCCCTTGAAAATACCACCCAGCAGATCACTGAACATTTGACACTTCTCCTGAGTTAGACCACTGGACTATCTACTGTCTACGCCTCCATTTGGAAACAATGGTCCAAAGGCTTCAATAGGGGTCTTTTAAAGCTTTGACATCTGAAAGACCAGATTTTTAAAAACATGCACAACCTTTTGACGTGTGTGTTTTTATCCACCTACAGCCATCCCATATGCCAAGTCTTGGTGCCAATGACTGAACTACAATGGCAAATCTAAGTAGCTGAAACCGAAAGCTCTCATATTCTTGTGCACTGTTGCATATTAGAAAGGTTTGCATGTCACAGGGTGGATAGGATTAGTGGGTGTGAAAAAATGTCAAAAGAAACAAGATTATGGTACATGTGATGCCCAAGAAATCACAGGTTAAGTACGAAAATAGGGTCTTTGTTGGGTCAGGCTGCCAAAGCTGTCCTTTCAGTTTGACAACAGGTAGGAACAGCTTTCTGTTCTGCCCTTGAAATGAGTCTGCTAATTAATCGGCCTTGAATTTATGTACCTTTGACATACTTTCATGTTCTGCTAAGGGGAAGTATTTCTTTGAAGTGCAATGCACTGGAAATTTGGGCGAGAAACCTACCAGATCTTTTTGAGGAGAAGCTAAGTTTAAAATTTCATGTGGTGTCAGCTACAAAAAGATTGTGACAGGAAATAGATGCCCCAAAGGTAAACTATGAAGCTCCCCAGAATGCCAAAAGATATTACGATAGAATACTTGAATCCTAAACATTTCAGGGTGGACATGGTCACCAGGTGTAGAACATACCTGCAATGCATAGAGGGAGGGAGAGAAAGTCTCAAACAACTTGCTTGCATTTCTAGTGGCTCCCTGGACTCAGCTATGCAGCTGCAAATAAAGCGTTTTAAGTGTGTTGTAAAGTGAAATATACAAATGTGACACTAGATGGCGACAGTGAGCTATGGCAAATTCAATATATTTTTCAAAACTTTTTTTAAAAAAGCTTTCTCATGACATTTTTATATGGGTGTAAATTCCACCCGTGTCAGATTAGAACTGTGAGGAACTTTATCTGGTGTTAGAAAGCAACTAGTCTTAGTCCAATTACCTGCCTGGATTCAGTCGCATTGTCTCCTTCTTCCCCTGCCTATCAGGGAACAGATGCTCTAAATGGCTTCTAATGAAGCCTTTTCAGCAGTCATCAAAGGTAAATGGATAGAAAAGGAGGGCACCAAGTCTGGATTTGGGCCTCATTTTCTACACTATTTTCCCTTTCTACCAAACATACAATTGGAACTGTGAGATGTAGCTCAACATGAGTGCAGTAGTAGACTTTCGTTGCTGAATTAAAGCTAACAGAAGATTGTGTGTGGCGCTAGTAGTCTCATGTTCAGTCTTGTATCTTAATATGCTCAAAATTCTTCCTATCCTTGGCATTCTATGTGGTTGCTGGGAATGCAGTTGGAAGTAGGACTTGGGGTATTGGCATCCCGTATCATAAAGACAGCTATAAAGACAGTAAAATTGTGCAATTCACCTAGGTAATTCCTAACAGAGAATGGTCATGTGGGAAGCTCTCCCCAAGGAGTAAGACTGCAGGTTCTTCAAACAAACATTGTTTATTAAGCATTTCCTCCTCAGATTTCCATCAGTAAGTGTCCTGCAGAAATGTCAAAGCACTAGTTCAAGAGGGGAAGGTAGACAGAGATTTGAAGTCAAATGGGGCATTATTGGAGAAAAAGGGAAATGTTATTCTCTAGAGGATCATACTATATCATAGGTGTATATGAAGTTGGTGGTTTTGACGTGCACTGAGATGTGATTAGTGCCTTATGCTTAAACATCTACTTTCCTTAATGATAGAAAATTGATTACAACAATGCAATTTACATCCATTTTAGAAGCACAATTCACAGTGCAATGCTTTGTAATAATAGGTGATTTTTCAAAAGCTCAGGTTTTATACAAGTTCAAAACTACTGAAGCTTATTTAAATTCTGTGCTAGCTGTTTAATATAGCACCTGATAAGAGAGTATTGGGATTGCTTGGTGATAGTATCAAACTGTTTATTTCCTAGATTTTTTTATTTGTAAATTGTGACAATGCGGGGGGAGGAACCAGGCAGTCTGATATTTAGTATAAAGGAAGCCTTCATTTTTCAAAGTACAGAACTATACGTTTCCATGGTGCATGACAGTATGCTTCCTTAACCATAGGTCCAGCTTGTGGGAAATTCTAGTTATCAAATTGGGATTGATTTCAGGATCACAAATCACAATAGACTTTATGTGACTTCACAGCCAGGGTGGCTATACAGTGAGGGGGGGGGGTATTTGATCCCCTGCTAAATTTGCCCATTTGCCCTCTGACGAAGAAATGACCAGTCCATAATTTTAATGGTAGGTTTATTGTAGCTGTGAGAGAGACCGAATAACAACAGGAAAAACTGCAGAAACCCAGAATCCTGGCAGGGGGGAGACACCTTGATCATAATTTGTTCATTTATTCGTCTATTTTAAATATATACTCTTATCAAACTACAGGTTATTACAATAATCCTGCCAATGTTCTTATCTGTTTACAGTTTGCTTGTAAATACTCAATAAACCATTTCCATTCTTTCATGAAAAGTTTGTTAGCTTGATTTCTGATTTTCCCCCAGAGGTAACTATGTTTCAGGTTATTACAACACATGTTCTAAAAATACATTGGTTTTCTGGAATTTAATCTTGAATATATCTCAGAAGAAGTATTTGAGCCTTTCTGTGAACCTTTCCCCCTCTACAGAAACCTGCAATGGTACTAATTGCCATCAACAACCAATGGAATCGCTGTTTTTTGCACCAGGGCGGTCCCTCGAGGTAAGCATGTAATATTCTGTCATCCCCCACTCTAAGTGGGCTTTGGGATGAGGTGATGCAACGTCAACATTTCAAAAATGTGGGACTTTATTAAACCTATGGGTTTTAAAATAAAGAACATCTGCTTTGTACCACGAAGCAGCAAGGTCTTGGAATAAGAGATAATCCCATGGGCACCGTTTAGAGAAGGAAGAAAATATGTAGGACTGACTGACTCTCTCAAACACACAGACACAGACACAATGTGGTCTATGTTTCAGAACCACATGTATTCCTCAGATGCACCTGTCTCTCTGGTGATTATGAGCAAGAGGTAAAGCACAACATATGTTCTTAAGTGATAGTGCTCTTTTGCGATTTCATCTTGAATCTACCACCTGCAGGCTTTAGAATTTCACTAGGAATTTTCCACGACCTCATAGACAATTGCCAGGCTCAGTCCTCAATTACAATTATACTTTATGTTTGTATATACTTGACTGTGTTTAATATTCAATGGAACCACGAGCAATGCTGAGGTGCCCACCATTCTACTATGGTGACATAACAAGCACTAACTGCATACATTTAAAGCCCTAAGCTGAAGCATGGGGACATTTCAATTTTAACCTGCTTGGATGCACATGCGTTCTGTTTAACATTTCTGATGGGACTAAAGGACATTTCCTTCATTCAGTGTAACCTATTTCTGATTTCCATCTCCCATAGGTTCTTCTAATCACACATTATTTCAAGGTTCAAATGACTTATAAATGGTGTATTATTTAAATTGCTGATCAATATTTCTAATACCAATGGAATTAGTTTTTTTAAAAAAACACACCAAAGTCCTACTCAAGGTAGACCCATTGAAATTAATGACATTAAGTTAGGCCTTTCCATTAACTTCAATGGGTCTACTCAGAGTAAGACAGGTATTTAATACCACCCAATGGAATTTATTCCCAAGCAAAAATGTTTAGTATCTCACTGTAAAGCCATGCTCCTAAAAAGGGGTTAAGCTACAAACTTTAGACTGCTTACTTTGGAGTCATGCTATTGAAATCAGTTGAATTATTCTATAATGTATGTGGTTTAAGTCCTGCGGGCCGTAAAATCACATTTTGAATCTGAAAGAAACGTTTAATCCATTTAAATCTCGAAGCTCAGCCTTAGCAGAAGAATTGAACAGTGATTTTCCTAAAGAAGTGTGCAATTATTTTTAGCATTGTAATAATGTCTAAGAGTATCTGCATGCATGCATGCCTCTGTTAGAATTCCTGATCTATGATTGCAGTCATGGGATTTTTATCTATCACATGACGGTGTATGTTTTGACTCCACAGAGTGGGATGTGACGGAGACAGGATGTTTG
Source organism: Podarcis tiliguerta (assembly GCF_965153285.1). NCBI lineage: Eukaryota > Metazoa > Chordata > Lepidosauria > Squamata > Lacertidae > Podarcis > Podarcis tiliguerta. The sequence continues at coordinate 66,356,802 of NC_139537.1, read as the reverse complement.
TGTTCCGTGAAGTGGGACTATTGTCCTTTGTTCTTTTTCTCTTTGCTGTCTGATGCTAGAGAGAGAGGGAGCCATGTTGCAGTGCTCCGTGTGTGTTTATATGTAAATAGATTAGCCAAAATGCTGAGTTGCTGAGGTCTGTTTCGCATGATGCACAAACTCTGCGGATCCCTAAGTGTGCCGATGTCTGTTGGCATCGGTCGCTGTGATGTTCAGGCAGAAGAATGCTTATGAAGCTCCCGAACGATCAACCAGGAGGGAGGAAACATGCTAGTCGGGCATGTGTCTCTGCCAGGGTCCTACTCAAGTGTAGGCTGAACTCCTGACAGCCTCATCATGGAAGCTGATTACTGGTCCTGGCAACTTATTCCCCTCTGACCCTTTCTCTGTAGCGCAGATGGAGAGGAGCATTTCATGTGCCAAAGAGAGGTAACAATGAATGCAAGAACAGAATTCCTGAATTAAGTTCCAAGGCAAGCAGGGGATGGGGAAGGAAGTACTCACAGAGTGACGGAGCATGGCAAGTCCATGTGGCTCAATGCACAGGAAGCAGAGCAGCAGGACCCATCACCAGAGTGGCCTCCATGAACACAGCAGGCACTGAGGTGTAGGGAGCATCAGGAGGAGCGTTCTAGGATGCTGAGGCAGTAACAGCCCACAGCTCTGCTCCTTAGCTGGTGGGGTTTGCTAGCTCTGGGAGAAAGTATGTGATTCCTCAGCTGGAGCAGCCTCAGAACAGGTGAAGGCCACAAGTCTCGTCAAGCCCAGATGCTGCAATCAGCGTGCAAAGTATCTAAGGGAAGCAGGGCTGAGGTGCTGTGTCTGCTTAACTGTCCATGTAGATGGAGTTTGGTTTGGATGCTCCTGGACTTCTATGGAGCTGTTCTTTGGGTTTAACTCTGTACCCTGGCTGATGGACTTTGGACTTGGCTTACTTGGATTGACACTGGACTATGTTTCCTGACCTTTGGACTTTGCTTGCATGGATTGACCCCCAGACTTTGAACCTTTGACTTGACTTGACAGGTGTGCTGACAGGTTGGCCAGGCCTTCAGAACAAAGAGGAAAGTTCACTCAGTCTGGTGGCAGGCATGCAATAGCAGGTGAGGACCTTCCTTTGGCCTGAGCATATCTGGTTGGATTAGTAATTATAATGGCTAGAAGCTTGACTTCAATAGGGTTAGTTCCCTCCTATAAAGAGCTCACTCATTGCTTCAAGGTGTAGGGCTCTAGAAGCACTAATATATATCCCAAAGGTTGTTAAGGCAGTCCATTGCATTGACACTGATGCTTTCTAAAATATTTATAATCAGTGTGTTTGCATGGGCTTGCAAGGAGAAAACAAATATGGAAGAACCTGCTCTTGGAGTCTTGTGTTAGATACAGACACTCACACCACTTTCCATGTATATGAGTAGTTATGTTTAAGTTATCATGGGGTAATCCTACAGATGACTAACTCAGCATGTCTTCAAATTTTGTGAAGGGGTGAGTGGGCCATGTTCAGTTAATGGACACCCATTTCCATGGTTGCTGCTGTTCTCATTTAGTATCTTTGGGAAGTACTGAAACCACTTCAAAAAAAAATGGCTGTGTTTAAGGAGTGAAGCTACACTAGTAGGCTACGGCACTGTAATTTCATTCTAACAGCAGTTTATTAAGTTAATTTAAATTTTAAAACCATCATTAACCAATCCTTGCATTTAAAATAAAACAGGGTTCTTATTTAAATAAAATAAGCCAAAGGAATAGTTTAAGCTTATTGGAGCTCTGAGACTTTTATCTTCTTTCTAGTTGATGGTAGTCCTCCGTGGTCAACAGCAGGAAGCAGGTACAGGCAGAGGCATTGTCAAAATTGCTTCCTTTGTCATCAAAAGCTCAGCTAAAATGTTGTTGTTGTTTTTAGTAACAACACACAGCACTTTAATTAGAAAGCCTCCTTGAAAGGTTGTTGTGTCAGTAGCTGGTTGGAGACAGGTGGTTGATCAGTATCTAGCCACCACTGTTCAGCATCTAGCCAGTCCCTTGATGGTTAGTCAACTTCTTGTGCCCACTGAGCATGCTCAGTATGCACTGGCCTGCTTTGAGTCCCGTTCCCCCCACCGCCGCCGCCGCTGCTGCTGCCTCTTTTAGATTTTTTCCTACTTTCCAAAGATTTTGTTGTTGCTGAACTTCTGCAAACCTTGGATCTCTCCCTTAGATTGCTGATTCCTCCCTTTTGGGTGTAAATGCTGCCCGCTTGACAACATAAGGATCAAGATAATATGAACCAGTGCTGCAGCAATAAAGTGGTGTCTGTAGTAGCAAGACACCAATGGCAAGAATCCATGAACAGGATTTGAGGCTCAGTAATGCTTTTAAGAAATTATATTATTACCACATTCCTTTCTGTGTAGAAAAACACACACAGAGAATATATGTCTTCGAAGGAAATGCAGACCTCTCTCACACATATTATTGCCATTTTAAACAAGTGGGGCTTCTATTTCAATGAGATAAGAAAACAAGTCATTCTTTGAATATGTCGGGTATAGTTTATCATGTGATGATAAAATCAACTGCTTATTGTGGAATAATTTTGCCCGCTATCTGAACATCAGGGAAGTCTAACATAACATTTTCATATTGGTTAAAAGGATTTCACTGCAAATCAAGTTATCAAGTTCTATCTGACAGATGATGAGAGATGGGATCGCTCCTACTGTAACTCTTACTGTACTAGAGAGAGAGAAAATCCCCCCAAATATGGATTTTTTTTTTGCTGATGAAAGCAAATCCCTTTTCCAGTGGTATATAGACCTAAAGCAGCTTCAATGCTAGGCCAACAAAGTTGGCCAACAAGGTCTGGAATTTCTATCCAAGCTTTCTATTGCCCTTTCACTCCATATTGTATTGCATAGTTTCAATGTGGGGTGAGAGCCCCACTGACAGAATAGCCTAAAATCTGAACTGTAGCAAGCCACATTTAAATTAATTAATCCTGTGGTGTACTTTGAAGATCAGGATTTCCAGGAGCACATGCACTGCAAATTACAGAGGAGCACAAATACTGTTTCAGCCTGCATTCAGAGAGAACATATCCCTGCTAACTTTGTCACTGTTAGAGTTCATGTTGGGAGCAAAATAACCCTTAATCTTTGTGCGAAGGCAATTGTTTTGACTTCTGTATGATTTGATTTGTCTAACTAAATTATCCATGGCATTCAGACACATTTTTTCACATGAGGTTTTTATTAGCCAGTTAATGTCAAAATGGGTGTTTAATTATCCCGTAAACAAACGTGGATTTTAAATGCAGAGATTTTATTTTGCAAGTAGCTTTTTTCCCCCCCATCACAAATATGGTAACTTTGTGGGTGAGAAATAATTTTACAGCTGTAGAGATAAGCTAACATACAAAAATAAATACCCTCAAAGAATTCTGACAAAAATTATCTGTGAAAAAATATACTGTCTTAAATAATCGAATAAAGGCTTTAAGAAACCATGACTGTAAAAAAAATAAAAAAAAATAAAATGCTCTAGTAGCCCCAAGAACAGAAACCTAAGCTTGGTCTTAGCTTGGATTTCAGGAAGAGAAAAATCCAAAGGCAAAATAAACCAAACAGGATCTAAAATGGCCTCTCTTTTAAGCAGTATTTCGTATTTAGCCTGCACATGTATTGCTACATTCCCTAGCTGACTTTAGGATAATTATTATCAGAAAACTTTGAAACAAAAGTCTCTTTTCGCACTGCTGAGACTACGTATGAAAACAAAATGCAAATCATTCAAGTGAGATACCCGCCTCCCCCCCCCCCCAAATAAAGGTATGAAATGGATACACATTTGTAGTTCCTGAGGGACAAACATACAGCAAAGATTTAAAGTAGTGTCAGCTTTGTGCTGCATGATATTATCCAGACATAGGGAACTTAAATTGCTCTTTCTGGCTATCCGATTATCGGACCGTCTCTGCTATTCATTCGCATCTGTTTAAGCCAACTAACAGAAAGTGGGTTCTTCCACAATCTAGGTCATGTAACTCTAGCATAATTTGTACGCCTGGCAGAATTTGCCAAGCTATAGGTGACAATTCAACGTTGTTGTTTTTAGCAAAAGTATTTGGCAAACACGTTTGAAGCAATATATCTGGGCAAGTTACAAAGTAGTCTGATGGAACTGATAAGCAGCTGCACCAAACAACGTATAAATTACGCTAATTCTTGAGATCACTGCAGCCAAGTATTTCAAAAGATGATGCATATTTGACATGGGCAAAATAAAGTAAAAATCTCAAGAGTAATCCAGTAGGCCTTTACCACTGGGAAAGTATCTAATTAATCACAGCCAAGGTTATTAAAACGAGGAGTGGTCTGTCCTTTGTTTTTCTCTGGCTTTCTGGCAGAGATAAATTCATAAAGCAGGTGTGCAGATATCACAACCTGTATTGGTTTAAGATGTCACATTCTGCTTTCAACTGTTAGAATGATCTCAGAGTTGAAGTACTTAAGCAGAAAGTCAGCTCTGAATGCAGTTATTCGGATCAGATCAGTGAGATCAACTCCCAAGTATGTGGGTATATATGCAGTGAGATTTTTTTTTCTTTTTTTTTTTTCAAACTTTAATTGCTGTTAACCTATTTTCTCTTCCAGTTAGGTTCAGCCCACTTAGCTTCTTTTCAGCGAATCATACTATTCATTTTGTGTTGATCATGACCCCAGAAGGTGATTGACTTTAGTCACCCTGATGATTGCATAACATGATTTCAAGTTCAAAGAGGCAGCAAACTGGCTACTAGACTTTGGAAAGAATATCATTCTCTATTAGAAAAGAGATGCAGTTCATTGCTGTTGTTTAGTCGTTTAGTCGTGTCCGACTCTTCATGACCCCATGGACCAGAGCATGCCAGGCACTCCTGTCCTCCACTGCCTCCTGCAGTTTGGTCAAACTCATGTTAGTAGCTTTGAGAACACTGTCCAACCATCTAGTCTTCTGTCGTCCCCTTCTCCTTGTGCCCTGAGTCTTTCCCAACACCAGTCTTTTCCAGGGAGTCTTCTCAATAGCCTCCAGAAGATCAAAAGAGACTACGAGGCTCTGGGCAGGAAATTGAAGCAATTAAATGCACAAATCGTCATCTCATCTGTCCTCCCAGTTGAACGACGTGGCCCAGGGAGAGAGAGGAAAATAGTGGAAGTAAACAGCTGGCTTCGCAAATGGTGTAAACAGGAACGGTTTGGATTCTTAGATCACGGACTGCAGTTTCTGGAAGATGGACTTCTGGCAAGCGATGGGCTGCACCTCACAACGGTTGGGAGGAATGTTTTTACCAAAAAACTAAGAAACCTCATCAGGAGGGCTTTAAACTGACTAATGTGGGGGAGGGAGACAGTGCTCCTGAAGGTAGGAGTCTATTAATTGATGAAGATGATCATCCAAATGTCATAGACCAAATGGAGCAAACAGCAAGCAGACCTAGTGGTGGGAGGAAAAAATCCTTAAATAAGAGACACGGGGGAATGACTAATGGACTTCAATGTCTGTACACTAATGCACAAAGCATGGGAAATAAACAAGATGAGCTTGAGCTCTTGGTACAGCAAACTAAATATGACATAATAGGCATCACTGAAACCTGGTGGGATAAGTCCCACGATTGGAATGTAAAAATGGAGGGATACAATCTATTTCAGAGAAACAGACCAGACAAGAAAGGAGGAGGAGTGGCGTTATATGTCAGGGATGTGTATACCTGTGAAGAGATCCAAGATTTAGAACCTCAAAGCCAAAGTGAGAGCATTTGGGTCAAAATTAAGGGAGAGAAGAATAATAGTGACCTCATTGTGGGAGTTTACTATAGATCCCCAAGCCAAACGGAGGACATAGATGATGCCTTCCTGGAACAGATGGCCAAGCATGCAAAAGGAAGGGAGATAGTAGTAATGGGGGACTTCAATTACCCAGATATTTGTTGGATGTCAAACTCAGCCAAGAGCATAAGGTCAAACAGATTCCTCACTGGCCTTGCAGACAACTTCATTGTCCAGAAAGTGGGAGAAGCAACAAGAGGAACAGCCATTTTAGATCTGGTCCTAACCAATGTCGATGACCTGGTTAATGGGGTAGAAGTGGAAGGATCATTAGGCGCAAGTGATCATGCTCTTCTGAAGTTTACTATACAACGGAAAGGAGCAGCCAAGCATACTAGGACTCAATTTCTTGACTTTAAGAAAGCCGACTTCATAAAACTTAGGGAAGTGCTGGGTGAGATCCCATGGACAGTAATACTAAAAGGAAAGGGAGTTCATGATGGCTGGGAGTTTGTTAAGAGGGAGATAGTAAAAGCACAACTTCAGGCAATACCAATGAGACGGAAACATGGAAGGTGCCTAAAGAAGCCAGGGTGGCTATCTAAAGAACTTTTAACTGAGTTAAGATTAAAAAAGGATGTGTACAAAAAATGGAAAAGGGGGGAAACCACCAAAGAGGAATTCAAACAAATAGCCAGCACGTGTAGACACAAAGTCAGAAAAGCTAAAGCACAGAATGAACTCAGGCTTGCTAGAGAGGTTAAAAGCAACAAAAAAGGCTTCTATGGGTATGTTCGTAGCAAAAGGAAGAACAAAGAAACAGTGGGGTCACTCAGAGGAGAAGATGGTGAAATGCAAACAGGGGACACAGAAAGGGCAGAACTCCTCAATGCCTTCTTTGCCTCAGTCTTCTCCGATAAAGAAAACAATGCCCAACCTGAAGAATTTGGAGGAAATGATTCAGCAGAGGAAACACAGCCCAGAATAACTAAGGAGATAGTACAAGAATACTTGGCTAGTTTAGATGTATTCAAGTCTCCAGGGCCAGATGAACTGCATCCAAGAGTATTAAAAGAACTGGCAGATGTGATCTCAGAACCACTGGCAGTCATCTTTGAGAATTCCTGGAGAACAGGCGAAGTCCCGGCAGACTGGAGGAGGGCAAATGTTGTCCCTATTTTCAAAAAGGGGAAAAGAGAGGACCCAAATAATTACCGCCCAGTCAGTCTAACATCAATACCAGGGAAGATTCTGGAGCAGATCATTAAGCAAACAATCTGTGAGCACCTAGAAAGGAATGCTGTGATCACCAATAGTCAGCATGGATTTCTGAAAAATAAGTCATGTCAGACTAACCTGATCTCATTTTTTGACAGAATTACAAGCCTGGTAGATGAAGGGAACGCAGTGGATGTAATCTACCTTGATTTCAGCAAGGCATTTGACAAGGTGCCCCATGATATTCTTGTAAAGAAGCTGGTAAAATGCGGTCTTGACTATGCTACCACTCAGTGGATTTGTAACTGGCTGACTGACCGGACCCAAAGGGTGCTCATCAATGGTTCCTCTTCATCCTGGAGAAGAGTGACTAGTGGGGTGCCACAGGGTTCTGTCTTGGGCCCGGTCTTATTCAACATCTTTATCAACGACTTGGATGATGGACTCAAGGGCATCCTGATCAAATTTGCAGATGACACCAAACTGGGAGGGGTGGCTAACACCCCAGAAGACAGGATCACACTTCAAAACGACCTTGACAGATTAGAGAACTGGGCCAAAACAAACAAGATGAATTTTAACAGGGAGAAATGTAAAGTATTGCACTTGGGCAAAAAAAATGAGAGGCACAAATACAAGATGGGTGACACCTGGCTTGAGAGCAGTACATGTGAAAAGGATCTAGGAGTCTTGGTTGACCACAAACTTAACATGAGCCAACAGTGTGACGCGGCAGCTAAAAAAGCCAATGCAATTCTGGGCTGCATCAATAGGAGTATAGCATCTAGATCAAGGGAAGTTATAGTGCCACTGTATTCTGCTCTGGTCAGACCTCACCTGGAGTACTGTGTCCAGTTCTGGGCACCACAGTTCAAGAAGGACACTGACAAACTGGAACGTGTACAGAGGAGGGCAACCAAAATGGTCAAAGGCCTGGAAACAATGCCTTATGAGGATCGGCTAAGGGAGCTGGGCATGTTTAGCCTGGAGAAGAGGAGGTTAAGGGGTGATATGATAGCCATGTTCAAATATATAAAAGGATGTCACATAGAGGAGGGAGAAAGGTTGTTTTCTGCTGCTCCAGAGAAGCGGACACGGAGCAATGGATACAAACTACAAGAAAGAAGATTCCACCTAAACATTAGGAAGAACTTCCTGACAGTAAGAGCTGTTCGACAGTGGAATTTGCTGCCAAGGAGTGTGGTGGAGTCTCCTTCTTTGGAGGTCTTTAAGCGAGGCTTGACAACCATATGTCAGGAGTGCTCTGATGGTGTTTCCTGCTTGGCAGGGGGTTGGACTCGATGGCCCTTGTGGTCTCTTCCAACTCTATGATTCTATGATTCTATGATTCTCTTCAACCTAAATTAGACCCTACCATGGGGGATCTGCTCCTTTCCCTTTTGAGTGTAAAAATTAGGCCAGAAACAAATATTTTAGTACATAAATTCCATCCTTTCCACCAGCTTACTACCTAGCAAGTTATGCCCTCATTGAAACCTACATGCATAGTAAAAAAAATAAAAAATGCAATCTCTCCAATGGACTTTCACTATGCCCTTTCCAATCTGCATAAGGCTAAAATAAATGTACCTCCTCCAGAATTTATGGGAAAGTAGAATGTGTTATCTTTGGGATATTATTAGCCTTTACTTCTGCAGGTTCAAGAATGATGGCTACAAACCAGCCCCAAATGTTAAGAAGACACCAAGAAGTGTTACCTTGACAGCAGGAACAAAGGTGGGGAAATCCAGTGTCTTACTGGCAAGATTAATTCTCTGTCGCATCACCTGCAGTTATACATTTTCCAAAGCTCATATCTGTCTGCAATCCACAGTCTGGTTCCTTTGATTTTCCTTATGTTGTATTGTCATTGGAGAAAAGCCAGTATTTTGGCTTCAGGCCTTTCTTGAGGAGATTGGGTTCATTCCAGGTAATAAAATTATATCACCTGTAAACAAAAGACATAGACATTCCTCCCCCTTTGCCAAATAATGCACCTTGAATAGTGTAATACCGGTAGCATATTTGAAGAGCAATAAACCATCACTAAATCAGATTCAATTTGGTTTGGTGCCACATAGTATTGTATTTGCTATATGTAGGCTCCCCCTCCCAAAAATAGACTTCCAACTTGAGATGGTTAATTGCCTCCTGCTTTCACAGCCGCTGGTAAAAAATTTGGCCCCTATCAATGACACCTATGGCATTTTATTTCCCAGCAAGTATTTCAAATACAATTGAGCTGACCTTCCTGATAGTTTGGCCAGTGAAAGGACAATCGTTGGAAGATGAGTTTCAGCCTAAAAATTAGGAAACAGAACATATACCAGGGATTCTACCTTCAGGCTCTTACAAAGAGACAAGAACACCAGCACATCTACCAAAAAGCAATTTTGAGAAGGCAATAACTTAAATCTGTCCACAGTAAAAGCTTTTTGCTATTTAACTACATGCAAATCCCTAAAACAAGCAGCTAACTGAAAAGGATCAATGTTAGAAATGACTAAGGTACAAGGCAGGCAAGCAAAACGGTCCAGAAAAGAATGAGCAAAACGGTCCAGAAAAATATCCCATAATCTTTGCTTTACCAAAGTTGATGCTGAGCGATATTCCCAACTGAAGGACAAGGGAGGGTGGAATTCCAATGCTACAAGGTTCTAGGGGTGACATGTTTTGTCCAAACACTACCATCACTGCCATCAAGAAGACACAACAACCCCTGCTGCCATCCTAAAGGTATAAATTTTAAGCAGGACTGCCTGCCTGGCTCTTGCTTCAAAGGGTTAGTCCCCTCTGTTTCCAGTAGCATAGCTGCATTAGAAACAGGTATAGGGGGGAAAGCGCTTGTAAGAAACACCATTTAAATCCAAAGATTTAATTTTACAAGACCACTTGATTCAAATAGCAGCTCCATAAAGGACCTGGAAAATTATCTTAGCATTGAGAACTTTAATAAGAGAGGCAATAGAATATGGTTACCAGACGTCCCCGGTTCCCGGGGACAGCCCCTAGATCCACCAATCTGTCCCCGGGCAGAATCCTGCCCCCCCCCCCGGAATGTCCCCAGATTAATCATGTGCCTAGGCTAGGGACTTCCAGAGAGGGAACATAGCAGGCACATGCAGGCTCAGTGGCAGCCTCAACAAAACCCCGCTGCACCTCTGGCTCGCGAGGAGACCCTTCCTAGAGCCTGAAGCAGTCATCTGGTACAACTCCAGAGAGGGTCTCCTCAGGAGCCGGAGGTGCAGTGGGGCTTTGCTGTAACTCTTCCACCTAACAGCTGAGGCGGGGGGGGGGGGGGACAGCCCTGTCAGCTCTGCAAACAGCCCTGCTCCTCCTGCTTGCTTGCTTGAGCCGGGTCTCTCCTGCTTGCTCAAGAAGAAGAAGGACCACTTTTTCATGCCTTTAAAGCCCCCTTTGCTGCATTCTGCCTGCTTGTGAGCTGAGCTACCAAGCCAGCAAAAAGCAGGATGCTGCCTTGAGCCTTCCCTTCGCTCGCTGTTGCTTCAAAGTTAACGGTGGGGGGGGGATTGTTTTGCCTCTTTTGCTCCATTCTGCATGTTTGTGAGCTACATTGGACTGCCTTCCCTCCCTCCCTTCTCTCTGTGTTACTGTCTGTCACCCCATTTTTTCCTCCTTACTCATAAACTCTTCCCAATTCTCCCGTAGTCTTTTCACACATTTGGTTCCCCAACCCTATACATCAATATGTGCTGCTTCTTCATTTTTCTTCCCTTGCACCCACCCCCACTAGCAAAAAATAAAAGGGGAGGAGGAATGTTTTATGTTCATTTTGGGCAGTGTTTATGTTAACAGCTTTCCTGTTCCCTCCTTATTAAAAATGAACTTTAAAAAATTAAAAGGAACCTTTAAAAATATTAAAGGAGGCTACCTCTGCTTGCTTGCCTCCCTCCCCTTTGATAAAAAGGGAGAGATTGGTGGGATGGGGCTTGGGGGGGTACTTTCTGTGTCACAATAGCTGTAAATGGAGCAGGGAAGCCTAATGTTCTTTTAAGTTGAGGCTGCTTGAGTTGAGGTACCTCCATTGCAGAGGGTTGGCCTAGTTGCCCCTCCAAGGTCCTTTCCAAATCTGTGATTCTGTGATCATCCCACAGTCATATTCTCAAACTCTGCTTCCAACTCCATCCCCCAGGTTTCTCACCTCCTCTGGACTTCTCTAGACAGCAAAACAAATGATGTATAGATGTAATTGTGGATAATAAAGCGTGTAATTTTTTTAAAAAGTGTCTCCAGATTCATTGAAAAAAATCTGGTAACCATAGAATAGAAGAAACATAAACTGGTGTGGAAGAAATGTAAATTGCAAACTGGTTAGCGGGAGTTTCCTGAGAAGCAAAGAATGTGTGTAGCCCATGCACACCACCTTTCAAGTTTCTTTAAGAAAACAGCAAACCAAGTGAGAGCAAGAATGCCTTCTGCCTAGTGCTGCACAGTTGTTTAGAGCAGGGTGTGGGTATGATGAATTTAGTCCTCCCTCTCTACCCTAGATGCATTAGACTAGAGTATAAAACAGGAGCTATGAATGACCAGCCTCATGCATAGGTTAGAATCACAACCGCTCTCTCTAGAGAACTGTGGTTATAGGAAGGCACTTTGAATCAATGAATTAACAATTACGTGAGACTAAATTTCTATATAGAAGGGTAGTTTATTACTTAAACTTATGTACAAAATCTAAACATTAAAATAATGAGGAAACGGCAGCCTATTTACATTTTTTTTTACAAAATGTTTTTACAAGGATTATTCTAAGTAACATTGACACGCACAAATGAACCATCTTTTGTAAAACATATATATATAAATAAATACTGACTTTTAAATGACTGTTGTAAAAACATGATTTCTACAGCCAATTTAGTTAACAGATAAGTAGTTTTGTTATCTCCACACTACAATATAATTACATAAAACAGAAAAATATTTTTACATATAGAACCTCTATTAATTACTTTTCAAATTGTACCTTACCAATATATTCAAGAGAGGTAATACAGCTATAGACTTCATGCCTATAACTGAATTATGAGTTTTGGCATGCAAACCATATAGAGCCATCAACATCTGTAGGTATTAATTTACTAATTTAAATAAAGTTTTAATTTTTTTATAATAAAAAAACATGCAACAACATATAAGCATCATATTCCTGGTTACAATGTGCAAGTGTATATGACATTTATAGCAACTTGCATGTCCACAGGTATCAATCAAAGGTTTAAGAACACTTAACAGCCACAACAAAAGGATTAAGGAAAAGGATATGTATTCTGAAAATAAATAAATTAGTATTTACTGGTATATCACCTTTTTTGTCAAGGGCAATACATTGGAATAAAACTATTTGGGCCCTGATCCTATATTCTTCAAGATCTGGTTGAAGGCAGATTATATTCTTGTAGCTAAACTCATCCCTACACAGACAAGCCCTGGCATAATGATATAACTCAGTGATTTCAATGCCGTTTAAGTATCTATTTAACTGTCTTCAGAACTGCACAGATATCAGCTGAAGTTTTACTCTCCATGCTCATGGATGTTCACTGATACATGTGATTAACTTGATTACTTGCAACTGATTACATAAACCAATGCTATTGAACAGCATTGGCCACATTCACATCCAACCCTCTACCATAGTTTAGGGCTAAAATCCAAACTGGAGAGATTAGGACTCAACATGTATGTGGGTTTTTGTTCTATCTATTGAACAGAAAGAAAAAGCATTACATGAAAACTGAACGCATACAAGCTGTTCTAAGTCCCTCAGTATTTGGAAGCTGTCTGCATATAACTGTTTTCACCATCCAGGTGATGATTGCAATGCTTGAAATTATGGCTGCTTCATAGGTGTTAAAGTCTTCTCTTGATACTGTGGTGAAGTGATGAGCACATGTAACCTCTTTGAAACAATGAATTGTATTTGCAACAACAAGTACAGATTTGTTGCTCAAGCCCATAAATGCCTAAGGAATAATTCAAGGACATCTGCCTAGTAACCTTTAGAATGTTGCCTGCACACTTCGTTTTCTAGCTTTCTTTATAGAGTGGCTTACTTTAAAAAAAGAAAGCTAAAAATCCAAGCCTGCTGCTGAGGGTGGGATGAGGGAATGAACATGAAGATGAACTAGGTATTGTTCAGAATTCTACCCCCTCCCACATGAACTTAATCCACTTTCAGATCCCCTGGCAATTATGGCACGGTTACCATATTTCAAAAAGTATCATTCCTGACACCCACAAAATTTCCCCCTGACACCATTTTTACACCCAAAAACCAGGACATGTCAGGAATTTTCCTGATGTATGGCAAGCCTAAATTATGGGAACTACTTTCAGATGTAGTTCAGATATTCTTTATTTCTAAGTACTGGAAAGCAACATCCCAGAATCAAGTTTGACTGGACTTAACCATCCATAGTTCCTTTCCCTTTCCCTAGATTTTTATTCTTCTCTATGAATACAGAGCTTAAAATGAAGGACTAATGAAGACTCTTTAAAAAAAACATTTTTTTTAGAAGATCAAACATAAAAATATGAAGGGAAATGTCTTCTAGGGCTTATCACCGAAATCAGAACTGTGCATTAATTAACGTGCAGGATATCTAGAAACCTTCTATCAAGCATATTGATTTGTGCTTACAAAGCAAAATGGGCAAGAGAAAAATGATTAACTGTAAATCTGAAGGCGTCACCCTGTACTATTTTGCTGAAAACATGTGGAAATTATTTAGGCTAATAAAGTTTGGCTGTGGTGCTTCATAACACAGTAAAGAAGGTTTCCTTTAAAAAAATATATTCAAAATCCTCAGAGGTGTTGCATAGTTCAATAAAATGACATCAATATTTGAATATTTAAGAACACATGTAATTCTAACAGCTTCATCCTGAGGATCATGTGTATTGGAATTTCTACATAAAGTTCTCTCTGTATCTGCTTGCATGTTCATTTACATTAGAGGTGGGATACCTCAGGCCTCTCTATCCAGCTCTCAGAACTCTCAATATTACAAATCGTCCCAAAGTTAACACCCCTCACTGTCCTTGCTCTGCACCCTCCTCGAACGCATTTGCCTGGCTGGAATGTGTTCTTGAACTGTAATAATGTCTCTTGCTTGCCTGAGAGATGGAGAGATTGGCGGAGTGGACTTCTGACTTTTTCATAACAGGAATGTAGCCTACTGTACAAAGGTATAAGTTGCATAGTCCACTTTTTTCCTCTAGTCTATCCAACCACTGCCAGGTGGCCTGGAAAGCTCCACATGTGAGAATATGTCCTTCAGACTGAACAGGGTTTTCCTTTCTCTGATTTACGGCAAGAGAACAGATTGCAACAAGCATTCTTGTGCATGCACACAAAATGTACTATTATTTAGATATTAAACCTCTTGTTTAGGGGAGGTATAGTACCTCTGGTGTGGGACATGTCATGCTCCTTCTGGGGTAGTTTGTCCACCTTTGGTCCTCACACTGCACTCAGCTCTTACCTGTAGGTCCTAGAAGCTGTCAGGATGTGATAGCAGCCACACCCGAGGAATGGCTTCAACTGACCAGCTAAACCAGGTGATGGTAGCCAATGGGTCTCAAAGCCTCTGTAAGTTAGGGATTGCCCCTGCATGCAGAGAGATGCTCCAGTGGATTGAGCGGATGAGACCAATAATGGATCTAATGGTCAAAAAGGCAGTTTCTGCGCATGTTGTAGATGGAAGTGAGGGGCAAATGGGTATAATCAATCTGGGAAGGTAGCCCACGCAGGCTATCTTTGGGAGAAGAAAAGGCTAAGGAGTAAATCCCACACAAATCTGGAGTAAAGTCCCTAAGATGTTTGGATGGCACCTTGTACGTCTCCTTCCAGCAACTCTTGCCATTGTCTCTTGAGACAGATGGATGCCAACAAACCTCTTGTATATTTCTCCCAATGCACACACATTTCTGCCAAGATCATCTGGGATTGGCAGCATTTACAAATGAATGATAACACTTTAGCTGGGGGGGTTTTCCCATCTGCCACAGTGCATCAAGGGTCTTCATTAAACCAATCAAAATATGAGATTTGTGGGTGGTAGCCATCTAAACAGTTACTCTGGCCCACAGAAATAGAAGTGGGAAGGGAATTCATACTGTGCAGCTAAAAGTGGTTGTGCTTGCATTGTAGCTGGAGACTGCCCTGTCAACAGATTCTGTTTCTCTTGACAAATAGGATCAGAGATATAGTAAATTGATAACAGATAAATGTTTGTTTACATCTATACATTTAAAACTCTCTATAATACAAAAAAACCACCATGCACATAGACAGTAATAAAGACTGAAAAGAGTGTGAATGTCAAACAGTGTACACTATGATGATGGTAAATCACTATATTCATATACTCTTTAAATTTTCATAGACGTTGGATGTTTCTATTTACATGAATACCGTGATCCTTGCCTGGCATACTTCATCCTGGAGTTCATAAAACATTTTTTCACTGAAAGCACAGACCATTTCATAGTCCAGTATAGATGCGTTTTTCTGATAATTTCGCAAGAGCTCTTTTCCAGTTAGTTAATAATCCAATGCAATTTAGTACTTTTCAGGTGGCGGCTTATAGTGATGTGAGTGGTGTTGCTTCAGATGAGGTCCTATAAAGGAAAACATTATAAATCAACTATGACTGATACAAATCTGTATTAATGTTGGTAGAAGAAAAAACATTATCTTTTGCATCACTCTGAAGATTAAATAAGCTGGGGGGGAGGGGCGTTTCTGGGCGGTGGAAAGCTGGCAGACATGTAAGCTGCTCATTGCAGGCTCCGATAGTTTTCCTGCTTCTTAGAAGTCTGGTGCACAAACCTGAGCCACTGAATCAAGGCCACAGTGTATGGTGAATTCTGGCAACAGGGTTTGGTTCCACCATGTTTAAATGAAACAAACAAAAATACCCTCAAGTGGGTTTTCCATCAAGGTTTGTATGGGCATCAAAGTACCTGCCAGGTGTGATCTGTACCTCAGAAGGACAAATAATCTTCTAGTAAACAGATATACTACTTGGACATCTTTCAAAATACTTCCTCATAAATTGTCAATACTCACTGTGTGGAGACATCAGCAAGTCAGGTGTTCGGAATGATTTTATTGTAGCTGGTCCCTCTCCACCTGTCGTCAGAACTTGTACTTCTAAACGGTAGAGGGTTGATGGCCTCAGGTTGGGAACTGTCAGTACATAATGATCCTTAAAAGAAAGTAGGAGCAGTAAAAAAAAAAAAAAGCATTAGCTAGATCAAAGATGTTCATTACAATGGTGCATATGTTATTGTCCCCTCAAGTCTTCCCTCCTATCCCACAACACAGAAGTAGCAGATACTTACTACTGGCAGTATTTGTGATTGGGAAATAATGCTGTTGGGCAAGCTGTTTTGTCTGCTCTCAGTTGTAACCTCTGCCCAAGTGACCTGGAACCCTGTCATGGGTTGGTGAAGATTTACTTTTGATATTTTCCAGGAAAAGTGCCCAGTAATGTTGATGTCCTGAACAATGAAAGAGGCAGAAAGATTCTCGGGCTTGGCCAACACTTTGGGGACAACTGGAACTGCAAAAATCACAATCACAACAAGAACAATATATTAGCATTTCTTTCGAGCTTAAAAACATAGACACATAAAAAATATAGACACACAGAATTCTTTCACTTATTCTGCCCCTATTTTTCTGATTCTCACTTTTCCTCCCTGCCTCCCTCCCTAGAAGGCTATAGGTAAGGGACAGTTCATTCTTGTCAGGGTTCTGAACTGACTGCTTGCAGGACTCTCCACCACCCCAGAGTTCCACCTGCTTTGACTTGCCAACATGCCTATTTACAATGAACTCTCTCATAATTTTATTTTATTCTAATCTTTCAGAATGGTTTTCAAGAGCTACCAGATTGTGTATATTGTGATTTTATGTTGTGAGCCATCCTGAGATCTGCGGGTATTGGGAGTGATACAAATTCAATACATAATAATAAAAATAAAAATTCTGCCAGTTTTCCAGATCTCTGCCTTACCTCCTTCAGTGGGGCAACTGATGTGCTTGTGCTTCTTTCCTTTAAGATCAGAACAAGGCGGAGTAGTAAAGAAAATACTTTCAGCCTTTAATTGGCCTTTGGATCTTGCTGGCTGGACTGTAACTTTGTATTTGCAGGAAAATAACAGGTCTTGAAGAATTATATAGTTTTCCTACAAAAAGATAGTTTACATATAAATCAGTTTCTTATCTTTCATTTGAGGTACCTTGCTTCAGATTAAATTTTTACTTCCACCCCTACATCAAGCTATCTATGCCAAAGTGGTTTTGATTTAGAAAACAAGATTACAAAAATTAAATGACTAGTTTCCTTATCACGCAGTTAAGTCATCTTCTGCTATCCTATCCTAGTCAACGTATGCTTACCATCATCCAGACACATTCTGCATGTGTGTCTCCAAACCCCAGTTCAGAGTTTACACCACCCACCTAGCATCTGGTTATGGAAATGAAAGTTATGGCTACGTGTCATCAGCATAATGGTAGCAATTCAAATCCAAGCTACTTGATGGCATCACAACACTCTGAAACCAAAGGACACAGAGTGGAAGAGTAGTCCTCAAGCTACTTGACCATCTAGAATTTATGGGAGCCATCACAAATCAGCAACTCTGGTTCCTTCTGATGCCTGGAAATGGTTGGGGCACGGTGGGGGTGTAGTGAGATCCGGGTTATGTGAATGCACCAGTATAGCTATTCAGTCCTGCTCCCTGCCCAGGTAAGCAGCAGTAATGCCAGTGTCAGGAAGGAGTTTCCATGCAACCACTACTACGCACCACTACTAACTTTACATAGACCAAATGGACAGGAGGGGAAGAATGCAATTACATTTTCTTACAGCTTGCTTACAGTTGGGAATAAAGATGAAGGATATAAGTCACATGCCACACAGAATAGGTAGCTTTTGAGGTGTGCTTTGAAGATGGGAGGGCTGAGGAGGCATCATCTATTAGGGGGGATGTTCAAGACATAAAAGCAGCAAGGAAGAACAGCAGAGTCATTTAATGTAGGAGATCTTTGGCTGACTCAGGTGCTAGAGAAGGAGGATTTCATGGATGGGAACATAATGACAAACAAGGACCATAAGATAGTGTGAGGTTTCAAAAGGTAAGGACAAGGAGTCTGTGCTAGATATGGAAGGGAATAGGTATAGGATGATAAATGAGATAACAGGAGAGGTAGGTTTCCTCTGTTGTGGCTCCTCTGAAAACAGTGAGAAGAATTGGATGCAATGGATTTTTTATAAAGATAGTTTCCATACCACCATATGTTCTTTATTAAGATACCCCTCTTTCTATTTTCAATTTTTGATTACTAAAGTTCTACTTACATACGTTATACCACTGGATTTTTCAGACCCTTTTGTATCATTGTGCAAACAAGACTCTGGGAACCATTGGACATGATATCTGCTCCTGCTGCTGGCATCTTAATGGAACAAAATAGGAAAATACTATTTACACGTTAAAATAACTTGCAACTTTTAAAAAATCACTGCCAGTCCCTCATCATTCATAAGTATTTCACAATCTCATGTACAAAAAAAGGAAAACATAACCAAGTAAAAAGGACACAGCTAAGCCAATACATAATATAGCAGAAATGTAAGAATCAGTTGTTATTTCCACAGAAGACAGAATAGCCGTCTCTTGAAAAATATTTGGTGAATAATCAAAGGGAGTCTGTGCAAACTTTCTAACTTGTTATACATTCAGAGCATTGTGATGCAGCTCCACACAAGACCTAGACGGATAGTGAGAAGGAACCATTTGCTTCATGTTCTCATTGAAAGCTTGCATGCACCCATGTTATACCCAAGAAAGAAATATATTTCAATTTCTTGGTGTGGAGGACATTCTAAAAAGAATACTGCTTTTATATCTCATTAGTGGAGAACAATATGAATGAATGAGCATTCCTATTGATTCTACAAAAGCAAAAACCTTAAGAAGGCCTGAGTCAGCAATCCTTGCTTAAGGGAATACTTTAATTAAGATCAGTATCAGCTGCATGAAATAGGAAGAGAGAGAAAGAGAGAGAGAGAGAGAACTTTCTTGTGATGACACTCACTGGTATGGAATACTAACACCCATTTTTTTAAATGTCTACCTCTTTTTTGCTGCTATTTTACACTGGCACCCTCATTTTGTGCTGGTGCACACCCAATATATGTGTACCAACAGCTCAAAAAATTTTAACCAATAAACCAAAGGTTTACTTTATTCCTGTTTTTCAGTGTTTTTTATTATTGTTAGTTGGACATTTATTTCAATGCAAGATTTCACAAACATAATCATTTCTGTATTAGGTCCTGTTATCACAATTACTTCTACATGAGGTGACCATAAAAACAGCCTGCCCATGATGACCTCTAGGTGTTTCTAGTCTTAGATGGCACAGTGATTTGCGCATGTTCTGCATGTGTGGCCAAGCATCAAATTCAACTTGTTGCACTATAGGCCACATTAAGGTAGACTTCAGTTGCGTAATGATGGGGTGAGCTCAGCTCAAGACAGCATTAGATGATCAATTTTGTCTTATTCAGTATAAGAAAGCTGCCTATGACACAGGCACAGTTGCCCATGAACAGGTTCTTAGTAAACAGCAGACTAAGTACTGCTTGTTCCACTGTGGTTTGGAATCTGCCACATCAATGAAAGCCATGTGTAAATCATGCACATCAATCAACAAGCAATGCTTGCTCTCTAGCTTGTTATATATTTCCAGTGCAATCCTTACTGTTGAACCAGTACCCTTTCCATTTGCTGAAAATAAGACTGGACAAGTTGAGTGTAGGACAGGAGATTCTCTACATGTATGCATGATGGTTGTGGTACAGTGCTGATCTATGGTGGATCATTAAAAACCCAGAGATAAAGTTTACCATCCAACCACTATGAGTATTCAGATGGGAAGAGCAGACATTGTACGCTACACTGAGAAACTGCAATCATTCTGAGATACTCATATATAACAAATCACCCGGGGTGTGCCTGAGTATAGTACACAGTTTCATATTAAGTGTGAGCAAAACTTATCATTAAAAGGTAATTGTGTTGCCCCAGACACTCCATGTGCAGCCTTTGGGGAAAACAGTTAATGACCCAAAGGATAATAAAATAATCAGCACAAAACAAAAATATGCATCCCACATTTGACGTAACTTGGCTAACCTCATGGTGACTGGGGGGGCAAAGAGTGAAGTGAAGGAAGCAGAATTGGTGATCCACAAGTACCTTCAAGTTTTTTGTGCACATCAGAACTGTCCTTTCAGAAATACTTGATCCCTTTTTTTGCTTGTGCATCCCCAATAGCTACCCAATTCTCCAGACTGCCTCCAAAATCTCATGGCTTTCATAAGCACTAGATTTCTCATGCCACTTCCTTCCACCTAGCCCAGCACCAATGAGATCAGAGGGCCAAGGGTGAGAAAGCTTCTTACTTTAAATGGCAAAGTGATCACAATTACTGCAGTAAGTACAAACCGATTAAAGCCTTTAAAAATTGGGGGAAGAAACGTTTTACTTTAAAAGCTTGCGGATATTGACACTGAAAGGACTTAGAGGCTTCTCATACAAATGCGAAACTCCCAATTCTATATTCATCAAACAGTGGAGCAGAGGGGTGACATGAGAAACTTTAATTTTAGCAATTTCAGTACTGCACATGACCCTAATTGTCACATGCAGTTAATCATCTCAGGCTGAGAGTTGAGTATGCATCTGTTCCTGGCAACATACTCCCAGAGTTGTCAGCTCCCAGTGCCAAAGAGTTAAAAGCATTTGAGTAAGTTCCCCTGTGTTACATAAATAGCACATAATTTCTAATTTCACACAGCTAAAATGGCCAAAAAAATGCAGCCGCAAGCACCCCCCCACCCCCCCACCCTCATTGACAAGGGTTGAATTCAGGCTGTTTGTGGGATCTCCAGCATTTCTCTAATCCCGGCTCTGTGTCAAAAGGAGCAAATGAAAGACATCTTTTATTTTTCCAAAACAGAAACCCATTGTCCTCACCTAATTGCTATATACTTCAGTGACAATTATACCTAAGTAAATCATGAATATTTCCTAAACTTTTTATACTACCTCAGGCATGTGTCTATTCATGTTAATACGCATCCCAAAGTGAATGTATTATTGCTATCATAAAAACAGTATTTCAGGCTTAATTTCATTTTAAAATGTGATTAAGATTTTAACAAACTATTCCAGATACTGCATTCTCTGCATTCCACAAATGCTTTCAGGCAGTGTGGCATACTGGATAGAGCACTATATATGTGAACCTGGCTTCCAGAGATTCAAATCCCAGCTCAATAATTAACTCGCTGGGTGGCCCTGAATAAGTGACATACTCCTAGATCCCTGTATGTGAATAGCAACAACATTAGTCACTTACAGCTCATATAAGGGGGAAATAGTTTCTTTAAAAAAAGAAAAAAGGATGTTGTCTATTACAATATACTCAGTGAAGTCACATAAAAAGGAAGATTATTCCAAGGGAAAATAGCCTTGCTCTTCAAACATCACTAACTGATTAATCTAAAATGACAGGAATAAGGAATAATATTTTAATTAAGTTTTTATTTTGTTTTTAGGGAAATATAATATATATATATATTTAAAGCTAGGAAGTTGGCAAAATTCATCGTTGTGAAATGGATTTTAAGCAGGCAGGCAAGTCAAGACAAGCATCGCAAACCCACCATTATGTTTCCAAGTTATAAAATCTCCCACACAACAGACAGAGGGGTATGCTTAGCCCGTTATCATATTTCTCCAATTCAGCCACCTTAATCTTAAAAGAACTTTTTTCCAAGAACCAGCTACTAGATGAACAGCACTTATCAAGGCATGTAAACAGTAAGAATGAATCAAAGTCAAGGAACACAGTGCTGGTCTACTTTGGCTTGGCTCAGGGGCAGACTTTGGTAATGTGGCACCCTGGGTGATGACAAAATATGCCCCACCTCATATTTCTTATTTACATAGTATTTTCTGTACTCTCAATAGGTACTTGTATAAATATAGGAACCACCCGCACCACCCTAAATCTGGCACTGCTTGGCTAAATCCACAACTTAG
This sequence comes from Podarcis tiliguerta, assembly GCF_965153285.1. Lineage (NCBI taxonomy): Eukaryota > Metazoa > Chordata > Lepidosauria > Squamata > Lacertidae > Podarcis > Podarcis tiliguerta. The sequence continues at coordinate 66,334,639 of NC_139537.1, read as the reverse complement.
TTTTAAAACGCTTCTATAATTCAATCACCGAGTAGAATTGTTCTACTGCTTAATTGAATCTGCATTTTAGTTCGCATCACTTTATAACAGCTTTAGCTTTTATAGTGCATATTCGATAGTACAGATAGTATTCAAGGAGGAAGCGCATTAAACATGTAGCCTCCAATTATACTGTATTTTGATAGAAATGTATTGGGTTCTATCCAATGCCAGTCCTACTCAGAGAAAATCCATTGAAGTTAATGGACATGACTAAGCGAGCTTCATTAATTTTAGTGGGTTTACTCTGAGTAGAACTTAGTTGGCTACAACGCTTAATTTTCTATTGTGAGTTTTACAACTAAACATATACCCTAGTTAACTCCGTAAAGAATCACATCAAAACACAGAACCTTTCTTTCTGGTGAGGCAGGACAAAGCTTTGTTGTAGGCTGCAAAGGGGTTTCCACAAAAGGTCCTGTGATTGGTCTCAATACAACATCTCAGTCACTAAATTTGCACTAAATTGCTGGAAAATATGGCAGGTCGGACAGCTGGATCAGTACCCAGCCCACTGAAAAGGCGGGGAAATATAATGCAAATATAAATAATTCAAAAGGGTACTGTACCTAAAATGTGGTTCTGTGACTTGTATTTCAATTTATTCACTTGTAACAAAGAGTATATTTAGTCCACAACTGCTCTCATCACAAATTCCCAGAAGATTTTATTATCCTTCTCCTAAAATGCCAATCAAACTTTGTGCATCTAGCAGAAGTCCTTCTGTAGTTGGGTCACCATGAACCTATCTGGATTTCAAATAGATTTTTACCCACCTTCTGTTTTCTTCCAATAGACTTTCACCTGAAGTTGATCATCTTGATAAAAAGGCACTCCGATTTCAAGAAGACGAGTGGGTCTTCTTCCTTTAAAGGATGGGGCAGCATCAGTTGCTTTCTCAACTATAGATACCTGTTCTTCTGCAAAACAAACATCAGTGGGAAATTTGTGTTTTCATTGGTGAAGGGCATTGCTTTGATTTCATTGAATTCACAGGATATTGCAAATTATTCCATAAGTATAGGGTTTTTTAAAAAAAGAAAAATACACATACTGTAAGACATCCCATTAAATTACAATTCCCGAGTTCCTTGGGGAAGAGGAATTATGTAGAGAGTTATGGTTAAAAATGATATAAAAATGTGGTGTAGCTATATCCTAAGAATCAGAAATTGCCCCTTTCTTAAGCATCTGGATTTAACTTTTTTTGACAGCTTCGGTCCCATTCAGGGCTTATCATATTTGAAGAGGTCAAGATCTGGCATGAGCCACAACCGAAAACTGCATGCAACCACTTTTAAAAGCTGCTCAGCCACATAAAGACATAGTTGGAGCATGCCTGAGAACATGCACATTTGGGGCGGGGCATGCCCCCACTTCAGACCCAATATTTTGGGGAGGAATCTCTACAAATGTAGATTAAATATAAACACACAAGACTATGATCAAACAATACTACTATTTATTGCCAGTCCTCCCTTTTCACATAAATAATGAACTGGAAAAAATAAATCACTTTTTCCCCCTCTCAGATTCACTTATTTTCTGCTTCTTTCTCAAAGAAGCCAAAAATTCCCTTGGAAGATCATGAAATATATTCATAGCCAAAGTGAATCAAAATGAATTGCAGCCATTATGAATTCATATTATTCAAATAGTTGAACATTCAAATAAATGCAATATTTGGCTAGGCCTTATATAGAGCCAACCAAAGCAGTAGTTAGTAAAACGATAACTTGGATATACAAGAGCCAACCCAAAAAATATAAATTAACTAAACTGGAACAGAATATGTGGGGGGAAACCTCAAAGGTGAAATGGACAGCAGACTTCACATAACTACATTCTCTGCTATTTGCTGAAGAAACAGGAAATATTAGACAGCCCTAAAGCAGTGTTTTTAAAGTGAGTTGTAGTGATAACTCTATCAGTTCTGTAGATTACATAGGAGAATGTGTTACATAGGAGAATGTGTTTCACAAGCACATTTTAAGGTAGAATCCCTTTAAATGAGTTACAAAAAGAATTCCTAGTTAAGCTAATCTAGGACAGTGGACATGCCAGTTTCTCATGAGCTAACTATTAAAATGAAGCTTTACAAAGAAGGTCACCTTAAACCCATCAGTACCACCACCTGCCAAGATTGTGTCACACAAAAGTTGTTTAATAATTAATAATAATAATAATAATAATAATAATAATAATAATAATAATCTATACCACCTTCACAGGGCTGTTTGCAATATAAAACACACTGTTAGTGTCAAGACTACAAAGATTAGATCTATGCAAGTCATACGTAGACAACAATAGCTAAAGTGATCTGTGACACTGCTTCTAAACTGCCAATACAAAATATAAAAATCAACTGGGGGTTGATGGGACAGATAACACATTTCTCAGAAATATGATCTACAAAAGAGGAAGAAGGAAAGTCAAGAAAATATTAAAAGTCCCAAAGTAGCTGAAGGTGTGAATTTAAAACTAGCTGTGGTAACGGAAAGAGCGAGTGAATATAAACTGCTGAAACCACAAAATTCACATGAGCAGATTAGGGTAACTGAAGCTAGACTGGAAAAGATTTTGTACACTGCAAATTGAATATGATATGCAGCAGAGAACGGAAGCTAACTATCAAAACTATAAAAATGTAAAAACTACTCTTTTTCTCCATCACTTCTAATGTGCATAGGGAAACTAGATGAAGTTTCAGAAGTTGGACACACTTAACATGTACAAAAAGAAACTCTATTGATGGTGACCACCTAAACATCAAACATTTTAGCCAAGAAGATGAACAAAGCAATTCGATTTCAGCTATTTAACCTTACATAATGTATTTCCTGAAATGCCTCAATAAATAAATAGAACTGAGACTGGTGCTTTACAAAAGAATGTCCTCAATATATTGACTGGGAGACAAGACACATACAGAAATGAACTTCCTGCCGTACGTCACTCAGGGCTGCTTCATAAATTATAGAAATAATCATTATGGAACTCTTTGTATAACATGTGTCCTCACAGTATCTCTCATAATACATAACAGCTATGTTCATGCTTTTGCTGTCTGTACACTGTAGATAATTATGAATTATCTCCTGCCTCCTTGCAGCATTTAAATTGGCTCCGCATGTGTACATGCTATAGGAACTGGAGACCAATACTGGCTCTCATGGGACAACCACAAACTATAAAAAGAGAATAATAGTTCACATATTCCCATGTGTAAGTACTTCTTAGTGCCTTCCATTTAGCTAACACTGGACAACATAGAATCTATGAGCCAGACACATAACGTGAGCTAGACATATAACACACATACCGTATTTTTCGCCCCATAGGACGCACTTTTTCCCCTCCAAAAATGAAGGGGAAATGTGTGTGCATCCTATGGGGCGAATGCAGGCATTCGCTGAAGCCTGGAAGCCTGGAGCGACCCCTCTCGCTCTCCAGGCTTCGCGCAGATCTCCGCAAGGCGCGGGAGCCCGCACCAGGCTCCCACGGCTTGTGGAGAGTTGCCTGCATGCCAAAGGCTGGGCGCACTGCGCTCCCGCACCAGGCTCCCACGGCTTGCGGAGAGTTGCCTGTTCTGGGGGCTGGGGTCGAGGGAAGCTTGGGCTTCCCCCGCCCCAGCCCCGCACCTGGTATTTCCCCCCCAAAAAAAACACTAGGCGTGCCTTATGGGATGGTGCGTCCTATAGGGCGAAAAATACGGTAATTTTTACCCAACTCAGAGATTCCTGCTGGAACTCCAAAGAATCTAGAAGAACCACACAGGCAGACCAGATTCCAGACTTTACCACAGAATCAGCACTGCCATGGGAGAAGGTTCTGACTGTGTAACATGACTGGGTCTTGCCCATGTAGTTAGTCACTTAAGTACAGTCCCAGCCATGTGGGAAGTGCTCATGAACAAGCAGCAGCAACTCCCACATGTCTGGGTGAGTGTCTAAGGGCACCCAATTCAGAAGAAACAAAGGACCTTTTTTCAGTCTCTTTCAAATGCAACCATATTTAGCACTAACCTCTGCGGCACTCATTTTCAATGCACCTCTGGACTCACACATCCCTGAATGAAAGGAGGAAGCAATTTTCAAGCTATATCAGTCAAACTATTCTCTACACACAGGAAGGTTGTGCTGCAAGTAGATTGCTAATGAAGTGGGAGAGCAGAGAGCATAAACTATGAATTGGACATGTAGCAAAGGTGTCACCTAGAACATTCGTATAGACAGATATCCCCTTAAGCAAATGTTATGAGATGTTAGGTTTCTTTCTAAAAACGGCACTTACTGTTAATAGCTGTCTGAGTGGAACTGAAGTAAAGAGACACTTTGGCACTTTTCAGGCGTACTTGACCCCAGTATGTAACTGCCTGCAGTTCCACCATGAAGTTACTGTTCGGCTGTAGGCCTTCGAGAACTACATAATTCTGGGACTATAATTAAAAAATAAAATATATGCACAGTTCAGTGATGGATTTCCTAAAACACAATCACATTAGAAGTTGTGTGTTCTATCAAATGAACAGGTGAAAATAGATAAACTGTTGCTGTCTTCTACGCCAACTTAAATTCAATAAAGCAACCATTTTGCCTACAATATAGGTACATTTTATTGTTTTGTGTATGACGGTTAGGAAACATTTGGAAAGTAGTTAGATTTTAGCACTCAGAGCTGGAGCAACTAGAACCATCTCCTCTTCCTTCGTTTCTTTTGTTGAGTTAGCAACATTTGGCTACATCACACTGTAGTACATTTGACACTATTGTACTTGAGCTGTATCAGATTTGGCAACAATTAGCTTACTACAGCATGTATCCGTATGTGCTGGGGTGTCAAATCTTTCTTTACAGGTATGCAGACTGAAGACTAGTTGCCAATCAGTTAGTGCACCCTATGGGCTTAGTTGCAGCAGGGCACAGACAGTCCCAGTGAATCATGAATTCATCTGTGTTCAGCAAAGTAGTGGGGAATACCCACACTGTCTCTTACCATTTTTTTGCCTTTTGCCCTTGCTGTAGTTTTAGTTTTAAAAACCCAAATCAGTGGAGCATATGAAAATTGTTGTCCAAATGTGTTTTGGGGGTGATACAAGACTATAGTGTTCTTTATTGTTATTCTCACACTAAACACAATCAGCTTTGGTTTAAATGGCACCAGATACTACCTTAAACTTTTATACAGTAGTACCTCGGGTTAAGTACTTAATTCATTCCGTAGGTCCATACTTAACCTGAAACTGTTCTTAACCTGAAGCACCACTTTAGCTAATGGGGCCTCCTGCTGCTGCCGCGCCGCCGGGGCACAATTTCTGTTCTTATCCTGAAGCAAAGTTCTTATCCTGAGGTACTGTTTCTGGGTTAGCGGAGTCTGTAACCTGAAGCGTATGTAACCTGAAGTGTACGTAACCTGAAGTACCACTGTATTGCCTTTTCTATTACTACAATGTGAATGTAGTCAAAGGTAGCCTACACAGGTTTCTGTGCAGCAACTGTGGAAATGTCTGAACACAGTAAATTACAGTTATATAGGAAGGGGGCTTCTTTAAAGTTTTTATGTTCCCCTTTGATTATAGCCAACACCTTAATATTTTTTTCTCTTTCCTTTTAAGTATCATCTTAAGTCAAGGTGTTAAGTATCTTAAGTCAAAGTTAACAAGGAATCTACAGTGTCACATTTTTAAATTTAATTACCCCATCTGTAGTCTTCCTTCTCTTCTTTTTAGCTGGTACAAAAGACTTGCTGTTGACTGTCCAACTCCAGAAGACTTTGTAGTGATGGACTGGAATGTCAGGTTCCTCTGGAAGATCCCAAATAATCTTGACACTTACACTTCCATCACTGTTCACTGTTGAGTTGGCAATTCGGAGATTAGATGGTGCAGGTGGAGCTGATGGGTCTGGTGGGGGAGAAGTAAAGTTAAGGTGGCAATTTTTGTTGCTTTGCACATGTGTAAACATCCAAATCCAAATCATCGCCTAAGAATTGATGCTTTTGATGGTTTTGAATTATGGTGCTGGAGGAGACTCTTGAGAGTCCCATGGACTGCAAGAAGATCAAACGCATCCATTCTTAAGGAAATTAGCCCTGAGTGCTCACTGGAAGGACAGATCATGAAGCTGAGGCTCCAATAGTTTGGCCACCTCATGAGAAGAGAAGACTCCCTGGAAAAGACCCTGATGTTGGGAAAGATGGAGGGCACAAGGAGAAGGGGACAACAGAGAACGAGATGGTTGGACAGTGTTCTTGAAGCTACAAACATGAATCTGACCAAACTGCGGGTGGCAGTGGAAGACAGAAGTGCCTGGTGTGCTCTGGTCCATGGGGTCACGAAGAGTCGGACACGACTGAACAACAACAACAACAACAATGTGCTACAAGATACGTTGAGTATCAGGTAGCACAACCACAACCTGGTTTTTTTGCTGCTTCTGATGTGTGCTGTATTGATATAATCTGAAAACTCAATTAAATATTTATTTGAAAATAAAATTAACATACACAGTATGAATATTTACCAAAAAAATGAATTGCAACCATGTAATAATTAGGTCATTATATAAAAAATTAAGTCAATAATCCAGAGAAATGTACTACAGGAACCAAGTATCATAATGGAAAATGTTCAATATTTTTAAAAATCTAAGATGCCAGAATTATCCATTTGCAGAATACACATTTTTGCTGTTAGGCCAAAGCTGATAGTTCAAAGGTCACTTTCTGATTATTTTTGTGCAACTAGCTTTTAGCCTCAGATTAGCCTAATTATTATTTATTTATTTATTTATTTATTATGCCCCGCCCATCTGGCTTAGTTTCCCCAGCCATTCTGTGTGGCTCCCAATCAAGTGTTAAAAACAATACAGCATTAAATATTAAAAACTTCCCTAAACAGTGCTGCCTTCAGATGTCTTTTAAAAATAGGATAGCTGCTTATTTCCTTGACATCTGATGGGAGGGTGTTCCACAGGGTGGGCGCCACTACTGAGAAGGCCCTCTGTCTAGTAATGCAACTTACATGCAGCACAATTTGCACTGCAATTTTATAGCCCCTACTGCCAGAGAATTCACCCTTGCACTGCAGACCAAACTAGTAGGTCTCACAGGGTATCAGAGCTGGAGTCAAGGCCATGCCCCCAAGACACGTGTCACGCCCCTGCAGGTGGTGTGCCGTGCCACGCCCCCCCATGCCAGAGCATGAAGCTCCACCACTGCATATTCACTATACAAAAAATGCATTTGCTTTGAAAATACAAAGAGAACTCAAATTCTCTAGGACTAGTTTCTTTAGCATTTAGCCTAAATGAAGTAACATTAGCACACTCTCCAGTATTTTAAAATTTCAGTGATGTATTATGCTAGAGATAAAAAAGAGAAAATAGCAGCTACTGTACACAACAGAAGAAAATATTTGTGAGAGGTGAACTTCTTTAGAAACCAGTTTAATGGCAAGGAAGCATGGGAATGGTTTTCTTTTGAAGGTGCTGAATATTTATCTGCCTTTAATAGAAGAATAATCCACCCTTTGCACCTTTTGTCAAAATCAAAGGAAGATAGTGGCTCCAAAGCAGTGTGTATACTAATATTATGGTAACAGTAGAGTGCCACATTGTTTAAAAATGCATTTACTAAAAGAAATCTTTTGATACTCCTGATGTTTTATTATTATTATTCATTTATATCCCAACCTTTATATAATCAATCTTACTCGGATTGATTTACAAATAAAAATGTGTCCCAGAAAATTAGAAACAATGTTAAACAATAGGAAACAAATGAACAGAAGAATGATAAAACATGCTGCATATAATTCACACAGTGTGTGTGTGTGTGTGTGTGTACATCCTTCTTTTTGAGCTACTACTTGGCACTGAGTGAACCATTACTGTAGCAGATATTAACTGTTTTCTGCAGAGTTATTAAAAATAGAATTGAAAGCGAACATTTTCTCAAAAGTGTAAGCCAAATGAACCCAATTCAAGCCAGAAGAAAAGTTATTGTATTTAACTGAACATTTAAAAATAGACATTGACATTTGCTCATTTAATGCACAGTTCACTTAATTGTTTTTGTAACGGTAAATAAGATGCCAAATGCACTGTCCATGCCCAGACACATTAAGTTCATCAAATAAACTCCAAGATTAACGAGTTCACTGAAAAATCCTCTCATTTGTGGTATACAAACTGACACAACTACATTTAAGGAAGACAGGACTTCCTATTTAGGGATTAGTAGATATGAAATAATTATCATGGGAGAAATTTGAATTGTATGTGCTTCCATCTTGACATATACCAGTCAAAGTCCTGGGCTGTAAACACAGCAAATTTTTTGCTGTGTTTTGCTCAACACTTCTGACCAGTGTAAACATTACTTGCATGATGGGGGGAAATGCTTACTTCTCAGAACAGTTTAGCTGTCTTACAATACTATTCTCTTTTTTTTCCTAAGGCAAACTGCTATATTTTGGAAAGAGGAGACAGGCAATTGTTGTCTTACCTCTAGTTTCCTTTCATTTGCCTGCACTTCTGTTGAAGGGTAAAATGGGTATTTGCCTTTTGATTTTCCCAGCACATCCTGCTTAGTTTTTCTCTCCTCATAGCCTGCAGAAAGCATAGAGGGAAGGCAAGCAAGGCAAGGCACAGAATGACTTCTGAAATAGCCAAGACCGTGCCCACCATTAGGAAAGGGCTGCACTGATAAGAGGTTTACTGATCTGGCAAGAGCAGTGTGGATAGACATTTCCATAGAAACCAACTCCTTAGGGCCTGAGGTCCCTTTGCCCCCCAAAAAATATTTGAGGGGGACAGCCCCCCCCCAATTGATGGATATTGCCATTCAAATGGTGTGCGTGTGCCGTATCTTGTAATTGATTATTTGGAGTGGGGCTTGTCTGCCCCCACTAATATTTTATTCAAGTTGCCAACACCTGTTTCACCTGTGCCAAGACAGTACTAGAGTCTGTCATGTGTAGTTGTTGGTAGGCCGTACCTTCTATAAAACTTGAATACCTAATCTTACAGTCTTGACATTCTGTAATAATGTATCAGCTTTCCAGTCCACAAATCTGTCCCTTCATTCACCATCTCTAAACCAAATATGGATGGGCATATTTGTGTGAGGTAAAGCCCTGTCATTAGAAGATGAAAAGCATGCACAATGTTAGTTTGAATGCTACTGTTGCATGTTACGTTACCATCAAGTTATGAGGCTATTCAGCATACCTATTCTATGTGAAGGAATTATACTGAATATGTTTGGGTGTTCACAGATGGATATTTGTCTTTTTTAAATTCAGTCCTTGGTGGTCAGTTATGTAGTCAAGGCAAACAATAAACAGATGGGTTTTAGTTTAGCTCACAGAGCTATCCTTATTGTGAACAAGCCTTGGACTAAACAATGTGACAGATATAACACCTTTCACTCCCAGAAAGCAATAGCCTCTGAGTCAAGATTAACATCACACTTGCAAAGCACTGCAAATACAGCAATTGGCTAACAAGCACCGGACAAACTATGCCCATGAGGTATTTGTTTCTGTCCTTAATCAGAAAGCTTCATTACAACTTTAAATCATGATTCCAGTTCCTTTTCCAAGCTAGATTTCAAGCCTGAACACAGCTCCACCAAGTCTATGGGAAACTTCTCCTTCAGACAGAAACCGAAGGCAGTGTGGTTTGCAAATTAAAGCTGATCAGTCTAGACAAAGAAGAGCCTTTCCAAAAGCAAAGCCAAACTCTGCCTACAGGGTTTTTTCTTGAGCCATGGTTTAGTTTTAGTTTTATTAAAGATCAACAGTTGGATACTGATTATTTAGCAAAAAAACATACTATCCAAGGGATAGCCCTGACCGCAAATTTTACTGTTGGGATTCCTCTTGGTGTAAATTTGAAGACTGGTGCTGGTACAGTAGTACACATCCCAGTGGATTCAGTTAGGGTGAAGATGGAGTGATCTCTGCATGAATAGGTGCAGGCATGCAAGGTGTTTTAGTCTATGTTAATTCTCTAGTTGCAGACAACTGATAGAGACAACAGTGCAGACTAAGTAGCCTACACAGCCAGGTGCAGTCAGTGTTAGGGAATCCCAATCCAGGGGTTTTTTACCTTCTCATTTGCTAGAGTGTCTAGTAAGTAACCAAATAAAATCATCTGGTAATGTCTCAACGGGCCACAACTATGGCTATAAAGGTAATGAGGCAACATTACCCCCATTTGGTCAGGTAAGTATAGCTTGTAGTTCAGTTTTCTTGCAATAATTGCTGAGTAGGTCTCCACAGTGGGTGGACAGAGCTGTGGCAAGTTGTCTGATAGTTTAAACTGAACTCTCAACACAGGCAATAGGTAAGAAGTCATAGAGGACATATAGATTTGACATCCAGGTGTGAGGTCTTGACATGTATTGTCAGGCAGGTTGCGGAAGAAAATGATATAAAGCAGAGTCACCCCTGGTTCCTGGCCCAGGCTGCCCTGAGAATCCATAACCTGCTCGAGGCCACTAAAATTACCATTGAAAATGTATCACATCTGGATGAACATTAGTGTTGCATATTTAACTGGTGAGCATACTTAAATGGTGAGAGAAAAGAAAGAGAATAAATGAATTCATTCCACAATGTGTGCCATAGGGGGAAAGTACATAAGAATCTGGAAAACTCATTTTCAACTGTGTGTGTAACTGCAGGTTTAGCTATAAATTCAAAATCCTTTTACACTTTAGATGAGAGTGCTTTTCTCTTCTAATTTAAGGTGGGATCACCCACGGCTCTCTCTTTTAAAAAAAATGTAACTCTTTAAAGGACCATTGAACCTGAACCACAGACAAGTTTCCAATTATTAAACAGCTTCATGGCATATACAAAGGGATATGCTTTGCCCACTGGAATTGGCACATACAAACCAGCTGTGCAACAATATAAAAAAAATTCATTGGCCCCAAAGGAACAGCAGAGAGAATTTTATTGCTACCAGTGGGAGTCTGTTCTGCTTTTACAAACACTCTGTGCATGTGTATGCATGAAATCACAATACAGCATGGGCACTTATGTCCTGTGAAAACAATATTGCCCGCTTCACTTACTCCTGATTTTGTAGGAAATGCTAACACCATTCACCTTAGGGAAGAAAATCAGTTTCCAACTTTTGGACAAGAATACCTATCTGTTCGTTGATAGGACATAATTTTGGTTCCGCTACCATGGCATTGTACAGGCGTTCAACATAGTGCAGAGAACACTAAACAGATTTAAGCTCACATTCAATCTTACAACTAATCTGCAGGTATGTACTCAACTCTCAGTGGTGCGTGTCCTTTTCTTATTATAAAAGTCATCTTGCCAAATGGCAAAACTCAGGCCTGATTTCTGGGATGGGGTTGCTTTTTCGACATCCCCACCAGCTTTTTACTCAAGTCGGTACTCAAGTCCCAAAAACCATGTACAAAAATTGTGCTGTCTCAACTAGCATTAAAGCACACACATCTTCCTCTTCATTCTATCCATTATGTTTCTCATCATTCTTCAACAAGTGCTGTATTCCCAGATTTATTTCCAGGTAGCTGAAAGCTGTTCTCAAAAGCAGTGAATAAAGGCAATTCACTAGATGTGAATGGGGTGAGGGGAAGACACACCATGTATGCCGCTTTGAAAGAAATGTGGCATAAGTAAATAAAAATCTGAGACAGGTAGATGTAAAGTAAATCTTCTAGGAGCTTATTGTGTCAGCTGTGAGAAGATATGTCTTCCCTCTTGCATCAATTGAAACAGAATGAAGAGGTGGTTGCTACTTGAGTATATAGACATAAATGTCCTGATCCAGAACTCCTGTACACAGATATAACCCAAAACAGATTGCACCCAAAATGTGAGGGACAACATATTTCATTCAAGAAGAAATACATGCAAATATATCAATGTCAACTGGATACTGTTAACCTCAAGTACAGTAGAGTGTTCACTGCCTTCTGCTGCACCTATGGTTCTTGAGATAAGAGCAATGAAGTGTTATCCAGAAATTTAAAAATGCTTAGATTCCATTAGGTTTCAGTCAATGGTGCTTAAGTACACAGTTAAGAGCTTGAACCCCAATGACCTGCAATGGGAGTCAAGCATGCTTAACTCTATCTAGATTGCACCCAAGACCATAAAATACAAATTTAGCAACAACAACAAAAAGCATACTAGCATTGCATAAAAAGTATTGTAATGAATTTCTGAACCTCTTAACCATATTGTATAGGAAACAAACTGCTAAGATTCATTTTGTTTAAATTTGCCAAGTTCACCTTCACCTATGAAGAAAAACGTCAAGTATTTCACTGACAATGAAAAAGCTGTCAATAACATTTTTATGAAAGATTAGGTTAACCTTAATGAAGCAAACCAATGAACAGCCCTTCCTACATGTTATACCTCTTTGTGTCTAAATTTAGAAAATATATATATATAAATCCTGAAATTTTGATAGGGCTTGTGACTTTCAACTGCTGGAGCACTTGAACTTGCAATTTCTGAAAATTAAGCTCATATTAGAGCAATATATAATTCTGCAAAGGAGATGGGTTTGCAAAAACACAACTGCTACTACTACTTCTCAAAGTACAATATATATGCAATAAATACCAACACACACTGGTAGCCTACATACACCTGTATGCATGAGAATGAAGCGCTATGTTGCTCACACACAATACTGATAGTCTGTGCCTGTCAACTGTCATTAAGAGCAGCTGTATCATTTAGTAAAGATTAAACAAAATGTAAACTAAAACACAACCCTGTTTATTTCTCTTATTTGATGAGTTCCAAGCTGTCATTAAACTAGAAAAACAAGTCCTGGCCTGGCTCAAGTTGGTATCAGTATATAAAGCCTATGTTGAAAGCAACTTATGATAGAATACACAAGCTTATCTCTGTCAATCTTACTAAATATAACTCTTGTAGATCTAAAAGCTGTATTACAAAACTGCTAAGTTAATGTACCTGTGAATGAGATGAACAAGTAAAAAGCAATTGTTTGTTGTAGTTGTAGAATTCAGATTGCTTTTTATCAAATATGTTATTTGGCAATGTTTAGTACTCCAGTTGACTAAGAGGTATTTAAGCCCTATTTGGGAATTAATAACTCCTGTGTTTGACAACAATGGAGGAAGGAGTAGGGGTCCCCTGCCACTCTCTAGACACCAGCATGTATTTTGTGAACTTCTTGGGGAGGGCCCCCCAATTGTTTACTGATCCATTTTCCAAGGAAACCTTTTCAAATACCACTATATGTGTGAAGGTGTTCTCTTCAAACAAAGCACTCATATTTATTAAATCCAAATGAAATATGAATGGGATCTTTCATCTTTGTTTCAGATTGCACATCCCAGTAATTATGCAAGCATTGTTGATTTGGGATTCTATTCCATGCTGATACTTCAGCATATATGTTCTCGTTAAGGTATATGGCCGAATAAATTCATTTGTTTTAACAAGTTTTTTATAGGTGTTTTTTTTAAGAGACTGTTTAATCTGTTTGAGGCCATTTTAAAAAGCAAACAAGACGGTGTGGGAATCATTAAAAGAACACGGTAACATCAAACTTTGCTGACAGTACAAGGCTTTATTACTCCCACTAAACTTCACCTAAATTTTATCCTGATTGAGGCAGCAGGAAAGGAATCTGTTCATTTGTATTGCATCCCATTCTGCGACAACAGAGCCTGCCAACACCAAAGGAATGAGAAACCTATTAACACTTCCTAGTGTCTATTGATAGGTTCTCACATGCTTTTCAGAATGTGATATTCACTACATGAAAATAAATCTACTATGGGACAGCAGGAGTATGCTTTCAGGTTTTCAAAAACTATCATTTTGCAGTTGTGAAAGAGGAAATAGATTATAAAATGTCAGCCTTCAAATAGTATTGACACCAATGGTTTTTTTTTAATAAACATGTTAACCAAATTAAAAACTTTTGTGGTACCTTGGTTGGCTAGCATTTTATATATATATATATAAAATACACACACACACACACACAATGGCGCATACAAACGTACCCTAAAGGTCATCATTATTTCACAGCATATAAAAATTTTAGATCTGGTCCTAACTAATGTTGATGACCTGGTTAGTGGGGTAGAAGGGGAAGGATCATTAGGCGCAAGTGATCATGCTCTTCTGAAGTTTACTATACAGAGGAAAGGAGCAGACAAGCATACTAGGACTCAATTTCTTGACTTTAAGAAAGCCGACTTCATAAAACTTAGGGAAGTGCTGGGTGAGATCCCATGGACAGTAATACTAAAAGGAAAGGGATTTCATGATGGCTGGGAGTTTGTTAAGAGGGAGATAGTAAAAGCACAACTTCAGGCAATACCAATGAGACGGAAACATGGAAGGTGCCTAAAGAAGCCAGGGTGGCTATCTAAAGAACTTTTAACTGAGTTAAGATTAAAAAAGGATGTGTACAAAAAATGGTAGAGGGTTGGGTTGCATTCCAGGTAAAGACAGATGTGATATGCTCAATGTTGACACCAACCTTTTGAAGAGCGGAAGTGTTTGCTAGGAGCTGTGAAGCCTCTAGTTCCATGCACGTTAATGGCAGCCACTCGGAATTGGTACCACCTGCTTGGCCTGATGTCGGACAGTTGTATTCTCTCCTCTGTAGTCTGCAGTAGGAAACCAGGTTAACACAGAGACTTAGTTTACTCTGAGTGAGTGAATCCTGTATTCACTTATACTGTGTTTATTCAGGAAGGTGGAAGCCTTGGGTCATGGTTTTCTCCTTCTTCATATCCTTAGGTGCACAGAAAATGGCCTTATGTCAAGCAACTCTTTGTTTATTGAGTCTTTCCTGTGCTACCTGATAAAGGGTGGAATTCAAAGTAGCACTAAGGAGATCACTGTCAGCACATACTTGCCACATGGACCAATTTCCATTCTCCTCCACCCCACCCCACACACATGTGCTGTTCGGAAGGTTCTCCTGACCTTGCAGTGCCAATTTGGGGAGGCATAGCAGGAAAGAGGGAGGGAGCCCTATTGTACTAGAAGGACTTGCTGCTCTGGCTCCCATTAATGCAATGATTTAGTTGAATCAGGGCCTTAATTTAACTAAAGTTTCTACAGACTGAATGTGGGACAGTCTGCATGTAGAGCAAGTGAACTACCACCATATGAACTTGTGAACCACAGGTGTAGGTTGGATCTTCATTAGTAATTTCATACCACACCATTTTGTATGACTAGCTGTATTTCACTCCTTCATGGAATGTGTTCCTTTGGTAATGCAACACTTGGGTTGCCATATTTCAAAAAGTGAAAATCCAGACAAAAAATCAGTTGAGCTTTTTTTGTGAAATCTTTTTTTTAAAATTGAGTTTTTGAGCTATTTTTAATGAAAGTCTCCAAAATCTATGCTACCAACATGGGCTGCCATATGGCCAGATTTTCCCAGATATGTAAGCGATTTCTGCCCAGACGCTGTTTATAAGGGCTAAATACCAGCTGTGCCCGGGAAATTCTGGACGGATGGCAACCCGACGCAACACCAAGAACATTTATTTGCCATAGATGGGAATTTAACTTAGCTTCTTTTAGAGTTTCCCTGTATAGTGGATGGAAAAAGTTTTTTTCTCTACGCTACCTTCAGTCCATCAACTGTAAAATGGAACCTATCCCAGTATTTGATGCAACAGATTAGCAAAGATATGCCTCTGTATGCAAGCCCAAGCAACACAACATTGAACAATGCATCTATGAATGAATACCAGGGATCAAGATTTTTGCTATACTTGTTTTTGGCAAGTAAGAGAAGCTCTCTCTCAACCCCGGAGCCGTGAAACAGAACTGGAGATGATCTCCACCCCTCAAAGCCCAAAAGCTCAGCAGAAGTCTGGAATTTTTATTGGCTCTGTGCTTGTCAGACATATCAAGCCTCCAGCTCCTGTCTCCAGCTGCAGGCTTCCCTCTGTGTCTGATATTTGACACCTAACAGGCACAGAGCAAGCCAATGTTTCCCCACCTTGGAGCTGAAGTCAGGAGTTCCATGGCTTGCCCCTGCACCTGGTGAGTCTTCTGAGTCCCCAGAAAGCACAGAGTCAAGAAACCACTGACTCCTGTCTTGCTCTGAGCTTAAGGGGACCAGGGGCTTCTTTTTAAATTGGCAGAATCAGTCGTCTACGCTTAACCCTGGAAAGAGGAGCAGCAATTTTTATGGACCTCGCTTCACTTCTTGGTGCAGCAAAAGTCTAGATTAAAGGCTGCACTTTGGAGGAAGTGAGTCTCTGGGACAATAAATTCATAGCTGGCCACCAAGACCAGCCAAAACTATTTCACTGCCTGATACTCAGGATGAATGGCCTGAAAATAATGCAGATTTATGTAGAAAGGACTAACCTGAGCTACAGTTTGCCAACTGGTAGCATCATCTTCGCTGGGATGAATCCCATAGTTCCATCTCCTTTGCACCACATAAAGCACAGGCTCAATAGAGATATTGAATTTTGAAGACCACTTCACTTCCAGCTGTCCAGATTGAAGTTCACTGAATTTTAATTCTTTTCTGGGTTTCAAAGGGACACCTGAAACATAAGTGATGCATGCAAAGAAGCTGTGTGTAAGCAAATTTGTAGATCAACTATATATTTAGTACCACTAAATTTATAGCCCAAAGAGATCTATCCTCATTATCATGCACTTTACCTTACTGTTCTTCTCCAGTGACTGAATCAGAACAGAAGCATATTGATGAGTCACACTATTCAACCACAAGCCATCCCAAGAGTTGAAAACAGTGCCTGTGGTTGCAATGACATCTTCAAAAGCTTCCATTAGTGCCCACAAAGCCTCTGGGCCACTTCACATGGTCATGAGGTGGCCAAGGTGGTTACCTGTCCCTGCCTCTCCCCCCCCCCAAGAAGTATGTAGAGCTTAAGGAGGAAGCTTTAAGAGAAATGCTTTTTCTTTCCCACTTCCTCTTGTAGCACTCTGTGATTTCAAGGCTCAGATTAATTCTACTGAATCCGACTTTTACCCATGTGAACTGTGCACACACAGTTTCTCTTCCTGTGTCTTGGGGTGGTGGGGCTGAGCCAGGGGAGGGAAAAGTAGTGACCAAACAGGGGTGGCACCCCCAGAACATGTTGAAAAATCAAAATGTTCCCATTGGTGACCCCTATTCCATTACATTTCTTTGATTAGTAGTACTGGTGAGTTTACAAAATGAAACCAGCTATTTAATTCCTCCAGGTGATCCTTTCTACAAAGAAAGTCAAGACTGAACCAAGCTCTTTGCAGATGCAGCCATTTATAGCAGCAAGCAGCCATTTCTGTGACCACGGTGGTTGCAAAAGGCATCACTATACTAGGAAAGCAGCTGCTAGTTATTCCATACTGTTTCACATTGGGAATTATCTTCAAAATATGGTACCTGTAGAAGGGTTTTCAAGGCATTGGGGTGGAATAAAGCCAACATCTGTGTGATGAGCTAATATACAGGTTAAATGGGGGACGGCGGCAGAACTCACATACTGAGAGCCCCACAAGTCTTAACAAATTTCTATGTGATATTGTTAAATGATACATCATCTTTAGAGAAAACCAAAGGCTCAGCCTTGACTTCAGAGTATGGAGTTCTAAAATGGACTGCGCATTCAGTACAGCAAACATAGAAGCCAAATCAGTGAAAACTATAATTGAAACAAGATTACTGTTTTCACTGACTGCTCTATGTTTGTTGTAAAATTCTCATCATCATTCTTTGCACATCCTTATCCCACACGTAATATGGTTCCCTGCCCACTTTCCACATGATTGGCTGCCATTTGTGAGGAAGGGCACACTGTGCTGTAAGTTCACAGGTAAGTGTACTTACATCTTGCAAAAAAATGAGAATACCTTAACAGTTACAGTGGTACCTCAGGTTATGGACGCTTCAGGTTACAGACTCCACTACCCCAGAAATAGTACCTAGGGTTAAGAACTTTACCTCAGGATGAGAACAGAAATCATGCGGCGGGAGCATGGCAGCAGCAGGAGGCCCCATTAGCTAAAGTGGTTCCTCAGGTTAAGAACAGTTTCAGGTTAAGAACGGACCTCCAGAACGAATTAAGTTCTTAACCCGAGGTACCACTGTACTGGTTTTAGCAGCTGCTCCACATTTATCATAATAGGCAGTTCTGCTTCCAGAGAGGTCAAGCTGGATTTTCTCTCTCCCCTCCACTCCCATTTTTTTGAAGTGACTGCAGATTTAGAGGACTGTTTGAGATTTACATAAATTCCCAGCTTAGTTTATGACTTTGGCAAAATCTGAGGTTTATTGTTTCAACTTCTACACTTCTATGGATAAACAAACCACCTTTCCTAGAGATCGAAAAACAGACCCTTTCTCCAAGTGTTCCAATGTACACACACGAGAGAGAGAGATATAGAGCGAGAGAGAGCGTCCTAAAATTGCCAGGAATAAAGCATATCATTAAAAGCTCATACATTTATTTCTGGATATCACCAGATAGCCACCAGTCTTCATACACTGTAACTAATATTGCTAAGAATGATATTTCAGCTTTATGCATTTGAAAATCCATGCTTAATTATTATGTATAATAACCTTCAAATCTGCATGCTGAGAAATCTTCCATCTGTTTTACATTAGGGTTCGTTGGATTCACTTGATTGGAACTAACTTAGCCCCCCTGGTGGCTGTAATTGTGTTCAGATGGTTCTCATGAGTGCAAGCAGAACATAGCACAAGTGCATTTTGGAATATTCCAATACAACCAGAATAATCAATTTCAAGTCCAGATGTACATTTGCAGTCATTTAGAAATGTGCTTTTTATTAGATAAAAAGATTTGTATCCATCGTTGAAGCACAAATTAGTCCTCTGAACTCCAGATTTCTTGGCTTTTAGAAAAATGTGTACCTCGTGGCCTTTTACTGGGTTAATACCAGACAGGTTTTATTTCTTCTCTTCCCCCTGCCATTATTTATTTTATTTTTTTACATGCAGAGCTGCCATTGTAGAAACGCTGTTGTCCACCATGTAGACTTAGCATTAAATGGTGACAGGTTGGGCTGAACCACAGTAGGCAGCATTCAAAAGAACATCAAAGGCTTACTAGCTTAGATTCTAAATTTAGATCCTACAAACCTGTGTGGCAGCTTGAGTAGCAGCACATGGAACACAAATCAAGTTCAACACACCAGTGCTCCTTAGTAAATTATAAGAACAAATATAGATTTGATGCATTAAGAGTTGTTAAGTCATGTTCTCCAACAACAAATAAATAAATCTCCCTTTACCCACAGCACATATTATCAAGAATTGTAATGCCTTTGTAAGTTACAGTGAATATCTGAAGTATGATGAAAGTTAACCTTCACACCCAGTGTGTATCAATATCCAGATACATCAGAAAAAAATTATAAACAAAATGTGATTGCCAGCATTCATTACTATAACTCCCCAAAGATGGTCCTGTGAATGGGTGGCTCTCAAGCCTGGATAAATGGTCAAATGCCTGCTTTGGAAGAGGTCATACTCCCCCTGAAGGAGCAGGTTCATATTTTGGTGGGGTGCTCCTCAATCTCTGTCACTAGAGGCTCGGTGACCTCAGCGGCTAGGAATATCTTTACCAGCTATGGCTGGCAAGTTGGATCCTCCTAACAGAAGGTCTATGTTGTGCTCGGCCCTGGAACTCTTCCCCAACCGGCTTGTGGGCAGGGTTTGCCCCGCTCCAGCCGGTGATGCCACACTTATGCCACTGGCCTTTAGCCAATCGGCAGCGTTGGCAAGTTTGGGGGTTGGGGGTATTTATTTGGCAGCACGACGTGGGGACTCCCTCTTGCTTTGCACTGCCGAACACCCGCCCGCCCACCCGTTAATTAGGTTATGTTCCGCCTTGCTTTGGACTTCAGTTGGTCACCTGTTTTGGAACGGGGGCCGGGTAGGAATTTTTTCCCATGTGGCAGATTGGCTGTGGCCACCTGGTTTTTGCCTACCTCTTAGCAATTGTCACAACTTTGTAAGATTTGGTAGTTAGGCATTGGTTTAGGGGAATGTGGGGGGGGGGAGGTGCGGCCATCACCTGCCCCTCCAATTCATAGGGTATTCCATTAAAGGAATCCGGGGGTCTGGATCTTGTCCGAAGCCCAGAGAGGGGCTAGGGCCATGCCAGGACCCCCGGGAACCCCAGGGGTGAGCACCAGTCATATACATTGGTGGAGCTCCCCTTGCTGGTAGTTTACCCTTCCAGGCTTCCTGTAGGGTGGGGCAGGAGCCAGTTATAGTTTTGATAACAATGCCTAAGCCAATACCAGTCACATTTGTGTATTTAATAAAGTTGTGGCCAAAATTTGCCCATTAACATTAAAACTAAATTCTGTCTCCACTGTGTCTTTATTACCGTGGGGGGTGGCTTTTGGAGCTCGGAGCACAAGACAGATAACATCTGTTTCTGGACTGGAATACTGGTCCACTACTGTACATACACTGATGAGCCTCAGCTTGGATTCCTGCAATGAATTCTGTATGGGGCTGCTCAAAATTCATCTCCGATCATCAGCATTCCCCCATGTATGTCAATTCTCGCTAAATTAAGGGCATTTGCTGTAGTGTATGAATTGTTTTTCTCAAGCACAGCTTACCTCTGCCCCTCTCCCCACCCCAAAAAACTTCCAGCACACTTCCAGCATGTTCCAGTTTCTGGCAGAAGAGCTAATCATGTAATCACCTACAAGCAACAACTCCGATTAGAGTCAGGATTTTTAAAATAAATGTAGGAGTGCATTCAAACATGCATCACCCAATAAGTGGGTGTTACCAATACTGTCTGTTCTGCCATCCCTTTCCTGTGAGGATATATCTAAGAGTCACTAAGGTGGGAATGGAGAAGAAGGTCAACCAAGGTTAATCATTTTTCATTATTACAGAGGATCTAATCCCATGTCCATTAAATCTAGTGAAATAAGTGAATTATTCATTTGAAATATCTTTCTGCTTTTAAATCCAAATTAATTCATTCAGCTTTAATCAACTGAAATTTTAAAAAGTATTTTCATTGGGGGGGTTCTATTTTTTATCTTAACCTAACTAAAGTAATAGCGATGTATCGTTCCTGTATTATATTTTTTTATAACAATACAAATTTCTTCTACAGTACAATTTTTCGGAGCATAACATTGTTCTTAAGAAAGTTTGTCTGCTACAACTTCCTGTAAGAAATCATGGGAACTATAATCTTCTGATGCAATAAACTTAAAAGGAGGAAGTGCAGTCATGTAAAATCTGACTTCGAAAGTATTTATGAGGAAGAAAACACAACTGTTGTCACCTAAAATGTTAGAAGGTATAAAGCAGTAGTTTTCAGCCAGTGTGCCATGGCACCCTGGGGTGCCTTGAATGATGGTCAGGGATGCTGCGGGCAAGATTAGCTTGTGTCCCTCTTTCTTTCCCTCCCTTCTGTGATGCCCTTTTGCATCTCTGCCTCCCAAAGGCTTGCACAGCTGTTTATTGCAGCAGCCCTGGCTATAAGCTCCACAGGCAAATGGTGCCTCTGGGAGGCACCTCTTTTTGGGGTGGGAGAATCTCAGAGACCAGGGGCTGCAGCAGCTGCTGCCCGGAGGACTCACAAGGAAAGAAAAGCAGAGAGGAGTCTGAGGAAACACTCCACAAGGGCAGGTGTTCGAAAAAGGGTGAGAGGCTGCCAGCTCTGCAGGGAAGGGGTGACATAATTGGGCTCCTGATCCCCACAGGGGTGCCACAGAAAGAATGTTGGTCAAGGAAGTCGTGGACTCAGAAAGGTTGAAAACCTCTGGTATAAAGTAATTCCAGCATTAGCCTGAAGAAACCTTTTGACAAAATATGAACAAGGCTCAACTGAACATTGGAAGCCATCAAACTTCTATTCCACTAAGCACTTTAAAAACTCTTCAGTTGTTTTTTGGGGAGGTGCAGAAGTAACCGCATCCACCCCTTAACTACTGTCAAATGATCCAGAATAGCTGCTTTCACACTCTCTTTCTCCAACTCCTACCACCACATGCATGAATTAGCCTTGCTAGCTTTAATAGATTGTCATAACGACCCCACCAATGTTAACCCTTGTTAACACAAACTAATGTTCACTCTTCATCTTCTTTTTTTAAAATCACCTTTGGACTTGTGTGTCAGTCCCTGATTTAACCCTCCAAGTTTGCACACAATGACTAATCATGCTTCTAGCAACAGAGAAAAAGGGGGGCGGGATTGATGGACTGGAAGTGCTTAGATGGGACAGGGAGTATGAAATTCCATGTACTAAATTGTATTCTGTAGGCAGACTTATGGGGCTGGAAGAATTATGAACCTCTGTTTCATTTCCCCCAACCCCTTCCCCTTTTCCCATTCTCCAACACACTTTGCACTCCTGCTACAATATGCAATAGACTACTTTTATTTGCCACGGGCTCCAAAATAAATGCCTACAAACAATCTCTACCTTTGTATAAGTTTTTTGGTACTTGGCATGTATGTCCACATCCATTGGAACAGCATTTTTTCACGCCAGAGCATTCGCTGTCAGCCTCACAGCTTTCAACACAGGCAGCCGCAAAGCCACTGGCCTTCTCAGGTGCTGGGCAGTCTCCTTGCTTCACCGACAAGATGTATTTGAGGAATTCACAGCTAGTTAAGCATTCGTAGTTCTTCTTGGGGAAAAGAGGCTAAAAGGGAATACAAGAAAATTGTACAAAGCCTTCAGTAGGAATGTCAAAATATTGCTGAAATATTTCCAAGATGTTGCTGAAAAGATCATTCAGATTACAGGCAGTAGCTGTCCAGCAGAGGTCTCCTGACCTGCTGTTGCTTCCATTTCTGCTGCTTGACAGAAAGCATAGGGGAGTGGCAGCAACAAGGTTGGCATAGGGCGAATACAACAGTGCAGCTAATATGGCACTACCACCAGTGCAAAAATACCACATCAACATCCCCCTACATCTTCTGGTAAGCAGCGGCATGGGAGGTCAGGTGAGCACCACTGCCCTACCCCCCCCCCCAACCAACTGCTACCAGTTACAGGTCTAGCCTTGATAATTCATATACATTTATACCATCTGAACAATAGCTGCAAAATACAGAATGGTGATGTCTCTGAAGCTGTATCATCATCCCTTACTAAATTAAATCATTTGCCTCTGCCAGGTCTTCCATATAAAGCTTTCCATAGCCACAAATCACTGCAGAACTGATGGCTGCATTGCAAAGTACTGTATTTGCAAATGAGTATATGCAAATTTATTTCATTCTTCTTAGGCCAAATCTTTGTGTCGCATTCATATACAAGAAGCAAAAATCCAACTGCTTTTCCTATGAAAAGGGAGCTTCAGGAGCAGAAAAATAGCAGGAGGAACAGAAAGTGCTTAATCCTTGATCTGCTCTGCCCCCTAAGCCACTTCCTGCTACCCACTCACTGTGGCTCCTGTCACAAACATGTCTTTGAAACTCTGATGAGGGGGAGGACCAGAAATGAGTAAGAAAAGGATGAAAAATCCTTTCTATGTTCCAACCCTCATCCACTGCAGCTCTTCCCTGTGAAAAAAGCAGCAATCAAGTTTGTGATACAGATGCTTTGCCCATAATGTGTCCTTAGTTCAGTGTTTGCTGTTTCGCACATTCTATCCCATCATTTCTTACATTCACACTCACACCCACTTTATACAACATATTTTGTGCTTTAGTGAAATATCACTCATCAACAATAAATGTACAGCATTTGTTCTTACAGTAGAGCTCAGAATGCCTCCATTCTGATTGTATGGAGAGAGAGCGAGAGAGAGCTACATTTATTTAATCACTATTATTTCACCATATATCATCAGAGATTGCAGTCTGGTTGCCTTTCTATGGCAGCCATGGGCTATAGTGCCTGGCAGAGCTAGATCATCCATGGAAAACAGAGCCTGGTTAACTTATTCTCTCTTTTGGAACCATGATCATAGCTAAATGGTTGCTTTCAAATATAATGCTGGGTAAGGAGATTGTGATTTGTGATTGTAGCTGACAAGGGCAGAGGTTAATAGAAACAAAATGCACCTGCTTTTGTTATTTATGTCTGTGATCAGAAATGGGCAGGTGTACATGTCTGGGTATGTGCCTATATAAAACATCACAAATTTTCAGCTACTTAATTAAAAATCTTTTCTAGTCCCTTGAGGCATAATATGCCTTTGAAGCTTCTGTTCTTCACCCTAGTTCACAACTTATTTTTTCAGTGAACTGTTAAATGTGCAACTTTTTACTTCCAGCCTTTTAAGTTTCAAGCTTAGTTTCAAACTCAAAATCATTAATTAAACAGGGATATTAGCAGATCCTAACTACAACTGGGAAGTGTATATTCTCCCTACTCAGCCAACTCCTTTGCTCAATAAACATCTCACAAACATAACAACTTCATATTACACTTATAGCTCATCATTGTCAAGCTCATCATTATTCTTCTGATAGGATTCCAGAAGGGGTGTGTTGATACTTTCTTTTCTTTTTTTTAAACTCATGTAAGTAATTTCCAAGTTACAAAATCTGAAGCCCACTTTCTACACAACAAACCTCCCTTGCTGGTACACATCCAGACATCTGAATCAATAAAGAAAAAATTTAAGATTCCTCTTATCCTGTAAGTGCAAGTGTACTTAAAAATAAATCCAAACATCTGCCCTTAAATTAAAAAACTAGTGTAACTTATTTCTGTCTTATAGTTCCAAAGTCTACTACATTCCTGCTTCAGATTTTACCAGAAATATAGCATGATGTTCCTTATCATGCAGTGGACAGAAATAGGATCCACATTTTACATAAACATTAGATATGTCCAGCAGGGTAATCTACATATGATATGTGATAGCCAATTGGATGTCTGGGATTGAATCTAACCAATGTAGTTTACATTATAAACCACCAATCTCAAGGAATCTTCTGCACTATCCCTGCCAATGTACAGTTATGCACCTCAGTCACTTTTTACCCAAGCTAAGACACAAGCAAAGTGCTTTTTAATTCCCTTCTACTGAAGTATGATAATCAAGACACATGTGGCAGATGCCTCTATTGCTATGCACTTTGGCTACATAATTTTCATGCAGAAGCTAAGACACAAGAAGCAGCTAGGAAGAACTCTTTCTTAAAAAACCTATCTGTTATTGTTTACACTGATAAAAAGGGAGTTAAAGACACAAGATCCCACTTAGTTTAAATGAAACCGAGTCAATGTAGCTTGGTTGTTGCTACTAAAAGCTGTGCAGTAGGCCCTGTTAAAAATGAGTTGCCATAATTTAAAAACAATTTACAGTGTATGTCAAATAAACCTAAAACTTGATGAAGTTGAAAACATCAAGCTTGCAAATTTTGTTGGAATTTTAGTTGGTCTTATGGATCTGGTTTTATATATTACTTTAAGAGTTTTAAGATTATCATTCCCCTATTTTTATATGCATTTTTGGAGTGCTTTGTTAACCACCTTGAACTACGGGAAAACTGGAACACAAATGTATAAAATAAAGCTCAGTGCCATTTCCTTAAACCCAAGGGACAGAAGCAAAAACAACAGAGACTAAGCCATTGAAAATTCATGCTGTGTTCAGCCCAATAATGTAATATAGTTCAACAGAGACATGCTGAAATCATATTTAGTGCTATTTAACTACAGTACTGGTGAACAATGTTGAATATAATTAGGTTCCACAGTGGAACCTGGCATAATGCCTCAAGGTAAACAATGTTATGGGAGTGGACTTGTGCAACCAGTTTAAGAGAATATAGAGGTGGTGAGATTATGACATTACAGCTTGTTTCCCATGAACAAGTACAGTGCTCACATGATAAGAAGGTCATATCCATCATACCTATTTTGGGATGGTCTTTTCACATAGTACTATAGCTCTAATATAGGCCAAACACAGTTGTTCATGTCTCAGAGATTTCTCTTAGGAAAAGATCTGTGCCCACATAATCACCACTTTTGCTAAGAAGGATGACAATTTCCACATGTATATCATCAATAACTGGCATGTATTTTGCATTTACCACTGAATGAAACTATACTAAGGAGTAGCAGAAAGATGTGCATTGTAGCCAATTCCTAGAGTCTAGATGCTTCTGACACTGCACAACCCTCCTCACAGCCCTAGGCCACCTCAAAAAGCACATGAAAAGCCACTTGTTTGAAAGTACACTCATGCTGAAGTCCTCTTGCATGTGGACAGCTTCCATATTAATAAGCCAACTTCCAACATAACCTTGACTCTGTTTGAGTCTATGTTTTAGGACTTCTACACCTGCAAATCATTTTGAGGTACAGTTGCTTTCAAACAATTTCCCATGTGCTGTATAGATGGTTGTATTGCATGACTTGTGTGCACATTTGAATTGGTCAATCAAAAGTTGGTAGGTTACTTTAAGCATTTAAATAAACAAACAAATGTGGAAGACATCTTGCTGTTGCAGCAACGAAAGGAAAAAGGACACTGATGACTCATGTATACATCAATTGTACATATAAGACAGCAGCCCAAGAAAGAAAAGTTAATTGACACATAACAACTTGATAGGAAACTTATAGAATGATACAACAGTAATTATTTCAAAGATGCTGAATACCATTTCAAAATGCTTATGGTCATTGATCAGTTGTAGTCCTGTTCAGCTACTGGAAATAGAGAATATATCCTATTTGTTAGTTCGCTGTCATCAAACAAACTCATTTAGTAGTGTGAATGAAATATACAGGACAGAATTTTAAAAAGAGGTCTTTAGAAATGGCATACCTCACAGAAACTTTGGCAATGGTTTTTCTTCAAGTCCCAGGATTCTTTGCAGGGCTCCAGACACTAAAAAGGAGGAAAAATTAATAAATAAACTGTCAGGAATATATATATATATATGTCTCAACTTGTTCAGCCTACAGGACAAGCCTGTTTATTGGAAGCATTAATAAAAGAAATTTTGAACAGAGTTTATCAGGAAGACAAGGCATGTTCCATAGCTACCGAGCAAAGACTAAAGATAGATGTAATCTAAAAGGAGCTCAGCACTGTGAATGTGCTGTCAACATTCTTTTCATATTAAAGGGAACTAGCAGCACATTCAGAATACTTTACGTTACATCTGTCACATAACCGAAGTTATTCTGAACCATTATTAGATTAACATTTCCAATACTCTTTCCTCTATAGTAGCATCTGTTTCTTATGCCCACGTTCCATTAACATGCTTGCTTAACAAGGGTTCCAATTATAGCTCCATTGCACTTGATTATTCTACAGAGCTTAGAGACATCAGAGGAAGATAGAGAAAATCATTTCTACAGAGTATTAACAGATGAAATAGTATGACAGTACTTTACCTACCCATGGTATCAAATTGTACTTTCTTCTATAAAAGTTCCGCCTCAGTCACATATTCCATTTATATAGGAGGCAAGTGTTCCATGTGTAAAAACCCATTTATTTCACCCAAGGCTACCAGTTTGCAACAGAACCCAGTTGTCCTGAACTGAAATGGGAGAGGAGATGGAAGCAATTTTTTCCAGTCACACAATACTAGAAGGCATGGCATAGGCATTGAGTTCGTTGCTGCAAGAAAAGGAAACAGAACTAGATAGGTCTTTGGTCTGATCCAGCAGGGCTCTTCTGATATTCCTACTCTGAACTGTCCCTGTTCACATTTCTGATCTGTCAAAGGGTCCTTCTCTAATTTTTCAGGCTAGCTAGCAGCTGAGGATGAAAAAGGAAGTGCAAGCTCCCAGCAGCTTTTGACCCTTAGGTCAGAGACATCTTTTTCTTTCACCTACTCTTGCAGCAAAAGCCCAAGTTACCTGTGGTTCAACTTAAATTCATCATTGTTTCCAGGATGAGAACAGAGTTTTCTTGATCAGCAGTAAAAAAAACTGTGGCCTTCCAGATCTTGTTGGACTCAAACTCCATTAGCACTGGCCAGCATTGCCAATAGTTGTAGATTTGTAGTCCAAAAACATATAGAGGGCCATACGTTTTCCCATCTAGATATTTTGCACCTTCTAATACAAAACACTTGTAGTAGTCACAAGTACATGATACAAACTTATGAAGATACGTTCCCATTACCAGTTCCTCTACAACTCCAATTGTTCCTTAATAACATTAAGAAATGATTGTGACCCCTTCCTGGAGGGAAAAGAAAATCCTTCCTGATTATAACCACATCACCTTAACATTTTTCTCTGTAAAAAACCATGTGGTGATTATGAAGCCTCTGATAAAGCTCAAAGTAGGAGATCCGTGAGACTGTTTTCCAGATTTTTCGAGCATCCATTTTGAGTACGTTTTTAAGGAAATAGCAAATTCTAACAGCTGTAAATGGGGAACGGGGGGGGGGGAGTCAATTAAGTGAAATAACAGTTAGTGGGTGCAAATATGATCTGACTGTGTTTAAGCGACTTTTGGTTAGTGAGCACCACCCTTTGGTGGGAAGGGGAAATTTTATAATCAAAGCCTAGAGTCTTAAGTCAATTAGTTCCAGCTAAGGTTTACTTGGCAACACTGTCATGTATACTGGGAAAACAGGCAATGCTGCTTGAAACCATTTGATGACTGAAATGCCACTTTTGAAAGAAAGCCAGGCCTTGGATTTGCAATGGTCATTAAATTTGAAGGGTGAGACATATGATTAGATTTACATTCTTTTAATCCGTGGGTTAGATTTATATATATATATGCAAGTATTAACATAAAAACAAAAAGGACGCAGAGTGAGAGTCTTGATGGTAAGCTAGTTGGAAAGAAACCCTTTTATTATAATCCACTATCTACTGTTTTTATTGCCTGTCAAGTTGTTGATATCCATAGAAGGCATGTCCCGGTACATATCAAAGCAAAAGGCAAGCATTGATTAAGGAACAATAATTTAAAATACCATTTTTCACAATCACAGGGGATACAACTTCCTATAAATAATACACTTTATACAAA
This sequence comes from Podarcis tiliguerta, assembly GCF_965153285.1. Lineage (NCBI taxonomy): Eukaryota > Metazoa > Chordata > Lepidosauria > Squamata > Lacertidae > Podarcis > Podarcis tiliguerta. Next base: position 66,305,625 of record NC_139537.1, on the reverse strand, counting down.
TTCCATGGCTCTTCTTGCTTCCACATAATTTATTTGCATGTCATATTTCCTCAAAGTAAGGCCAGTCGAAGATATGTTGGCACCTCAGGTGAATCGCAAAATGGAGCCTGCTCCCAACCAGGGAAGAAGTTGAGAGTGAAGTTCTACATCAGGAAGAGGAGGAAATAAATAATCTACATCGGGGTCTCCTGCCCCTGTGGAACCTGCTGCTTGAAACAATCACCTCACCTTGCCTCATGGGCGGGCTGGCCCTGTCTCTAAGGTCTTCAAGGAAGAATTCACAGTGCTCATCTCCCAGTTTATTCTCACAGCAATCTTGTGAGGAAGTTTAGGAGGAGATAGTGTGACTGCATCAAGATCATCAAAGGAGATTGTTCTTTGGGCCAATCATATAATGTCTTAGGGGGGCAGCTATATAAATTTAGTTAGAAATAAATAAATAAATAAAAACAATAATAATTAACATCTGAGTGGGAATTTGAACCCAAGTCTCATTAGCTAAGGTATACCAGGTTCTTGTTCAGTTATCTCAGTTTCATTCCTCTCTGAAATCTATTTTCTTTATTCAGATTTCTCTGAAATCTATTTCTTTACTCTGCTAACAGGCAAAACCAAAAGACATAGCCAGCAGTGTGATACCACAAACCTTAGAATGCCTTTCCACATGATCCATGCAAGAGAGAGCTTATGTCCTAGATCTGTTTTAGTCAGTATTTTTATTAAGTATATATTTAAAACATTTGAGGTTATTTTTCGTGATCTGCAAAACAAACATAAGAAGATACCACAATAATCTCTCTCCCCCCCTCCGCCAACTTCCAAAAGGCTTCATTTACCACATAATTCAGTTATTTAAAGTTACAATTACTTTACTACATTTAATTAAGTCCTCAGGGAACATTATTGGCATTGTACAAAAAGCGCACAGAAAACAAATTTATTTAGCTTTTTTTTTTTTTAAATGAAAATGGTACTTTAAAACTATGGAAGGATAGTGACTTGGCAAGTTTTCCATTTCTAGCTGTTACAAGGTGGCTTCAGATAACTTCATTCTGCCTTCTTGAAAACCCCATCTAGTTATAGCATTAGATGGTCAGAACATCAAATCTCCGTTTTTTGTAAAAGTGGTTGCTTAACTTGTAAAACTGCAACCAACTTATATTTTAGTTATTAGAATTGAACTGCCATCAGATTATTCCTCTTCTTACACTCTATTGCAAACTTACATTTGCGCACCTTATTGAAGGAGATGCAACAAAATACTTTTGCTCAGTTTCCACTACAGAACTTGAGTTTTACAGACCACCGAACAGTCAGAAACAGGGAGAGAAGGGACCGTCTTTGTCTGAACTGCTACCAGGTTTCTCTTTTTGGCTTCTGGCTTCTCTTTCTAGCACTACCATTGCCATCCACGGCGACATATTCCGCATTACTAAATAGCAAAAAAACTGTAGGGCTTTTCACTTCTAATTTCACGCTATAATAAGATGCAGTAGTTGTTTCACTGAAAGACCTGAAAGGGCTTTCTTTGTGAGGCCCATTTGATGGCCAGGTTACCACATTCCGGCATCAGGCATCTATACTTCCCCAAGCTGGGATGGCGGTGGGAAAGAGAAAGCGTAAACAAGGAAAGCGATGCAAGGTTCTTAATAATGATCTTCCTCACTAAAGAAATTAGGCCTATTCTGTTCCCATTATACCAATATAAGTGAAGTACAGATCAATTTAGGTTCTCCCTTGGGGTGCACAAATCAATTAGGCCCTAATTATTAGAGTCTACTGTGAAACTATTTCAGCTAGTTGCATTTTAAGCACACTTAGCACTACAAACGTTGCTACATTTCTGTTCCTTACTTTAAGGGTTGATATGGTTCTTGCTTAGAAGGATCACGGTTAAAATCACACAGCCCTTTACTAAGGTCCCTGACTCATGTTACTTCCATGGTTTGGCAGGCACTGCATAGCAGGTTTTTCCACTGCTATGAAGGCAAGATCAAAAGCCAGAGATCATGTGGGAGGAGGCCACAATGTAGCTTCTTGTCACACCCACACCGGCCCTCCCAAAAACTGGAGCAATGCTGGTATGGACAAGAACCATGTTGTGAACTCTTTGGGTTCTCAAAATGACATTTTCTGACATTTGCAGTGTGGGAAAGCAGAGTACTGCATTGTGGCTACTACATCATAGAGGAAATGGCAGAAAAGGGCTGTAGGTGAAGATGATTACAGTTCATATTAATACTGCTTTCCATCTGTTTTCCCACAGCAACAACCCCTGAGATTCCTCAGAATATTATCAGGAGTTCATTTACTGGGAAAACTTTTAAGCTGCCTTTTAAGGAAAGTCCTCACAAGGTGGTTCTCAGTGTTTCTTATTTTTTTATTCCCAACTTTAATATAGAATAAAATTTAAAAATAAAATAAAAAGAAATAAAATAATAACAACAACAAAAAACCATCACCTCGCATTAAGGATTCAATGATAAGCAGTATTTCTTAAATTAAACATATAAATTAATATAAGCCTTCTGTCTTTGATGATTCGTGGCGGAGCTGGACTAGATGACCCTCGGGATCCCTTCAAACTCTGCAGTTCTATGATTCTATGACCAAATAGGTATTCAACACTAATCGCTTCCTCTGGTGTTTGCTTTAAGACTACTGCTCAAGGGAGCCAACTTGAGCCCCTGGTTATGGGTGCCCAATGCATGTGACATCATGACATCATGCACCACCCCGCCTCAGAACCTGACTTTTGGTGCACTGGAAATCAAGTTCCGAAGCCTTGTGAGACCTTGGGGGCCCTGAAGTGTGGGTGCTGAGCACCCGCAATAAAAAAATTTGTGGGTGTTCAGGCACCCAAGCCCCCTATAGTTGGTGCCCCTGCTACTGCTACTCTGCCCCACCATTTGACTGGTCTTCCTTCCCTTCCTTTCCCTTCTCTGCCTTCTGGAACCTCTTCTAGTTTTCAGCCTGCCTCACCAAATTATACCAGTTCTTAGGGATGCGGGGTGAAATCTTAATTCCAGCCAAGCTGACAAACTTCTATCATCCCTTAGGCTTAGCATTATGTGCAAACCTGCCCACTGTCAGATGTATCAAGTATTGTAAAAAAGCAGGGTGCAAAAAATCCAGAACTTATTGGTTTCCCCTAAATTTACTCCCAAAACAAATGGCTATGGACAATTTCTGTATTCAGCCACAGTCAATGAATATGTCAAAGGCATCTGTAGGCATTGACTAGCCTGCCCATCAGGTCCAGAGCTGTTTGTTTAATATTAGCCTGTGAGAAAAGCCATGCATTTGACTTTGAGCTTAGCATTGGGAATAAGTCCTACAATTAGCCACACACACAAAAATCACAGGATCTTAACTCTAGTGGCCAATTAAGATTCACTAACCAAAAGCTTTTTGTAGACCATGAAAGATTAAAGGGAGAGAGGGACAGAGCACCGATGCTTGCTGCAGTAAGACCAAGCTTGGAAAGTTACAGTAACAATGGCAACAGCAGCAATAGCCAACTTTGAATCTGCTCTGTAAGCAGCCAAGTTTAAGCCTTGTTCAAACTTGGGCACCAAGTCTCGTTAACAAATACTCAGGGAGAAGAAACGGAATACACTAATAATTATTCAACAGTTAATGCGTATTCTCTCTAGGCTCTTTTAAAAACCTCTGCATCTCCTTAAATATACTACAACCCAGTGTATTATTTTTATTTTAAAAAATTAACAACAGCTCTTACCCATTATGGTTGGAAATAAGATTTGTCATAAAAAAATACTCACATTAGAAAGCTAGAATTATCTAAATAGGAGTTACAATCCATAAGAATAATTGCTAAAAACATTTCAAAAGCCACTCAAAAGGATACCATGGAAGAGTCATGAGATATAATATCCATAACTAATTCTGTTACCGCTAACCCAAAAGAATGATGCTCAACTTTACAGGCTACAATGTTTGTACTTACTTATACAAACTGCCAAGTTTCAAAGACATTAGGACAAATTTATCACAGAGAAAAATCTAAGAAGCCAATATTTTTCCACGCAGGAATATAAACAAAACCCTTAACTGTGTTGTATGCTTCCACAATTACTTTGCTGGCCAAGGCACGGATGAAAATATGCTAAGCATTAAAAGGGAGGGTAAATTTTATTTTCATAAATATTAAGTTTATATTTATAAAAATAAGACTGTCCTCCCTTCTTTCAGGTTATAAACCTATCTTTTATAAAAGTAACAAGCAATCTCTCCTTAAAATGTAATATATCTATCAGATTATGGAACGCTTCCATTGCTCATATTTTTGCCTTATAATTTAATAAATCTCTTTACAGAATTAAGCTAATTTTCCAAAGTATCCATGCCACGTTGGCTATAAATGTCATTTCAAATGAAACCAAACTGTAACAGACATCTTGTTATTTTCAGCATAGTGAATAGAATTTAAGGTGGGATTCCATGTAGTGTGTGTATGGGGGTGGGGGTCCAATGTAATATTTCAGAAGCTCTATCATCTCTAATGTTCCATTCAAAAGCACAATCTTTCCTAAATATTGCTAGAAATATATGCTCTGCAGAGTAACTTTCAAGCTTTTTTATTTTAATGATTTAGTCCCCAAACCTTTCACCCCCATGCACCACTTTAAAAAATCTAAGTGTCATGGCTGACCATGGCCTTTCATAGCAACTGTAGTGGGCATTCTATGATTTTTTTATTGTAATTTTGTTGCTTCTTTTATTTCTTATTTTATTGGGGGGGGGGGAATCAATATAGTTAATGTGATTGGTGTGCCATCTCCCATTTTCAATAACAAATCTATAGGTATGCCACAGACCATATGAATGAAGCTTGCAGCCATAGTTTGGGAACCCCTGGTTTAAACATTCCTGCCCAGCTGTTTAAAACAGTTCTCCAACTGACATAATAACAAGAGGTGTTTCCACTTACTGTAAGCATTGGCTGCCCACAAATGGTAAATAAAAAGTTACTTGCAAAGCCATGCTTTTAACCAGGCCAGATTAAAACCCTATATTTAATACATTTTTCCAATAATGTGCAAAAAGCCTAAAACTGTAAACAGATGGTGCACATCATGCATACGGAGCCAAAACAAACCAAATCCTCAATGACCATGTGACTTATTCATTTATGTTGACAACCGTCACTATATCATGAGCTTGGGATCAGTTGCAGCAGTTTCATTAAAATAGAAACATGGGCAGAGTTCACATGTACTACTAAGCGAAAAACCAAGGCTCTTGGTTCACAGCTCAAGCTTTGACTGGAGTGGTACAAACCATGAGGCCAGGTCTTGATGACATGCTAAGCTAAACTATAATTTAGCTCACAGCACACAGAAGGACAGGAGGAAAGCAGCTGCAATATCTTATCCAGGAGCACATGGGATCATGGGATCACATAGTTTGGTGTAGCATTACATGCTAACAGTTTCAGTGAATAACAAGTCACAAAGAACTGGAGAGGAGAAGGGCTTGAATCCAAAGACCCTGCATGAACATTGTCACTGAACACTAACTAACCAACTTCTCTCCAAGTGTCTTCTTCTCAGAAGCCACTCTGTTAGGACTCCAAATCACTGGACCAGATTTTGGAAACTATGTGGATCCAGATGGTTCTACCACAGCTTCCATGCAAATGGAAGATAATTTTCACTTGGATCTACACAACCTGAATCTATCAATACTGTACTCTGGAGCGGGTGGGGGAGAATCCAAAATTTTCCACCCCATTTCTCTCTTGCTGTTCCTCTTTCAAAATGTTCTGACATGGTTCTAATCATCTAGATTTAGATAATCTAAATCTAAATCCCACCCCATATTATTTATTTTACTTCTTATTAGCATGATAATGTTGGAATATGATAGACCATGTATAAGCATGAATGTGCAGGAAAAGCAAACCAGATTTTGAGCCACCAGGTAAGGGTAACGATTGTGCCAAAAACATGACTACAGCGGAAGCAAACAATTTGTAACATAACATCTGAAGATGCCTTTTTCCCTAGACACAAGATTCTACAGAGGGACAAAATTCACAAGTGACATGCAAGCTCATAGAAACAAGATGGGGTTCCATTTCTAACTGGAAGAGCATGGTGCATGCTCTGAAGAGACAATAGCAACTGTACAGCAACAAAGTTGTTACTTGCCTGGCTGAACTGTGCCTGTGGCAGATACTGTTGTTGACAGCTACTGTAATAGATTTATCAGTCTCCTCAAAGTAGTTACAGGATGGCTTGTGTAACAGCAGCCCACTTATTTGCATAAGAATAAAGAAAGTAAGCTCCTTTACTTCTCTTTGCACAAGGAAATTATTTCTAGGCACATTTGCATACAAGCCAGTTGATTAGCTAAGCACTGTTTGAGCTACAGTGAAAACAGAATCTAATTTCTGCTTTTTTAGTTCTTTAACAAGATATAAAGCTATCTCAATCTCCAGCGCATACTTTTCATGTGCATATATACATTTTATAACAAACTAGCAAAGTTAGTTTGCAATCTGCAGTAGTGAGCTGCTTACACAGATTCAAATTAGCATTCCCTGCCTGTGTTTCACAAACAACAGCCTTTCAAGCTACAAATAATTTGTAATTCAAAAAAGGTCTATGGTCAATAGACTGAGCATGTGAAACATGTTTTGCACTTAAGAAATCCAAGACCTGTTGAATACACAAAGTATTAGTTTTCATGTTCTATCAGCTACTGAAAAACTATTAAAATAGTTGTACAATCAGCAAGAAGTTAGGGATTAATCTCAAGCAGTAAATTCATGTGTGTCAATTAGATGGATAGATCACTTTTGCTTAAGTTATCTCCAAATATCTACTCAATATCTTGTGTGTTCTTGACATTAAAAAAAATACACTGGCAGGGATGTTATATGTACATCAAACCATAAATTTGTTGTTTTAAACAATCACAATTTAAGATAACTAAATGTAATTAGCTGGAATCCAACACAATACAAACCACAGGGTTAGTTTCACTAGGTATAATACGTATTAACACTTCTCTCTGGACTTTTACACTGCAGCGCCTTGTTGTATTATGGAACTGTGGCTTTTTGATCAATATACTGACATGATGCACTAAATTTTACATGGCAGGATTCAAAGCAGCTTAGTCATGCTGGCCACATGACCCAGAAAAACTGTCTGCAGACAAACGTCGGCTCCCTCGGCCAGTAAAGCGAGATGAGCACCACAACCCCAGAGTCATTCGTGACTGGACTTAACTGTCAGGGGTCCTTTACCTTTTTATGCATGTTTACATGGAACTCATTAGATTAAGTTGACCTGATTACATGTAAGTTTGCATGACTGTAGGACATACAAAAGTTTGCTCAGAAGTAAGCTTACTTCAATGAGGCTTACAATGCAACTGGACTTAGCTGAAACTGAAAGGAGTCAGAAATTTCCCGTGTCTGCTCTGTTCTTATTTCAGAGAGACAATTAAACTCCTCTTTAGCATATTGACTGATGTGCTCTCTAATCCTTCCATGACATATTTGTCCAGGTAGGTGTGCTTACAACCTTAAATCAAACAACAGGTATTGGATTCTGAATTTCAAGGCCTTTTGTTAACAAATGCAATAGAATCAATATTAGTGGAACGAAATTCTACTCTGCAGAAATGTTAGAATAAATTCAATTTAAAACCATAAATTATTATGCATGCAGAATTTAAATGGCACTTGGCCTATGCACTCCACTGTGGGATTGTAAATTTAACCTCCGGCATTTGTTAACAAGTGGATCTTTCATAGAGCATAACTGTGGCTCCCAAAAGAATGTACTAAAACTACTACTGACTGCTCTAGAATTAAAAATGATCACAGTACATAAAACAGAGATTTATCAAAAAGTTGTCATGCTTTGAGCTATATGCTTCATTCCTGCTTAAGAAATCTTCCACCATTAATGCTTTCCCCCCACTTTCACAGGTGTGCAGGTCTTCAGTGGACGATGGAATCATAGAACTGTAGAGTTGAAAGGGACCCCAAGGGTGGGTCGACCCACCTGTCAATCACATGAAGTCATTATTACTCGACTTGACTGTCAAGTGCTTGGGAAGTGCAGCACACGGGATGTTGCCAACCGTATGCTCAGCCCTTTGGAAAGTGCTCTTTTATGTAAGAAGATTAAATCCAATTAAACAGTGGTACCTTGGGTTACAGACGCTTCAGGTTACAGACTCTGCTAACCCAGCAATAGTACCTCGGGTGAAGAACTTTGCTTCAGGATGAGAACAGAAATCGTGCTCCAGTGGCACGGCAGCAGCAGGAGGCCCCATTAGCTAAAATGGTACTTCAGGTTAAGAACGGACCTCCAGAACGAATTAAGTTCTTAACCAAAAGGTACTGTGTTAGATTAACTCTACGTGCGAATGCAATGCCACTAAAATAGATGGTTCATATTATAAGGTATCTTTTCAGGCTGCAGCCCAATTCTAGAACAAATGGCAAGGTGTCCTTCTCGGAAAAAAGACTACTTCCTGAAAAGCTGGAAAGACACTGACAAAGTATGAAGTCTTCACTACAAACATTACTGAGGTGGACAAAACAGATGTCTGACTCATAAGGCAGCTACCTATGTTCCTTAAAAAAAAAAAAGCCTGAGGTCCATTTTTGCATAACACACATACTGAAAAATGTGTGCCCAAACAGTCCTCCCCAGAAAGCATTAGGAGAAGCAATACTGTATTCACATGTATGCATTTTGCACACATACACTCACATCCCAGAGATCACAATACCCACAGACCTATAGGGCAGGTAGCAAATGGTCAGCCATGGCTCCAGGACAATTTAGCTTGCATAACAAGGAGTGTTATAACAGTGGCTACAAGAACTAAGAAATGGCCTTTTAAAAAGCTTATTAAAGTAATGTCAAAAGAGGAAGGGAAGAGGTAAGAACCAAGATTTATGACATTGTGTTCCAGTTTTTCAGAGTGTGCTCCAGTTCAGCCTCTTTAAAACTCCCCTTTCAACATCTTTGGTTGACCTCTGCTGTATACTTACAATCACACACACTAATCCCCTATTGTCCCATGCAATGTCCTGTTTATTAACTTCAGTATATCATGAAAAAAGCAGTGAACAACACTATAGACATATTATCTGCTGTATATGTGACTTTTCAACAAGCACATGTAGCAAAACATATTTTTTTCAAAGTACCGTATTTATGGCTCCACAAGACACACTTTTTTCTTCCTAAAATGTCTGTACATCTTGTGGAGTGAATGTGTGGTCCCTGGAGCCGAATTAATTGCCCAGGGGTGAAAAGCAGATTATGCTTTGGGTGGGGGGGGGGAGAGGGAAGTGGATGTTGAAACAAAGCCGCTGATCGGCAAGCGATCAGGAGGGAGATAAGGCTGCTGGTAAAGGAGGCTGCCGGGGAAGGGGGGGAGGTAAAGACAGCGAACTTGCAAGGAGAGGAGACAGGAATACTAAAACAAGTAATGAGGACAGAAATTAGAAGAAAAGGAGGAGCAAAAAAACTGCTTCGGCTAAGGAAAAGACACTAAGGCACTAAGAGGGAAGTGGGTGTTGAAAGGAAGCAGCTGATCAGCAAGCAATCGGGACAGAGATAAGGGTCGAGGCTGCCTGGGAGGGTGGAGGTAAAAGCTCATGGATCCTCAGGATTTTTGCACTGGATCACCCCAAATTCACCATCAGATCACATAGCATGTCCATGGCTACAGCCTGCACCAAAAAAATCACACACCCACTGTTTCGTGGGGCCGCAATGGCACAAAACATGGTTACAAAGCACGGATCCACATGGATTCTCAGGATTTTTGCATTGGGCTACCCCAAACTCACTGTCAAATCACATGTCTGTGGCCACAGCATGAACCACAAAAATCATACATCCACTGTTTTTTTCCTGTTTTTCTCCTTTAAAAACTAGGTGCATCTTACGGAGCAAAAAAATACAGCATATTAGGTAGGAGGCTGTATTTTCACATTTGTTTCCCTACTGGCCAACTCTCCATTCACTGATGCTGACAACTGATGAACAAATTGCACAAAAAACTAAATTCATTTTCTACTGCCAAATCCCTTTTGGAGGATCAAGAAAACACAGCCAATATCTTCCCTCTCCATTGTTCCAGGCCCATTGATCTGCTTATTACAACAAAGCAGGAATGAAAGTGGGAGACCAATTCAAAACTTTAATATTGCAAATCTGGGTGTTTTCACTAGGAATGGGGGACAAATTTGATCTTATTTGCATTTCAATGAGAAACTACCTAATTTGCACCTTTCGAACCAATACACCAGTGATGGCCAAACTTGGCCCTCCAGCTGATTTGGGACTACAATTCCCATCATCCCTGACCACTGGTCCTGTTAGCTAGGGATGATGGGAGCTGTAGTCCCAAAACAGTGGAGGACCAAGTTCAGCCATCACTACAATATACAAACTAAAACACATTGATCTTTTAAAATTGGAATTTTCCTGGATTTTGCAGTGCAGTTTTCCCGGCAAGTAATATGCTCAAAAATGTAATGCTTTGCTAATACATGCATTTTATGCACACTTAAACCACAGTTAACATACAAAAATGCATTCTATTATGGAAATTGCTCTGCAGAAATTATATAAAGGCAAAATTGCATACAAAAATGTACACTATATATTCTATTGGGGAAAATTTGCACTAAAATCCCAAGATTTTATGAGGGGTTTTATTTATAAAAAATAATAATAATCACAAACTGATGTGGAAATATGAAGAACTAAATTTAAGATTGTAAAATGAGAAACCAAAATTGACAGATTCACCTCATCCAAGTTAGCTTGAAGCTAATAATCAGAAGGTTTTTATGCACAGCAAAGCCAACACAGCTTAGAGAAACTTATACCAGCATTAAGCATCTTTTGGAATTGTAAGAGTCATACAAACTTCTGCTTGGCACTAATATTTGGAAAACTAAATAAAAAGCCACCCACCACAAAGAAAGATCTATTCTAATGCTCTTCTGCTGGCTGCACATTTCCTGTTATTCATGGAATAGTATATCCAATTTCCATTCTTAGAAAATTTGTGTCCAAAATTTATCAGTTGTCTGAAAGCTTCCAAGTCCCATTCCAAATAAAAAAAGCAAAATCCAGATTTGCACCAGAGGGATTTTAGCAAAGAAAACATAAGCATTTTATCTATCACTTGGCTGCCATCTTGCTATGTGCTTTGAGCACAGGGGAGGGAAAGAATTAAGAAAAAGGTAGATGGGATAATTTGTGTTTTCATTAAAAAACACCACCACACATACACACACCCCAAAGCATCATAACAGCAGATCAAGCTGAGAGAACCATTACTAATAAGCCTGATAACACGTACTTCCATAACACTTTTTAACTATCACTGTCATAATTTGGGGGGGGGCACCAAGCCATAAAGAGTTAAGGGGTAGGTGAAGGTGGGAAATTGAATGTTTAGAAATACGGATGTCAGGGAACTGCCATCAGTGTCCGAGGGAGAGAGCAAGCTCCAAAGGGATCCCAGAGATCGTCCTGGGAGTGGCAGAGGCAGCCTGTCTTCTGGGGAAGAGAATCAACGTAGCTCCAGTGGAGAAGGGGGGCAGATGGGGGAATCGGTGAGGCGGTCCCATGATTCCTTGCCGGGGACCAGCGGGGAGAGGAAGGGTCCTCCGCTGCCTACGCCCTCCTTGCGCAGAAGGCTTCCGCGCAGGGAAACTTGGCGTCAAAGAGCTTCTTTGCTGGAAGAAGTTTAAGAAACGCCCACTGAAGGATTCTGCCAGCGATTGAGACAGTCATGGGCAAGTGGCTGCCCGGACAAGAAAGGTTCACTCAGGTGACCCAGCCAGAGGTTGGGACAAGCTTACGCACAAGCAACCCCTAGAACCATTACAACAAATGAAGAAAGAGGGACATGTGGGGAATCAGTGGGGTGTGAGGGAGTGGCAACAGTGTCCTCCTATGGGCAGTAGCACTGCCACTCACCAGGACACAGCACACAGAGGTTGGGGGAGTTCTAGTTTGGTGGCTTCCCCACAAGTGTGCACATACCTGCAGGCCAACCACTGCTGCCAACCATAGCTCCCCTGGCCTTGCTGGGTAAATAGCAACAGTACCACCTGCCTCACAAACTTCTGCTGATGGAAACTGCCACTCCTTGATTTTCCTTAGCAGTAGCCAAGCCTTGCGTCTAGTGCAACGCTAGAATCAAAAATCAAACTCCTCTCGTTCTCACTGGGAAACTTCCACAAGACTTATTTCAACCTTCCTGATGCTGAATCCAAGCTATGATGTTCCCTCATAGAGAAGTCTTTCAAGAGCTTCTCTGAGCCCTCCTGCCCTGGTGAGAACCAGTTTCAGTTTTCCCAGTTCTTCCTTCTACTTGATGAACTTCCTCTCCACCTTAGAACTCTACTTTGCCTTACCTGTTTATTAGGCAAATCTTGCACCTTACACGAGCATGTAAAGCCAGAGCACAGGCTCCTTATAATATAGGTGCACCATATGTTTAACTTCTGTTCTGCAATATTTCCCACCAGGGCTTTTATTCGGGGAGAACTCACATGAACTCAGTTCTGGCACCTCTCAGGTGGGCATCATTGTCATTCTAAGAGAACAAGGGAGATGTTCATGGTGAGTTCTGACACCTCTTTTTCTAGAAAAACGCCACTGCTTCCCACACACGACGTTACCAAATATTATGTTCAGATTCTTGAAAGTCAGTATCCCTTAGCCAAATTGGAAACTAAAACATGCAACACATGAAACACAATATCATCTCAGGAGTAATATGCCCTGATTTTTATAGCCTTCTAATTCAGTTCAATTTCTTACTTAAATAATTTCACCTTGCTTGGATTTGTGGAAAGCTTCCATGAGAATATCTACAGAGCAGTAAATGTTTGCCAGGTCATAACTTCCTTTTCACACTAAGAATTCACACTGACTACAATGAAAGATTTGCAACAAGAAAAAAAAAAGCAAAGCTTTAAAGCATTTGGCATTTAGGGATTTTATTTCATGAATCCTTTGAGTCTCTTTATCAGCACAATTGCTGTTCCAGGTGGTCAGGGGCAAATAAATTATACTTTCTTTACATTTCTGTTTGTTTCAGCCTAATTTTAAATTTACAAACTTGCAAATGGAAGACGTATGGGTTTCTCTGAAGCAGAGAGAAAATATGTGGGTATTACAGTTGGGATATTCATCAGGAGCACACATGTTTTCAGCAAAGGAATAGTTATTCGGGTGGATGGGGGAGGGCATTTTAAAAACAGTTGAGTCACAGAATACAGACCAAAGTAGTACTTTTCAAAGTTACACATCTATTTCACTCCCCCCCCCCATTTGACTGAAGGTTTAAATATAGAAATGAGAGTATCTTCTCAATGGCAGATCCTTTTGTTCTGTTGAGTAAATGTTGAAAAAAATAACATTTTCAAGCCAGAAAATGTTAAAATAGCAAGACAAAAGTGAAGCTAGATTCAAACAGTTGATCTCATATGGAAAAAGCAAAGATGGGAACAGGGGACCATGCAGGACATAATAAAATGGTTCCCCTTTCTTGCCCCTAAGAGTGTATGGCATGGACCTAACACTTTCCTAACAGATTTTACCTGGTACTGATCCAGAATCACAAGTGAGAGCAAAACCCATGGAAATTGCATTCCCCAGATTCAATTATAGGAACATACGGAACAACTGGAAAATTTTACATCTCTGCAGATCCTTTGTAGAAGCAGAGTCATATTGTTGCCATCAGATATTACTGTGGGCAGATATTATCATGCTAACGTAAGCATATGCTATTAATTATGCTATTTTATGAAAATTCAGTATTCTAGCCAAACATGTAAAAATGGAGCCAGGAACAAAGGACGGTACCTTCTACTGAGTCAGACAGTGGGTGCCATCCAGCTCAACATTGTCCACATTGACTGGTAGCGGCGGTTCCCCAGTATGTTGTGTTAGGCAAGAGTCTTTCCAATCTCCACCTGGAGATGCTGGAGATTGAATATGGGATCTTTGGCAGGAAAAGCATGTGCTCTGCCACTGAGCTTCCCCAAATATCTTCTGAATAATACAAATCAATAATTTCTACTGTAAGTTGAAACACAACTCCAAGGTCCAGTTTATGTACTCACTGGGCTAGCATTCTCAGTCAAAAACATGGAGGAAAGGCACACTCATTTCCCATTCATACAGCATCACATGTTAAGGAAATGTTCCACCTCCAAGGCCCATGATCACCTCCACATAGAGCACACACGTCACATCATCACTTCTGATCTGTTATAATTCAACTTACACACATCACTTCCCCTTAAAAGGTTACCATGCATAAGGACCTTGGCCCAGAAGGCTCAGAAAAAGGTGCTATGTATGAATAAGTGAACTGGAGAACAAATCAGGCCTTGGACTTCAAATCTGACAAGTTCAATAGTATTCAGTACATCTCTCTCCAAGAGATATTCCCCGAGTCAGTTTGTAAAGACTCAAATGCACATTTTTAATCACATAGGGAGGCAAATATGTGAAAAGAAATGTTGTGAATACTACACATACACCACTCCAAGTAGCTTCTGAGCATGAGCATGATCAACCATTCGCTGTGGATGAGAGTATTACTAATAGTGTTGATATGCCTTTAATCAACAAAATATGAAATACTGTAAGTACTTTTAATGATGGCATGAAAAATACTGACATGAGCTAACAGAAAATTAATCAGACAATTCAGATGCCATGAGTTTTGCCTTGCGCCACAAGATCAAAAGACTTCTGGAGAACAGACATATGTGTATAGAAAATTGCTAACAACAGATCCCAGCTACATAAATTGTGGATATCTGAACTTTAGAATATTTCAAAAGGCAAAAATAGACAAGTCCAAACTAAAATTATTTAATGTTCAGCCAAATAGGGATCTCCTAAGACTCGGAATGCTAATGCTTCAACCAGCATTAAGAAACAAGTAACTGGGTTAATTCTGTCCATTACCAAGAACAAAGAAGGGGCATCCATTGATTTTATTTTCTTTAAAGTTCTTAAGAATGTAGCAAGTGTCTTTTCACTTGTATTGTATACAGCAAGTGGCATTTTTAGGTTGTGAGCGATAAAAGCTCAATGTAACACAGTTAAATCTTTTCTTACTACAAGGCAAAGATAAAATTACATGACATTGCCTTGAAAAGTCATGGCAAGGGGGAGTGGGGACTTGACAGCTCTTCCAGGCTCTATTTACTGTTCTTGCAGCATTCACAGTAACTGTGATCCATAATCAAACAAGGACACAGTATCATGTTATCCACAAGCTTGATAGAATATAACTCAATGTGCAAATTGGGTACAACAGTGGAGCTCATGTAACTGCTGATGCACATAATGTTCTGCTTCAATGAGGTCATGAAGAAGGACTGGCCACGATCCTAAAATTTCCCAACCATGAGAATCATTTGTATTTGAAGAAGTAAGAAAGCAGGCATTAAACACATATACTTTTAAAAGGTCTGTGACTTTTAAGTAAATAAAAATGGATTGTTCCAGATAGTAAACAACAATTAGGATGCCTTCTTATCAAACAAAGCAGTGTATCATGTAGCAATTTAAATATCAAGTGTGAAAATAGGTGCTAAACCGAAATCATCAGAGTAAATAAAGGAGCAAAAAGGTCAAAGAAGGTCTGACAACTTTATAGGCTTGACTTTGCCATGACAGATGTCCGAAACGCTTCTTGTTCCAAGTGACACAAGTTTCATCCTGGTTTCTAATTAAGGTGTTAAACAGCTCTATGTCCAACAAGCTTTTAATGATGTTTTAATGATGTTTGTTCACCCATCAAAACCAAAAACAAATGTTGCTTTTTTTACTTTAAAAGAAATTGTGAAACTCAGAATTTAACACTTCATGAAGCTGTGTGTATCTTTCAGTTTTACCTGAGATAATGCTGGAAACAAACTAATTCACTTTCTGATTCTTCAGTATATGCTAACTGTATAGTTTTGTCTAAAATACTGATTTCGTATGTATAAGTTACGGCCTCAGTCCTGTATACCTGAAGGAGCGTCTCCACCCCCATTGTTCAGCCCGGACACTGAGGTCCAGCACCGAAGCCCTTCTGGTGGTTCCCTCACTGCAAGAAGTGAGGTTACAGGGAACCAGGCAGAGGGCCTTCTTGGCAGTGGCGCCTGCCCTGTGGAATGCCCTCCCTTCAGATGTCAAGGAAATAAGCAACTAGGCCTATCTTACTTTTAGAAGACATCTGAAGGCAGCCCTGTTTAGGGAAGTTTTTAATGTTTAATGCTGTATTGTGTTTTTAATATTCGGCTGGGAGCCACCCAGAGTGGCTGGGGAAACCCAGCCAGATGGGTGGGGTATAAATAAATTATTAGTAGCATTAGTATTAGTATTATTAAAAGTTTTACAAATCTTGTTGTCACAGAACAGATACAAGGATAACCTTGGCTAACTACTTCACGCTCACCTTCATCTACCCTACAGGCTTGTGTGAGGATAAAATGGGGATGCACTCTCCTAAATTCTTTGATGGGGAGAGTAGGATACAAATGTTACACTACTAATTATCATTTTATATAAAGGTCTTCTTGTATTCTTTACAACATTTGCCACTTTGGTACCAGGCCAAGTTTAAGGTTCTTGTGCTAGTTTGAAAAACCCTAAACAACTTGAGCCTAAAGTACTTAAGGGCCGTGCTCCACCAGACCATCAAGATCTTCTGATGGGGCATTCTTGGTGGTCCTCCTGAAGTTTAGCCTGCCTTTAGAAAAGTCCAATATCCAGGGTTGGTTTCAGATAATAGCACTGGGTGATTAAGTGTTGTCCCCTGGCAACTGCACCACAAGATGCCTCTATTTAACATCTACATGAGGCCATTGAGAGCACTCATTAAATTGGGGTGAGGTGTGATTAGTACACCACTGATACCCAGCTCTATTTCTTTGAATCAGCAGAGCCTGTGCAAGCCCTGGACTAGAGCCTGGACTTGGGTGTGGGCTGGATGAGGGCCAATAAATCAACACTCAATCCTGGCAAGCTGGAGGTGCTGTGGGTGGGCTACTCCTGAGTCCAGGCAATTGGTCAACTGCCTGCTTTGGATAAGGTTGTGTTCCCCCTGAAGGAGCAGGTTTATAAACCGGAGGTGCTCTTAGATCCATCTCTGTCACTGTAGGCCCAGGTAACCTCACTAGCTAGAATTGTCTTCTACCAACACATCTAAAATATTTATTGCAGCTGGTATCCGTCCTGGATCTGAATTGATTTTATGTATGTATTGCTGTTTTAAACTGTTTTTATATTTACCGTTCTTGCAATTGTTTTTATATGCAATTGTATTTAACTGTTTTTATATATATAACAGTTTTATAAGTCATTTTTATTGCAAATAACTTCAAGAAACCTCATGGTAAGCAATTCATAAACGAAATAAGCAACAACAATAGCCAATTTGTCCTGAGAATCCCATCTGTGCAGAAGCAATGACCGAAAGTACCAAAAGTTTACAACCAATGCTTACACAGGAGGATGCTCAGAGTAGATAAATTATATGATCCCACATAAAGCTTAGGTCTTTACTGTTGCTAAGGATGAAACATTACAAGGAATAAAACTTTATGTTCAGGTTACACGGTGTTGTGCTATGTGGGGATGGGGTACTAGTTCATAACATTTCTTCATCTTTTCAATGTTAAATTCACATCTCTATAGAAAATTTTACAAGTGGGAGTATTTAAAAAATACTGATTTTCAAATCTTAAAAAAGGTATTAATAACTTCAGTTAGGGAATGTCCAGCAACCACAGAGATATTATTCAATTACCCAATGCCATTGTCATGTAGATATACTTAACCAAAATAAGGATACCAGAAAATGTAAACAAACTTGAAGTTTACTCCACAACAAAACACCACCAATGGGGAGGAAATGTCCACCTCCCATTTAGTTGCCAGCTGTAATTTAAGAAATACTTAGCAAATCTGTAATTTCCTCGCAGATAGCTAAAAATGGATAGATATTTGTTTTCAGAGGCTTAAATAGTAGGTGTCAGCTGTCCATCTTGTGCAAGTTTTCAAGCAACAACTTGCCTAAATTTTTTCTCAGCACATGCTTTTAATGAACTTTACATCCGTAACTGCCACCCAGTGAGTGAATAATGAGAGTTACAGATAGCAGACAGCAGTATAGTCCAGAACCAAACAAATATTAACAACCGTTAAGCGGACAGCTCCCTTCCTGCTGAGCACAGCCAAACTCCAAATCAGCACTTTTGCCACCCAAGAACAAAAAAATCTAGCTCACAGAGAAGCACTGGATCCAGACCCATCTTTTCAGGGGAGAAGTGATGGTTATGTGTTTCTTAAGACACTGAGCCCATACAGATGGCAACAACCCTGCAGAGAGCACTGTCTCATTCCAGAGTAGTTGGTCATCTATATCATCTTCCCAAGAGGGAAAAATATAGTACTTTGCCACATATGAAATGCAGGTCTATGGAAAAGTGTGTGGTGAAATGATCATCTGTATGGTCTTATTCATCCATCAAGTCCTGTAAAATCAGTATTTGCATTGATGACTAACCTTAATGAACAGTGAGTAGCTTGACTCTTGCGTAAAAGGTTTTATATTGCCCCTTGTATCTTTACTTCTTGGGAAGAGGAAGTCAAGCCAAAACCGAAACCAGAAGCTCTTTTAATGAGATGCTTTTGCAATGAAACAAAACTTAGATTTAACTGTAAATGTCAACCCCCTGAATACACAAAACCAGTAACCCGGTCAAAACAAGTGATTCAATAAACAGAAGTTCAGGAGAGTCTCTCTTTGGGGGGCTGATAAGAAAGGCTGTCCACTGATTCTCCCCCTCTAACATTAGGACCAAACCAACTGAAATTCAGATGATCCATGATCTAGAATCCCAACTTTCCCCCCTTAAAAGCAACTGTGAGGGTTTCCAAATTGATTATGACCCAATTATGAAGGAAGGGGGGTTTAATCCTGTAAATATACAGCTTCCCTGTTCAAGATACTTCCTTTCCTGCTTCCACCCCTCAGCAAAGTTGCAGTTCCCCCTGTAGGAGTAAATATAAGGATAGAGAGGCAAGCAAAAAGGTATATATTTTCCAGGTAATGACTGGAGAAGAGACAAACATGGTAAAGGCTCCAAAATAAATTCTGCATTTGTTTTGACCCCAACTACTACTTTTTTTTTCTCAGACAAAAAGAAAAAAGTACTAAAATAGTGAACCTGTGGGCTAGTTTGAAATTTCAAGAGAATTATATACCAAATGATGAACAGAGCCTGGTGTGGCTTTTTCAAATCAGAAATGTTTTCTTCATTTACATCACAGGACCAAATCAGAAATGGTTAAATGCATTTTATTGTGTTTGACACAAAATATTTTAAAAATGCAAATAGCATCAGCACTGGGGCTCATAGTTATCAGGATTGCAGCAAGCATGTGCTCTTTCCTCCCCTGATGCATTGCTGAGAAGCCATTGATAATATTTTCAGTGAAAGTGAAAACAAGGCCTCTGGATAAAGGCCCTGTCAAGCAGGGTTGTTATTGGTTTTTGCTAGTCAATGTTTAGTGTCATTCATCTAAACTGTGCTATAACGTCTTCCACGACCTACTAAATCACTGAGCAACAGGGCTCTAGGATTAGTTAACTGACACATTACAAATTAATACATCTTTAGGTCCAAATGGCACACAATGAGAGTCCTTAATGTTGTCAAATAAAATTGTCTATCTTGTAACACAAATATGCAACTCACCACTAAAAGTCAGCCTTCTAACCAAATGGCTAGAAGGTAGATATTGTAACAGGGATCTGTCAAGGCACATTAGTTGAAAGCATTATTCAGTGCTAGAACTGTTAATCATATAGAAGAACAAGCACTGCTGATAGGCAGAGTCAGCAAGGCTTCTGCAAGCAGAAATCCTGCTTCACCAATCCTTTGCAGGACTGGGTTTCTTCTAGATCAGTAATTGATTAAAGGTCATGATGTGAAGGGTAGGAGTAAAACAACAATTTTCACAATTTAAACAAAAAAGTAGTGAGGTCCCCTACCTGTACTTGGAATAAATGTTCTATTTCATGTATTTATAAGTAGGTTTGAATCAAAGGTAGCAAAGTTGGTGGACAGCACCAAAATATTCAATATGGTTTAAAAAAATGGAAAAATGTAAAAATCAAATAACTCCAAAGGATTTCTTCAATCTGGGCTCAACAGGCAACATTGTTAAGTAAATATAAAGTGATAGCCATGGCAGGGGATGGGGTTCTAATTTCACCTATAAACTAATGAGGTCTGAAATTATAGTAATAATCAGAAAAGATATCAAGGTGAAATTTTCAATAAAAATATCAACCAAGTATAGTAGTGGTGAAAAGGACATGTTAAAAATTATCAAGTATTTAAATTAAGTCTTTTGGTATTATAAAACCTTTATACAAATGTATAGGACAACTGTATGTAAAATACTGCATACAGTTCTTGCTCAACTCAACCTCAAAAAAAGCTTATTTGTAGAGCTGGAAAAGGTGTAGAAAAGTATCTAAAACTTTCATGAAGTTCCAGATTATAAGGAAAAGCTAAGGTATTAGGACTTCTTTATTTAGGTAAAAGGCAACTGGGACATAATATGACTTTATGAAATAATTCATCATTAAGAGAAATTTCTCTCTCATAATACTAGAATTTTGGTCCACTCGGTGAAATCAAATAACAATATTATCCATGTTTCCCCAAAAGTGAGACTCAGTGTTCAGTGTGGCTTGTTTCATGAATCTGAGGAAGTGGGCTGTAGTTCAAGAATGCTTGTGCCATAATGAAGTTGTTAGTCCCTTGCAACAAAAACTAGTCTAATATGGCTACCCCTCTGAAGACAGTCTTCAAAGTTATACATCATACTTCTCCTGTGATATGAAAATGTTTGACAAGCAAAACAAAATATTTCAATGTTTTCCCAAATTTCCACTTTTTCCCTAGGGGCGAAACACACACATACTGCTTTTACATGGCTTCAAAATTTCTGCACGTTTTACATCTGTAAGTCCTAGAGCCATTGATTTCATACCTTTTCTCCAATCCCAATTAAGGAGAGCAAGACATACAAAGGTTACGGAAAACTGTGTGACTAGAGACATGGGAATGCTGTTTAAAAGTTTTACGCAGTAAATCTGTTACTTACTTTGAAATAGACTTGACTGTTAATTTGTCTACTGTCTCAAAGCACTGTCTGTCTTTAAATCTGTTTGATCAACTCTGCTTCGGCACTGATTGAACTACTGTTACATGGCACTTAATCAACTGCTTTATAGATGGCAAAGATTTACAGCTGATTAGCCTGCATAGTTCAGTTGCTTTTGCTAAAAGTTCTAGGAAAGGATTGTTTTTGTGCCCAAATTGCTCAAAAGAATGGAAAAGGGGCTTGGTTAGAATCTGCAGTGTGAATATCCCAGATTCTCAACACAGTGCTCACTGAAGCAGATAAAGCCACATTAAAGGAGCATTTACTGCTTCAAAATGCCAGCCTTAATAAGTATCTTTTTGTGTGTGCTTTTTTAAAAGCCTTGGTACACCACTTTTCCCCACATCCCTTTATTGATCAGACACGCATATACTATAGCTGGAGATGTAAAACTAAGCCTCAAATGTTTCATTAGGAAAAAGCTATGAGGTTTACATTACTAGTCCTCAACAGTGGCACAATTCAGAAGTTAGCAATGATTCTGTGTCCTTTGGAGCGAGGGGAAAGCAGTACTCAGCAATGAATACTTTATCCTTGGCAAGTTAAGTTCAACAATTCAGTTACAGACCAAGAATACAGTGATCAAAACAGGGAAAAATAATTCAGTAGAAGAGAGAAGCAAGACACCCAGTGGTTTCCTCTGCAAAATATAATCTTAGTGGAAATTTGTATCAGTGAGTAAATGATGTCACTAAACATGAAAGGGTGTCACTAAACATGAAACTCAAATCCTTCTTACTGATAAATGGCTCCTTCTCTCCTCAATGGTTACAGAAACTGCAAGTATAAAGGGAATTACATACAACTAGCTCAATTCTGACAGACAGACACATCGTAATGTTAGAACACCCTATCCTTCAATACATCTGAAGCAAGTTCCTGTGTATTTACTGCAAGAAAGTACACTTGAAAGCATAGATTGCATCTGCATTTAACAAGGCATTTTTAATACAAAAGAAAATAACGTCTGAAACATAAAGAGCTTTTAGAACTGGAAAAGAACAGCTTTTAAAGGGTAGTTTAAAGCAGCTGTTTTTCAGCATGGCCAGCTATTGTCTTTTGATAGATAGGCACAAGGCAGAAGGGTTTGAAACTGTTAAGCAAACAAGTGTTCTAATCACATCAACAGGAAACATGCTTCCACTTTTGAAGTCAGCCATCCATTGGAGGGGCTTGATGGTAACTTCTTTGTTAGCAATTGTTTCCAAAGTGGAGAGATTCTTTAAGAAAAATGCAGGAATCTTAATACTTATTGATATGGACAGGATTCTAAACGCTGGCTACTTGTACAAAAGGATTTCTGTAATGTGTTTTGTCAAAGGTAAGGCAGGAATGGGAAACTTCTGCAGCTCCAGATGCTGTTGGACCATTGCTCCCATCATTCTAGACTAGGGCAATGATGGAGTGTGTTTCCATGGTGCCTGGGGCAGGGCAAGGCACATAGGATGAACAGACTCCACCACACCCACCCAGCCCTCGCCACTGCCAGAGGGACACTAACCTGATTCATCGCTGCCTCTTGGTCTCCCTCCTCTCCAGCCTCTACTTCTAGACTGCTCTATGCCACAGACTCTTCCTGCTCACTAAACATGTTGCCTCTTCAGCTTCCAGCACCTCCTCCTCACCATCTGCTTCCTCTTCTCCCTCTGATCATTCATTGTCATCATACCACCAATCTCCTGGCTCTGAGCCTTCTTGGGGGTTCCTCAACTGGTGCCTCCCTCCACTCCCCTGCATCCAACCAATCCATGACACTTGGTAGCAACAGTTGAATGAGTCAACTACTGTGTGCATTTGGCCATTTTGTTAGTAGGAATATGCACATGATCTATATCATTTGCTGCATTATAAATCCAGCTCTGCTACTTTGTAATTTATAAGCACCCCAAAACATTTTAACTCTTACAGATAAGAAATCCCTATATAGCAAATTGCATGAGCAGTGACAAGTGAAGATAGGCTTGTAGAATGCTGTTTTCCTTTATGCAGGGGTGCCCAAACTTTTTTCAAAGAGGGCCAGATTTAATGAAGTGAACATGCGTCAGAGCCGACCAAAGTTGTTGAGCTTCTTTTTTTTTTTTTTTTTAGGATTTTACACCAGGGCATATACTGCCACTAAAGGGACGTGGGTGGCACTGTGGGTTAAAGCCTCAGTGCCTAGGGCTTGCCGATCGAAAGGTTGGCGGTTCGAATCCCCGCGGCGGGGTGCGCTCCTGTCGTTCGGTCCCAGCGCCTGCCAACCTAGCAGTTCGGAAGCACCCCTGGGTGCAAGTAGATAAATAGGGACCGCTTACTAGCGGGAAGGTAAATGGTGTTTCCATGTGCGGCTCTGGCTCGCCAGAGCAGCTATGTCACGCTGGCCACGTGACCCGGAAGTGTCTTCGGACAGCACTGGCCCCCGGCCTCTTGAGTGAGATGGGCGCACAACCCTAGAGTCTGTCAAGACTGGCCCATACGGGCAGGGGTACCTTTACCTTTACCTATATACTGCCACGGGGGCCAGATTAAATTGATTGACCGACTGACTGACGGGCCAGATTAGGCCCCCGAAATAGATTTTGGACATGCCTGATTTAAGGTAATCACATGTATGGGAAAGGTAAGCAACATGCTTTCTTAGGTATATTTTTAAAGCTAAAACACATTCTAAGCAAATATACCCCAAGATATTCGAAGTAAAATGTGCCCCAATTTCAAATATCATCCATATTACCATAATTTTCATACATATTTTGTGAATATGCCACATTTTAAAATAAATCAGCATTTTTATTTTTATTAAGATACACCAGTAGAGGAAGCCATTCTCTTACTTCTCTGTTGGTATAAAGCCTGATTTCAAAAATAACTTATCCCACTCTCTCACGGGTAATACTTAAAACCATTGCTCTACTATAAAGTTACAACCTTGCATGTTTTTTAAAAAACTTTTAGAGCTGTGATGCAATTTTATAAACCATACAACAGTAACTCAGCATACTTTCCAAAAGAAAGGGCTGCTCGTAGAATTATAGTTGTATTTTTTGTAATGAAATGTTCCCACTAGTCCTCAAATGCACACTAATATGTTTGATAGAAGTCTCCCAGCATGAAAACATAGAACACTTACCGTAAGAATGACAGTACCATGGGGCAGGGCAAATCACAACATGATTTCAGGCTGAGTTTGATGCTGGAGGCACAAATGAAAACTGTGCACTTTTATTTCAGCGGACTTTGACAGATGTAAGGGTGCAGCAAATCTCTAATTGTTTAGATCATTAACTCATCTTTCCACCTGCATTCTCTCTGGGAAGAACCCAGTTGGAAGCCTGAAGAACAGCTCACAGCAGCATTTTGGAGTGTGAGCTATTCTACAAATAAATTGGTTTTTCCCCCTGAAACATGATGTTTATCTGGCTGCTGCGTTTGTATCCTTAGTTAGCTTTTCTTTCACAAAATCCTCTCTGTTCTGAAGACTACAGATGGCCTTTTGGCCTTGCCATTGGGTCAATCAATCAATGACTATTGTCAATGTATTGTCGGCACAGAGAAGAAAAAGGAAAAGAATACCAGATTGAGATTCATGGTGCGTCATGATGTATCACCACTTATTTCCAGCCCTTGTAAATGCCACTGAATAGGCATCCCTAAATTATGCTCTCTGGTCACTTAGTTTTCAACTGTGCTCAAACTGCAATACTAGAATTCAAATGTGTAGAATTATCAGTGTTCAAAAATTACCTCAAAGTAGAATTTCCTTTCTCATAAAACGTTTGCATGCTTAATTATGTTTGAAGTAATTCATCCCATCAGAAACATATCATCAGTGTTTATTCACTATAATGGCCTGTTTCACACAGTAGGGTGGCCTTCTTGCAGTAGCCTGTTGCCTTCACAGAAGTCATTCATTCATATGATCAACTTAATATATGAGCTGGAAGTTTACAGTTCTCAGCTACTTCTGTCTCCTATGCACATTTCAAAGTGCCAGAGAAAGTTCTTGCAGCTGCAATTCTAAACTATAGGCTCATAAATTACATTGCTGAAAGGAATGAGCAACCCTTGCTAGTGCTAAAATAAGTAAGTTAGCCCACTATGAACCAGCCCTTAGTAGTAATGAATACTATTTAATAACAATTAATTAGCAGTATTTAAAAGCAGTTGGGGTCCTTCCCATCCATGTTGTTACACTGATTACAAATTACGACAGCATGAAATTATATGAAGTTTATATATAACCAGCTTATTGTGCTGAGGAAGAAGTGATTTCTTCTGTTGACATATAGGGGGCTTTGGGGGATCCTAATGTGCTTGTGTACAGAAGCCTGTAGACAACCATGCAGCACAAAGGTATCTTATTAGAAACTGACAAACAGGGATGCACACTTAGACGTATTAATGGAGTGGACAGAATCAGCACAACCTGACACTTGTCAGGCAATGGATAATTAAGGAGGGATGATGGTTATGCAGATCTTTGAAGGTGATGACAAGAAGATTAAATCAACTGCGGTACATAATTGTGAATGAATGGCCGGATTCAAGGAAGAAGAAAAATCAAAGACAAGACTCAATGGAACAAAGTTTAGATTTAATTAACTCTTTTTCAGTTGATGTTTCATTAGACAAGATACAGATATCCTTGAGAACATTCAGCAGCCTATCATATTCCACAAACAATCCAACAGCAACAACTTCAGGGTTCTGATATTTGCTGTTAATGGAGAAATTTGGGCAACCTGAAATAGTAGACCATGCTGGTATAAAAGTTAAATTCTGACCCTTTGTCCCCCCTAGGCATTGTCAACTGCCTTAACTAAGACTTGCCAAGAGTCTGGAACCAATATAACAGAAGGAAAAGGGGAGATTCAATGCACATTATATATTTATTTTCTAAAATTTATACACTGTTTGATTGCGAAAAACCTCAAAGCAGTTTACAAAAAATAGCAGAATAGCATAGCCTCACATGGACCATAGCATGAGTCAGTCATCACTTTTCTCCTCCAATGCAGAATCTGAATAAATAAATACCTTAGAACCAAAATTCATGTTGAAGTCGAGTTTAATGAATAGATTTCCATGAACATTTGCTTCCTACTCTCTTCTGTGTCTTCTACCATGCTGCCCCTCTCTACAGCTATTGCCTCCTTATCCTTTCTTGGCCAATAAATTATACTAAAACTGGACTTCCCCGTGGCAAGCAAACCCAGCCATACCACAAGTGAACCTACTTGTGGCATTAAGAACTGTGATACTGCAAATCTTCAGATTCTCAAATTAGGCACCAGAAACACATTCCAGGTCCGAGATGCACAACATTATGGAGGACAACCCCACCATACATTGTTCTATTTGTTTCAGCCACAAATCACTCACCACATAACAACTTCCTTTGGCAACAGCTCTATGGCTATGTTGTTTAAGGTGTACTGTTCACCCCACCCCTAGCAATGGTTCCTTTCCAGGACAGAGTTGGCGTGTATAGGCACCTTGATAAAATGTCCTATTCCGTGATTAACCATGGAACATGTGTGCCACAAGAGCTAGCAATTGCCAGACACCAGCATTCTTGTTATTTCCTAACTAGATACCATCCCATATACATAGATATATAGCACAGAAGAGGGTAAAGGGCTAAAGCTCTCCTACACACACCCCATACACAAGCAAGTACCAATTCTGATTGGGCATTCAGTACTGGTTATTTCTGAATGAAAAATAATGAATTCAGGGGCAATGAATATGCTTAACATTTAATGTAGTCTGCCCCTCACATTTGAACCAATTTTGTGGCAATTTAATCTAAAGAGAGAAAGGTGTGTGTGTGTGTGTGTGTGTGTGTGTGTCAGAGAGAGGGAGAGAAAGAAAGATAGAGGGGGTGGAGTGAGAGAGAACATTCAGAACAGAACAATATTGAAGAACAGATGAATGTATGAAATTGTTTTCATTGTTTCATTACGGTTTTGTTTTCAGGTAGCTTACTTTGGGTCATAACAACCTATTCATGTCAACATTAATTACTAGCAGCAATCATGAGACAGTGACAGGCTTTGTTGCCCTTTGTTGGTTTTTATGAAGTTTAGTAGTCCTAATTTAAAGAGTCGCTTGTGAACATCAGATGGGAAATAGCTTGATGGATGTTCCTTATTTCACAGCACAACTGCATCACTCAATCAATGGAGGAGACACCAGGGTTAAACATTATTTCTTAAAAGAAATCCTGTACCTGTACAGAAATTCTATAAAGGACATGGCAACTAATCCCAAACTAAACTAAGTAATTGTGAAATTTGGAGGATTACCTCCCTAACTGACCTTTTATGTGGAGGACTCCCACCAACATTCATCTTACATGAGGCCTATAACTGCTTCCTTAATCCCCTAATTTCTGCTGCTACCAGCCATTTCTGGTAATATCTTATTCCCCAAATGACACATAAACAGTAGCAGGCGTAAGACAGATAAACAAGAAGGCTTACTTTAAAGGTTAAGCAAATATATTATTTATTCAATCAATACTAGTAGCAGACAGCTTGGTGAGGAAGTGGTGTTCACCTGACCTCCAGTCAGTCATGTCACTGCTGCTCACTAGGTGGTGGGAGGAACAAGGTCAGTGCAATACAAGTGCAACAGCAGGAGCAACAGAACAGCACAGTGGAAATGGACTGTGGAGCCAATCCACTGATCCCACGAGTGCATTTGCATTGCACCAACCTTGCCCCTCCTCCTCTATCTCCCTATAAGCAGCAGCAAAATCTTCCAGAAGACAGGTGAGCACAGTCATACCACCCAGCTATCCACTGCTGAAATGTATTTACAGGATAATATGATTTAGCGGGTTAGATAGAATTACAGTACTATACTTGCATTCTTGCTTGTATAGTAGCTATTCTGTTAAACCAGTTCCTCTTCTAATCAAAACAAATAGCCCTTCTCCCAACTTCTCCTCCAGTTAGCACTCATAGAAGTCTCAGCTGAAGTCTTCCTGCTGGTCAGGAGCTCACAAAGAAAACATCACAGAAAAAGTATTTCAGTTGCACGCACAGACACACACACCTTTTTGGGAGAGATTCATTGTTGTTGAGAAATCCATGTACCTTTTTGTTTCAAATGGAATGTCTCAATTCATAAAACAGGGCAGTTCTTCACTGAATATCACTCCTTACAGCACCTCAGAGCTTCTGAGATTTTGGTCCCCACTTAATATAAATTCTACAGAAAGTCAATTACGTATTAAATATAGATCTCAGCATACTGCAGTGCATGTCCTTGTACCATTATGAAATCATGGAAATTTTGGCTAAATACTGTTTTACCTACCATTTTTCTACAACACTGGTTTAATAGTTTAGAAGGTAAAATTCTAAAGCAGGGAATAGACGCACTCGGCATTGTATGGGAATGAAAAGAGCAGTCAGTGGCTAAGCCCTGTGGTTCCACTCTGACCCTCTAAAGCTGAATAATAATTGCTGCTTCTCTCCAGGCAACTTAGCAAGATGCTTTTCCAGTAGAATCAAATAGTTATTAGCTCACTTGCACTCTAATCTTTCAAGGGTCAAAGAGTCAACACACACACACAAAGACAACAGTAAGACTAGCTGAAAGCCCCAAAGAAATTAAATTACTGAATAGCATAAAATATATAATCTCAGGGAAAAGCACTTCTCCTTTCTTGAACAAGAATTGCTTGTAGAATAAGTATTAAGTACATTTTAGGTCATGTAAAATTAACTGGAACAATCCACCTCTAATAAAGCAACTGTAAAACCCCACAGGGTGGTATCCAACTACTAAGTCATACTCAGAATATGCTCAATGACTTGGTTTGCATGTTGTCTTACCGTTCAGCACAAATAAGATAGCTCCTGGAGCTTTGCTTCTCCCTGGCCTTTTGAGCTCCATGCAGCAGCTAAGTCATGGTGTGGTGTGGTGTGGTGTGGTGTGGTGTGGTGTGGTGTGGTGTGTTGTCCAAGCCTAGGCTACTTCCTCCTTAACCATCATTTGTAACTGGGTTCAGATGTTACACCAAGCAAAACATTGCCCAAAGGGGCTGCTATCTCCTCCTCACGAGGCCAGCCTTTTTGCACTAAGCCATAGTTTGGGCTTAGTATGAAATGTGAGCTATTGAGCTCTGTTATATTAATGGGTCTACTCTGAGTATAACTAACACTGACTATTGCCCATTCATTACAAACAGAACAGAGCCAAGATGTTTAATTGAAGTAAATGGAACAGGGAAGCAGTTGCATCACAAGGTGGGGGCGAGGGGGTGATTCACCCCAAGTACCACGTCTGGGAGGGTGACAAGAAGGCACCCCACGGGGTGCTTGCCCTGCCGCCCCAGCCGCATGTGAAAGATCTTCTGTTCGCGACTGTAGCCGCGAGCAGAAGTTCCCACCACCGTCCGAGCGGCGTTAAAGCGGCGCTGGCGGCAAACAGCTACGTACAATGCATGTGCAGTGTCGCACGCATGTGCTGTACGTAGTGATGCCACACATGCACTGTACATAGGGGTTTGCCACTGGCACCGCTGGAGCACCATACAGACCATGGTGGGATCCCTCTTCCCTGGCTCGCCGTAAGCGGCTCCTGCTTTGCTGCTTTACAGCGAGCCAGGGAGGGAGGGAGGAGGACGGACGGACGGGAATCATGGCTCCCGAGAGGACAAGCTGCACAGCTTTGCCAGTGCCCCGGCAAAGTGGCATAGCTCCCCACTTCCTCCAATGGCTTAGGTTACTTTAGAGTTGTGGGGGTGGGGTGCAGAGGCGTAGGAAAGGGAACAGACATTCTGCACCCACCCAAGACTTCCAAGCCTACCCTGAGCTGTCGATGAGGGGGTGACAAAAAAAAAATTTCGCACCAGGTACCACTTGGGCATGCTATGCCACTGCAGGGAAGTTCTTACAGGGCAGGATAGAAGAAGAAGAAGAAGAAGAAGAAGAAGAAGAAGAAGAAGAAGAAGAAGAAGAAGAAGCAGCAGCAGCTACCACAAAGTTTTAATATACAGCAAGTGATTACACACATATATTCATTGTTAACAAGATTTTAAGAGTTTTGTTGTATGCGAAGAATATGGAAATAAATGCATTGTAGTGCTTAGGACAAAATGAAATGTATAGCAATCCATAAACAATAAAGTACAATGAAGGATAACAATTTTGTACTGTATCTTTGACAGAGAGAGAGGAAATTTCATACCTTTGAACACTGTTTGTGATTCTGGCACCAGACTAAGGAACCATTATTCTGGGGGAGAGAGAGAAAAGTAGAAGTATTAGTGACATATCTCAAGCTAGGCCAATATTTTCTGTGCATTCCCACAGTACCTCTTTCCCACTCTGCAAACAAAACAAGAATTTGTTTCCATTTCTGGTTAGGTTGGTGACTTTCTAAGAATTTTTTGTGATGCCAACTTCCCTTGCTGACTTGACCAACAAGGTGATAACAAGGGTGCTCAGTCGCAAGCTTATTCCCCACAGATAAGCCACTTGTGAAGAACATCCTGGAGAATTGAACCCCCTGCTCAGTCAAGGGTGAGGAACGATGACTCCTTTGCCACTCCATCATGGTTGTGTGTTTAATTAGCCCCCCCCCCTTATTAAACATTAGTCCCTGCCCACAAAGTAATTTGGGACTATATCCAAGGTGCAGAGGGTGGTCCCAAGTTGGCCCAGTTCATCTTGACTGGGGTCTGCAGACTGGAACCAGAGAGTAGACTGGCAGAGTTGTGTGAAGTCCTAATAATTAGTATATAGCTTTTATTTTATTTATTTTAAAAAATGATATATACAATTCTGGACATATACCTCACAGCAGATGTAAAATAACATGGGATGGAGCACTAGCAGGCAAAATCCATATGTTCATCCACCCAGTTCCTTTGATCTTTTTATCTTCTTTTTTGAAGCGTAACTGATAAGAGACAGGGTGCTGTAGCTCTTGACATTGTGTGCACTATCCCTAGCACATGTGGTGCTTTGGAAAGGTGCTTCTTGAGTCACCACCATGCCTCAGACTAGTCAGGATGGTCAAATAAATACCTTCCCAAATACATTAAAGGTGGAGATTCTTCCTCCCAAAATATTTAGAAACATAAACATTTCCGCCTCCCCTGATCTTATCCTCATTAGCACATTACATCTTCAGCTCTTAAAACCGTGTCATCTTAAAATCTAATGCTCTTTGGTTAGCAGCAACTACCCATAAAGTTATCTTAAATATACTAAAGCACGCATATAAATAAATGTGAAACATAAGACTCATGCAAACGCTTGTGAATGGACAGGAACAGAAGACATAAAAGTTTAGGAGGATGTCATAAATAACATACAGTTAACAGAAGTACTTTAGCAGTCCCCGTGCCAGCCAAGAATTTATTATTTCCTTTTCCAAAACCTAGCCAGTAGTAATGTTAAACTAATATCTCATGGACTGCTTTCAATCCTTTATTCTCCCTATAAAGGAATGACAGAAGAGAACAATGATTGCAGCTGCAGATTAGTAGCAACTAGCTGCATAGTTTTACAGCTCGGTGGCCTCTTTTCACTAAATCAGATGAAGCACTCCTGCTTTTGGAATATGTTGGTCACCTGGAACATTCTACCACGATAAATATCCAAATGCAGAGGCTGCTTCTTCTTGCCTTGAAAACTGCCACACTAGAGGCTTCAAACACAATTTCAAAACACAAACAAAATATGTACCAAAGTCATCTGCTTATAAATTGCTAAACTAAAATGCTACAGTGAGCCCACAACTGGCATTCCCTTTACATATGCGAATGCAAACTTGTGCAGGGAGAAAATAAATAAATAAATGGAGAGCAGGGGAAACTTGCCATTCCCTGTTCTCCATTTACTTGTTTTTCTTCCACCTGCACACCCAGGTTTTCCTTGCTTGCCATGCTCTCGGAGGGTCCCAGGGCCCTCCTACAAACTTCCCAGAACCCAGTAAGCAGGTCTGAACCTCACAGGCAAGTGGTTCCAGGGCTTCCTGACTTTGAATGATTTTGCCTTTGTACATGGACCTTTGAAGTCAAACTCTTGTGTAAGTGGCGGGCCACCTGTAGATCTGCTAACTGTGTGCGCTCATATGCCAGATATATTTGCAGTACATGTCTATACATATTTCCTCCAACACAAGTCCCACAGTGTTCAAAATCCCGGGTAAGGGTTCATAGGATTATAGCCTCAGTCAGAACATAACCTCTGCACACAGTCCAGTATTTGCAGCCATTTCTTTCAAATAAGATATTGAGGGAGCTGCCCCACCCAAGTTGATGGGCATTGCCATTCAAATGGTGTGTATGTGCTGCATCTTGTGGGGTGGGGCTTACCTGCTCCCCCAATATTTTATTCAAGTTGGCAACCCTAAATTAAAACAGCCTACAAAAGTTGCTTGCCTGCAAAATTATTTAGTATGTATAGGCAAAATGGGAGTAAGATTTACAAGCCAATTATCACTCATGCAATTATTTTTCTTTCTGAGGTCTCTGTGGTTTAATCAAATTTTAACCACCCATGTAAGTCTTTTTCCACTTCTTTCAAAATGAGGAATGGGACTTTCAAATGAACACCAAATGTATATCTGAGATACAGCCATGGAATATGCAAACAAGTGTTGTGCCCCCACATTCCTTCTAATATCAAAGTTGGTATGCGTATCACTTTGGCTGTGAAATGGGCCACTGTCAGAAAAAGTACTGGCTTCTGCAAATTCAGGGAACTCCTATCTCTTTATATAGCTATTAAGTTTTCTGCCCCTGAGTCTGAGCACTTTAGCAGTATTTAGCACAAGGATGTGAAATCTGTTGTCCTTCAGATATTACTGGACTACAATCATTCATGACCATTGGTCATGCTATCTATGGGCATTGGCGGAGGAAGAGGAGTGCGGAGGGAGCACACTGCCCCCCGGCAGCGCGATCCCAGTGGGGTGCCATCACGGCTGCCGCCCCCCCCCCCCCCGTGCTGGGCACCACGCCCCTGCAGATGGCACGTCACGCCCCCAAGACACGCACCACACTCCCGGGATGCGCACCAGCCATGCCCCCACCTGCTCCCCCCCCCGGTGCCAGAGCATGAAGCTCCGCCACTGTCTGTGGGCTGATGCAAGTGAAATCCAACATCCTCAAGCCTGACACAGCAGAACAGGAAAGACTTCAGAAGTGTGGGAAGAGACAAATGTGTACATTTCCCCCCTCCTAAAATCTTTCTCCTCCCTGCCCTGCAGTGCTATAGTTTCTGTTTCAAGAACACTTCTGTTTATGCAAGAGGAATATTGTTGCAAATCCCAAATTGTATACTTTTATATGCAAACATCAGAAAGCAACTTGTGCAGGTCTCTCTCACTTTCAGCTAGCTCCAGCCAGACACACTCAGCTCACTCATGCACAAACTCTGGAAAGCACTGGTCTGAGACCCTAATCCTGTAAAATGAATTGCCCATTCAGGGGACCATCCACAGTCATTAAAAACATAACCCTGAGAAAACAAAGGCCCTAGCCACTCATTCACCATGATGAAGCCAGCCAAATCCACAACAGTGTTACTGCCCACAGATGCATACATGGTATATCTACAGGCCTCCGGGCAATGTGCAAGTAGTTTAAAAATTCATTCAAGTTCTTTTCCAATACCTTTCTTTTCATAACCAAGAATGACAGAAAATCTATCTGCGGGAATATGGAAGAAAATCCTTTTGAACAAGAAGCAACCTTCTTCTCATCTATTTTGTTTCATCACAGTGCCCAAGGACAAAGATTTAAATTGCAAGATCATGAAGTATGCTTTTTGCAGGCATGTGATGATTTGATGGTATTTGACAAAATTGATCGCTGCAAATGGAAAAGGTATAGCATCTAAATCTTGAGCTAAAGCACAAAGGTAGGTAGAGATATTTATTGCACATACAAATGATGAACAATACTGATGCATTTCATGCATTTAAGGTTATTTATTGGTGGATGAATCAAATTAAAAACACATGGTATAATTATCAGAAAGTGTCTTGGAGGAATTGATTTATATAAGAACTATTCATGCCCAATAAAATGCTAATCTAACAGTGTCCCTTCATTCTTACATTTCCTGGCAATAAAGTTATATGTGCTTGGTTGGTACCACTTCAGAATGCAAGCTTAGAACTTACAGTAAATGGCTGAATAATTCTTGAAGGTCCGTCTCCCTAGCTTCCTTGACAGATTCATCACACAGGACATACATGTACATATAGGCTTCCCTACTCCAGACATCCATGATTAACAAGAGGAAATCAGGGCAAGGAAAATTGTGACATTCCCCCCCCCCTTCCCTCCCTGTCCCTTTGCCTTGTGTGCAGTGGATTTTTAAATTGTAAGGCTGTGGGCAGGGACCTGTCTTATCCTATTTGATTGTATGTAAACCACTTTGGGAGGGACACGGGTGGTGCTGTGGTCTGAACCATAGAGCCTAGGGCTTGCCGTTCGGAAGGTCGGCAGTTTGAATCCCCGCAAAGGGGTGAGCTCCCATTGTTCGGTCCCAGCACCTGCCCACCTAGCAGTTCGAAAGCACATCAAAGTGCAAGTAGATAAATAGGTACCACTCACTGTGTTTCCGTACACTGCTCTGGTTCACCAGAAGTGGCTTAGTCATCCTGGCCACATGACCCGGAAACTGTATGCCGGCTCCCTCAACCAGTAAAACAAGATGAGCGCCGCAACCCCAGAGTCGTCCACAACTAGACCTAAAGTCAGGAGTCCCTTTACCTTTACCTTTAAGCCACTTTGGGAGACCTTTCTGGTGGAAGAGTAGGGTACAAATGTTCCAGATAAATAAATTACTATTTTTCAATTAGCCTATGTATATTAGATGTAGAATTATACCGCAATGCAATTATGGCATTCAATATCATTCACCGTTCATTTAGCACCTTTTTAATGCCCTTCCAAACCCTTAAGTCAGTGGTGTCCAAACTTTTTTCAAAGAGGGCCAGATTTGATGAAGTGAAGGGCCATGAGGGCCAACCAAAGTTGTTATCCTTTTTTTTAGGAAAACTGCCTTTCATTCAATACCAGAAATGTGGTGAAAGAAGAAAATTAGAATTCAGATAAATGATATCATGGAAATGGCACTCTCCCTCATTTTATGAGATCTTTTAACAACTTATACAATAGGGAAAATCCTGTTCAGAAGCACTTTAAGTCTAAGAAAGTGCATACTTGCTTGTTAACTATTTACAGCAGGCATCCCCAACCGGCAGCCCTCCAGATGTTTTGGCTTACAACTCCCACGATCCCTAGCTAACAGGACCAGTGGTCAGGGGTGATGGGAACTGTTGTCCAAAACATCTGGAGGGCTGCAGCTTGGGGATGCCTGATTTACAGTATAAGAATATAAAGTGTTTAATTCTTCTGCATCATTTAGGGCACCAAGGATCCCAACAAAATGCAACCCATTCCCTTGCACAAGGGAGCACAATGCTAACTATTGCATTTATCATTACTACCTCAAACTACCTTGAAACACTGGCCAAGACTATCTCAAACCAAGGCTACAATTTTCAGAGTTGCAACTGCATCTTACATATAGCACATGAGCAGTGTGGCACATGCTATAGAGCTCAGAGAAGTCATTTAGTCATGTACACATGCATACTATACACATCTGCAAACATGCACACACCCTCAGTGGTAGAGAACATGCATGTAGAAGTTCCCAGGTTAAGTCCTTGGCATCTCCATTGAAAAGGATTCAGGTAGCAGGACTGAAAAATACCCTGGGAGCCCACTGCTAGTCAGAGCAGGCACTATTAGGTTGGAAGATCTAATTCGCTATAAGATAGCTTCATGCATTCATAAAATTTCCCCCTGAAATAGTCTCCCTCTACAGCTTGACCACTCCCAATTCTTCACCCAAATTCACATAAACATGGGAGAATTTAAGTACATATTCTGATGTGGTACTGTGCAGGTCCAGATTCCACTCTGCGTCCTGAAAATTTGTTTGAAGAAGTGAAGCCTTAGTCACAATGCATTGTTGAAATAAATATTAGCAGGCACTTTACATGTTATTCTGATTTATGATTCATTTTGACTGATTTTATCTAGGGTGTCTCTTTTGTAAAATATATTGTACACCACTTAGGAACTACAATATTAAGGGATATATAAGTTGTTGAAATAAACATAAATACATGCATACATTTTGGAATGGGGCATCAAGGTTCACTTGCAAGTGAAATTATTATCTTCTGTAAGTTTGCTTTTTCCAAGATCATTCTTGTAAAAGCTTACACAGACTCCCAATGAGCATCAACACAAAATGAAAAAAATATCACACAAATGAGATTCAAGGGAGGTATTGAATTTCCAAAAAATACTAAGAAGCAAATTCACATTAGTCAGTCAGGGATTCCCTGATGTCTGTCCTAAACAAACAAGTTTATATATCCAAGGTTTCATCTTAGAAATCTATTTTGGATTATCTCCAGAACCCTGAAATCCACCTACACAACTAAACTCTATATGGAAACATCTGCATGCCTAGCACTTAATCAACATAACACACAATGTAATTTATTAGGTAGCATTCTTCTGCCTATGTCTATCCATCTGCACTTTGCCACTCTCAAAAAGTCTGGTTTTCCTCTAATGGAATAAAGAACACAGGAA
This sequence comes from Podarcis tiliguerta, assembly GCF_965153285.1. Classification (NCBI taxonomy): domain Eukaryota; kingdom Metazoa; phylum Chordata; class Lepidosauria; order Squamata; family Lacertidae; genus Podarcis; species Podarcis tiliguerta. The sequence goes on along the minus strand of NC_139537.1, from coordinate 66,268,704 downwards.
TAGGAACTGGATCACACCTGTGCATATGGGCTAAGAATACTGTCTTTCCTATTTTATCACATTATAAGCAATGCTCTGCAGACTACATGGCTCTAGAGATTCCTATAAAAGCCTAATACATTGAAATCTGAAGGTTCTCCAGAGGCATCTCTTCTAGACAGACACACAGACTTTTCAATTTGTCTAAAACAGGGGTGGAGAACCTATGGCCCTCCAGCTGTTGCTGAGCTGTTGTTGGGCTCCAATAACTATCAGCCTCAGCCAGCATAGCCAATGGTAAGGGATGGTGTGATTTATAGTTTAGCAACATCCAGAAGGCCACAGGCTGCCCATCCCTGATCTAGAACACGTGGGTAAATTGTAGTAATTTTTCCATGTAACGAACTAAATTTTTCTAGAATTGTAGGGTTGGAAGGGACCACAAGGGTCATCTAGTCCAACCCCCTGCAATGCAGGGATCTTTTGCCCAATGTGTGGCTCAAAGCTATGGCCCTGAGATTAAGAGTCTGATTCTCTACCAACAGAACTATCCATGACACTGGTTAAGTTACATATGGATACCACAAAGCATATCACAGTTACACAGTTACAGAGATCTATACATGGCAGGAAGTGAAATAGTTTCATTCTTGCCAGAGTGACTACATTTACAAAAGCAACAAAAACACTAAGCATGAAATGCAGGTATGTTACTTGTCCATTTTCCTTTTCATTGCTTCCCTTCAAGGCTTTTTTTTACTGTCTTGGGCCTACTTGGAGAGATTACACAGGAAAACATTAACGAGTTGTTAAAAGTTAAGAAACACACCCACACACACCTCTCCTTTATTTCATTTATTAAGATATTTCTATAATATTTTCCCCAAAAGCTAAAAGTGCTGTAGAACAGCAGCAGCAACAACACCACCACAAAGACACAACATCCAACCACAAAATCAGAAAGTTCTGTTGTGCTAAAGTACCATGTGTCTTTAAGCTTCTCTACAGTTAGTGCAGTTTTCATGCATGACAGAGAACCAGGCAGCTCAATCCAAATTAGAATTTCATTGCCATGCTCCCAAGATTATAGCAATTTATGAAGTGTATGACACAAAAATGATATATGGAGTGATTAGACACAAGAAACACTACAATATGGTTCACAGCCAAGCAGGGATTAAGAGGTTTTATCCAGAGGTTGGCAACCATGAGGGTCGCTTAACTGGCCCATGAGCCACCCCCAAATTGAGCAGCCTGCTTGGTGAGTCTCCGCACGCTGTGCTAAACTGGCACAGTGCGGAATGGGACTCTCTTCCGTGGCTCCGGAAATTGCTTCTGCCCATGCCCAGGCAGTGGAAATCGCATTTGCGCAGCCGTGATTTTCAGCGTCTGGGCATGCGCAGAAGCAATTTTTGATGCAGTGGACATGTGCAGATGCGATTTCCAGCGTCATGCTGCACTAGTCCAGCCCATGGAGGATCTCCTCGGGAGTGATCCAGCCCATGCCCAGTAAGTCTTGCTGACCCCTGGTTTTATCTCACCCCTTAAAGAAGAGTACAAGCCATTCACATCTTAGAAGAGACTCAATTTCAACAACTATGGCTGAAAACTATGGCTATGGCTGTGTTCTTAATAGCCTTGTATTTGTCATGTAGATATACAGTGGTACCTCGGGTTAAGTACTTAATTCGTTCCAGAGGTCCATACTTAACCTGAAACTGTTCTTAACCTGAAGCACCACTTTAGCTAATGGGGCCTCCTGCTGCCGCCGCGCCGCCAGAGCACAATTTCTGTTCTCATCCTGAAGCAAAGTTCTTAACCTGAAGCACTATTTCTGGGTTAGCGGAGTCTGTTACCTGAAGCGTATGTAACCTGAAGCGTATGTAACCTGAGGTACCACTGTATCTCAAATCCTGATCTTTCTCCAAGGAGCTCAAAGTGGCACACATGGAGATTATTATCCCACTTTAGCCTCAGAACAACTTTCTTCCACAGGTTGGGCCTCAGATTTCCTAGTGAGCTTCAGGACTGAGAGGGGAAATTACCCAATTCTCCTTGGCCCAATGCCAACTACCTAACTGAATGTGAACAACAACTGGACCATGCAAGGTGAACAGAAGTTTCCTCTGCACAATGTGGATGTCTAATACAATAGAACACGACCTATTTCTGTCTTCATGCGACAAAGATTTAGCTATGTTTTCTCCCAACTGTAATCTGCCATACTCTGCCCTGCAGCGCCACACATCTATTGCTATTCACAAGTGCACAGGGGTATTTTACTACTTGAGTTGAACTATTCTTTTTTTTACCAATTACAGAACACACAAACAGTTCAATCCCATTCCTCCGGAGCATTTTATGTAGAGAAAAAGTGTGTATGTATGGAACTATTTTTTAAAAAAACAGCTCTGACAAAACTCCAAAGCTTGTATACTATTCCCTACCGATTGTGGCCCAGTAAAAAGCATCATTTAACCTACTTTACTTCCTTTGAGACCAGCTTAGTAACTGCCATCAAAGCAATGTATCCATACAGTAAATCAAAGACTGGTGCAGATGAATCAGAGATCTCTTAGGACGAAACATGCAAGTCTTGTATTTCTTGCTATAAGACAATTGGTCCTGCTGTTCAAGCTATAGCAGTTTTCGCTTCTTTTAAAGTCTGAAGACAGGTAGTGGATTATTGGACTGCAGCATCATTTACACTTTAAATGTCCTTCTGAAATGGCTATGGTAAAGTAACAGTGCAAAGTTACCTTTGTTTGCCTGACAGAACAATGCTGGCCACACCTGCTTGACCAGGCCATCACCTGTATATCCCAAGTAGTAAGGACAATGTTATGTTTGCCATATACCTCTTCACTTCCTCTCTTTTCTCAATTAAAAGAGAACAGAAAGTTTAACATTTATTAACAAGATCACTTCACCTTTTGTATATTACCACTGCTTCAAGTTTTAGAAGTATTTAATCCCCTATAATTTAGATGGATTGATTTTTTCTTTCACAGGTTAGGATTAAAGCCGCTGATTTGCAATTGATTTGCATGGGGGGGGGGGGGAGACCAACCAGTTATTAAGTCCTAACTGAGTAATTTGCAGCTTATTTCACCCCAGCTAATTAAAATGTAATCACTATTGTTTGGCAATGTGCATTCTGTCAGCAGTTTTTACTTCAGAAAGAAATCATGCCAAGAAAGCACGCACATAAAAAGGCCTTTCACTAAGAACTGGCTGGTGTAAATTGCTTCCTTTAGCCAGTGAAACTGTAAAACAAAAAGAGTTACAACCAACTGACAACAGTAAAAAAAGGGGGGGGTTAACTAATCCCCTTTCAGGATAATTAACTGGGTTTAACAATTTCCAGCTTTTGATATATCTCTTGAAGAAAAGACAAGTTCATAGAAGGCAGTTTTTGGTTTGAATTTTTATCTAGTGTATCTTTATCTAATCAATACTTAACTATACTAATCATGAATGCAGATGGGTTACAGTGGGGGGGGGGTGCGTGCATGCTCTATACACCCTGCATTCTTGAAACAACAGGGTGCACTTCTGATTCTGATTCTTTCTGGTTCACCTGGGTGAAGATTAATACATTGAGTACAAAAGTAGGCATTTTCATAGACAGATGAAATGTTCTTGCCCTACCACAGATTGTTCCTTGAATGTCAAGTCCAAGAGCTCCATAGGATAATAGTAAGGATGACAATCAAGCTCTATCTCTTTACTTTTTCATCACCTAGTCTGGATTTGATTTTGTTTGTCTTGCTTTACTGTGCTTTGGAATCATCATACATACACTGTGCATTCAAATGAAGAGCTTGTCTAAAAGGTGAATGTGTTAGTTTTCACTTGCAAATGGGATGCTGGGAAATTATTATAATTCATTCAGTTCATGGTTGAGATCTTATTCTTTACTTGGTTGTTGAGACCTAGAAACAGAATAAGTGAAAACATGAAAGTGAATGAAAACTAAGAGTAATAGAAGCAGACCCATTGATTTCATTACATCTCTTCTGAGTAGGACTAACATTGGATATCTCTCCCATGAATGCAAAAAGGAAAAAAATATATGCAAAAGTAGATGAATAGCACCTTTCATAACCATTCTTTAGTAAGAACCATAAGGTCTTGTAGCATTTTGTAGCCTAAAAAAACTCACTATGGCATAAACTTTAATGGACCAAAGTCTACTTCAACCTTTAAAAGTGTGCTACAGAGAGCACCATACAAACAGGTGCAGTCAATCCTATACAGTATACATTTGCTTAGTACGATCTCTCATTGAGTCAGCAGGATTTTGTCACAGGTAGTAAGTGAGAGTACTCTCGTGCCATATCTTTGCTGACTAGTCTGTATTGTAATTCTTGCCTACATCATGGGATATAAGTAATCATATATACATTGTGCTGTGCATTATGCATGTATTTAATGTGAGAGCTTAGCTCATCGAGAAATACTCTACAAATGTTGATGTTCCCCACCACCAGTTAGCAAGGCTCAATTATATACAATAGCTTTCCCCCAAACCCTTCAAAATGAGCACAGGAACTTATCTCTGCCCACTCCAATTATTACACTCTCCTCCCCACAAAGTGGATACCAGCACATGTGAACAGAGAAAGTAATTAAAGTGGGTTTGTTTAAAAACCAAGCAACCATGATGTATCAAGAGTCTTTTAATTTATCATAGTTCCTGAGTCATTGTGTCGGCAATATGTGCTGAATTTTAAAATGAAGAACTTATGGATATGATAAATATGTCCATATTGGAGTTACCAGTGCCAGCTTGCTCTTATCTTTGAAATAAAATCTACTCAAATTGATGAAAGTAGAACTCTGTGGCACAAGATATGCTATCTTCTGTTGTAGAATCTGGAGAGGCCACATCTGTATAAATGTAACAGCAGGTGCCCTCTACAACTAGACTACAACTCTGTACCCTGTAACACACCCACATCCTATTTATTTCAACAAGGCTTAAACACACTTAACTGGACATAGGATTGTAGCCTTAGGGGACACACTGTATCCCTCCTACCCGGCAGCTTCCCACGCTGTTGATTGAACGCTTGCAATAAGCATGAGATGCACACAAATAGCCTCCTTGTTAAACAAGGTGCCCTTTATCCCTGCCTTGGTTATCCCAGAACTACTCATGCAAGCTGCACTGGCAGAACAGATACCTGGATGATTCTGTTCCATGGTGTGAATTGCCAGGAAGTGAAGAAGAACTAAACAACACTAATAGATTCATGCATACCCATACAAGAAGCAAGGTTCAAAGGTCCAAGGAATATAATTATGAGACACAGATGTGCATTTAGATAGCAAGCTTTGGACTGGGGAAAAAATACAATTAGGCCAGTCCTATATTCTATTACATAAGAGGAAGCCTCATTGGGCAAAATGAGACTTACTTCTGAGTAGGTGCCAAGATAAAGGCTTATGCTGTTAGCCTCACATGATCACAGAGGTTGTGCTCATCTGGATTTTTAGAGTAACTCTAGTTTAAGCATAGAAAGTGATGGCAGAAAAAGCCTGGATTTATTTTTTTCTATTAATTAAGAAAAGCCTGATCAGAAGGCTACAAGAATAACCTCCTCAGGAAATCAGTACCTATTCTGTACAAGGTGTTTGTAATTCTACACAATAAAACCATGGTTGCATGTAACATCCATATTCTATGAGGCAGTATAGAGGGATGTTTTGCTGTATCTTTTTTCTTCTGGTCTGACAATGAACATTTATATAAATGAATTTCTGAAACAATGAAAATCAAGAAAACCTTTACTGAAGGAAAAACTATTCCCCAACACACATGAATTCTGAATATAAAGTAGCTTATAGTCCCATCATCTTACCACTTCATACTATCAGAATGTCAACCTAAAACACAGTACCATCAAATGTGCCTACTTTTTAAAGACGTGCATACATAAGAAACAAGATACTATATGCTGCAAAAATGCTTAGGGTAGGTAACAGAAAATATAGTTATTATCACATCACCACCACCCATTCAGTTGCTTTTGGAGTCAAAAGCACTGGTGGGAAATTGAGCCATTATCGTCTCCTGCTTCTTTTTCCAGGCAAAATCAAAACACGATCTGCACGTGAGTGATCAGGGAGAATTGCTCCAGCACATTGCCTTTGGCAGGAAGCACAGAAGCTACATTACACACTCTGTGCTATCAAAATAACTGCCAGAGAAAGAAATGCAAAGTAAATGGGACACCTGCAGAGATCCACATAAGAAATTAACTTCTTCCCTCCCTGCCTTCAGGGGTCACCTTTTTCAAAGAGCCCTGTTTTCTGAACTTACAGCCCAACCCTACGCAGCGTTAGGCAGGCTGGAACATCTAAAGCCCGTGATTTTAGTAGAGCCAGGCAGCCTGAACTCTGAAAAGAATCAAGCAGCTTGGGTGCTAAACTGTTCTTGGCCAATCAAACTAGCAAACCGGTTGCGAGCCTTATTGCAAAGACACAACTGTAGAATGCAGGGCTGCATTCAGCCACAACGAAGTGTAAGAACAACTTCAGCATCTACCAGGACTCTCTCTCTCATTCACACATGCAGACACTCGCAGGCTTGTACTGAAAGGGTCCAGTAAGAATGAACTGAATGTTTTATCGGGCAAGGGAGGGGTTCCCCTGTGTACCTTCTTCTACCTTTTCAGCAATTTCAGGAGTCAAGCAATATAGACATGCCATAACGCTTTCCAGTAAGAAGCTAACTGGAAACCACAAACTTTTATCATGGGTTGGTGAATCCAGAATAACCACCTCTCTCTAGTTACTCGCACTCACTAGAAAGAATCGAGACCTCTTTGAGCACTCGGGTAAAATAACAATTACTGTACTAACGTAGATGGGAAATATGTCCCACACGTGAACAGGCATCGCGGAAAGGAAAGGGGACGTCAGCCCTTATTTATTTATTTTTTTTAATTGTGTGTTGCTAGTGGGGTTGCGATGACTGTTAAGGAGTAAATAATCTGCTTTCAGAGGTTCGGCGATCACCCTGTCAGACCAGCCACCCCTATCGCCCCACTTCAAGATCGGCGTGGCTTGATCCGGAGTAACTGACCACCTTCTGGTTCTATGGTCAATGCAAACACGAATCCACTTCTCCCTTAGAATCACAGAGACGTGTGTGTGTGTGACCCTTGGGTTTGTGTAAACAAGTAATGGGGGGGGGGCAACTGCCGCTCTCCGCTCACTGCGCTTAACGCCTCCCGAGCCCCCCCCCCCTCCTCCAGTTTTACGCGTGTCTCCCGGGGAGCAAATCCCGCCGCGTTCCACGGGACTCGCGTAAAACGCGAAGGAGGCTCCTCAGCCTTGCGCGCAGGTGCCGCCCGCGACCCCTCACGTCCCCTCGTCCCCTTCCTCCCGCTCCCTCTCTCCCGGCTGAAGCCGCTCAGCCTCGCGCTTCCTTCCCACGGAGAGGAGCGCGCGAGTTGGAGCAAGCCAGGTGCGAACCAAGTCTCTGCGGAGGGAGAGAGGCTTCGCCCTGCCCTCCCGCCCGGGAAGCTTCTCGCTTTCCCTCCGCCGCCGCCCGTACCTGGAAATGCTTGAAGAAGGCGGAGATGCGCGTGATCTGCAGACTGAGGCACCTGGAGGTGCACCTCGCTCCGTAGACGCTGGCCGCCGAGAAGGAGTCGTCCTGCCTGCGAGCCGCCTCTCCTGCGGCGGCGGCGGAGGCAGCAGCAGCGCCGCCGGCCGCCACTCCGGGCAGGCAGCTCCAGGAAGAAGCCGTAATCCAGAGGAGAAGGGTCAAAGGCACGCTGGGCTCCTGAAACCCCATGGCTTTGTGTATAACGCGCGCCGGCGAGAAGGAAGCGCGGGAGGAGGAGGAGGAGCGGCGAAGCCCCGACAGCAGCCGCCTTCAGGACGCTCTCGGTGCGCCACTGAGGCGAAAGGAGGCAAGACGAGGCAGCCTCGGCGCGCGGAGCAAACTCGGCGAGGAGGGGAGGGGGGGGGCGCGAGAGAAAAAGTTCAACCATCCAACTCTCTTCAACCCCCCGCCAGACTCCGCCGAGCTCACCGCCCTCCCCTCACTCCCAGGAGGGGGTGGGGAGAGGGGTGACAGAAGGCGGCGCGATTGGCTGCGGGAGGCCTGAGTGGCAGCGCGGCGGGAGGGGGCGGGGTGTCTGACCGCGGGCAGGTCGCGCGAGCGGCGGTGCTGCTGAAACGAGGGAATGGGTTGTGGGGCGGGCGGGGAGGGGGCTTGGCGTTGTCGAAAAGGCGGGAGGCTTCGGGTGAAGAACTTTCTGCCGTGCTGCACACGGCATGGGCAGAAGCGTTGCGAAGCTCCCGCGAAGACGGGCGCCCCTCTCCAGGCAGGCGGGCGGGAATCGCGCATCTGTCGCGCGCAAAACACCTGACGGAGCACCTTTGCCAAGTGCAGCGCGCGGGCAAAGGGGCAAAGGCTCGAAGGGATGAGGGCCTGAGGGGAAGTTGGGCTGCCTGAGGTGGAGCGCCAAATGATTCCCCACACACACACCCAGACACAGACTTTAAGGCTGCGCCTTAAGAGGACACCTTTAAGTTAGGTGCTGGCTTTAAAAGCACCAGTCTTAATACTGGCACAAACTCTTTTCAGTACATAGTCTTGCATCTTGACTCTTTACTCAAATGTAACATTCTGGCACTGAAGTAATTTCCAAACCTGACAATGGAAAAACAGGAGTTATTGAAACTGAAACTGCAGCCTAAGGCAAAGTTCAGATACAGCCACTTAACATATTTATAAATGTTCACAAATTCTTAGAGAAGACAGTTATGGAAGCAGAATATTTAGAGCTGTGGTGTTACCTCTTTATTTCAAACTGTTTTACTCTTTACGCATATCGTAAGAGCAGACAAATATGTTCTCCTATAAAATTAGCTGGTGTGCATATAAACACTGCTTATAGTCACAAGCGCACTAAGCCTAGTGACTTAAGAACAGACATTTTTCAATTCTTGTAGCTCCTGTTGCATTTTCTTTGTTCAAATTTCATATTTCTTTGGTTGCTGGAATATTTCATGGGTTGTTGTTTTTTTAACTAAACATATCATTTTGCCTTAGAAATTCAGCAAAGGGGCAATTGCTTTTTTTCCTTTGAACTGCCATCAAAACAGAAAAGAGGACATATGTATCAATTGGAGTAATGCTGCAACAAGAGCGCAGCTCTGACATCCCAGATCAAAGATGAACATAAATTTGCATCTTGGCAATATCACTAGAAGATTGGAAGAAACCTTGGCAAGAACGTTCTGTTTATGCAGCACCATCCTAAAAGGTCTTTCCAGCTCCGAAGGTTCCTGGAATTTTTGCACGGTTCTGCACTGAGTCTTGCCAGTGGCTTTGCCTGGAATTTGGCAGTGATTTCATGTTGTGGCAACAGCAGAAACTTCAGCCCTTCTTGCACCCCCAGCTACCATAGCTTGGCACAACTGAACTACAAACCTTACTTTTCCTAAGGCTGTAAAAAAAAAAGTGTCAAGAGATAATAGCTTGGCAACCTAATCTTTAACATATTTATTTGGAACTAAGCCTTTCTGTTTAAAGTGAGACTTGTTTCCAAATAGCTGTGCTTATTCCAATTTCATGCTGAATGTAGCAGGTGAAGCTTGTAGAAAACCTCAGTGCGTTGTTTAAACATGAAGTTTTGAAATCATTAAGTCCAGTGCCCTTAGGTAAAAACTGCAACATTTTAAAATGCCAAACATCTTGAGCTGTTAAAAGTTTGCTGGAGTTATGGATAAGAACTACTTTCTTTTTTATTTTTAGCTATTATAACTGGCATTCACATGACATCAAACTCTGTAAATTGAAAGTACTGTAGTAGAGATACTTCGCAGCCTAGTGCTGGTATCCTAACCTAGAGCAATTCTATAAGATCCATTGAGTTCAATGAGGCTTGGGTAACAGGGTGTAGGATTGCAGCCTAAAGCTACCTGGAAGTTAGTGTGTTTGCTTATCCAGCTTATAACACTCTTTGAGTGCAGAAGGGAATAAGGGACGTGCAAGACGAGACCAGGCAATTGGCAGGCAGTATGAAGCCTCTGGATTGGCAAGGCCTGGCATAAACAGGAGAAGCCTGGCCATCTGCCCTTGCTTGTTCCAGTAACCTCTCTCAGCTGCACTTCAGTCATCAGCAGGAATCTGGAGACTGGATGTGTCTAAGGCTGTTGCTAGCTAGAAACCAGGCTGGCCCTGACATTATGTATTATGAAAATATGCCTTGGTGTGAACATACGTACATTTCTAACTGTAGCATGTACAGTGGTACCTCAGGTTAAGTACTTAATTTCCAGAGGTCCTTTTTTAACCTGAAACTGTTCTTAACCTGAAGCACTACTTTAGCTAATGGGGCCTCCTGCTGCCGCCGTGCTGCCGCTGCACCATTTCTGTTCTCATCCTGAAGCAAAGTTCTTAACCCGAGGTACAATTTCTGGGTTAGCGGAGTCTGTAACCTGAAGCGTATGTAACCTGAAGCATACGTAACCTCAAGCGTATGTAACCCGAGGTACCACTGTAGATTGAATCCTCAAAGTATTACGTATTATATATTAGTATTATTAGTCTCCCCCCCCCCCCCGAAAAAAAAGGAACTCAAAGCAACTTCCAAAAACAAACATTAAAAACAAATATAAAAACAAGCGTTTGAAAAGGTAGGGATGCAAGTAAACTGAATAGAACAAGAGTGAGTACTTCCATATGAGATTTGAAGCAATATCCAAGACCTCCCCATCACTCCCCAATTTGTTTTGCAAACCCTAACATTCCATTTCTCAACTCCTCTCAAGACATAGGTGTTGGACTAGATCCTCATTGTCCCCTCCAACTCTACAATTCCGTGAAAGCCTTAATTCTTGGAGTCACACAGTCTTCAAACTTCTGATATAATTTTCTCTGTCTATCTGTCTGTCTGTCTGTCTCTCTCTCTCTCACTCTCACTCTCTCTCTCTCTCTCTCTCTCTCTCTCTCACACACACACACACACACACACCAGGGTGGATATACAGCTAGACAGCCTATATCCGGCTAGTGAGCACCCCATGACTTATTGTTAATAACCCAGGAACACAACTACCAGCTAATTTCTCAGTCCATACCACTCAAGCATCAGCCCATCTTCCCCTTTTAACTGAAAGCCTGTAGAAAAGCACAGCTTTCCACCCACCATAGTCACCATGAAGATGTTACAGTAAGTGCCACACTTTTTAACAACAAAAAGAGGTGCTGGTATTGTGTGCCCCCTGAAAAAAAGCCCTGAAGGGAACTATATTGCAGGTGGAGCAAGAATCCAATCAAGCTCCAGGTTCCAAATTAATTAAGTTTTATTAATTAAATAAGAATATAAAGGGAAACATAAGAAAGGCAGCTTATTGGCCTGCCAAAATATAATTAAATATAATAAAACAGCTTACTGTTCTGCCAAAACCTAAAATAAGCAGTCTTCTGTAGCAAGCATGCACCTAGAAAGTCAGGGTCACTTTGCTGTTTCCAGCAGACTCTTACAATAGTTGGGAAGTGACAAAGCATAAAAGGAAATTTCAATATTGTCTGCTAGCTTAATCAGAAAGCTCTTGAGTGGCAGCCAAAGGGCAACTGACTGGGGTGTGAGCCTGCATGTAGACATGTAAACCAAGATGATCAAGGGTTCGGCAACCAAGCCTTATGAGGAACAGTTGAGGGAATCAGGTATGTTCAGCCTGGAAAAGAGGAAACTGAGAGGAGATATACCAGTAATAGGTATCTTCAAATATCTTAAGGGCTGTCACATGAAGACGGAGCAAGCTTGTTTTCTCTTGCTCTGGAGCGTAGGACCTGAACCAATGGCTTCAAGTCACAAGAAAGGAGATTCCAACTTAACAACAGGAAGAGCTGATTGACAGTGGAACAGTCTGCCTCGGGAGGTGCTGGACTCTAATTCCTTGGATGCTTTTAAGCAGAGGTTTAGTTGAGATTCCAGCATTGCACAGGGTTGGACACAGAGTCCCTTCCAACTCTACTATGATTCCATATCTGAAGAAAGGAAGGTGTTATTCTATATCTGAAGAAAGGAAGGTGTTATTTGAGGATATTGGAGTCTTAAAAGTGACAGGCTTTCTGAGTTCAGATTTCCATCACAATGTCCTTATACTCACACTGTTTATAATATACGTTTGGCTGACTTTAGCCTTCTTCAGGCATTACTTTCATCCAAAGTGTAAGGGGGCTGTGGAAGTGCATATTTAGCAACACTTCCCAAAGGCATATGCCTTGCCACCCCCACCCAATGGACATAACCACCCAGTGGGCATACACCTCTGCCGTAGCAGTGGAGATGCTCCAGACAATTTAGAAGTCTGGGAGATGAGGGTTCCTAAACCATGCCATCAGTATCCATGCGTAGAACAGGGCCCCAACATGGCATGGGCAGAAGGAACCATGAGACTTTGGGGGGGGGGTCTGACTAAAAGCATAGTCCCACTGCCCCCATTTTACCACCCTTGCCTCTTCATGGAAGGAACACCTGAAGAGTGCATATGCTACATCAGTATGTTTCTTTTCAATAGAGATGCATGTTATTAAGAGAAACAAAAAGAAATAAATGAAACAAAGTGTTGCAAAGTGTATCACTTCTACCTAACATACTCTGTTTATATCTAACTGATCTGTCCCCATTTCTATAATATATTAGCAGGGGACTCCATTGCCAAACTCCATTAGATGTACTTAAGATTAAAGGTACTTAAGAGGTAAATGCCAGGGAATTGAAAGAATTTAACTTGTATTAAATATGCAGCTAAGCACACATTCCATTCCATGAAGATAATCATGACACAAGAAATTTGCAGCCCAATCCTATGTAACTTTACTCAGAAATAAGTCCCACAGTGGCTACCCTCTTATGTCAATTTACTTAAGAGTAAATCCCATTGAACTTGGCCTGTTAATTTTGAACAAATATGCATTGCATCAATTCACTAGTGGGACATATCTCCAAGTAAAAGTGCATGGGATTGGGCTTCAGAGTGCTCAAATCACTAGTGTTAACAGATATTCAAGTAATCAGTATAAACCCAGAGGCGAAACTAGACTTTATTTCACCCAGGTCAAAGACCCAGTTTGGCACACCCACATGCATTTACGTAAACACACAACACACACACACACAACACACACACAGGCTTAGAGCCTCAATGGCACCCCTCTGGAGACTTCACCTGGGGCAAAGCACCTGGCTACCCACCCCCCAGTTACGACTCTGATAAACCATGTTTGGTTCTGGGTTCTAAAGTGGCATCTGCCCTGTTCAGTATGCACACAGGGGTTTTCTGCTCCCACCTCCAATTCACAAAGGTGTGTATATGAATCTCATCTATAGGCCACTTGAGGAGCGAAACAATTCCATTCCATTCTGTAGCGTGTGTGTGTCCAAGGGTTCGTATATTGGCTTTTAAAGCCTCTGTATACTGGTATGCTAAGAAAAAAGTGTTTTATTGGTTGAATCAGTAAAATAGCTGGTCACGCTAATGCTTTAAGTATTGTGCCCATGTTTTGCTTTCAGTTAAGATCTAAAACCACCCCATATATACCCAACCTGTGAGTCACATTCACCGCTGGACTACAACTAATACTGAAGTCCTAACCCTACTGACTTGGGAGAAAGCACTTTTGAATTCGGTAGGATTTCTGAATAAACATGCTTAGGATTGTGCCGTAAGTTATATCCACCTTTGCCTGATACACCAATAGTACATGCAGCATAGGTCCTGTGGTATTGCTACTGTGGTTTTATATGCAGGACACACCAATACATCTCTACTCAAAAGTAAATGTGGCAAAAGAGCCAGTGTGGTGTAGTGGTTAAGAGTGGTAGACTCGTAATCTGGGGAACCGGGTTCGCGTCTCCGCTCCTCCACATGTAGCTGCTGGGTGACCTTGGGCCAGTCACACTTCTCTGAAGTCTCCCAGCCCCACTCACCTCACAGAGTGTTTGTTGTGGGGGAGGAAGGGAAAGGAGAATGTTAGCTGCTTTGAGACTCCTTCGGGTAGTGATAAAGCGGGATATCAAATCCAAACTCTTCTTCTTCTTCTAAATCCCAGTAATTGCACTGAAATAGGCAGATTACTTATAAAATAGCATTTCATTTACTGGAGAATTTGGACCCAACAGGCTAATTCAAAAGATGTGAAGAATCATCACAGCCCCTAATGGGCCTATTCTGCTCCTCAAAAAAGTTATTCATTCTTTTATATTTTTTTCTGGAAATTAGCAAAAACTAACAAATTCTTCCCCCCTGTTCTGGCTCACTGTCACAAGAACCCCCTATGTTCTGTCAACAAACTAACCCGACTAACTGTAAACTGGCTTCATGCCTTGTTTTTCATCCCACTTTTGTTGCTGCTGCTGTTGTTTAGCTTTACCTCAATAGCAACACCATGTGAGATGACAGGGGGAGAGATACTGCAGCCTAATTTAAACCATAATGTTGTGAATATAACCTTTAAAAGGTAAGAAAGTTCTTCTTATAGGGCAGAATATTTGGGCTCCAGATTATATATTATCAGTAAGAAATATAAGTTAAATGCTACTTCCCTCTTAGCTCTGTTAAACTCTGATACTTTAGACCCCTGGGAGACTCAGCCTTACCATGAGGTTACATATAACAACCACAGATTCCAGAGGATTGCCATTTTTTCTGCCTCCAGTCGCCATGTAGTTGAGTAAAAGAAGACTGGGGAGGAGGAAAGCAGCTGGGAGATCCTCCTTGAGAGCCCATACATTTGCCTAGTACCTGTAAACCATAGTTTGGATGACCATGAAATGTAGACCAGAAAATGCTTATTACTGGTTTTGACATACTGTAGCCTCCCAGCAAATTTGAAAGCCCATTTCCAGGAAGATGACAACATCAAAACAATGATCAATGAAGCCCCAAACAACCATGTTACCTCTTCCTATAGGTGTAGAACTGTCAAAAATGCTGCTTTTTAAAATTGGGTGAATGTATTCGGTATCCCTATACAAGTCTGGAACAATTACCAGTAGTGGTCACCTGTTTGGGGCAGCACTGCTTACCTGGCTTCCAAATACACTGGTACCTCGGGTTAAGTACTTAATTCGTTCCGGAGGTCCGTTCTTAACCTGGAACTGTTCTTAACCTGAAGCACCACTTTAGCTAATGGGGCCTCCTGCTGCCGCCATGTCGCTGGAGCACAATTTCTGTTCTCATCCTGAAGCAAAGTTATTAACCTGAAGCACTATTTCTGGGTTAGCGGAGTCTGTAACCTGAAGCGTATGTAACCTGAAGTGCATGTAACCCAAGGTACCACTGTACTGGGATCACTGCCAGTTAACAAGAGCGGGAGTGAGCAAGGGAGAGGTCAGTATGGTGCAGGCACAGCGACAGTCTACTATTCCTGCTGCTGAGCCTGCACCGTGCTGATCTCATTGCCACCTTAATTCTTAATCCTCTTTCTCCGTTACCAGCAGATACCCCTAGCATCAGCAAGTCAAGAAAGGTATCCAGCCAAGCCAAGCTATCCACTACAGATGACCAGCCTCACAAGCAGTGCTTTTCCCCCCTAGAGAAATAGGTGCTCACCATGAAGTTGTTACAGTCAGGGTCACATTATTTTACAACAACAAAAAGAGGTGCCAGTACTGTGTATCCTTGAGTACCCCCCCCCTCTCCCCACCAAAAAAAGGCCCTGTTCTAGATTCAGGTAGGTAGCTGTTTTGGTCTGAAGCAGTCATATATATATAGCACCTTAGAGACCAACTATGTTTGTTCTTGGTATAAGCTTTTGTGTGCAATTTTGTTATTATTATTATTACTTGGGCGGAGCAAGAATCCAATTAAGCTCCAGGTTCCAAATTAATTAAATAAGAATATAAAGGGAAACATAAGAAAGACAGCTTTCTGGCCTGCCAAAATATAATAAAATACTGTGGTGCCTCGGGTTAAGAACTTAATTCGTTCTGGAGGTCCATTCTTAACCTGAAACTGGTCTTAAGCTGAGGTACCACTTTAGCTAATGGGGCCTCCTGCTGCCGCCGCTCCACCGCCATGCGATTTCTGTTCTCGTCCTGAAGCAAAGTTCTTAACCTGAGGTACTATTTCTGGGTTAGCGGAGTCTGTAACCTGAAGCGTCTGTAACCCGAGGTACCGCTGTATAATAAAACAGCTTACTGTTCTGCCGAAACCTAAAATGAACAGTCTTCTGTAGCAAGCATGCACCTAGAACGTCAGGGTCACTTTGCTGTTCCTGGAACCCTCTTACAATGATACTGCATATCCTTGCATAACCCCCGGGGTTGGGGAGCGCTGCTCACCAATACCTCCCTAGATCAATGTGTTCACTTTAATAAAGGTACCCCTGCCAGTATGGGCCAGTCGTGTCCGACTCTAGGGTTGTGTGCCCATCTCACTTAAGAGGCCAGGGGCCAGCGCTGTCCAGAGACACTTCAGGGTCACATGGCCAGCGTGATGAAGCTGCTCTGGCGAGCCAGCACCAGCGCAGCACATGGAAACGCTTTTACCTCCCGACTATAAAGCGGTCCCTATTTATCTACTTGCACTTAGGGGTGCTTTCGAACTGCTAGGTGGGCAGGAGCTGGGACCGAAAGACGGAAGCTCACCCCGCCGCAGGGATTCGAACCGCCAACCATGCGATTGGCAAGTCCTAGGCACTGAGGTTTTACCCACAGTGCCACCCGCGTCCCTTGTTCACTTTAATAGTTAATGCATATTTTTATTTTACTGATTTGCATGAAACCCATCAGGAACTGACACAACTTGGGCTCTGCTTCAGGACTTGTTGGCGCTCCTGTGACTAAAAGATGAATTTATTATTGTCCTTTTGGATTGAAGCACCAACACAGAGCAAACATATGGAATTTCAACACACTGTGGCATCTACAGCATGACGATACGATGCTGTGAGGCTCATTGAGTTCAAAGGGGCTTAGTGGGGATATGCACAAGATTGCACTGAGAGTGTCATTCAGTTGCAAGAAATAAATAAAAATAAAGCTTTGCTGGTGGGCAATAATGGGTGGGGGGGGGGATATAGTATAGATTCACAGAAGGATTTCCACATTTACTTTCTGGCAGAGCCAAGTCTAGAAAGAAACAATAAATGACTTTGACAAGATTCAGTACTTTTTATATTTGCAATCTGTGACCAGGTGTTATATATGACAATTCACTTTAAAATGTATTTTTTTATTTTAAAAAAAGTTTGAAAATTCTCCAACTTTCCATTGTTCACTTTAATGTCTAGTAATATTATCAATATATGTTTGTATAACATGATCACATTTTTTAAAAAAAAAAATCTATGAATTCTGCTTTCCTTAGATTAAAAAGCTGCAGAAAGGACATAAAGCCCTTATTCATTTGAAAGTGAGTAGTTACAGAGATTATGCAGTTGGTTGTGTTAGAAAGGTCATAGTTACCAAGATCATCAGTCTTGCTTTGAATTCCTTTTAAGTGGGAGCTTGGTTGTTCAGACAAAAGGCTGGCTGTTCTACGCCAGTAAAATTGGATTCCCACATAAAATGTTGTCCTCCAAGGAGCAGGAACACCCAACCCGGCCCTAAAATACATTTACATGGAAATAAGTCTATTGATTTCGATTGAACTTAGATGTGTGCAGGATCAGGCTATAATAAAGAGTGAACACTACTTGCACTCAATCCTTGGTTGTACATTCATTTAGGTACAAGTCCCCTCAATTCCAAGGGAAATTACTTGAAAGGCTTGATTTGAGCCATGACTGAAGTCTGGGAATTTCTTTTCAATGAGAGAGCTCCATCTTGGGAAATCAGTAGTAATACTAAGGGCAGAAATCATCTGGGCATGTACAGAGTGCAGTTCACTTAAGAATATTTCACATGCATATTATGTGTGCATGTAGCAAACATTTACACAGAGAGCTGGAATTGGCTGTAGCTCCCTGTCTTAAGTACATAAACTGACAAAAACTGTATTTGTTGACATTTAACAAGTGAAATAGCTCGGTGTAATCATTTTCAGTCACTACACATCTGTTTTATACTCTGAGTGAATACAGATGGAAATTAACCACGTGACAACTTAACTACAGTACATGTAACTATGCATATAACCAGTGACCTGTAGCATCATGGCAAATAATGAGAAAAACATTACCAGTCCTCAGAATGCAGCTAGAATTATCAAGAAATAGGAGAATGCCGTTTGGCAAGAAGATGTTCTAGATCACCAGTTTGATATGTTGTTTAGCTAAAAAGACATAATAGGGACATAATAAGACAAAAGGAAGTCCTATTGCTTCCTTACTCTTGGGTAAGTGAGGTTAGGATTGCAGCCAAGCCATTTTACAAAAATTAAAATGGCACAGTCCTTATAATCTAAAAAGAAACATGGCACATGAGGAATATTCCTCTATCGCTTTACCCCTAGGAAACGGTAGAGGTAAAGAAAGCAAATCATATGAAGATGTAAAAAAGTGAGCGTTTAACTAGTGTGCATATGTATATGGTGAAAGGTTACTTCTCGCCTCCAGGTAAATGGTATTCTGCATCCACCCCCTTCCAGGAAGGAGATCATAGAGAGAAAATGCCAACCTGTTGTTTCAGTGGTATGAGACTGCAAAAGCAGCCTCTGGTTCATGCATTTGTTCTTTTCACTGCCCAACCCCACAGTGATTCCCTAAATCCTTCCCCGTTTCCTATTTTTTATGAACCAGCAACTATGGTTTGTGCTTGTCCTAACTATAAAAAGGTAAAGGGACCCCTGACCATTAGGTCCAGTCGTGACCGACTCTGGGGTTGCAGCGCTCATCTCGCTTTATTGGCCAAGGGAGCCAGCGTACAGCTTCCGGGTCATGTGGCCAGCATGACTAAGCCGCTTCTGGTGAACCAGAGCAGCACATGGAAACACCGTTTACCTTCCCGCCAGAGCGGTACCTATTTATCTACTTGCACTTTGACGTGCTTTCGAACTGCTAGGTTGGCAGGAGCAGGGACCGAGCAACAGGAGCTCACCCCGTCGCGGGGATTCGAACCGCCGACCTTCTGATCAGCAAGTCCTAGGCTCTGTGGTTTAACCCACAGCGCCACCCACGTCCCTTCTATGCCCTAACTATGGTTTCATTCTATTGTTGAGTTCTGATTTTCAGAACAAATGCAAGCTATATTTTGCCAATCTACATGAAATGGCAACCTATGGTTTGCCTCAGACCAGAAAAGGGAACCATCACTCATGACAGGAGAAGAAGGTACATAATGTATATGTCTAAGATTTGTTGCTTGTTTGCATAGCTATGAACCACGGTTTGCATGACACCTGAAACCATAGACTGTACTGAACGTAGCTTATGAACCAAACCATAATATGAGCCATAAAATGTACTGGCAAGGCATGTTTCAGAACTGCTTCTCTGCTTTTGCTTTCCTGCTCAACATACCTGTCTCAAATGCACAGCAGCTTTGAAGGGTGATTGCAAAGACGTAACTATGGTTTGTCAACAGAAACATTACAAAAACCCACAATTAAACTTCGTTAGTCATTATTTGGAATAATGTCTGAATCACAATGTGATTTCCCAGGCTAGCTGGAGCTCAGGAATGTCTTATAAAACCCTGCTCACTTATAAGCAAGCAAGCTTGGGACTGCAGCTCTAGACAGCAGATACTAGTTCAATCCTTCTGTAAATAAAGTAGTCAGGGAAACACCCAATAAAACATAACAGCACATTTATAAGTATCTATGTATACCTTCATTGCAGTGAAAGGGATTAAACTACATGGTTAACAGAACACAGTTTTGGAAGCAAGTCAAATGTACAGTTTTCACATTTTTTGCAATCCTAAGAGGAATGATTATTTGAGTTTCTCACAGAAGTACGCTTGACCTTTTGAAGCCACAAATAATAGAATTAGTCACACACTAAGCAAACAAACGTATCCTTTTGAACTATCTTTTTAGCAACCATTAGCCATGGTTTCATTTTGCATTTTGATATTAGAAATTCTCTTCTCACCACCCATTTTGAAATGGATAATAAGTTAGAAAGTTTTACATCATAGCATTCTCATGTTCTTGCTGATAGACGGAAAAGGTATTTCTGAGCTCAATACAGAAAGTAATTCTAACAGAAACAACACTTATACAGTCCCCAAACAAGCCAGTGAAAAATCTGGAGTACAAAGATGGATGTTCAATAATATGAAACTAGTCTCTAGTGCTAGAAACTCTGAAACTATAAGCCACCTTTCCTGAATATCAGGCTTTATGAAGGTCATTGGTTATTTTTCTACAGAAAACACTGCCACATACTGGTAATGTGGAGTAATTAACAGTGCATAAAAAAGATCATTTAAAAGGAATTCTGGTTGAGGTTTAAATAATCATTTCCAAGGAATATTTACAATAATCACCAGCCCCAAATCAATATTCACACCAAGATTTTAGCCGGGAAGTCAGAAAACCAGCAGGTTCGTGACAGAAGAACCCATTAAAGTAATAGCACCGTAATCCTTGACATGTTTATTTTGCAAGCCTTAAACTTACTTTGGTGAGAAAAGTGTGCATGGAAGTCAAATCTATTTATTAGCAGAGTGGAAGAATGGAGAATGAAACTGACTGAATATGCGGAACTGGATAAATTGACTGGGAAGATTCGATATCAGAAAGACCAAAAGTTTATCAAGGACTGGGGGAAATTTACAGATAATCTGAAAAGCATAATGTGATGCACAGACAACGCTTGTTGGTTTTGAAGTCTCTGTGGAAAATTAAGAAATATTGTAAAAAAGAAAGTAGGAGAAAGGAAGAGGAATGGTTAAAGGCAATAATAAGTTCAGAAATGCGTTAACAATAGAAATTTTAACGAAAGATTTGCAGAGAAACTGAGGGAAGTCAAAAATTGATGAATGTGAGAGTTAATATGAGTTGATTGTATAAAAATGTTTGGAAAATGAATAAAAAATTATTATATAAAAAAAATCTATTTATTAGCAGAAAGAGAGGAAAACTTAATTATATTTCAAATACATGGGTAAATTTTAAGGCGACCATGTGCAAAGGACAATAAGGCATCTCTGCATCTTTAATAAATACATAGAAGGGAGAAATTCAGCATAGAAGAGGGACAACAAAAATGGGTTTTTACAAGCCCTTATGGTCGCCAAGGGACTGATACTTTGAGCCTGGAAGTATAAATACTCTCCATCTATAACACAACAGCCTGAAGAAGTTAATGCCCTTGCCACATACTTTCTATAAACATCAGCTTCAAGGATACCTATTTGGACATTTTGGGATGGAATATATCAACCTGTATGTGTAAATTAAGATGGATCTATTGGTGTCTGTTGTGGATGTGGGCTGACAATTCTGTCTTTGTTTATTGTTGTTTTGCTTTCCCCTTTTTGTGTTTTTATTTCTTATTTTTAATTTCTTTAATAAATATGCAGTAAAAAAAATTCAATCAAAAAGAAAACATACTGTAGATGAGGGAATGTCTCTTACCCTGCATGACAAAAATTCCATTTCTATACAACTACTTGAAGTACACACATCTTGCATTATATCACATCAGGTTTCCAAGATGGAGAGAGTCATGCAAAATAAGGTAAAGGTAAAGGTACCCCTGCCCGTACGGGCCAGTCTTGACAGACTCTAGGGTTGTGTGCCCATCTCACTCAAGAGGCCGGGGGCCAGCGCTGTCCGGAGACACTTCCGGGTCACGTGGCCAGCGTGACATCGCTGCTCTGGCGAGCCAGAGCCGCACACGGAACGCCGTTTACCTTCCCGCTAGTAAGCGGTCCCTATTTATCTACTTGCACCCGGGAGTGCTTTTGAACTGCTAGGTTGGCAGGCGCTGGGACCAAACAACGGGAGCGCACCCCGCCGCGGGGATTCGAACCGCCGACCTTTCGATCGGCAAGCCCTAGGCGCTGAGGCTTTTACCCACAGCACCATCCGTGTCCCGAGTAGTTATGCAAAATAGACTTACGTATATTCAGTGTGACTTTGGGGTGGGGCTAAGTGTATGGCCCTGCAGCAGTTTTCTCTTCACACGAGGAACACCTGAAGAAGGGTAGAGACTAGAACAAATATAGTGAATGGCTAACCCTGTTCACAACCACCAATCCCAATAATCACCAGGAACCTGGTGTTCAGACCATATTCCTTCCCTCCCTCCTAGAATTCCAAAATTTGCTGTTATCTCTTTCCCATACAAGTGTCAGTGACTTAGATTCCCCCTGTTTCTGGTATTGACTTGTTGGCTTCAATTCGCCTCCTCAGGGATCAAAACGAAAGTTGCCTGTCCCAGAGATGTGGTTGATAGAACTACCTTACTAATTTTCTATCTGTTTGTCTGTCTGTCTTTTAATTTGTATACTGTCCTTTATTCAAAGATCCCAGGCTGGTTCACAACAGAAAAATACAAAATAAGAATACAAAATACATAACCAAACAGAAACAAACCAATAACCAAATAATAACTACTATTATTTTTATTTTATTTTTATTATTGAAGCACCCGTGAGGATGGTGCTTTTGAGCAAACAGCTTAGCATTCTCCCAGCCAAACTTATTTAGCAAACTGCCAGGGGGGGAATCAGAAGCCTTGGAATTATTTGCAGACTCGCAATAATGCCAACCACAGCAATTCCAAACTACGTCATAAATTACGTACATAGAACCCAGGTTTGCCTTGCAATAACACTTTGCCTTACAGTCATAAACCGGGGAAGGAGCAGCCTAAAAGATGTTCACCAAAGTATGTGCATTTATATATGCCTTCAGCATTTTGCCTATTGACAAATGAAGAGGCTCAGTGGGAGAATATAGTCCTGTAGGCACACCTGTCTGCAAACCAAAACACAGCTGCTGGGTCTAATTTAGTCTAGCTTTGCAGTGTCCAATTAATGTGTTGTTTTTTTCAGAAGTGCCGCCATGAAAACGACACCTTCTCAAAAAGTGCTTTGTTCCCCATATAGTTGCTTTCTTTGGCTCGGATTCTGACAGCTGTAGGCAGGTCGAAACTACCTTAACATCACAAATACCATAGCGGTGTCGTTTGCTTGGAATAATTCCTTTCCATTGCAAATGTGAACATGAGTAAGAATTAACTTTGGCCAAACTAGAGATGAGATACTGAGATGGTAATAACTTGATTTATCTTCAATAATTCCACGGACATCCAAGACTGAAACCAGCATCATACGATAGTTGTGATCCAGGACGTGACAACAGACAAGTGAAGTTCCCGTGGAGGAATCCTGGGGTTGGGATGGGACAGGGAAAGCAAGTGATCGTTTCACACATCACAGGAGTTATGCAACTGAGCTGGGCAAAAGAAGGTGACAGGTATCAATGGCTGAGGGTTGCCCACTGACTTCAGTGGGCATGTTTTAATTTATTTATTAACCTACTTAAAATATTTGTATCTCACCATTCCATGCAATAAGCCTTCAATGTGATTCGCATAATTCATACATTTAAACACAGCATTGGATCCAGGTGGTTAGTTCAACTTAAGACCCAAGTCCCAATGATTTCAACTAACTGAGGGAGCAATCTGCACCCTAGATCTGCCAGGGTTTGGTATCTGGAATAGCTGGATTTCCAAGTAAGCTTGCACTCAGCTGTGGCTACATTGGCTGAAGTTCAACATACTAGCTCAGCTGGAAATACAAAAGTTGAAGTTCTCCATCCAAGGTCAGTTGGGATTTAATCAGAGTTCAGCTGAATATGGCTGAGTTGAGGTTGGGCTAAGCCCTAGCAGGGGGAGGCTTACCCTTATTCCAAGGTCTGTTCAGCTCAGTCACATGACCTAGCAACATGACCTAAGAACTCGCAAAATGGTGGCCAGGTTCAGGCACAGTGTGGCATACATTGGCATATTTTACCTTGGCCATAAAATGTGATGGCTTCCAATAGTTTTGATTGCACTGCCTGTCTAGATCCAACCCATAAAATGCTAATTCCACCAGAAAAACAAAACAAGTTAAAACTCTTCAAATAAACGAATAGACCCAAAAAAGCAGTAGAAGCATAATATAAAATTGGTTGAGCACATGAAACTATTTTTTTTACTTGGCGCTGGAGGATTAAGCTGTCTGCAGGAGATGTTCCACAACCAAGGCACCACAACTTACAAGGCCCTATCCCTGGTCACCACCCACCTCTGAAGGTGGGCCTCAGAGGGTAGGCAGGCAAAATTCCCCATGCCCTGGTTGCAGTTGTTTAGAACTTTGTAAGTCAAAGCCAGTTCTTTGAATTGTGCCCAGAAACAAACTGGAAGCCAGTGGAAGTATTTTAAGACAGGAATAATATGTCCTGAACGACAGATTCATCAACTGCATCAAGTTCACCTGGTACAGAATATGGCAGCCAAGGTGTATAACAGTCTTCAAAAGCAATTGCAGATACAGCACATTGTAATAATCTCACCTGCATGTTACTGGGATATGATTAGCTATATCTTGCGTCCTAACCTTGCACCTATTTTGCAAGGATAGCTATGCCATCACAGGATATCTGCAAACCATGAGAAAGCAGATGATCCCTCCTAAACTCCTCTCCTCCCTCACTATGTCTCTGCTCCTTTTTCTGCCACTTTCCCCTGCAATTTCCCACCTGCTTAAAGGTTTTGCTGTCTGTAGCATCCTGCAGGTGCAGGGACACATGTTGATGTGATGTTCTTCTCCACCAGTATCATGTTTTGTGCTGCTGGATCAATCCTGTCCAATATAACTCAAGAACAGTATAATTCCAGGGAAGTTTCACCCTGTGAAAATTCAATAAATATCTCATGCAATTAATTTTACAAGGGGGAAATTAATCTCAAATTTCTTTAAGGGAAAACAGAAAGAGTACATGTAAGCAAATACATTTGCCCGGTCCCTGACAAAGCCAATACAAGGCTTATTAAAATTAATGGTCTATACCACCAGAAAAAATTACTTGAGGCTTGTGACCTCCGCTTTCTAAATCAGGATGTCAGCCCACGAAATAATATTCTTCAGTCCCAGAATATTCTGAACTAGACAGATGTCAGCCAGGCAATCCTACACAAAAAATTAAATATTTATCATAAAAATGATCTTTAAAGACATGCTGACAAATCCAGCCCACCTTCCTTATGTTTCTTTTCCTCATTAATGTTTATATATGAATATGTAATTCTTGTCC
The DNA here is from genome assembly GCF_965153285.1 of Podarcis tiliguerta. Classification (NCBI taxonomy): domain Eukaryota; kingdom Metazoa; phylum Chordata; class Lepidosauria; order Squamata; family Lacertidae; genus Podarcis; species Podarcis tiliguerta. The sequence continues at coordinate 66,243,543 of NC_139537.1, read as the reverse complement.
TACTACTGAGGTGAGAATGTTCAAAACAGGAAGCCTGTTTTCAGTGTCATTGCATACTTTTGCTAGAATCCCTTAGGCGGCCAGAATTCAAAGTCATCCATGCACACATGAACAAGACCTCCCACTTGTGTTTATCTGACTACCAACAGGACTTTAACCACAATTCTCTCAAAGACCACTCTAGTGCCTCTCAGGCTGTCTTCAGACCTGGTCTAGTTTCCTCAGAACTAACAGTGAGCTTAGCCTTGGCCCTTTGGAATTTGTGAGCTTTAAACTTGATACTAGGTCCCTTCATAATTTTATTTTTTCATTACCGTTTCAGTTGCTCGCTCTTTCCCACCCCCACCCCAATGTTTATGGTGCACCAAAGCTTATGGAGCTAAAGTAGCAGCAGCCGCCCACAAAAAGGAGATAACAGATACATACCCTCCAACACAACACAGCCTAAATCTGGGACACTGAATCCCATGTGACTCATGCAACCCACACGGGTTCGCGGACCCCCCAAAAAATGCTTTACAGGGCAAGGTCTCAGCCCAAAATGGTCAGCAAGCAAGGGCCCAAAATGGTTGCCATACTCTCACAGGGGGAAATGGAATGTCCTGTATTTTCCAGGGCAGTTGAAGGGTATGCAATCATGCTTAGCTGAACTCTGAGGTTTGCAAAATCACAAAAATCGGAGGACAAGGGAAGCAATAATCATGCTCCCCCCCCAAAAAAAGGGGGGCTAGGAAACAAATATTCATGTACAGTGGATGCCTAATTCACCCATGTCAATTGCCAGTAAAAATAAAACTGTTGGACGCACATAACAGACTTTTTGCTAGGAGAAATAGGAGAAGGGAGAGAAAGGAGGTGCACCTAGAGACATGAGATTGAGGAACCAGGAGCAGGAACCAGGAGAGAAAGTGGGGAAGAGATACATAAGGAAATGTGGAATGGATGAGGCAGGTGCAGAGATAGTTTACATGAGGGTGCAAAGGAGGGGCAAAGAAAGCAGAAACCAAAACTGAGGTGGGGAGAAGCAAAGGGGTGGAAGAAGATGCATTTGGGTGATGGAGATAGGGGCTGTTCCACACAGCAGAAGATCCCAGGCTCAATTCTCAGTAGGACTGGGATTGACTTCTGTCCAGAACCTGGAGACCACGGCTGGTCAGCTGTCGAGCGTGGCAAGTCCTCCCCTTCCCTTCGGTAACTTCACAGGTAAGAATTAACGAGCAGTTGATATATTTATAGTCCTTTTATTATAGCATTGTGTTGCAAGCACAATATACAGCCCCTCGCAAGGAGGGTAGTTGCCTACTCTAAACCCTCCTTCTGATTTCCGCAGCAAGAAAGGCACCAACGGGAAGTTCCTCCCCTCCTTCTGCCTCCTTTGTTCTCTGATTCATTCCATTGTGGGGGAGGGGTCCCCCACACTCTTGATTGACATCTCTCCTAGCCGTCCCCTCCCTTCTGATTCCCTTACCATTATCTCGTAGCTAGGTAACTCCTCTCTAAGTTGTTCAGCTTCTGTGTCTGTGTCTGCCTCTTTCTCTGCTTCTGAAAACACTGGAGTTGGGGGGGCACAAATATTTCCCCTCATCTTCTGAGAGAAGCTGATCTGCCTGCGACTGCATTCCCCAATCTTCAGATCCAGACCATTTCCTGACATCAGTGTACAGAGCTACATGGACCAGTGGGCCTGACTTGGGACTTTCTGTGTTCTTCACTGTTTTCACATATTGTTATCCTCACCAAAACGCCACCCTATATTCCATAGGTTAACGAAGCACTGTGTAACATATCTTTGTATCTTGCTTTTCCACTCAGGAGCTCAAGGTTGTGTGTGTTATCCTCTGCTTCCCCTATCCTGAAAGACCACCTCTTCCCATATGCCCAATCACAATCCTAAAGATTAACCAGAAAATGCATCATTAGAAGCTCTGCAGCGACCAATTTGTGATTTCTTCACAGGTGCGCCCTGTCCTCCAGATAGGCTGACACTTGGTACACAATAGTACGTGATGAAACACTCTGTAACAAGCGAAAGCTGCAACTGCAAACTTTGGTGGATATATTAAAGGTTTCCTCACAATGAAACTGTGCTCAACCAAAATCAATAACAGGAAGGCAGGGGTGAGGGACGTTGGAGAATAATCAAAGAGTTAAACCCAAAAGTAAATTGCACAACATAAATCCCAGCTCAGATTCAGGAGTGCAGATAGTGTTTGCTCAGAAAAAAAATCACCATGCTGAAAGATTTCCTGTCAGGTAAATTGGAAAGATCCCCAGAAGACCTATAAGCCTTATTCAAGGAGGTGTCTATGGAATTTGAAAAAAGTTAAAGAGAAAATAACTATAGCAAGTGTTTGCTTAGTAAGAGTATCCATGAGTTGAAGAAAGGGATGTGGCAACACTGTCTGAATAAATGCAGCAGAAATTGACTCCCGAAGAAAACCCCTAACTGCAGCTGCATTCTTAAGTCCACTGAAATGAATACTATCAAATGTGCTTCTCTCTGTATTTGATTGTGACTGTATTTGGTAATGTAGAAGGAAATTAGGGCTGCATTCACAAGGCAGTTCATTCCAGTTCCCTGACTTTTCCCTAACCATTATGGAACTATAGTGGAATATTGCACAAGTTTAGAGCTCGTTTCTGTGTTATTTGCTTCCAGAAAAATCAATTTGCAAATAATATAGAAATGAGCACTAAACTTGCTCAGTATTCCACCAGAGTTCCAGAAAGTTCAAATACGATGCAGAACCTAACAGTTTGGGGAAAGCTGTGAAAATATGTGTTATTTTACATTAGAGCAAATAATGTACACTATTATTTTATTTGATAATGATGATGATGATGATACAAAACCAGCTGGACTGTTATGTCAACTGAGACGCCAGGTGGCAGTGTTTCCATTGTGTTTCCATGAGTGAGAAAGCACTTGCAGAAACACATGAGTTCTCTTTGATATAAGGACCCCGTGAGGGATTCCAGAATAATTACAAGAAGGCCTAATTACAACGCTGGAGTGCCAGCAAGCGCTCCAACTGCACAGACTGAAGGCTTCCCTTCCCCATTAGAAGCTCTCTATCCCTGATCCCTCCCCTCAATGCCATTATCTATCCGGAATGCTTTCTTCGTTTTGCCATTTCAAAGGAGACATTTTTTGATATGGTTTTTAAAAGGATTCTGTTTAATTCTCCCTCACACACACAAAAGTAACGTCACATATCAAGTACACAGTCACATCCGCTCCTCACAGAAAACAGGCAGCAAGCAAAATGGAATAAACTGAAAAGAATAAACAGAACAACTGGGAAATTTTCATAAGAAATAAATGGCGTAAGTAGACGATCAAACAAACATACAGCGTATTTATCACATACAGTGGTACCTCAGGTTACAGACGCCTCAGGTTACATACACTTCAGGTTACAGACTCTGCTAACCCAGAAGTAGTACCTCAGGTTAAGAACTTTGCTTCAGGATGAGAACAGAAATCACGCGGCGGCGGGAGGCCCCATTAGCTAAAGTGGTACCTCAGGTTAAGAACAGTTTCAGGTTAAGAACGGACCCCTGGAACAAATTAAGTACTTAACCCTAGGTACCACTGTACTAAAGTTACAAAAACAAGCTAACGTGTAGTAAAGGATCAATTCCTCAAAATGTTTGTGTGTGTGTATGTGTAGGGAGAGAGAGAGAGAGAGAGAGAGAGAGAGAGAGAGAGAGAGAGATGGTGGCACCTTTTCTCTGCCAGCAATTGATGCAGCAGGGCGTGTGGTGGCAGCAGCAGATATGGGAATGGCAAGAGTGGCGGGAGTGGCATCAGCAGCAAGGCAAGGCGGCACTTCCTGTTTCGCTTCAAGTAGCGCAATGGGTCATGCTGCCCCTGCAGATTGGCCACTGTGAAAACTGAGTGCCAGACGAGATGGGCCTTTGGCCTGAACCAGCAGGGCTTGTCTTATGTACTTACGTTCTTAGTATTCACTCTTGTATTTGAAAATAAAAGAATAGCATGGGTAATCTTTGAGAATCACATGTGAAAAAGTTTCCAAACTTAGATGGAACTGGTATCCATGCTACTAACATTCCAGTTTTACCATCTAAACCAGGGGTAAAGGTAAAGGGACCCCTGACCATTAGGTCCAGGGGTAGTCAGCCTTTTTATACCTACCGCCCACTAATGCATCTTTCTTGATGGTAAAATTTCCTTACCGCCCACCAGTGCTCGATGGAAGGAGGATTCAGCTTGTGCCGTAGAACCCCCTGCCACCCACCTAGAATCCTGAAACACCCACTAGTGGGTGGTAGGGGCCAGGTTGACAACCTCTGATCTAAACTATAAATTTCCCATATGGGGTTATCTCCTTGCTCATTAAAAAGAAAGAGAAAAGGCCATGTGATTACATTGTGCCCATGTCTCAGTCACATAGAACCAAACACATGAGCAGCTTCTTAATGGTGGGTGGACTAATGTGTGGAGATCAGAAGCAGGGCCAGCAGGATGCCCAACACTAGGAGCAGGGCCAGGAATGTGGCCCCATTCCTCAGTAATCTTTCCTCTCACAAAAGTAAGAGGCTCTTGTTATCTGAAGCATCTACCTTTTTTATACAAAGTTAAGAGTGAAAGGGACGCGGGTGGCGCTGTGGGTAAAAGCCTCAGCGCCTAGGTCTTGCCGATCAAAAGGTCGGCAGTTCGAATCCCTGTGGCGGGGTGCGCTCCCATCCCTCGGTCCCAGCGCCTGCCAACCTAGCAGTTCGAAAGCACCCCCGGGTGCAAGTAGATAAATAGGGACCGCTTACTAGCGGGAAGGTAAACGGCGTTTCCGTGTGCTGCGCTGGTGCTGGCTCACCAGAGCAGCTTTGTCACACTGGCCATGTGACCCGGAGGTGTCTGCGGACAGCGCTGGCTCCCAGCCTCTAGAGTGAGATGGGCGCACAACCCTAGAGTCTGTCAAGACTGGCCTGTACAGGCAGGGGTACCTTTACCTTAAGAGTGAAAAGTTGACAACTCTTAATGCAACTCTGTTATAAAACTTTTCCTCCACTCAATAAATCTACTTTTATTTTTCACAAGATGAAACTCATTCACTTTATCCAAAATCCCAGTATTAGAACCTGAAGAGGATGGATCAAATCTTTTCCCTCCAACTTGTATCAAACAATATTGCTCCTCCGCTTCTAAGGATTAGGATTGTATGTGGCAAAAATATTTATCTGGTTGTTCATAAGAGCATTTGATATGCTCTTATCTTGAGATCAGCTTTTGAATCCTCTTGAAATTTCTCACCAATATATCCACAGATACGACAGCAGAGTTCGCCTAAACCAAATGTAACAAAACCTGAATTAAATCAAAGACTGTTTTCATTCCATTAAGCCAATCAAAGGGAGGCCTTTGCTTCAATATACATTTTGGTGTGTTATTTAAAATATTTATATGCCTTATTGGTGCCAAATGGTGTGGCTTAGCAAGAATGTCATTAAAATAACCATCATAAAGGGGAAATGGTGGCTCTGTAAGAACAGTTCAATGGCAGACCCAATTACCTAGAGGGGTGGTACGCTCTTCCTTGTTGCAGTTTTCCAAGCAGAGGATGATCAGTCATCTTTTGGGTATGCTATACCTTTGAATTTCTTCTATTAAGTAGGTGTTGAAATGGATGACCTGTAAGTCCCTTCCAAATCGTACAAACCTACGCAACAAGCACTTGTAAGGTGACATTGACAAAGAAGGATTCCGCCCTTCCATTGTCTCAGAGATGGAGCTGGATCAGATAGGAGCATCTTTATCCACACACAAAAGTTGTAGCTGGTTACCAAAGGCCTTCAAATATCACCAGATGGTCCTACATGCAGGAGACACCTCACTACCCATAAAAGTTCTGCTGGGAGGATTTTTGATATGTTTAATGGGAGAGGTCAAATGCAGAGAATTCTCCTTTATAAGGAGAACCAATGTGGAGTGTCCCACCTGCAGACATACTGTGGGGTGTTTCAATTAAGACATATTCATAGAATCTGGAAAGAAACAGCTATATTGTGGGTGGAGCTGGAACTTGGATATGCAACACAATCAATTACTGCCCTGGCATTCCTCGCTTCTTTGCAATGTAACAATAAGACTATTCTCAGCCCCCCTCCTTTTTTTTGCAGGCTACCTTCAGGTTGATATTAAGATGCAAACTAAATCAGATTTCACCCCCATCACTGCACACAACTCAAGATACCCCTGGCACACTCTCTGTTTGACTCAAACTTTACAGTACATTTAGTGAACAACAGCTGAAAAGATGGAATATGAAGCCATCGTTCTCTTTTTTCACATCCCAGATTGACAGCAATCCCACCAGGATTCCCTCTAGTACTACAGTTTGAAATCTTATGGCCAAAATCTTACGGTAAATGTCAAGGTTTTGAAATGTCAGCATTGCATTCTTGTTCTTATTTTCCTCCAAGTCTGTTTGCCACTGCCTTGCCTTTCACCCACACCTTAGTTTAAATCTATATGCCTCTATACAATCTGCATGCACACAGTAACCTTAATTTGCACGTAAATGAGATGTAATTACATCTGTTCTATTTGTTCTTCTGAAATAATTTTAGAAATGCATTTTAACCTTGGTTTTTGCTTCATCGAATTCGGTAAATTAGCAGCTGTTTATCTTTGCTTTTTAACTCACTGGATATCTCATTAACTTTATTGCTCCTTGCTGAATTCTTCCACAATTGCTCTGTAATTCTAGTTCTGAGCTATGAAAAATTGGATGTAATAGTACTGAATGCCATTTCAGTCACCAGAGCAATTGAGAAGGGGAATTGCATTTCCACATCCATAGATGTTAAATATTCCTCTTTTCATTCAACTCACACGTTGTACATTTTATTTCATAGACATTTAATGACCTTTTCCCCACTATCTCCTGTCTGTCAAAGATCATGAAATTCCATTGAGACTGACACAATGGTAAGATGGAAAAGAGAATGTATGGGGATAATGTATAAAAGAAGAATTCATAACTCATTTCTCCTCCAAGGCCTTCACTGCCATTGATGCCTGGTTGTTTTTTAATATCTATTTAAAACATTTTTGGTCTGACTTTGCTGGATTTATTGCTGTACAGAGCAACCCAACAGGCACACCCCTTACACCAGGCAGAGGGGGCAGGCATTGGAATGAGCAGAGGTATTCCTCTGTTCAGCTCTCCCAGCTAAGCCAGCTGCCTGCCATCCACTGATCATGTGGGTGAATGGGAGGCAGTGAAAATCCTCCAAATGAGGCATTCTGAGGGCAGGGAGGAAGCATGGCTGAGCCAAGATGCACTGGATCCTAAGACAGTCTCACTGCCAACTGCATAGCACCATCGGACCCAGTTTGGATTGGGCCACTGTGCTAAGCCTGGACCTGGATTGGGTCCAATAATCTTGTTCCCCACCTACCTTCCACCATGGGCATTATGAGCAGCAGGGTCACTCCAAACAGCTTTGCTGGCAGGTGTGTGTGTGTGTAGGATTATACCCTCGTTTCCCACTAAATTATATGCAGACTAGACTCACTGAAATTAATGGGTCTAGGATAGTCATAGCCATTCATTTCAGAGTATCTACTCTAAGTATGACTAATATTGGCTACATCTCCGGCAAATGAATTTTTCATGAATTTTGATTTTGAGAAATACATTTGCAGCGGTTTCTGAACATATATGAGAATGAGAGGTCTAAAATGAAAAATGAAAAACCTACTTAGAAAAAGCAATTTTATGGGGGGGGATTAGGCTGAAGCTATTTGTATTTTGTATTGGTATTTAAAATAGTTACATACCACTTTTCTATAAGATATATATACACAGTGCTTTTTCTGGGGGGATGCAGGGGGACGCATACCCCTAAACATTTTGTGAATCTAAGTTTGGCCTCATTGGGGAGCAGTATTTCAATATGGGTAGGAAAATGAGAGTACCCCTAAACATTATTTTTAGGGGGGAAAGCACTGTGTGTGTACACACACACACACAGTGGTTTACAACTTCAGCATAAATTGACCCTAGTTCACACATAAGCTATTGTCTTATGTGTTCTGATTTGGGAGTATAGATAAGGAGGCATGAATGTAACTATTTGTGCATTTGAGGTGCAGTGGAGGGATTTGTACCAAAATCATGAAGAGTTAAGGAGTTACTATGAAAATTACGTAATGGCCAAATAATATATCAATCACCTGGGAAAGTGCCAAAGGGTTCAGAGCTCATAAAAGCCAGAACATGTGACAAGGGCATCTGCTGCAGTTTTCTTCCTCTTCCAGTTTGCTTAGGACTTGATCCCCCCACACAACGGCTTTTTATGATCATCAGGCACTTCCCATGAGTCAGTTGGATGATATTTTTCTCCTGCAGTTCTTCAGTTCTTATTCAGAGTCTTTCCTTGCCAAAGAATGCTCAAAGCAGTGCTTTTCCAGTGATCATTCCACAACTATTATCTCAGCCCAGGGCCATCTTCTTATTCCTTGTTAACGTTCAGGATCGAAATAACAGACTAGAGAGATTCCTGCGATAATGCTGCATAAATCCAAACAGAGAACCTAGCAAAGGGAAAAAGCAGTAAAAACAGATAGTTTTAACATGTGGAACTGTATAATTCCAAGTCAGGCTATTGGTCCATCTATCAAGCAGTAGTAGCCGCATGCTGTCTACTTTGTCAGGGAAACAGTTCTGCAGTGTTTGAAGGCTTGATCATCCTGGTCCTTTAACTGGAAGTGTCCTGGATTGAAACTGGGCCCTTCTACATTCTAAGCATGTGCTCTGCCACTGAATTAGGGACATGAAAAGAATCCTGGTGGGTCAGACCAAAAGCCTATCTCTTCCAGCATCCTGTTTCTTACAGTGGCCAACAAGATGCCTACAGACCCTTCAAGTTTCCTTCTTTTCCGGGGACATCCCTGATTTAGAGGCTCTGTCCTGGTTTCTGATTTGATCCCAGAATGTCCCATTTTTCCTTAGGATGTCCCTATTTTCATTGGAGAAATGTTGGACGGTATGGAGTTATCTGACCCCCGAGCCATCTGAAGGCAGTCCTGTACAGAGAAGATTTTTTTTAATGTTTAATGTTTTATTACATATGTTGGAAGCTGCCCTGAGTGGCTGGGGCAACCCAGTAAGATGTGTGGGGTATAAATAGTAAAATTATCATTATGGAATGGGACGTCCCTATTTTCATTGGAGAAATGTTTGGAGGGTATGTGCCTATCGATAGGACAGGTACACCTTGGCCTGATCATTTCTACCAACAGTAAAAGGTGTCACTTTATTGGGACCTGATAGCCAAATGAAGAGACAGAGGTTGGGTTGAACTACGGTCACTTTATTTAAGAATTTATTTATTATGAATGAATGAATGAAAGAGAGAGAGAGAGAGAGAGAGAGAGAGAGAGAACAAAATCCACAGCAGTGACCAGAGGAGAAATAACCACTGGGAAGACCATCGAGAGAAGAAATGCCATGGTGCGTCTGAAGCAGCACAATTGGACACCCTCGTCTGCTCCAGCTGCAACAAAACATGTCTCTCCCACATCGGTCTAACAGCTTGACTTCAACCCCCCCCCCAATGGTGCACTCCTTCATTGTCTCCCAAGACAGATGCATGCCTACAACAACAACTATCAAAGTCATCGTCATCAGCAGCAGCAGCAGCAACAGCATCGAACCATTAATACAATTCAGTATAAACTCACGATGGTTCAAAATATCAGAAATGCTGGCTGCTGAGCACTATCATTCATACTTGCCCTCCAAACCAGAACTGGACATTGCATTCAAAGTAGACCCTTAATTTGCTATTACCCATGAATTGCACTTAGATACTTTTCATAACTTATGGAGCTGTTCTCTTGTTCTATGGTGGGTAGCAGACCTAGGTTCATCTAGTGCCTGAACAGGGCCCTCCATATATACAGTCACATAGCTGGCCCAATACATTTTGTTTCCTGAGGACTAGATGCATTCCCTGTTCCACGTGCAGAAGCTGACTGGCCTAACAACTGAATGCTGGCAATGTCCTCATTGTGGAAGGATGTGTGGATCCAGAATTGGCCTCCACAATCACTTACGGACTCATTGTTAAAACCGTGTTTATGGAAGACAATCTTACTCGGCTACGAGTGATCGCCAAAGAAGAAGAAGAAGATTACCTTTCACCACAGGATAGCTTAGAAGGTGACAGGAAGACTGCATGCCACACATTGGTCTCTTTCCAACCCCCCAGCATTTGCTGCCTGAAGCAGCCCCCTTCCTCTTCCAGAAAATGCGCAGAGATTGGAAGCGGAGCCTGATGCTTCTGTGATGCTCCTCCTCTTGGCATGCAATTGTTGAACACATGGAAAAGAGTGGTAGCCAATGAATGGAAAGGCATTTCATCTTCTCCAGAATAAAGAAAAGCTGTTATCTCGAGAAGGTATTTATAGTTTAATCAATTTGTGGTGCCATTTCCATTTAAAGTTGCACATATCCAGCCACTCAATAGTGTTCCTCTCTGCAGAAAAGTGAATTTCTCATATTGACAAATTAGGACTGCCAAGTGGGCAGGTACAGATTGCTGAAGAAGAGAGAGCTGTGTCTATAGCAGTGACTGATTATCTGCTGAAGAACTGCATGCTTTCTTCTGGAAGTAATAACAGAAATAATTTGATTAGACTCTTATTTTAAATGTTGAGGATTCAGGTGGGGGGGGGGCCTTAAATGCTATAAGTTATTGCCTGCGGCTGATAGAAAAGACATTCATCCTGGATCTCCTGGGTGTGGAATGAGTTGCAATTTGCAGAGAGAAAGAGAAATCCATCGCAAGTGCTCGCTATTTTAAGTTCCCTAGATTTCCATGACAAATGAAGCAATTATTATATGTCAAGGATGCAAACAGTAATTCGTCAACATTTCAGCTTATTAATTCTAACATTTCCAGTCTGTGTAACATATTTATCACATTTTATTGCTTGCTGATGAAAAATCAAGCTTTGTTCTCTCAATTATCTTTGAACCGCAGCCAGGGACGGTGGGGGCGGTCTGCCCCGGGTGTCATCCCTGAGGGGGGTGACATTTAGCGGGCCGCCCACCCGCGACTCCCAAGCCTACCCTGAGCCTTCCCCCCTTCCCCCTTTGTTTTGACAGCTCGGGGGAGGCTTGGGAGTCGCAGGCATGCGGCGTGCAGTTGCCCCCCACTCCCGCACTGCTTCCTGGGGGGGGGAGCCTCCCCCTGAGCTGTCAAAAGGAAGGGGGAAGGAAGGAAGGCTGCTGGCAAAGCAGTGCGACTCCCCACCCCCCACGCCCAGGAAGCAGCCCTCCAAGTGCGGCTTGCTCCACCCCCCATGGTCATCTCACTGCCATGGGACACTCGCCCTGACCCCATGGCCCCACCTCCAGGTGCACAGTATGTGCGTCACTCCAGGTGATGGAGCAGCTAGCTCCACCTCTGACCTCCACCTCAGTGAAAAAGCATCTGAAAGGTTTGTTCCAGACCCCATCCACGTCCATAGAGCTAAAACTGTAGCCCAACTGTTGCTTGGCATTCTTATTTGAGCAAGGAGTATTGATAGCACTCTGGAGAGGACACAATAGAGTTTTTGGAGAATATTTTTGGGGTCCCCTAAACGTGTACTCAGAACAGTTCTAAACCTTGAAGCCTCTTTGAGCTCCCTCCAAGCTCATGCCTAGGACACTAGTCTCAATTATTGGCTTTGTATCCATTTTAGGAAATCTACACAGCTGATTGATTCATTTTTTACAGATGCAGTTTTTTGAGATTTTTGTGTGGAAAGATAAACGAGAAAGCTGAAGCAGGCAAAGAACTGAGGAGGTGGGTTTTTCAATAGTTAAAAGCCTCTTCCTTCTTGATCTTGTTCCCTGGTATGCTTGGGTTTCGGTATTTATTTTATTTATAAAAATGTTTGTATACCACTATTCATTAAAAAGATCAAAGTGGTTTACAACAACATACAAAAATACCCCCCAAAAAAATGCCAGAGATCTACTGTTACAGGTTAATGTACAGGTTATGCTTAATTGCCTGCATAAGCTTGGTGGAATAGAAAAGGTTTTAGCAAACTAGTTTTTAAAGACTAGAACATGTTTTCAAAGACTAAAACAAAAGGAACCTGTGAATCTCTATTGGTAGAGCATTTCTCGGGCAGTGGCAGACTTGGGTGCAATGGCGCTCTGGGCGAGGACAAAATTTTGTGTCCTCCCCCCCCCCCCCCAGCCTTTGCGCTGCCTTCCCAAACCCAGCTAAGCAAGGCACCAGGTTGTGGGAAGAAGCTGTCAGGCTTCTGTCAGTGTCCCAGAGCCCTCCCACCTCCTTTCCAAAGCTGAAAAAGGGCACTGCTAGTCACAGGGGACAATTGAGTTTCTAGTGACAGAAACATATCCAGGAAAAACCCCAAGCTACCTGCCTGCTCCTTCAGAGGGATTGAGACCCCATCCCAAGTTATTGAGTAACTTGCCTACTATGCCTGTTTGGATAATTGGAAATACTATCAGATGAATAAGAAGTTAAACTTACTTAGCCTTCCTAAATTTTGAAAATATTTTATGCTGGTATGCTGCAATTCTCTGCCAGAAGCATAAATGGAGGCTTGAGTTAACTGGGCTCCATTGGAAAGGGCTGTCAAGAATCTCTATGGTATGTTGTGTGTTACTGCAAAAAATGGAATGGAGTTAGGAAGTATTTGATGCTCTGGCTGTTAAAAGAAGTTTGGTAATAAAGAGGAGAGCTCAGATGATCTCTGAGTGTGTTTGGGAAGGATGCAAAGTTTTGTATGTTTTGTTTGCATTATACTCCATGCTGTTTGGGGTCTGTTACTCCAGATGTATTTTATAATGGCTCTTTTACCATACAAGTAAATCCAATATGCTATTACTCCATCAGCAGGAAGGTTTATCACAGTCCGCAATGCTATTGAAATGGTTCTGTTTCCTACAGGATGAATTTGGAATATGGCCCGGACCCTGCAATCATATGGCACCTAGGATGGCTTACTGGGGCTTTGAAACTGCTTGGGGTCAGGATATCTCACTAAGTGCCTCCTCCTTTATACCAAAACTTTGGAATGCCATTCTTACGGTATTTAGATCCATCAGGTTCCATTTTTTCCTACGAGTTCAGGTGAACTCTGATAACTTATTAGTATAGTTGGGCTTCTTATGCCTAATAATTTGCTGATCCTGCTCTTTTTACTGGTTTTTATGTTTGTTTTTATTTATTTTAGTGAGCACTTCTCTGTGTTTTCTGTTCTTTTCTGGGCATACAATTTTAATGAAAAAGTAAAATATAAGTTGAAACAACAACAACAGTCTTTGATATGGTCTTGCATGGAAATACAATCAAGAAGACCTTTCTAATTTGCAACCTTCAGAGAAGGGCCAGTCAAGGGCAGGGTGACATAGGGCAGTTTGTGGCTTTGCTCTCTCACTTTTACTTAGCCTGTTGTTGAAAATACCGAGGATGATTCATGTATTTTGTATAACCAAGATGTTGGAAGGAATTGGCAGCTCAGCTGCTATTTACAGAAGAGGTGCAGGTGGGTTCAAGGGCAGAAGCCATCATTATATCAGGCAACTCTTGTTTACAGGGAATACAATATCAATACGCCACAATACAATATCAAATGCCACAAGAACGACCTAGGAAAGAAAATAATCTGGGCAAACACTCCACCAAGGGTTTAGAAAGAAACTGGCTTAGCTTAACAATGCCATCTAGTGTTGAATGTATGGCATAGAATATAAATAGAATTGATGGTGTTTATCTTGGGGTTTTTATTTTTCCTGTCTGATAGTGTGTAAAATAAATTAGATATATTAAACCAAAACTATACTGGTACCAAAGGAAAAAGAAAAAAAGAAAAACCAATATAAATTGCAGGATATACATTGGGGGAAAAACATTGTCTAATAAAATCTAAGTTGTAATATAACAAACTATTCTTGGTGGCAACTTAATTATCCATAATATGGGTACTTAATAATATGAGTGACTGTTTAGCTTGCCACATTTAAATGTCCTTGTTCTCAAGTACTTACTTACTTTTCTAGCAGTGATATGGGTAGTAGCATCCTGTTCTGTCAGCTAAAATATTTCTAGAAAAAGGGGTGCCAGAACTCACCATGAAAGCCTCCTTTGATCTCTTATAATGGCAATGGTACCCACCTGAGAGGCTCTGAAATTGAGTTCCAGCTGAAAAAAAACCCCTGGCTAAAAGTAACAAGAAATGTATAGTATGGTAATAAAATAATACTAACATCCCACCCTTCCTCCTGAAGGAGCTCAGAGCAGCTAACAACAATCATACAGCTAAAATCAGCATGAAAATAACAATTAAAACACACCAAAAAACAAATAAAATAGAGCATAGTGTGCAGAGAACATTCAGACATTCAAGGTCCCACTGTGTGCCAGAGGCCCAGATAACACTGTCACCTAAAGGAAACAAAGCATGATGGATAACCAGATCTCCTTTGAGAGGGAATTCCAAAACCAGGGTGCTGCCACCAAGAAGGCTCTGCCCTGTACCACCCTTGGGGGCCATTGCACCCTTGGGGTCATTGGGAGAACCAGTAAAAGGTAAAGGACTCCTGGGTGGTTAAGTCCAATCAAAGGTGACTATGGGGTGTGGCCCTCATCTTGCTTTGAGACCAAGGGAGCCAGCGTTTGTCTGCAGACAGCTTTCCAGGTCATGTGGCCAGCATGACTAAACTGCTTCTGGTGCAACGGAACACCGTAATGGAAACCAGAGTGCACAGAAACGCCGTTTACCTTCCCGCTGCAGCAGTATCTGTTTATCTACTTGCATTGGCGTGCTTTCAAACTGCTAGGTTGGCAGGAGCTGGGACAGAACAACAGGAGCTCACCGTCGTGTGGATTTGATCCGCTGACCTTCTAATTAGCATGCCCAAGAGGCTCAGTGGTTTAGACCACAGTGCCACCCGCATCCTAAGTCCAAGCCACCAATCTTAGAAGCTGAGATGGTATATAACTTTTTTTTCCTTTGAACTTCTACTGCCTAATGTAATTTCATCACCACATTTTAGTGGTCAGATTTTACAATAGAAATGATGATGCCCACAAGATCATAACTATGCCAATATAAGCCATGTTCTATTTCCCGGAGGGTATCCATATAAAGGACAGGTGTGCAAGTGCCATTTTTGAATGACAACATCTAGAAAAGAAAAGAACAGCCAAAGAACAACAGCCAAATGTGACACAGAGGTGAATTACTGAAGTGACAGGAAAAGATGTCAATTGAAGGTAGACTTCTGCCAAGTCGGGAGAGACTTTTGCTTTGTATTATATAATCTCCCATTTTATGTGGTACTCCCTCATACCTTCTATTTTGCCTTCTACAGAATAATATATTTCAGCACTAGATGGCACTACAATGCACTGTATTCAAGATGTGTGGGGGTAGGGCAAACAGCTCCATACAAAATGAAAACATACATAATTCTGAAGGGGACTTTTGGGCCAAGAGCAAAACTGCAACAACAACAACAACAACAACAACAACAACAGGTACCTCGGGTTACAGAGGCTTCAGGTTACAGACTCCGCTAACCCAGAAATAGTGCTTCAGGTTAAGAACTTCAGGATGAGAACAGAAATCACGCGGTGGCAGCGGGGCGGCAGCGGGAGGCCCCATTAGCTAAAGTGGTACCTCAGGTTAAAAACAGTTTCGGGTTAAGAATGGACCTCCAGAATGAATTAAGTTCTTAACCCGAGGTACCACTGTATTATTATTATTATTATTATTATTATTATTATTATTATCTCCAAACATTCATTTTGTTTTCACCAGTATCTCCTCAACTGTGGATGCCTCATTTCTGCACCACCAGAGAAGCACAGCCCTACACTTAATGGTTTACCACATGGACGTCATTCAGAGCAGCCTTTGTGTGGTATCTGAATCATACACACATGGTATCATATATGCCACTTTCCACCTGATACTTCTGCCTAGTTTGCCAGCATCAGTCTCTGAAAAGGACTGTAACACAATCTAATATGAAATGGCACCGCCAGACAAGAAGAGGGGGCTTCTCTGCAAACTGCTCCTCAACATTTCAGTGAAGAAACACAAACCTATTTTCTTACTCTCTCTTCAATCGCTTAGCAAGATCTCCATTCCAGAAATTCCTCCAGCTTAGTCCCAGCATACCTTCGAAGTCAAACTTTCCCCCAGATCCTTTCAAAGGTCATTTGTTTGCTCAATGGAAGATTAAAACAAAAATAAATCCCTTCAGAAGGCGAAGGGTGTGCTTATGTAAGGTAATCCAGCAGACACAGAGTAAATTGCATTCTCCTGGACGGGATCCATACTTTGAATACCAAACACTGGACATGGCCCACTGCCCAGGTGTAGAACTAGTGCCAGTTCCTAAGCAGGACATTGATATTCACCGTGTTATTTTTAAGATTTGCCTGCCACAGTGCATTTGAGTTTCAAACGATCAAGGATGTGGGTTGCACGAGAGAGTCACCTCGTCTTCTGCTACACATGGGGCCCAGAACTTTAGAAATGAGGGGCTGTGAGGTTTAAGACAGATGTCCATCTCTGGCAAAGAAAAGATTGGGAAGATGGCATCCAGGAAGATGGCGTCAAAGATGTTGGCTTCAAAGTGTTGGAAGGGTATGCAGGCAGCCAGTTCCATTGGAGCTCCCTGTCAGCACCAGTCAGCTGGTTGCCAAGTGGCCCCACTTGCCGCAGAATAATCAGGAGCATGCACTAAGCTCCCAATTGTTCTTTTATAGCCATGCCTTTAACTGGCCCACACCTGACTTCACACATGTTGGTGGAAGTGGTTTGAGGGAAATGGTTTCATGATCCAAATTCATACTGATGCCAGGTCTAATTAGGCGCATGTGCTGGAAGTTGCCCAATACCGAAATTACAGTCTATGGCAAAACTATGTAAGGTACAAGTTTGCCGTCTAGGTTCACAATGTTTTAAGAAATAAAAAAATTGTCCAATAGCACCTTAGAGACCAACTAAGTTTGTTCTTGGTATAAGCTTTCATGTGCATGCACACTTCTTCAGAGACACGGAAGCAGAAGTCACCAGACCCTTCTCTAAGGTGCTACTGGATATTTTTTAATTTTTTATATATTGACTGCGTCAGACCAGCACAGCTACCTACCTGAATGTTTTAAGAGTTCTCCAAGTGATAGCCTCTCACCTGTAGCAAACAGGGAATGTAAGCTGCTGAACAGTCCATGGAATTGACTCCTGTTGTGTCTGAGCCTAATGTTTTGCAAATTAATCTCTCATTAAGCTGGTAATTAGCTTGTGTTTTGCCTTACCCACTACCCTGGGGCAATTTGCATGGCAACCAGTCATGTACTGATTGTGCAGTCATGGAATCGAAGATAACTAGCTGCCTCACCCCCCCTTTCAAAAGCTTGTTTGCTTTTGCTACATTGTTTTGCCACATTATTTAATGCATCATTTTAAGGTTGTAAAACAAGAAAATCCATACTAAAAGCTAACCTCAGAATGTGTCAAATGTTATCAATAAACTTCCCCACAACACTCTTACATACTGAAAAATGTGCAAAACTAGCCTTACTTACGACAGGTTGCATTTAAGCAAGATCCTTTGATATATTCATTTTGAAACGATTTATAGCGAGTAATTCATAAATGGAAATTAGTAAATAAAGAAATAATAATATAATACATATTTCAGTTCTGTCCATTTTGTCCATCACTGTCTGGCACTAATCCTTGGGTATTTTCTGTACATTTTCTTAACCCTCTAGACTTGTTTGTTTGCTTTAAATAATGCAGATTTAATCCACGTGAAGCTGTCTACAATGGGTGGTATCCTACAAAATTTTACTCAGACCAGACCCATTGAAATTAATGGACCTAGCTTGGTAAAGTTCATTAATTCCAATGGGCCTATGTTGTCTAAAACCTAATTCAATACCACCTTATATACCCATACCTACCCCAATATATTTGGTATGATGTGAATAAAACATAGCTGTCAACTTTTCCCTTTTCTTGCAAGGAATCCTATTCGGAATAAAGGAATTTCCCCTTAAAAAAGGGAAAAGTTGCCAGCTATGGAATAAAAGGAGAAGATGAAACCTTGAGTTGGAATTGTGAAAGATCTAATTATAGCAAATATTCATGAACACAAACTATGGATTATGTTGCAGACCATGTTGCAGTCAACCCTACCTATTGGCTAAAAACCGTGTTGAATTATGTTCATTTGCAAACAGTGTATCCAACTGGGTACACCTTTAGGCACTGAAGCTTAAGAGTAAATGAATCCAATGCACTTTTGTTTTTCAGGAAATGAAAACAGCTGTTAAATTCCCCCATCTACTTTAGAGCCAACAGCCAAGCACAGGAGTGTACAGTATATCCCTAGAAATGAGATCACTGCTTACCAGTATTCCACGATGCACCCAGCATTGTAAGCAATATTATTTGTCCACCCCTGCAAAATAAAAATCCCAGGACAGCTTTGTTGCTGCATTTAGTTTTGCTGACTTGCTGTTAATCAGTTCCAAATCCATAAATATTACTCAAGCACAGAAGAGTCTGTTCCTTTAGGATGGTTCCAAGGACCCAAGCGAAACACAGTGGCTTTTGAAGTTAAAATAAAAGGGGTGTGTGTCTGTTTTTCTCCACTCAAAAATATTACAGTCTGTGAAACTATACTCCATTTCACTTGCAGTTATCAGTATCTGGATTTCCATTAAGAGAGTCAACTATCTAATGGTTGCAGGATTGTTTCCTGAGGCCCATTCCTGAACTGGGTTATCACCACAGGCTGATCAAAAAACCTGAGCACGTTTTAAAAATAATTATCCAAATAAACAGCACTCTTATTTAGAACCTCAGATTCATAACCCTGTTAAATATGCTGCTAGCCTCTTGACTCCAGAAGCCCCCATATTGACCTGGCAGAATGTGAAAAGAAGAAGTGTAGCACACACAGCAAAACTTTGCTGACCTCGATTTAAATGGATGATGAGGTACTCACATCAGGTATGCACACCAGACTGGGAGCTCCGGAAGACTCAAATGCCATTTTTAAAAGCTGCCTAACCTCTAACCTATTTGAGTCATTGAATACACTTTGTAATTTGATTCATTCTAGAGTCCTCATGGAAGCCTAAAAGCACCGCCACTCCCGGTCCGTTATTAGGATAATGTAACGCTCATACCCTCCAACATTTCTCCGATAAAAATAGGGACAACCTATTCCATAAGAAGAAGAAGAACAAGAAGAAGAATATAATACCCTACCCATCTGACTGGGTTGCCCCAGCCACTCTGGGTGGCTTCCAATACATGTATTAAAATAATAAAACACTGAACATTAAAAAAAAAAAATATTCCCTATACAGGGCTGCATTCAGATATCTTCTAAAGATTCTATAGTTACTTATCTCCTTGGCTCAGGTGGTCACATAACTCCAATATTTGTCTGATGAAAATAGGGACAGCTTAAGGAAAAGTGGGACATTCTGGGATCAAATCAGAAACCGGAAAGGCTTCTGTAAATCTTGGAATATAAGGACACTTGAAGGGTCTGATTATGCTAAGGTTGTCCACCAGATATCTGCACATAGGACTGGACTTACATTCGACACACCCTTGTACTCACTACTTGTGGCAGGGAGCAAGAATCCCAGTGCCCTGCCTGCTTGGACGCCCTGCAGTACTCTAGAAAATTTCAGAAAAGGGAAACCAAAATGGCCAAGGGGCTGGAGCAACTCCCCTAGGAGGAATGGTTTCAACATTTGAGGCTTTTGAGTTTAGGAAAATGGCAAGGGGGGGGACATGACAGAGATGTATGAAATAATGCATGGCATGCATAAAGTGGAAGATTTCCTCACTCTCTCAGTATAGTAGAACCCAATGTCATCCAACAGAGGCCCAGGGCTGAGCAGTACAGGAATGGGGTGGCAGTGGCGTAGCGTGGGTTGTCAGCACCCGGGGCAAGGCAAGTAATTTGCGCCCCCTAACCCGTGGATTTGCACCCCCTAACCTGTGGATTTGCGCCCCCTAACCCTAAGCCCCAGATGTTGCGCCCGGTGCGGCCGGCCCCCCCTGCACCCCCCACGCTACGCCACTGTGGGGTGGGGTGTTTCATGTAAAAACCCACGCAATAGCAGAGAGGCATCATCATGATTAAACTATGATTTAAGACCAACTGTGGCTTGTCATGTCAGTACAAATCTGAAGCCAAATCTAGTTTATAATATGCACACCAATAGTTCAGCATGAGAAATAGTAGAGTCAGCTGCTATGTGATGAAATGGCCACAGGGAGCAGAGCTAAGAAAACCGGTAAAGTGAACACAGAAGAACAATTCACCGGCATCTTAAAACTGCAATATAAAGTATAGCATCATTTTTTGTCAAGAGAGGAGTAAAAACTTACAAGTGGGTGACTAAATGGATTGATGGATGTGAGGACACTGTGTGGTTTCGATTCAAATCCTGATATTCTATCATCGATCTACTTTATACCCTTTCAAAAGCGGGGAAGCTTTGCTCACCTTGCAGTGATGGATAAGTTATGAATGTGTTTACTTCAAGAAAGAAAAGGCAAGAGTCTGAATATGGAAAACATTTTCAGTGAAGCATTACATTTATCTGTCTGTGTTCAGCCTTGGTCACTTCACAGAACGAAGTTCCATGACTGTCACCTGCAAGCTCTTATTAAATTCTATGCAGCTGTTCACAATATTCCTAGCTTCCTCCAAAAAAACAACGACTTTTATATAACACTGCTCTGGTCGGAAGCTTCCAGATTAAAAGAGTGCTGATGCCTGCTGCAAATGCTGCTGTTACTCTCAGGTAAATCCAGCACCACTGGGAGGGAGCTCATTGATGTAGGATGGGCCTTGTAGCAAGACCTTCCCTGCCTCTACTTTATCAGTTCTGTAAACTAACTGTATCCCTTCAGCCAACAATGGAATCCAATTAAAGATTTTTAAGGCTTGCTGATTGTTTTTCTTGTTAGCTGGCTTGGACCCAGATTCAGAGTAATGATTGGTAATTCAGCATTCTTGTGCAGTGGCTAAAATAAATATGGGAGCAGTTGTATTTGGCTGTAATGAGCTGATCTTCTGTACCTTCGCCTTGGAACCTGCATTTGAATAAAGGATATGCTCTTTAAAAGTGAGAGGCATTTCCCCATGTTATTCATCCATATAACTTCTCTGATTTTTGCATGTGCTAAAAGAAATTACATGAAAAATCTATTTCGCACTCGCACAACAACTCAAGTTTGACGTTACAGGGTGTCTGAAAGACAGTGAAAATGAGAAACTAAGATTGATCAAATTGACAACAGCCTTCTTATCAATATGCAAGTACAGTATTCATTTAATGGGCGCTCACAGATTTATTTTTCAAGGCAGTATCCCAGCTGCTTTGTATTGTATTTCCTTTTCTTATCGTCCCCTCCCAAAAAAGCTCTATGTGTTCTCTGAAGCAATCAGCAAAATTTCAATATTTTTAACAGT
The DNA here is from genome assembly GCF_965153285.1 of Podarcis tiliguerta. NCBI lineage: Eukaryota > Metazoa > Chordata > Lepidosauria > Squamata > Lacertidae > Podarcis > Podarcis tiliguerta. The sequence continues at coordinate 66,222,019 of NC_139537.1, read as the reverse complement.
CCCATCATTACAGTCAAGCACAGAGATGCATGGGTATTTACCAATCCTGTAAGAAGCCATGGTCTTTTTCAAAAATCATTAGAGGAAAGAAAAATTACAGCACTTAAGGTTTCAAAGGCAGAAAATTAGCAGCTTGTAAAAAGGACCCTGCTATTGGACAGCTCTTCATATCAAAGAGGTAGAGATAACAGAAATATCTTAATGGCCCTCCTGTATCAAGGATATTCTCAAGAGGGGAAACATCTTTCTTGTATCACTCACATCTGTCTGTTTTGTTATTATCCTGTCCAATCAATACTGAAGATAAATAGCATTTAATGAAGAAAAACAACCAATACGCTCCTGGGCACTTTGCCTGCCGCTAAAACTGGGTTCTTATGATAGAAGCTTGGCTATGTTCCTCTGTTGTTTCTGGATAGGTTTGAGTGTATTCTTTGCTCTCCTGTGATCAGGCTTGGTCACATCTTGCTCAGTGTCAGCCAGTGTCATGCACATGCAGCCCTCTAAGGGCATCAGAGACCTGCTACTGCTCAGCCTTGTCCCTCTAAGTAGTTGGACGCAGACACTTCAAGGGTCACAGAATCACTTAGCCTGCCAAAGTCTCATTGCTAAATCCTTAACACTCAGAAGAAGCAAATTTAAAGTTGCACCTCAACACCAAACCTAAGGAAGTCACCTCCATCAAGATCAGTCAGACATGTCTCCTGTTAATAGGGCACTGATCTTACCTTGTGGTGATGTAATGCAAGCTGCTTCCATTACGTCAAACTCCTACTGTAAAGCGTTTGCCAGTGGTAAATTAGAAGCTTTGACCAAGCTGCATTTTCCCTTAGTTTTAGAGGATGGCCTCAGTCAACTTAATTTTCACTCAGGTGTTGCTCTTCTGCTTCTCAGAAGCAAGTCCAAGAACCATAGTTCAGCCACGTGCTAGAGCTTTGCTCTCAGAAAACAGACTTGCTATTGTTCTTCAGTCTCCTTGCCGTTGCTTCTCTCACATAATCAACACCGCAGGAATTCAAACGCTTACCATAGTGAAGAAAATACCTGATATTTATGACTCTGTAACTTTCCCCCCTTACTTCTTCATATTATACCATGGCATATATTGCATTCATGCCGCCTGGCTCCTCATGACATTGTGCAACATCACTCGGGCAATGTCTGGACATCACATGATGTCATGTCAGGGCCCCCTCAATGTCATGAATTGTCAGGACAACGGGGAAGAGGATTCCAGCAAGAAGTGTAGCCAGGACTGGAACACACCAGGAGAAGCAGGGGATGGGGAAGCAGAGGTTGGTGTGGCAGGAAGTACTCACAGGATGATGGAGGATGGCAAGGAGGTGGGGGTCAATGCCCAGGAACCAGAGCAGCAGGACCCATCACCAGAGCCAGAGGGGGCCCTGTTTCCATGAACACGGTGGGCACTGAGGCATAGGGAGCAGTGGGAGGTAAACTCTAGGAAGCTGAAGCAACCAAGGGCCTGCAGCCCAGCTCCTTAGCTGGCCAGGTGGGGCTTGCTAGCTCTGAGAGGAGGTTGTGAGTCCTCAGCTGGAAAAGGCTCAGAACAGGTGAGGGTCACATGCCTTGTCAAGCCCAGATGCTGCAATCAGTATGCCTCGGCCCAGTATACTTGAAGGAGCGTCTCCACCCCCATCATTCTGCATGGATACTGAGGTCCAGCTCCAAGTGCCTTCTGGCAGTTTCCTCATTGCGAGAAGTGAAGCTACAGGGAACCAGGCAGAGGGCCTTCTCAGTAGTGGTGTCCACCCTGTGGAACACCCTCCCATCAGATGTCAAGGAAATAAACAACTATTTGACTTTCAGAAGACACCTGAAAGCAGCCCTGTTAGGGAAGTCTTTAATGTTTGATCTTTTATCGTGTTTTTAATGTTCTGTTGGGAGCAGCCCAGAGTGGCTGTGGAAACCCAGCCAGATGGGCGGGGTATAATTATTAATAATAATAATAATAATAATAATAATAATAATAATAATTTATTATTATGCCAAATACAATAGGGAAGCAGAGCAAAGATGCTGTTTCTGATCACCTTCCCACAGTGGTTGGACCACAGCTTAGATGGTCCTGAGATCTCATCGGGACTCTGCTTGTGCGGGGCTGACCTCCAGGTGCCCTGACCCCTAGGTAATAATAATAATACCCCGCCCATCTGGCTGGGTTTCCCCAGCTGCAGAGGTGGAAACCTGGCCTGGCAAGACTTTGGACTAATTGGCTTGCCAGATTATGCACTAGCATTTGCCATGGGATTTGTGCACCCCGCCAGGTCTTGCCGCCAGGTACCCCATGGTTCAGGACAATCAGCTTGAGAAGATGGCACCTCTGCCATTATCCTGACCATAGATTATCAGTACTTTGCCCTTGAGCTAGGGAACTAGTTGAGCTCGTTCCTCCCACCTTCCTTATCAACCAACAGCAATGTTAACCTTGTTACACGTATGATCAGGTTCATCTTACAGGCAGTGGAAAAGTAATTAATTTAACAACTGTTTTGAGAGCAACTCTGCCTGGCATTCGTTCAAGATCAGATTAAAATGAGCCCACATACCTTGAAGATGATCCCACAGCAGATATGCCAAGGGCAGCATTGATTGCATCTGGCCTTCTCGGCTCCTCTGGATGAGAAGAACTCAATATGACTACATTCAGCGGGGGCTGCCTTCACCCGCAAGGTTTCTCTCTCTTCCGGCACTATAAACAAACAACTTCAGCAGATCAGATATACGAAAGGGTTGTGAATGTTTGATGGACGGATCTTCTGAGAGTTAAGACAGGCTTCCTGGAAGGATTTCACTTCAGCAGAACACAAAATCAGAGTTTATCGCAGGGAGATATCATTCTCAGAAATGCCAGCATACAGAGTGGCCATTCTAGGAATTGAATCAGAGAACACAGCTCCAGCCAAGCTGTGAGGTGAAAAAGAAACAAAGAAGGAAAGGCCTGGATTTAAAGGCTAAACTGAAAACGACAAAAAGAATTGCCAATTGCTACAGTTGAAATTAGGGAAGAACTGTAAATATTCTCCACATCTCCTGCCCCAAGCATATAGTACGCTTGTTTGGGCTGCAGTTCTGAGGTGTGTATCTGGTTATACAATGGCAGTTTAAAAGCAGGTGTCACTGTTGCAGCATGCCTGTCCCCCTCAAAAATATCTTTGAAACCTACTGCACATGGAATGCTCCTGTTAAGGTTCCAGAGCATCATCTTCCCCAGTTCCTCCATCAGTTCAACATACTTTTCGGGGGAGAAAATGAGAACAGCCCTCACGACTTCATGACTAAGGGAAAAGTGAAGGGGGCGCAGAGGCTTTGTAGGTGCCAGGGGAAGAAGAGTTTGGATTTGATATCCCGCTTTATCACTACCCAAAGGCGTCTCAAAGCGGCTAACATTCTCCTTTCCCTTCCTCCCCATAACAAACACTCTGTGAGGTGAGTGGGGCTTAGAGACTTCAGAGAAATGTGACTGGCCCAAGGTCACCCAGCAGCCGTGTGTGGGGGAGCGGAGACGCGAACCTGGTTCCCCAGATTACAATACTACCGCTCTTAACCACTACACCACACTGGCTCTCTGGTTGCCCTGTTGGCAACCCCTGTCCTGTGTATTTGCAGCCTACAAGCCATACAGCAGATGCACCATTACCACTTTGTTCTGAAACAATTTTGTGTGTGTGTTTTAATGCTCTGTTGCTGTGATTCATCCCTGAATTTGGGAGCTGCCTATCTGAGAAATCGACAGCTACAAACATGGCCACCTTTTCAGGAAACCACAAATCAAACAGCAGGCTTGCTTTGCTTTTTAGAGATCTGACCCTGTCCTCTGATATTGCATTTCATAGTCCATCTGCACCACCAGCTTCAGATATCACAGGGCACAACAAAACACACTGTCATTATCACTTATCCTGAGAAGTGTGGGCGTAAATAATGGGCCATTTGTGGAACTCGGATAGATCTCCATGGAAACGCTTAATCACTGACATTTAAGCTCCTGGTGGTACTACAGGGAGCAGCTGACTGACCTATTCTAACAGTTTATCAAGGTAAAAAAAAGAGAGAGTCTCTGTTTTGAGCTGCAAGTAGCAATATGCTGACAGCCCATCGTATTGTATCTTTCTGCTTTCCTCTCTCATCAAGAATAACCTTGAATTTTCCAAACACTCCTTTCTTTGACCATTTCTCATTTGGCATTGCTCCTTATTACAGGATTATATTTGCACTGAAAGAGAACTCTGAAAGATCAGCCTTTAATGTGAGAGGTCGTTGCTCTTGTACATTACTGTAGTCCAGCAACAATTTGCAGAATTTTTATCCTTTCCTAACATCGACTCAGTCTGGTTTGTATCACAAGAGATGACTATGTGCAGCTGTTGTCCACCCATTCGGGGTGCAATCAGACTTTCTCTTTAGATCAGTGCAATAACTTGAAGTACATCATAACTGCAAAGTTTGCTGTTTTGGTTAAAAATGGCATTTCTTAAAATCCAAAAGTCTCAAGGACTTGGTAGCATAGGAGAGATTCTCACAATCAGTTCCTGTGTTTGCTGTTTCTTTGTGCGACACAGCATGTGAAACATATGCACACACCCCCTTGGCCATGTATACACGGGTTCCCCCATGAGAGTGACAGCGGCAGTTTCTCTACTTTGCAAACAGATCTATTTCTACTATTGCAAGATGAGAGCTTTTTTTAAAAAAAAACAGCTATTGTGCTTACAACATGGTGGAGCTTTAATATGGATGTTTTCCCCATGGACACTAATTGAACTCATCCCCTTTCGGTTTTGCCGCTTTAAAAATATTTCGTTCATTTTCATTTTAAGTGGGGAGAATGAATGTACAAACTTTCCTAAAGCATGTGAGGAAGGTGTCCTGGCTACCACCCTTGAATTCTCAGGTTGGAAAATTTCAAATGTCTTATTGAAGAATGCAGTACCTGATCTTTACATCAGCCCAGGATACAGCTTACAAGGTTCAAATGGCACACAGAGTCTAGGATACATAGCTATACATAAGCAGAGATGCTGTAACAAACCTTGACACACCTCTCCTGTTCTATTTTTAAAGGATTGGGGCCTGTCATTTGCAGGGTTCCCATCGCAAGCAAGAAGACTGACTTTGCAAGTGTGGTCTCCCATGGTTGTGGTAGGGTCTGGGTCTGTTCATGCCTGCATTGTTGGTAGTGGGTCCAGCCCTCTAACTCTCCCTCCTCCTCTGAAGCTGCCACCCACACCTGGCCCCTTCAACTTTGAGAGGGCCAGGCTCCCTTCAAACAAATATCTAGGGACACCTCAGCCCCCTAGAGTAGGCATGCCTGGTGTGTAGCATTGGACAGCAAGAAACTTAACACTTCCTAACCATAAAGAAATCTTATGTCCTGGTGCTGACCTTATTTAGCAGGCATTAAATGCATTTTTATTTGTAAGAGGCTCCCTTCATGCTTGAAATATTTGGGATTGTTTTTAAAATCTGAGAATTATGTCTTCACATTGATCAGGCATGACTCAACCTGGTGAAAAATCGGCTTTTTTTTCAGCCTTGTTTCCAATAACCCAGAAATTCCAGTTATTTTTATCAGCAACACTGTGTACTTTCTGCCTCACGGTTGTTACATGGGGTGGGTGGGGGGGCACGGCTACCACAGAAAGACAGCCAGGACAGAAAGATAAATGAGGGATAAACTTAGCATCCTGCCACCTTTTGATGCTGAGCTGTGCATTAGAAAAGGAAAGTCAGCTCCATTCAAACTTCCAGCTGTAATTAATTCTGAAGTGTCTGGGGAGATTTTGGAACATTCTGTTTTAACCGTATGCAGTTATAAATATGCTTAGCGTACTTCCAACCAGCACAAGGTATGATCTCTGCTTTAGAGTTCAGCAATAGATTATTCAGATCATTTTTATATTATTCAGAGTACAAACCAAATCTCCGGGATTTGGGGGCATTTGTCTGTACAGATTGTTCCATTATCCAATGTCATAGAACGAATCCTGTTTAACCAACAGCTAAAGAATAATTAATGTTACGAAGAACTGTGTGTCTTACTTTGTTATTGACTAATTAGAACAGCAGGGACTACCACTGATTATTTATCCTGTCTCCCACAGACGCATCTACATGGTTAATGAGGAAGAAATAAAAACGCTGTCACAATATATTACACCTTCATTTCTAAGCCTGGTACATTGTTACCTAGGTGTGACATTTTTCTTAGTTTGCTTACTTAGGCGGCTGTGCCAGTTACAGCTGCTCATGGGCACAGATTGCTTTGCCGCTGTAATGTACGCTCTGATAATATCCAGAATTGATTACTATAATGAGCTCTTTATGGAAATGTCCTTGAAGACAGTTCAGAAATTGCAGCCAGTGAAGAATATGTCTGCAGGGTGTTAACTGGTAAAAGGTAAAGGACCCCTGGACGGTTAAGTCCAGTCAAAGGCGACTATGGGGTTGCAGTGCTCATCTTGCTTTTAGGCCGAGGGAGCCGGCGTTTGTCCATAGACAGCTTTCCAGGTCATGTGACCAACATGACTAAACCGCTTCTGGTGCAACAGAACACCGTGACGGAAGCCAGAGCGCATGGAAACGCCACTTTCCTTCCCGCTGCAGTGGAACTCAGTGCTTTTTTTCAGGGGAGACGCAGGGGTACACATACCCATAAACATTTTGTGATCTACTGTACTTTTGAGGGGCAGTATTTCAATATGAGTAAGAAAATGAGAGTACCCCTAAACATTTTTTTAAAGGAAAAAAAGCACTGGTAGTACCTATTTATCTGCTTGCACTGGTGTGCTTTCAAACTGCTAGATTGGCAGAAGCTGGGACAGAGTAAAGGGAGCTCAATGTTTCACGTGGACTTGAACCACTGACCTTCCGATCGGCAAGCCCAAGAAGCTCAGTGGGTTAGACCACAGCGCCATATAACACCAGTCCTGAGGGATTTGCCCTGGTTACCTATATGTTTACTAACCCAATTCAAGATGTTGGTGATGACATATAAAGCCCTAAACAACCATAAGTCCAAATACTTGAAGGAACACCTGCTATCAACAGGAGAGATCCCTTTCATGACCCCATTCCCAGGTGAAGAGTATAGGGGCACACCAATGGATCCACATCAAGATCCTGCATCATGTGAGGGGGAATCATGGTCCTGTGAACATATGGGGGGAGTCCTCTGATTCCCTTCCCTAATACCACAGGAATCAGTGTCCAAATGGAAAGCTTATGAAAAACGTTAACTGAAAATGGAAACAAGCTTTTTAGTTATTACTTGTTGCAGAAGGAACAGAGACCAAGGCCCTCAAAATAACAAACAGCATGTTTTAATATTAAAAGTTCACATAAATGCTGTTTGTTTATGATAGAGGGCTGTTTTTAATAATTGACCAAAAGCATTTGGTTGGCCTTAAATTTTACCATTAAAGTTCATAAGCTGTATGCTTAAATAGCATAAATTTCATGTCACAAGGCTCCTCGGGATGTTTGCCAGGTAACTGTGGTAAAATGCATCCATGGACATGGTATTTTTATGGAATGGGCCTTCCAAGCCCAGAGTCGTCAGCTGACTCAACCATATTTGGAGGAAGGACTGTAAAGACCAAGAGAAAATGATAATGAGGATTATAGATGAAATGATGGCTATTTGCATAAAATATTGTTGCATATTTTAATCACTTAGTGATGCCGTCCTTGCTACTTACATTTGGACTAAGCTGGAATTTTCTGTTGCTATGTGTTTCCTGTTTCCTCACCAGTATAAAATGATGGCTGCCATCTTGGATGCCTACGATACAAGCAGGTACCAGGGCTATCCAGGAGCTCATGAAAGCAGTAAGTGGCAATGCACTCATGTCAGGGGTTTCTGAATCCCTGGGGCCCCTATCATGCGCCAACCACTGGTACCGAGTCTCAAAGGAAAGGGTGACACTGCAGCCAAGACCCTCTCTTAAGTGGCTGCCAACCATAGTTCCATAGCTTGTGTCACAACCGTGAAGGCCTCATCAGCAGATTGCTCATGACAGAGAGGTACTTTTTGGGGGTATCCTGGTTCTAAGTTATTTAAGGTTTTATATAAGATGGTGTGCGGTGATTTGCTGCTAAGATAGTTGTAATCTTCTTCTCCATTGTGGGTTTGGGAAGCAGAGTGGGATATGATGAGGGACAGTTATCTAGAGCTCTCCATTGACTCCAGTGGGCAAGTGTATAATTTTGCCACCTCTTGTGTTGACGGTGGGAACAACTTCTGATCAAACGGAGGATTTTTATACAGCTGGCCTTTTCTCCCTGCTATAATGCACAACGCCATCAATTCTCATTTCTTGTGTGCTGGGGGCATAATGGTTATGAAACAGGTGAAAAACATGAATGCTTCACCATTCAAAGCCCACACTGTTTTGTACCAAGGAATTTAATAGCAATCCAGTCCCTAAATCCAAGCAGGCTTTATTGGAAGATAGAAATGCTCTGTAATGGACTAAACTATACCAAGATCTAAACACTCCCCAATGTGTGGGTACTAAAAGGATGATTTCACTCATCTCTTCAACTCATCTCTGCTGAATAGCTGCTAAGAAGCATGTTCAATTCTTAAATCTCTTGTGAGTAGCTGGCACTTGAGGGGGAAATTAGTATATAATATATTCCTCCTACACAACATTTTCAAAAGAAAGTGGAAAACAAAACATGTTTTTCTCCCACGTACCATTTCAGTTCAACAGTCATCTGACACATATTTTATTGGCTTTTTTACTGAGCTGGAGATTAGAAACTTATGTACAGAAAATGGCTTATAGAGGAGGAAACTAATGACATTCTCTGAACTCCCCTAAATGGAGACTTGGCCCCTAGACCCTACTCAATAGCTGCAACCTCGTGATTTGCACAAGCGGTAAACACAGAGCAAGACGGTAACTGCTTGATTAAATTGGCTCCACAAAAATAAGGAATAAATATCATATCCATAGTGTGATTCTACTAAGTACATATCATGAAATTTGACCTAACATACATTCAAGCTAAACACAGGATCACTTTTCATTTAATGTGTAAACAATGCCTAATTGCCTTCCCTTACAAGTGGGAAAGACACTTCGACCTAGAAATTACTTTTTACTGAGGTGGGGCCATTCGTTCCCCTGGGAAAATCATGTCTATTCTCAGCTTCCAGACTAGATGTTTGCTGGAAATTTGGCCTGCAGCTTGGTGGGGGAGGAACCCCACTGGCTCCAGGGGGGATTTTTCTCCTAAGGCTTCTAGCCGCATATTTTTTTTTGTGGAGCGGGCAGGGGGCAGGTTCTGTTCATGCTTCTCCTACCCTTCTTATGCCTTCCTGATAATTATCTCCCCATGCCTGTAATTAAGAACAATTTAGATGGGCGGCTGTCTGTTGTGCATTGCTATAGATTGAGGAACCCCCCCCCCAAAAAAAAAACCAACAACCTAGAAATCAATAAATGGTAGGATTTTGATTATTTAGTGTATTGAAGGGACGATGGAGGTCAGTGGAAAAGTACAGGTTAAGATTCTTTTCTGAGCCTGGGCCTCAACTGGGATAGAGGTGACCTCCCAGGACAAAGGAAGTTGTTGGCTCATCTGAGAGCCTGGGCCTGGACAGAGGTTGCCATGGTGATAGGGTGTGGGTTTGAAGTGACAGGAAAAGAGAGTTTATAGCAAGGGTTGCCAGGAAGGAGAAGTGGGAGGAAGAAGACTGGGATCCATCTTGGGTAGGTTGGCTGAAGGCTGGCTGGGAGAGATGCCTTGGACTTCAGGACTGCACTGCTGTAGGAGACAAGCCCCTCTTGAAATGACCATGCTGGACTCTCTCCTTGCAGACTGAAGGTGTAAATAGGTGAATAAAACATGTTTCCTAAAGCCAGGACAGTCTCTGCCATGTCTCAATTCTCCAAAGGACCCTGGGCGAGTGCCTGGAACCTCTTTGGACTATTGCCTACTTCTCGGCAGAGAGAGGGGGAAGCAACCAACTTTTGTAACAATATTTGGGTAATGCAGTTTTCTCTGGCCTGGTGCCTGCCTGATGTTTTGGACTACAACTCCCACCACTCCTAGCTAGCACAGTCATGATGCTTAGGGCTGATGCTTAGGGCATGATGCTTAGTCCAAAACTGTAGAGGGCTTTAGGTTGGCAAATGCTGAGCTAACGTCTAGTTTGGCCCTTAAGTTTCATTAGTAAAGCTCTTATGCAGGTAGTTTAGCTGCATCCATTTCTCTTCAACACTCAGAATAAGGAAATGCAATGCAATCTGAAGCAAAAAGTAACTACTTTCCCCACTGAATAATTCATTTTCTTCTCAGTCTCACCTATTATCATAATGATTCTTTGAGTCGTCACTTGATAGCACCTCTTCAAGGTCATGGAATTAAGAACTGTGAAAATTGCTTATATATATATAAACCTTTCATAATTAACTAACAAAGCCAAATGTGCCAAGATAAAGAGAGGTGCAAATCTGAAAGCCCTTACATTTGACTTCTGCTAACATGTACTCTACAATTATAGTGGCTTAACTTGAATCACAGCTCTTTGCCAGCTGACAGCTTGAAAGTAGAACTGGTTCTTCTACAGTCGTGAGTTCCAGCGTTACATTCCTTAAAGTGGAATTCCTACTTACTCAAAGATTGGTTTGAATCAGCCAAAGGATAAATCACAGGGTTCACGGCTAAGTTCATCCATGGTTATATCATGCAGTAGGTAAATGGACAAATTCAATGTGGCATGCTTCAACCATGTTTAATCTGGAATTCTGGAATACAATGGAACCTTGCCAAGACATGCCAGGACCACTAGAGAATTTTGAGAGCCATTGTACAACTTTAACTACTTATACCACATTTTTTAAAAATGGAGCTCTTGGGTATCATTGTATGATGCTCCTAATCTATGCACTCTTACAGTGAAGTAGAGGGAGATCCAGGTTGGTGGGATTGGCAAACAGCAGGTGCACATACATCTGCTGGGTACCAACCAACTCTGCCAACCCAGAACTCCCCAGAACTCACCCCACTCTGTTCCTGTCAAATCAGTGCCACTGCCTCCTAATGTACCTCTGCTGCAGTAATCTTGTAAACTTCTATATTGCTATGAGAAAATATAGGCAGGCTTTGGTGAAGGTAATGTAGATAACTTTTTGCATCTGGGGAAAAATATTGTTTATCTGTATCTGCCCATATAGATATAGATATACCAACCTGTTCAGATAACGACTTTGGAATTCATTAAGTATATATTGTTATGGGTTTGTGGGTGGCCTGACCCCCCACTAGATTCCTGGGTGCTGGGGTTTAATCAGTGTTTTGAGAATTAATGTGAGCTACCAGGCTCACCTGGATTTAGCAGTGTAAAAAGAAAAGGCAGGCTAAGCTTCTTTTCCAGTCCATGGAATTACCCGGGAAGAAGCAGTTAAGGAGAATGAAGGGGCTAATCAAAGGAAGATCCTTAGAGCCTGGGCCAACGGGAGTTGTGGGGTCATGCTGTCCTTTTTATATGGGACTTGGGGAATAAGGGAGGCGAGCAGAACTTCTTGGTGGGATGGCTGACACAGAAGGGGAGGAGTGGTTTTCTGCAAGTGCAGCCGGGAAGGAGGAGAAGGAACTGGGTAGAATTCCATGCGGGGATGGAAGGACAGCAGCCATGGTGGCTGGCCGGAACAGGCTGTTACACAGACACACTTAAAATGCCTCTGAATACAATGTAGTCCTGCTGGGAAAGACAAGCCCCTCTTGAGAATGATGTGAATGCTGCAAACTCTCTCCTTCTAAACTCGGGTCTAAATCTGTGTAAACCAACCATATTTAATAAAGACCCTGCAGACTCCGCTGTGCCTCAATTTTCCAGAAGGAAACTCAACTCTGGAACCAATCTTGCTACCGCTTGGCAGCGATTGGGTGGCCCTGACATTACAGTCCTATGTTTGACTATTCAAAAGTACGGTAAATCCTGTTGTGCTCAATGTTACTCCCAGGTAAAGGTGTATAAGATTGCAGCCTAAATTGATTAGCACATGGTTTATTGATGTGCACCAGTTGCACATACCTGCTGATTACATTTGCTGATGCTAATTGCTTTTGAAATGTCTGCAAGCTGTGAATATTGCTAGATTAAGTTTGCAGTTGAGTAATGGTGTTCTGAGGTAGTTATGAGTGTTGCAGTGATCGCCGTCTATCCTGCTTCTGTGCGTAAATTAATATAAAGACATTTTCTCTATCGTGTTTGAACAGATGTAAACAAAATGCAAAATATAGATAACAGTAGGCATGAGTAAAATTGATTGGAATAAATTGCATTCATTGAATGTGCCTGGTTTTGTAAAATTCATTCACAGTCTCATGATGCCTTGCAAAGTGTAACTGCCATTCATGCAACATTTATCATGTTCAGAATTCATGTCGATAGTGAAAGACTCCAATAATACTCCTTTGGTGTAGCTTCAATCTGTCATTCCTTTTATTGCACATTATTATTCTCGGATCTTATTGCCTGAAACATTATCTGTATCAGGGGAAGTATTGTGGGCAGACGGTAATTTTTAATTTCTATCAACCTACCTATTATATTAAGTACAAACCTGTTTCTTTTATTTCCAGATGTTTCATTATATTCAATGAAGAACACAACTGGGGGGGGGGGATTGGAATAAGATCCAATTTCCCAACCCTGCACTATGGCTTAAATTTCCATGACCCCCATGTTAGCTATAAAAAGCTACAAATATCGAAAGAGAGAGAAAGTTGTGTGTTAGAAGCAACAGGATTCAGGTTTTAATTAGGCACACAGGGATAACCCCACTTATCAAATTAAAATCTTCACCTACTTGTGGTTCTGGATCCTGCTTTCATTCAACGAGGGAAAGTCAGGCCCAGCCCACTGATGAGGCAAGGTGAGGCACTTGCCTCAAACGGCAGAAGCCCAAGAGGCACCACCCTCCTTGGTGACAGGGTCTGCTCTGCCACCTCCACCACCAATGGAGAAGCAGTACCAGCAGCACTGGTTGCTGGTGAAATCTTAAAAAGCTGAGGCAAAGTGGGGCAAAATGGGACAGCCTGCCCCTGGGGAAAGGCAAAACAGAAATTACGTTAGTGACCACCCAGCTGTCACAAACACATGGCCTGTGGGCACATTTAAGGACACATTTAAGGAATGTGTTTGTCACAGGAGAAACTAAAATGTCGCAGACTCCATTCCTACAGCAAGGGTCCTCCTTTCTCCTTCTCCTGCATGACTACAGAGATGCTCTCTGTCTGGGGCTCCCTTTGAAGACTGTTTGGAACCTTCAGCTGGTGGAGAATGCAGGCACCCAGTGACTTCTGGGGGCCAAGAAATCTGGAAATAGTTCTGCTCCCGCCAGCCACGCAATGCAGCACCTGGGAGCATGTTTGCAGCCAACCAGGGAGGGGACAAGATGAGACTGCCTGATGTACATGTTGCATGCTCTGGGCATAGGCTTTAGAGGTCTTGGCCATGCTGCTATGTGGCCTCTCAGTGGTGCTTTGTTTTGTTTTTAAACAGCCCTAGCTATCTTATTTGATTGAAAACTGTTTAATGCAACAGATGGAAGTCCATTTCATTTCAGTGGGTCTGTTCTTAGTATTACTAAGGCTGGAGCCAGCTCTTCTCTTCATCATCAAAGAAAATAAAATGACTAGTATTTATATTTAATAGCAAGACACACAGAGAACAAAATGTTTTTAAAGTGTCATATCAGTACTTTTAATTATTGATGCCGCTCATGTATTCATCTATTTCTCCCTCTGAGGAGGAAAACAGTTTATCAACTCATAAGAAACTTCAGCGCCCTTGAGCAAACACATTTTTGTTTGAACTATGTTAGAAAATAACTTGAAATACCGCATATAAGTCACATGGCCATCCAAAGTCAGTCTTTGTCATTCCTCTTTTACATTCACAATTACATAGAGGTTAAGTATAAATCCAATCCCTATTATGAAATATACAATGAAATATAAAACGTAACAGACATAAGACACATATTAAAGGTTTCATCGTCATTAAGAGTTATTTTTCCTGGCATAAAAAAGAGCATTAGTATATACACAGCATGTCCCCAAACTGGAAAATCCAGTTCTGCAGTGATGGATGGCAGTAATTTGCATATGTATTGCCCAGTTTTACCTACCAGATTACTGCAATCTGCATACATGTTTAGGATAGGCCATAGGCATGAGCTGTTGCTCATTTGCTGAGCATGTACTTTACATGCATAAAGTCAAGCTAGACTAAATCTCCATCTACTCCAATTTCAGGGGACCTTTATTTCCCATATACACTGGTACCTCGGGTTACATACGCTTCAGGTTACGAACTTTGCTTCAGGATGAGAACAGAAATCGTGCTCCGGCAGCACAGCAGCAGCAGGAGGCCCCATTAGCTAAAGTGGTGCTTCAGGTTAAGAACAGTTTCAGGTTAAGAACGGACCTCTGGAACGAATTAAGTACTTAACCCGAGGTACCACTGTAAACTGGAGGAGGAGTTATGGAAACTTTCAGGAAGTGTGAAGGATCCTAAAAATAACCACTGCTTTGTTTTAAGCATGAGGTAGCCAAAGGCTTTTCCTCTCTCGGCTTTTTCTTTTCTTTTTATTTAAAATAATTTTACTATTGTTGTATTATTACACAGTAGCTAATACCGCTATACATCAAACATGCTTGCTTGTCAAGAAAAAAGAAAGTTAAGTAGGAAAGGATTTGGGGAGGGAGGAAAAAGAAAATGGGAAATGATATCTGAAAGAGGAGATGAGCAACATAGCAAAAAGAAAAAGAAAAACCCCCTCTAAAGTGTGGCGAATAGATTGAAAAGAAAAATATGATCATTTACATTGTCATTCCAAAAATATAAAAGCAAAGCCCACCTCTCAATAAAATTGCTTTCTTATTATTATGCATTGCGTTTATCTCATATGTTAGTTTTATCATTAAGATGGTTTGCCAATACTGAAGTAAATATTAACTGAAATCAGCAACATAGTTCTGACTGTGCTACTTTTGGATCCCTTAGTTATACAGTTGGGTTATCTAAATGACAAAGTAAGAGATTGCCATTATTTATGGGGTTCATATCTATTAAATGCTGCAAAAAATAGCAGCTGCTAAACATGGACGATAATACTCAGAAATTCCAGCAGTAACTGGATGGGTGGAAAAACATTATAGCACTATTTGCCAAACTCTCCAAAATATTTTGACTCAAGAAAGGAAGAACGATATCATAGACTTTGAGCCATTTTGGCAGTTTTGTTGAACGCTGAAACTATAAACGTGGCGCTGATTTAAATTTGTCTGCAGTTTCAGATTGATTTTCCTTGAGTGCTTTATACTGTTTAATTACATCTCCATGTAGGGCTGAAAAAAATTACCTATGTTTATATATAAACTGTGTTGCTTTTGATGTTGTGTTTATTTCACACAGTGGTAAAGTTTTTGCATATGGTCCAGGTAAAGCACGATAGCCTTGCAAGTTAAGTACTGCTTCAGTTCATTGTTTATGCTGGAATTTTTTCTCCCCATGGAATGTAAGTAAAACTTAGCGTTTGTCACCAATAAATGTAAATACTGGGGGGGGGGGGAATTGGAATTGTCTGCAGTTTCTCAGTTTTGTAAAATGACTTTTATTTTCTTCTTATTTATGACTGAGAATGAAATTTGGAACCCACTGGATCAGATAAATCTGTAAGCATTTCTAAAAACAAACAAGGTGAATGGGTTTGGGTTCCTTACCACCCACCTAAAGCCATACTGAGGTTTGCCAACTTGTGATCAGTTGATTATACGTATGACGGCAAGCAAGCCACAATACAGTGAATCGTGGAAGCCTGTGTTGTAGAGACATGCTTGATTTCTGTTAGAATCCAAGGCTCTGGCTATGGGAGAAGCAAGATCTTCTCAGAGTTTGAATGCTGTGAGCCCCTCCACTGTAGCCTCAGGTTGTATATACAGTGATACCTCAGGTTAAGTACTAACAGTGGTATCTTGCAAGACGAATGCCTCGCAAGATGAAAAACTCACAAGACGAAAGAGTTTTCCGTTTTCTGAGTTGCTTTGCAAGACGAATTTCCCTATGGGCTTGCTTTGCAAGACGAAAACGTCTTGCGCTTTTTTTAAAAAAGCCATCAATGCATTCCTATGGGAAACCGTCAATACACAGTGGTGCTTCGCAAGACGAAAAAATTCACAAGACGAAAAAACTCGCAGAATGAATTAATTTTGTCTTGCGAGGCACCACTGTAATTCGTTCCGGAGGTCCATACTTAACCTGAAACTGTTCTTAACCTAAAGCACAACTTTAGCTAATATAGCACTATTTGCCAAACTCTCCAAAATATTTTGACTCAAGAAAGGAAGAACGATATCATAGACTTTGAGCCGTTTTGGCAGTTTTGTTGAATGATGAAACTATAAACGTCACGCTGATTTAAATTTGTCTGCAGTTTCAGATTGATTTTCCTTGAGTTCCTTCCGCGCCGCAGGAGCCCGATTTCTGTTCTCATCCTGAAGCAAAGTTCTTAACCTGAAGCACTATTTCTGGGTTAGCGGAGTCTAACCAGAAGTGTATGTAACCTGAAGCGTATGTAACCTGAGGTACCACTGTATGTGTAAATAAACCATATATCCTAAAAACTTGTTCTTCATTCCCAGGAAACCCAACCCTGAGAACGTCTAGATCCCCTGGAATCTCATATGACTCTGAGATTGGGGTGGCATGCAACAATTGTATTCCCAAAAGGAAACCCAAGCAAATCAAACTAAATGCTAGAGCAGGGGATGTAAATGTGAGTACTGAGGGGGACACCTAACCCACCTCCAATGTCCCCCACCCCACAATGCCCTCATGTCCTCCATCCCTGACCTTTGCACATCAAGTGAGGTCTAAAGGGGGGGGCTTCTGAGTGATTGAATGTGCTAAGATGCTTCTATGTGACCTTCAGACTTTTCCACTCCTTGCAGGACGGATGGAGTGGAGCCCAGCACCCCCATTTGTTTACTGTCTGAAAATACACTTATGTCTCAATCAGTTAGACAAACATTTTACCCAAGTGAGTTTTTGACAGCTTTCTAATTAATATTAATTTTCTCTTCACAAGAAGGGACTCATTTGGATGACCAGCTGTGATTACGTGGGAGTCTCCTGGGGGTTCCCCCTCCCCCCCCCCGACGATCCATCCATCAACTGCTGTTTTATTGCTGGTTTTATAATGATTGATTTGTTTTGCCATATTGTGTTGCTTTATCATTCTTCGTAGTTTATCACGAACCACCCTGGGAGTGGTAACGATATATGCTAATTAAATTAATTAACTTAAAATATATAAATGTTAGCTGGATACCACAATGCACATTTTTACATGCTTTAAAGATACGGCTTTTGTTTCAAGCAGACATTTGTTATTTGGCTCCTGTGGTTATCCCACAATTTCCCCAAAAGAGTTTTGAGTTAAAATGCATTGAGGTGGTTGGAATTCCACACCCACCCACACCCAAAAGTCACATTTTTTCTTTTTTAGTGAGGCTTACATAGGAAGCTATCTTATACCAGGGCAAGCTCTTTGTCCATCTAGTACAGCCTTTCTCAACCTGTGGGTGCCCAGATGTTGTTGAACTACAACTCCCATCACCCCTAGCTAGCAAGGCCAGAGCTCAGGGATGATGAGAGTTGTAGTCCAACAACATCTGGGGATCCACAGGTTGAGAACCACTGATCTAGTAGGACCTTCTCTGACTAGAAGTGGTTCTCCAGGGTGACAGGAAGAGAATCTTTCCCATCACCTGATCCTGTTCACTGGATCTGCTCAACTACCTGGTTAACTATGACTCCTCCTCTAACTTGTGCCATCAATCATATGTGCCGTCATTGGAGGCTGGCCCATTAAAGCAAATAAGGCACTGCCCCTCCAACCTCAGTTTGTCCTCAGCCACCTGCAGCCACTGCAATTCATCCTGGGAGTGGCACCACCTAACAGCTTCTTCCTCTTTGGTTTTGCCCTTGTACAACTCAACAGAGAAGAGGATGGGAACTGCCATTGGCTCTGGCTCCACCTGTTGTTGGCCTTCTTGCCTGCTAGTCCCAATGGGCACCAACCAGCGGCGTGAGGGGGCTGAGGGGGCCGTGCCCTGGGCACATGTTTGGAGGGGGTGCGAGCAGGCACCCCCACAACAGGCTCCCACAGGAACCTGGCTCCTGCATGCGAGGGAGGTGCTGAGTCAGCTTCCTCGCACCCAGCCACAGCTCTACTCCCAGGTGACGTCTGATCTGGGGATGCTGTTCTTGATAATGCTCTGCCCATCACTTCATCTGCTTGCTGCAGTCTGAAGACAGAGACATTTCTGCCCTTGAAACAGACATTTAGGCCTGCTTAAACCACTCTTGACCAAACTTCATTAGATTCCACAGCTTCTGGAGTGATCCCCTTTACCACGCTTGCAGATTTGCCCCCAAATAACCTAACAAATGAAGAAGTGCTGGGTTAATATCCTTTCTTGAAACCAGGGAGCACATTTTGGGGGCTGCATTCAGGGTCTTGAACTTTTGGTTCTGAGGTTTATCTCACACCCTTTCTAATGACCTTCCGTAATGTATCCAGAATCTTCCATAAATTCTTGCTCCTGGTGTGCAATTGCCACCATTCAGTCATTTAGGCTTGAAAGCCTGCTCAACAATATCAGAAATAATACCACAGCTGGAGGACATGAAGTAATGAGTGAGGGCAAAACGCAAAACTCCTAGTCAGAAAAATGGGTCACATGCAACTGATGCCCACAAAAAGCAGTTTTCAAGAAAGTAACCTCCTTTTTGCCGGCATTGGCTGTGAGGGGACCACTGACTTGTGCAATGCCTAGGCCAGGGGTCAGCAAACTTTTTTAGCAGGGGGCCGGTCCACTGTCCCTCAGACCTTGTGGGGGGCCGAACGCATTCCTATGCCCCACAAATAACCCAGAGATGCTGTTTAAATAAAAGGACACACTCTACTCATGTAAAAACACTGATTCCCAGACTGTCTGCAGGCCAGATTTAGAAGGCGATTGGGCTGGATTCAGCCCCTGGGCCTTAGTTTGCCTATCCATGGCCTAGGCTCTCTGACTACATATAGGCAATGTGGTGACTGGCCGCATTCTACTAAAAAGAAAGAAATATGTCTGTGATCCTATCCATCTCATGCACTCCTGGCTGGAGGATGAGAACAGGTGTTTTTTAAAAAGTTCATGACATAAAAAAGCACAAGTTGAGATACAACAATATGCCAATGAAATGCCAGGTGTGCCATCCTGACTTCCTACATTAACCCCAGTTATAAAAAAAAGAACTCTACCAAAAAAAATATTTAATGTTAACAAATAAAGCTTTGTGAAAAAAAGGGAGAAGGAAGGGATAATTAAGTAAGTGCTATTGCGTGTCAAGGTCCCCAGGGCCACCCCAATAACTCACACATCACACGGAATTTTTGTTTAAGGTTTTTGGCATAATTTTGGCCACAACTTTATTAAAATACAAACATGTGAGTGGCTGCTTAGACATTGGTTGCGACTATCTGCCCCCACCGCGGGGGACAGACTGACATTATGCATGCCTGCAAAAGTCAGAAAAGCCCTCAGCACTCCCCAAATGCAGCCAGGAGCTCATTGCTATGGCCCGAGCCCCCTTGACAGAGTGGACAAGCAATAGTTAGCCCCCGATTCCTTTAATGGAATCCCTTGCAGCAGCAACATTAGAGGGGCAGGCACAGCCAATCCATGCCCCTCAACCAACCAAACCATAAACCAATGCCTAACCGCAACCTTACAAGTTGTGACGATTTGCTACGCAGTAGGCAAAAACCAAATGGCCCCAGCCAATCAGCCAGATGGACAAAATTCCTACCGGGCCTCTGCCCCAAGAGCAGACGACCCCATGACAGGCATAGCAAGGTCAAAGCGAACAACCCTAATTCGGGGGGGGGGGACGGGCAATCCGATGCACGGGCGAAAAGAGGAAGCCCTAGCCTCATGCAAGGAGTTTTAGCATTTCTGGCTGTCAATCAACAAATGGCAACATTAACTTCCTCCCAACAAGGGAAGCCCAATCGCATCAGTGGCCAACGATCAATTAGCCCGCCCCCAACTTTGGAGTGTCCTGGCGGCCCCCACCCCAAAACGTGCTCTCCATGAAGGAGAATATGCTTTATCAATATTATGCTCACGCTGCAGCTTGGACTTTCATCATGTTTTGTTTGAAACTTGGTTTCATCTATGAACTGATTTAAGAAAACCCTTTTGCCTTAAATTCAGGCATTATAGTTTATCTGCTATGAATGTGACTGAGCAACAGCAGCAGAGAGATTATCACTCTCCCTGCAACAACTACTTTATTTCCACAGGGCAAAACCACCTCAGGTTACAAGAGATGAATAACACTTTTGATTTTTCCTGTAGGCAGCTGCAAGGAGATGAATGGCTTCATTTGGAAAACTAGCACGTTCAATTTTTAGTTCTGTGCAGTAAATTTTTTTAAAAGTTCCATCTGCCATT
The DNA here is from genome assembly GCF_965153285.1 of Podarcis tiliguerta. Classification (NCBI taxonomy): domain Eukaryota; kingdom Metazoa; phylum Chordata; class Lepidosauria; order Squamata; family Lacertidae; genus Podarcis; species Podarcis tiliguerta. The sequence continues at coordinate 66,201,472 of NC_139537.1, read as the reverse complement.
GTAATTGAGAAGAAAACAACAACTGATATTTCTTTTTATGCTAACTTCACATAAACCATATTTTATTCCTTTCCAGATGATGACAGGTTTAAAGACTTCTGCAAGCAAATGGGTTGCAATGAAAACAACAAAAGATATTTCAATATTCTGCATTATTTATTTTTGTGAAGTGTAAGAAAGTAAAACAGAACTGCAGCAGGTATTTCTGCATCAACATAATGTTATCTTGGAAGCCACATCACATTAGGCTTTAGAGGACGGAAAGGACATCTGGCATTAAAAAAATAAAAATACATGGGGACCAGCTCAACCAGAGGTTAAGCAATACCATTCCCAGTTCAATGTGGTGAGATCAGCATTGAATTCTTATCTGTCTAGATACTCCATCTCATTTATATATGGACTAGGATATACAGAACCAAGTGATCTGGACTATGAAAGGCAGCAGTTTATGAACAGTGCACATTTCCTGAGAGACTCACACACACCTTGCCTGACTCTGTCTTGGGGGCTGGGAGGAACACAACAGGACAGTGTTGGCCACCTATGTAGGAGACTTAAGCAACGCTTAAAACAAAACATTTAAAGCTACCCTGGAGCACTTGTGGCTGGCAGTTCTGGATTTGTTCGGAAAGGAACCTTTGACCGTGATAGCGATTGGCTTCCCCTATGAGCAAATAAGCCACAAGCAATTCATGTTAACTTTACAGACAAACCCATCTACAACCCCTTATGAAAACATTGCAGTAGGCAGGAAATGTCTGATCAATTAATTTCCATGGTTTGTACAGCAGTTTAGGATATTGATCTGGCTTATGTTTTGTTTTTCTTGAAATGTCCGTAGTAAATCTTTCTCTTCCTTAATTATTCACTGAGAACAGTAGGCTAAACCCAGATAATCCATATACTTACCCACTTTCAAATTAATGTTCTTCTGAAATACACTGCCTCAAAAGCTAGCAGTTACTGATAAAATGTGTTTAGAGGGCTTCGGGTCCACCTTCAATGTTTTCCATGTCTAACAGCAATTCAATGTCTCTACCCCCCCCCCTCGTGTATGTCATGAACTGACAGAACGACAGGGAGGAGGAAGATGATCCTTGCGAGGGGTGTAGCTGGGGCACACCAGGGCAAGAAGTGGAAGGGGAAGGAAGTACTCACAGAGTGAAGGAGGATGGTGAGGGGATGGGCATCAATGCACTCGAACCAGAGCAGCAGGACCCATCACCAGAACCAGAAGGGCCCCTGTCTCCACAAACACCGTTGGCATAGCGAGCAGCAGGAAGGCTGCTCTAGGAGGTTGAGGCAGGCAAGGGCCCAGAGCCCAGCTCCCTAGCTGGCCAGGTGGGGCTTACTAGCTCTGGGATGAAGGGTGTGATTCCTTAGCTGGAGGGGACTTGGAGCAGGTGAGGGTCACATGCCTCATCAAGCACAGATGCTGCAATCAGCTGGCAAAGTACAAAAGGGCAGCAGAGCTGAGGTGCTGTGTCTGTTTAGCTGCCTATATTGATGGACTTTGGCTTGGATGTTGTTGCACCTCTATGGGACTGTGCTTCGTGTCTGATTCTGGACCATATCCTGACTGCAGGACTTGGCTACTTGGACTGACCCTGGACTGTTTTTCCTGACCTTTGGATGTGTGGATTGACCCCTGAACTTTGGACTTGGCATACTGACTTGCTGGCAGGTAGGCCAAGGGTTCAGGATTATCAATCTATGCAATAAGTATGCCAGACGTTCAGATGCTGGAATGTATTTTTGGGCCACATAAGCAAGGCACAGTTCTACACTTCAGTTAACCAGGAAATATTGCTAAACCTCTACTAAATTCCGTTAGATTTCTGGAAATGGCTTTTAGGTTGCATCCTTTGTGACCAAGAGTGCCTTTCACCAGCTCTGTCTGGTTCACCAGCTGTAGCTGTTCCCAGGCAGTGATAGCCTGAGGATTGTAGCCCATGTGTTGATAACTTTATTGCTGGATTACTGTAATGCATTCCTGGTGGGGCTGCCTTTGGGTCTAGTTCAGAAGCACCAGCTGGTGAGGAACGTGACAGCCAGATTACTGATAGGGGCACACTATTGTTAAAGCACTGTACACAGAAACAGTACGGAATTAAAGTCATTTGGAGGTCAAAGTACATATGATACAAGCGTATTTCTAAGATTGCTCTACATATATGCTAAAATGGAAGACCGTTGTCAGAAGTAGTAAAGGTGGGTCTGTATATGTTTTGGTTTGAAAAGCAATTAAATTATTAGGTCTTAACAGGACTGTAATCCAGTCATTCCTTAGTCCCATCAGCCACTATCTTTGCCCTTTATGCATTACAGAAGCATAAACTATATCAGTTGTGCTGTATTTTTCTGGAGGAACAGTTTAGCAAGCTGCATGTTGAACTGATACCTTCCTTACTACATGCTACTAACATGATCAGCTACCATGCAGAAAACTTTTAAGTAAAATCTTGTTAGTTCCTGTACAGCAGTGCCTCCTGTATTCTCATGATATAGGGGAAATACTGGAGAAGGAAGCATCTAAGAGCTTCCCAGACTGAAGAGAAAGCAAATATTTGTGCATAAATGTCACCTATGCTCAGTTATCTGTTTTACCAGCTTTTAGATTATCAAGTCAGCTATGGGAATAAACTTTAACCATATACTTCAGAATCATTTGAAACTAGAACCAAGCTGGCATTTTCCTGTGATTTTGAAGTATAGGCATTTCACCTGTGTTCCTTCTGTCTTCCTACTTCCACCAAACCACGCACATTTTCAGGACTGTGTAAATATTGATTCTGCTGCCATGCTTTTGAATGCAAAGGGAAACTTGGAACAATTGGGCTGAACAAATACTTCTGCCTAAGCGAGTTCCCTTGCAGCAGAAGCTCTCGGGGCATGGCAGTCTCCTGCAAAAGAGCTATTTTTAGCAGTGGAATACAGCACAGATCTTAATAATTCATCTCATTCCCCTGTGCATGCCCCCAACACTGAATAAAGCAGGACTTAAGGCAAACAGGCCTGGTGACTGTACCATCTAGTCCCATTAATACTTTCTATCAATTTAAAAGAGGTTCCTAGGTATATCTACCTAGGTCTCGGGTCTACATCCTTCCCCTTTAAAGGTGACTAAGGGTGCTCAGCAAACCTTAAATGTGGCCAATTAACTTATTTAACAACTGGCACACCCACTCATTACCACCACCACCCCACACACACAAATTAAATACACCCACCACCCAGTGCTTTTCCACCCTGGTAATACGCAACAGTACTCAGTACCTCCATCTTTGGGGAGGGGGAAAGAGGCAGAAGGGCTCTTGGAACCCACCAGATCATCACACCTCCTTCCTGTTGCATATTTAGCAGATTAATTGCACTGCAGAAAGCATGCTGGGGAGACCACATGTTCAGGAAACAATGAAGAAATGCAAAAATATATTTTGCTTGGCTTTAATTACAAAATCTCCTCTTACATTCAATCTATAAGTATGACCCATTCACCAGGGTACTGAGGGAGGTACACGCTGCTCTTTATATACTATACCCAATTGCTGACACAGCTTAATTACCACAACTTAACAGCACCTGCTATGCTGCTTCACAGCTGTAAAACTAGGTCATGATATCTATTCTGGCCTTTAAAGAGACAGACATATTGTGAAACAATAATGAACCTTAATATTTAAATAAACCATTCCACATTTCCCTTCTTCCTGGGCTTGGGAGGAAGACACAAGGCTGACAAGATCCTGGAGCTTTGTTGTCTCCTTCCTAGAGCTGAGTGGACTTGGGGAGGTGGTGGGAGAGCACTTGGACTGTTAGAGCATTGTACCGCCTTCCCTAAGCTGGGAAAGCATGTCCTGGGCTTAGGAAAGAAGGCATGAGCCCATGTCCCAGCAGAATGTTGGGTGGTGAAAATAGGCATGTCAGGTACTGAGATTACAGAAAAAGGTATGGTGTTGCAGCAAGTCATTGAACTATCATGCATCATGTAATAACTATATACCAAGATCTTAATGAAGCTCTAGTAATCATCTAATTGTTTCACATCTATTTGTTTTTCCTGACCCTGAGGAAATTTTGCGCCCAGGGCAACCGCCTAGAGTACCAGCACTTTCTAGAAGGAAAGCACTACCACCACATCAGTACAGAGTAGGCAAAATAAAAAGAAATAAGAAATCCCACCAACCCAATGAATCAGCTGATGAGCCAAAAAATCCCTACTTGGCTTCCCAGAAGATGGGCCTCGGCTTGCAGTGTTAATAGGGCGGGGGACCACTGAATGAAGAGGTCAGGAGAGGAGTTGGGTGGGTTTAAATAGCCCGCACATCAGCCCTGCCCTCTCTCCTTCATTGATGCAATGTATGCTTGTGCTTTGAAGCCGTACTGGATAAACAAAGACCACAATCAATGTATACTTACTTGGGGATATCTCTGACTGAAGTCAGTCTGGTCTGTTTCTGAATGGACATGCAAAGGACCAGGGGACAATTCAGCTATCTTGGTTTTCTGGATTCTAGGACTAGCAGGCAAAAACCTATATATTGTGTCAGTCTTTAATGTTTCTTATAGGTGCGCAATTTCTCCCCCTCCCCCACCTTTAATGTCGGCTGACATTAATTCCTGTACATTTGTTGCTAGGGTGTGTGTGTGTTGATAATGCACTGATTCTCTTAATCACTGCCCTGAAATCCAGATCTAGTAAAATACACTCATTTCAAATTCTATGTGATTTCTAAGCTTCCTTTCTGCATGGGCAATCTCCCCTTTAAAGTGCCGAGAGAAAATCACATCACTTGCGGAAAATGAGAGAGATAATGAATTTCTCTTATTCTGCCAATCAATAATAAACGTGCTTATTTCCCCTCTGGCTCTTGGAATTAGATGTGACACAACACCATAATGCAATCGGTTTGTTCTGAGACCCTGAAATTAGGAGTCCATCAGCTTGCAGACATAAAGGAGAATTCATTATCTGCTTGCTAATTACTCAACAACAGCGAGGGGGGAGAACTGCATTTGCACCACTTCTTAGATTTCAAATATGCTAGTAAAGTACCTCAATGTCTGGGAAGAGTGTGGTTCATGAAAGGTGATAATTAATGGCATTTAAAGCATCTCTACAGTAAAATGTGAAGTGTGCCTTATCTTCTAACATATTAAGTGTAGCTTTGTTTGGAAATCAACGGAGGCTGCTTCTGAATTTCCCCGGCTTTTATACCTTTACAAATTTTCATTGACAAAAGCTTATGAAGTAGGGCTGTGTTAGAAAGGGATACATTTCTCATACTTTGCCTGGCTCTGCATTCAGTAGCTCTTCCCCATGATAAGATTACAGTGATGCATACACAGTTGGCTGAGGCCTGCCATTCACACCTGTCGTGTGCTGATGTGTAGGTAGGGGAAAGCTCTTCTGGACAGTGGGGTGGCTTTGGGGCAGACTTAGGCAGGCCAAATGTGGGCTAGGGGAAATGGTCTTAAGTACAGTGGTACCTCGGGTTAAGTACAGTGGTACCTCGCAAGACGAATGCCTCGCAAGACGAAAGAGTTTTTCGTTTCTGAGTTGCTTCGCAAGACGGATTTCCCTATGGGCTTGCTTTGCAAGACGAAAACGTCTTGCGCCTTTTTTTTAAAACCGCCAATGCATTCCTATGGGAAACCGTCAATGCACAGTGGTGCTTCGCAAGACGAAAAAATTCACAAGATGAAAAAACTCGCAGAACGAATTAATTTCGTCTTGCGAGGCACCACTGTACTTAATTCGTTCCTAACCTGAAACTGTTCTTAACCTGAAGCACCACTTTAGCTAATGGGGCCTCCTGCTGCCACCGCACCGCTGGAGCACAATTTTTTGTTCTTATCCTGAAGCAAAGTTCTTAACCCAAGGTACTATTTCTGGGTTAGCGGAGTCTGTAACCTGAAGCGTATGTAACCTGAAGCATATGTAACCCGAGGTACCACTGTACACTCTGGCGCCATATAAACTAATCCAAATAGGAACAAGAAAAAAATATATTGGTATTGTAGGACTGCCATAAGCTAATACAGGCCTTATGGCATGGTCACTCAGCTGAAAACCAGGGCTTTTTTTTCAGCCGGAACTCACCAGAAATCAGTTCCAGCACCTCTCCCATTGCCATTCTAAGAGAGCAAGGGAAGTGTTCATGGTGAGTTCCGGCACCTCTTTTTCTAAGAAAAGCCGCACTGTTGGAAACCTATCACTCCCTGTAACTTAGTAAAAGTGGTATGCCCTGGTTTTAAAAAAATCAATTTTTCATTTTTATTAAAGATGTTCTTGTGTTACAAAACAAACAAATAAACAATTCATAAGGTGTTTTTCACAGTTCCTTTACATGTAGTGAGAGACACTTTTGTTGTAGACATCTTGGGGTTGGGGGGAAGAGAAAGAGGGAGAGAGATGGGGAGTATTGTTCTTTCATTCTGTTGCACAGTGTTAGTGTAGGGAGCTGTGTCAGCATCATACTTGTAGTTCCTTTGTTTATGTGTTTATTTTTATTGACATTGTGAGAGATTAGGTGGTCCAGAGCTTGGTTGGCTCCATTCAATGGATTGCAGTGTGGCTTGTTTGTATATGTGAGGGAAGCTAAGTTGTTGGGTCAGGATAACAATATTGATTCGTATGCAGCTGGGAGGGAGGAAAGTGGTAGGCCCTGTTGTGGACTTTTGGTGGCCTAATGAGAAAGAGAACAAGGCACAGACCAAGGCAGCTTTGAAGGTCTGTGTTTCCTAATAAACAGTAGCTTGTTCTGTAACTCTAGCAAGCCAGCTAAAGGATCTGTGGGTGGCTCACTGCCTCTAACAGTGATGGTAAATGTCAAGGCTCTTGTGGCTTTTTAAAAGGTCTGAATGTAACAGAGTATACAAAAACACACCTCTGGGTTAAGAGAAAAGGACCAACCTTAAGGAAAGCTAAGACTATCCTACATACTGAAGAACCCATAGTTCTTTATAGGTCAACAAAGCCTAAGGACATCCATCACGTAGCAGTTAACTAAGCAGAACACGCTGGTGTTAAAATTTCTTATAGGAATCATTAACGTCAGGAAGCCCAAGGCACCTCCACCCACTTTCCTGTTGTTCACTGCAGTCTTAGACATCACCAGTTCTGGAAAATTAAGAAGCAGCGTGAACTGCATTTTTTTTAATTAAAAAACAAACAAACTTCAACCACTGTTTGAAGTGGGTTGGAAGGGGGAGCAATGGGGCCTGTTATTGAAATCCACAAGCCCTATCATCTGTGACCCCAATTGTTTCATCGCCTTGTAAAAACAGGTTGTGCGCAGTGCAGAATGTAAGGAGACCGGGCACTAAATGTAGTAGGCTTACTATGCCTTGTAGCAGGTGGGCTTCCGGAGTCTTGCTCTTAGTAATGCAAGATAACGTGGCCTAATGTGGTGAAGCGAATGCAGACACTTCCATTAGGAAGTCACTAGTCCAAATGTCAGCTGTGCTATGAACTCATTGGGTAGATGTAGATGAGCCAATCTTCCCCACTCCAAACATGTATGCCACCTTGAGGTACTTGGAGGAAAAGTGAGACATAAATGCAATAAATAAATAAATGCATGGTCACTACAGGAAAAGGCCCTGTCTCTTACGCCTCCTAACCTAACTGACCTCAATCGTAGACCTGTGACATAGCACAATTACCATTTCGTTTTTAGCTTTTGGTTGTTTGACTGCTGAGACCAGCTTCCCTGTCAAATTGTCTTGTTTTTTAAAATAGGGATTCCCACCCCCCAATCACACTGATGAATACTTGGATTTTAATTAAGTTGTCTGCTTCTTCAATGTCTCTGGAGATCCTGTTTTTCCTTAGCACAGTTGTTTAATCAGTTGTTTTGCCATTGTGATTTCTGATCATTTATTCTTCTTCCTTGTCACGTATTGCTGCACTAATGCTGACATTTTCCAATTACTCTGTTATTAGTCATCATCCCTATTCCCCCCGGATAGAACTTTATGCAGGCCTCCTCAGTGATGCCTATAGCGTCACTCATATTGCAGCTGGCCACTTGTTAACATGCCTGAACCTACTTAACTTTTTGCTACAAAACATTGCTAGATATTCCACATTAAACCTTTCCGCAAAGCTGAAAAGGTGTACTTTATATACCTTATTTTGTTAGTGCTGACTATGCTGGAAGGCTTTTCTGCATGGGCTACTGCATCTAAGGATTACATTAAAGATATCTGAATCCCAAGGCTTGAAATTTTAATACCCAAGTTAAGGCTCCACAGCTTCCCATTTTCAGTTTTGAACAAATGAGCCATCACAAGGATGCAACCCGGTGTGAGCAAGTGACTGTTATTTTTTTAATGGTAATAATGTTTGGCCTTCATTAATCTGCCAATGCCATAATCCACATTCCCAGTCTTTATAATTTTATTACAGAAGGGGACATCTTTTTTAAAATATGTATTTTATGACAATTATTTGCCTTGTTGGTGGCTAGAGAACTTTCCTCTCTCTCTCTCTCCCTACTTTGGCTTGGCTTGCTCTGCCATGCTCCAAATGTGACTGGATCAATGGTTGACAGACCCATGAAAAAATGGAGGCATGAATACCAGTTGCTAAGAATCATGAGTGGAGAGAGTGCTGCTCCACTCGGGTCCTGTTAGTGGTCTTCCCATAGGTATCTGGTCGGTCTATGGTAAGAACACCTGGAGAGAACAGCGTACTAGACTAGGTGAGCCTCTGCCCTGATCCAGCAATGTTTCTCTCACATTACACAAAAGAAATTTTGACAAATAATTGTGTGCTGCTTTTCAACAATGAAACAGAGTGTGTCAAAAGAGGGATTAGCCTTACTCTTACATTCTCATACTCAGTGATGGCCAAACTTGGCCCTCCAGCTGTTTTGGGACTACAACTCCCATCATCCCTAGCTAGCAGGACCAGTGGTCAGGGATGATGGGAACTGTAGTCCCAAAACAGCTGGAGGGCCAAGTTTGGCCATCACTGTACATGAACTATTTGTTTTAAATTCAGGCTTTTATTGATCATTTTAATAGCTCATTGATCATTTTATATATTTGATGTAAGCTACTTAGAGGTTTTTACAAATACAGTGGAACCTCGGTTGTCGAACATATGCATTCTGGTAGACTGTTCAACTTCTGAAACGTTCAACAGCGGAGGCGCAATGGCCAGTCGGCAATTTCAATGGAGAAAGTGGAGAAATGCACCTCAGAAGCTGTTTGACTTCTGTGGCACTTTCGAAAACGGAAAGATTCACTTCTGGGTTTTTGGCGTTTGGGTTCTGAATTGTTCAGCTTCCAAGACGTTCAAAAACCAAGGTTCCACTGTAGGCGGTAAACAAATTCCATGAAATAAATAAAAGGATACAGTAAAACTTTAGGTTCCTAAAGAGTAAAATCCTGTTGTTTTTTTTAAAAAAAAAGACTTTGAGATACTTGGGCTTTATTTAATTAGTTATTACTTGTTCAAAGGTCTGTGCGTAGGCCAAGATGCATTCCAAGGCTGCAACTGTGTCGTTTTGAATGCAGGTGAATCACATCCATTGTATTCTGCAAACCACCCTGTGATCCTTAGATGAAGGGCAGTATAAATAATGATTTTATAAATAATAATTTTCAGTGATAATGCTGGCAGAATAACTGTGCTCAAAACTACAGCCAGTTTCCTTTCCTCGAGTCCCAGCCATGCAGCAGACTTGGCATATGACCAAGCACATTCCTATCTATTTGAATCATAATGCCCTGTTGACTTCAAAAAGGCAACAATCAATCAGCACATTGCGATTTCTTTCATGAATTATGGGTGGGGGAGGACTTTTCCACATTGGAGCAAATGTGGATTTGCCCCTGCCTGTCTCACCATTAATGTAGGGGCATCTACACCATGTCCTCCCCACCTAGTGTTGTCCTGGACCTTTCCTCCTTGAACTGTGAAGTTTTTCATCCCTTGGAAAGTCCAAAACAGGACTGAAAAACCATGAATGTGGACACCCCTATGTTAATTGGAAGACAGGTAGATGCAAATCCACATTTTACTTGGCTTTGAACAAGTCCTTTACAGGGATGCTTTCCATTGAAAGTTAATATTAAAAATTTCTAGTAGCTTTGCAAAACTAAGAGCTTGTGTAAAAATCTGCAGGCAAGACTTCTCTTCGACATGTGACATTTTTCAATTTTTAACGCAACCCAAACTGAGATTTCCCTTCCATCCCCCAATCCCAACCCTGGATCCTTACAGGAAATATTTATGCATTCTAGTTTCCGATGCATAAAATTAAAATAGCGTTTTTAGTCGGTTGTAAATGATAGCTAATGCAGTTAAACGGCCAGACAATCAGCTTGAAGTGTTCCCATTATTCTTGCGTTTTGCATGATGAATGTAGCCTAGCTATTACAATATTAGAGAATGAGAATATTTTAAAGAACCATCATTCAAGAGAACAGCCTACAGCCTATCCGGCAGTGAAATTAAGGGCTGTTAGTGTATACATTTTTTTTACCTCTTGGTTGCTCATCCAAGAATATCTAGGTAGCAGCAAGTCTTCATGGAAGTGGTTTCTAGAAATCTCTTTTCTCTGTAAACTAGAATGATCTCATGTCATACCATTCATAGGCCCCCAACAGAAACCATTATGATGGAAGTAAATGATGCCAAAAATGTAATCAGAGCACAAACTCTGCATAATGAGAAGAGTCCCATTTACAGTTCTGGACAAAAGTTTTGTTTCATTTCCATAATGAGTATAATTATTCATTCATACATACCTTCTTGGAATTAGCAAAGCATTCTCCTAATTTTCCTGCCACACTGTTCTAGGGTTTTATTTTGCCTGCAACAAAGTAAAGCAGTGAGAGATTACTGTTTGTACTGTTTGTGCAATTTATAAGGAAGGTCTTTAATTAAAATGGTTGTTATAGAAATGCAGTTAAATATGGGGAGTGTGTGTGTGTGTGTGTGTGTAAAAGAGTCATGAACACTGAAGCATAATACTGTAAAAGACTGTAAAATTCTCCTGGAATAATGTTGTACCAGATACATGTTAGTGGGTAAGCGGGGTGGGGGGAAGGGTTTAGGGTTTCAGCATGGTTGGTGTAGGAAAATTGTGGCGTTTTGCAAGGTTTGAAAACAGACTGACATTGGGGGGCCGCTAGGGGCGCCTTGGAAGATGGCCTACAATACCATCTACCCGGCTCGCACGAGGTAATTAGAGGCTGATTATGGGGAGTAAATCAGTCTTCCTCGTCTTCCCAGGGGGTGGGAAGATGCTGCCTCGCCCGCGGATGCCCATAAATCACCCCCAAGTTCGAAAGAAGGAGGGGGTGGGGGCACTGGGCAGATAGTGCTCGTGCGGACTCTGGAGCTCGTTGTAAGATTTGTAGTCTTAGGGAGGGTAAGCCACTGTTTTGGAGATGAGGAGATGAGAAGATGGGATTGTGAACATCAAAACAGCAGAAATTTAAGATGATTGGACTCCTACCGATCTCGAAGCATGGGTACCCCCCACAAAATTTATAATTTGGCAAAATATTTGGATTTTATTATTTGTATTGGTATAATTTGGAATAAGTAATATATGATTGGTTTGGTAAATGGAAATTTAATAAAAATTATTTTAAAAAGAAAAGAAAACAGACTGACCTTAAACATGTGAAAAACTGAAATATAAAGTGATCTGTGTCTACTGAAGCTGGAACAATCCGATTAATGCAAGGCCCAGGTTCTACTTCACCTTGTTAATGTAAGACAACTCCATTTTCGATATTGGTAACCTAGGAAGGTTTCTTCCCTGTGTATATTTAGGAGGTGTAATGTTAGTTTGGGGCAGGGGGAGATGTATTACTTTGTTTATATTCTACATGGCTGTCAGTATGTTTGTTACTGAAACAGTTCCAAAACAAATAGGGTTTTTTTAATAAAAAGAACTTTTCGTTGTTCCCTGTATAGCTTGTTATGGTTTGCATCCACTGTTTTGTCATGTCTAAACTACAGCCCTGTCAAAATGAGAGCTCAATAATTTCTTTTCCCTGTGGGCAAACTTGTGGAGCAGATAGAAGCTAGTAGGAATGCTGCGACTGAAAAAAAATCTAGTCAGAATGTTCATCTGTGAACTAATAAGTGAAAAGTAAAAATAGTCTATAATATGAGCATTTGAAGGAAGACAGGGGGGGGGCATTACAAGCAGCATACACCTGACAACAAAAAAGGGTTTCAGAATTGCATACCCCCCCCCAACATTTCTCAGATAGGATGCCCCATTCCATAACGATAATTTTACTATTCATACTCCACATATCTTACTGGGTCGCCGCAGCCACTCTGGGCAGCTTCCAACATATCTAAAAACATAATAAAACATTAAACTTTTTTTAAAAAACAACAACCCTCCCTTATACAGGATTGCCTTCAGACAGCTAGGTGGTTGGATAACTCCATACCCTTCAACAGTTCTCCAATGAAAATAGGGACATCCTAAGGAAAAGTGGGACATTCCAGGATCAAAACAGAAACCAGGACAGCTTTAAATGACCCTGCTTTGTCATAGTAGTGCCACTTGGTCAGTTCCATGGGAAGGAGAATTGGTTGTTAAACCACTTTGGGAACTATAGTTCAAGGGGAATAGGTGTCTAATAGGGTGGCACTGTGGTCTAAACCACAGAGCCTAGGGCTTGCCAGTCAGAAGGTCGGGGTGAGCTCCCGTTGTTTGGTCCCAGCTCCTGCCCACCTAGCAGTTCGAAAGCACATCAAAGTGCAAGTAGATAAATAGGTACCGCTCCGGCAGGAAGGTAAATGGCATTTCCGTACTCTGCTCTGGTTCGCCAGAAGCAGCTTAGTCATGCTGGCCACATGACCTGGAAGCTGTCTGTGGACAAATGCTGGTTCCCTCGGCCTATAGAGCGAGATGAGCGTGCAACCCCAGAGTCGTCCACCACTAGACCTAACGGTCACAGGTACTGAATAGCGTTGAATAGTGTTGAATAGTGGGTAGACATAGCAGACGACACAGCGATTCAACAGGTACCTTTACCTTTTTCTTTAACAACTCTCAGGACTCGTAACAAACTATGCATCCTAGGCTTCTTTAGGGGAAGCCATGACTGTTTAAAGTGGTATGATACAGCTTTTACATGTATAGTTGATATGGGACCTAAGAGAGTTGCTAGCAATGAGCTACCAGCTCCCACATACTTGATGGCCCACATAAATTCAGATGTGGAAACAATGTTCATGCCTGTGCACCATGTACTGAATGACATGACCATCAGACTCATGTCATTCACAGGCGGTGGAGAGGAATGAAACATATCCATTATCCTAAACACCCAAATTTAAAAACGTAAGTTCTTTAAAATAGCACTTTTGTATTGTATGTTGAAAATAAAAGCTACACTGAGTTTTGAGAAGTAGACTACCATGAAGAAAATAGAAATATCCTATAAAACAAGGCCATTTGTGATGAGATAGGCATATTAATACCCATGTTATAGGGTAACTTTTTGAGACATACCCTGTTCCTGTGATCGCATTCTCCTTAAATTGAGATATTTTCACACTAGTTAGCTGACATTGTATAAAGGAGAGTTAGGTTGTTTTTGTTGGCATTCCTGCTAGTGGGGCTGAGAAGTTTAGATGAACAAGATATATGCTTCCTCTTCCAATGTATGGAATGAACTACAAATTACAGAATAATTTTAACACACACAGAAGCCAGACTTTTCCATGTACCTAGAATTTTGCTAGCAGCAGGTGCAACGAAAGAGGAGCATATGTATGATAAAGCCTAAAACAAGAATTATAGTTTGCAGAACTCTTAACTGAATAGTAATATTAAGGGATATCTAGTTTTCTAGCTGTTAAACCCATTGTATTTTATCTTATACCTGTGTTTTTTAGATATAAGAAGAAGAATTTTATTATTTATATGCCGCATGAATATATTAATATTCATTTTTTTAAAATTCAAGAGATTGGTTTAATGCAGAACACACACACCTCTCTCTCTCTCTCCCTCTCTCTTTTATATACAGAGAGAGAGAGAGAGAGAGAGAGAGAGAACCTTCAGTTTACTCATTTCATGTGTAATACATTGAATTACCCAGATTCCCTTTGAAAGAGAAAAGGAAAATTACTGTCCACTTGAGCACTTTTCAAATCTTATTGAAAGATTTTCTCCCCACCCCCCCAAAAAGTTGCTGTTTTTATTTGTTGGTGTTAAAAGCTCATGGATCAAGATACTTACCACTAGAGGCCACTACAACCTCAGCCCACTTCACTCCAAAGCGCTTCAAGGTTCCTGCCTGGGCTGGTGGAGGAGCTGTTGACTTAAACAAGGTGTGTTCTGTTGGTGTGCCAAATGAAATGCAAACTCGACTGATCACGTTTTTATCATCAGAGGACCGCATGTAGAGGAAATAGGAGGTACTGCACTGGGTAGGACAGTATTTTCAAACTACACGAAATAAGATCATCTTGGAAACATACCGCTTGCAGCCATCTCGCCACTGTGGTTAATCCGGTGTAGCAATAACTATGTTTTTTAAACAGACCCAAAACCTGTTAAATGGAGGGGGGAAATGGAGGAAGGTCATTATGAGAACAGTTGTCTGTTATAAACTGATACCGTTCTTGACTATTTATATTAGGCATTAACTTCTTTCACTGTAGGATCTGTGTTTATTTTCAAGTTTCAGTCTCAGAAAGGGGATCTAAGCTTTCCAGTTTCCATATAATTTAGCAACTCTGAAAATACCTTATTCTTAGCCTTTGTGCTGATTTCTCACATCCCACTTTCAAGGGCTCCTGTGCTTGGGGAGCATGGGTAAAAGATAGAAGGCAAGAGCAATTGTTGTTGTTGTGGTTGTTGTTGTTGTTGTTGTTGTTTAGTCATTTAGTTGTGTCCGACTCTTCATGACCCCATGGACCAGAGCACGCCAGGCCCTTCTGTCTTTCACTGCCTCCCACAGTTTGGTCAGACTCACGTTTGTAGCTTCAAGAACGCTGTCCAACCATCTCGTCCTCTGTCATCCCCTTCTCCTTGTGCCCTCCATCTTTCCCAACACCAGGGTCTTTTCCAGGGAGTCTTCTCTTCTCATGAGGTGGCCAAAGTATTGGAGTCTCAGCTTCAGGATCTGTCCTTCCAGTGAGCACTCAGGGCTGATTTCCTTCAGAATGGATAGGTTTGATCTTCTTGCAGTCCATGGGACTCTCAAGAGTCTCTTCCAGCACCAGAATTCAAAAGCATCAATTCTTCGGCGATCAGCCTTCTTTATGGTCCAGCTCTCACTTCCATACATCACTACTGGGAAAACCATAGCTTTTACTATACGGACCTTTGTTGGCAAGGTGATGTCTCTGCTTTTTAAGATGCTGTCTAGGTTTGTCATTGCCTTTCTCCCAAGAAGCAGGCATCTTTTTAAAGACCATTATATCAGGCTTTAAAATGATTTGATGCTCATGCAGGAGAGTTTGTGTGTTTTGGGAACAGCATTTGTAATATGGAAAGTGTTCCCTTCTCTCCCCCCAAAAAGGGAGGCACATGGCTATCTCTTTTCTTAGTGGTTGGTGATAAGAGCCAGCTCCCACTTCACAATGACCTTGGGAGCATGTGGGCTATCATTGGGCTTGCAGCCAGGCTATGTTTACATGGCATCATTTGTGTGCATCAATACGCCTACAGTAGCCTCCAACATCGCAGCAGTTGCTGTGGTCCTGTATACAATATCCAGATGAGGACCGGTTCATACGAAGAGCACATGGATGGATGGGTGGATGCCAAGTTCTTGTTTGAAAAATGATGGTGTGTTGGAGGCAGTGGCATAGCATTGGGAGGGCCACAGGGTGGTTGCCCCTGGGACAGAATTGTTTGGGTCACAAAATTTCAACACCCAGTGCTGCCTCAATACAGCTGTGCACTTCCGTCACTGGAAACTGAAAACTGCTTCTACCTGTGAACCAGAAAGTGACCTCTCCAGGTGATGGAACGACTCTCCTCTTCTTGTCTGTGCAGCTGCATTCTCCTGGGTGACTCAGACGCCATTTGGCAGTTAAATGTGCATGTGTGTCCGTTTCCCTCCACCCACTCCCCTCGCATGGCCCCGGGCACTGGCAACCCATGCTACACCACTGGTAGGAGGGATTAGATGACGGACTCAGAGACAGGGCAAGAGTGAAGCCCGTGTACTCAAGTGCAGTTGCTTCCTTCCCCAATAAGGTGTGGTTGTGTGTGTGTGGATATTTGTTTTTCTTAAAATTATTTCTAAGGGGTGTCTCAGATAAAAATAGAGGTTGATAATCCAGCTACCCATGCTTAGAAATGTCAACACTAAACCAACTCTAGCAAAGGAAAATAAAGAAAGTTTGCCAGGGTTTGGAGCATCAACTTTTTCACACAGTTTGGCTGCAGAAAATGATAGTAGAAAACTTAGTCCAAGAGGCCCATTTAGCAGCACTGATATATTCCACCTAGTTTCTAAGGTGCAAACAGCCATTTTGGCAGGCAGCAAACATTTCTAATGTTTAATTACCGCTCTCCCCACCCCACCCTGCATCACTTTTCCATTTATTTGTTCTACAAAATCTTGATACCTGTTCAAATTGTAGAAGGAAACCAGTCAGGCATTCGCTGTCCTTTGAGAGTCCTCAACTATTTCATCATTGAACAGGAGTCCACAAGCGGTAGGTGTGGGATAATATAAAATCTTTTTGAAATGTTCTGGCAGCAGATCATATGGGAAGGGTGTGTTGAAACTAAAATATGTTTGGACTCTATCCTCGATTGTAGAAGCATAAAGAGAGCCTTGGATAGTTGACTTGTTTCTTCCAAACAGAGAGAGTGTTTAATTTGTTTCTTCTTGGTTTACTTTGCCCGAAAGGGAACAGCTGTAAATTGTAAAAATGAAATTTCTGCTGCAATGATTTTAGTACTTGAAAGTGTTGCCAGAGTCATAAACAATGACATTTGTAAGCTGTTTTTCTGCTTCTTTTAGAAAAACAATTGACTGAAACTTGAAAACTACTGCAGTTTTCAAGCAGGGCTAAACTTTGGGCCTAACTGCTCGTTGATATCTACAAACCTGAAACCATGTTTGTTAAACTTATTCATACGTTACAGGCAATATCAACATCCAGCTGTGCTAAGCAAAGAAAATTGTTTGTTTGGTCAAGCTTTTTAGCAGCTCTACAAGGAGAAGTTCAGTGAGTTTACAAGCTGTATGGTTATCTATATTTATATATAACAAGTGGAGCCTCTAACAAAATTTTATAGGATATGGTGGTTCAACTCATGGCTGGCTGGAACCATTTTGTTGCCCCCTTGCCCTGGATTTCTGGATTCTCCTCCCCCCCTTCTCTGTTCTATAATTCTCACCTTTTCCTGGCCACTACAGAGCTGAGTCCTCAATCCTCATATTACTTTGGGAGGTCCCCTTTGAAGATTTCCCTTCCTCCTAAAGTTTTTGTTTCATAAACCTTCTATAAATTCCTCCTTATTTGAGCACTGTGCTGTTTGGGCTCTATAAGGACTCAAAATCAGAAAAGTGAAATAGCTGTGAGTACATATGTCCATAGTCATGGTCTTCCTTTTTCTCCTTCGGTTCATGGATTTTGTGGGAAGAACTGGAATCCTTTTACAGTGGTACCTCGAGTTAAGTACTTAATTAATTCTGGAGGTCCGTTCTTAACCTGAAACTGTTCTTAACCTGAGGTACCACTTTAGCTAATGGGGCCTCCTCCTGCCGCCGCGCGATTTCTGTTCCCATCCTGAAGCAAAGTTCTTAACCCGAGGTACTATTTCTGGGTTAGCGGAGTCTGTAATCTGAAGTGTATATAACCTGAAGCATATGTAACCCGAGGTACCACTGTACACCGTGGCACCATATAATCTAATCCAAATGGGAACAAGAAAGAAATATATTGGTATTGTAGGACTGCCATAAGCTGATACAGGCCTTACGGCATGGTCATGCAGCTGAAAACCATTTTCCGCAACCAGAAGGAGGAGGAGTATCAGGAAGAATCGAATAAATTTAATGATTATTTAGTTAAATTTGTTAAGTTAAACTAACTGAAAATAGCTTGCAGATACCTAATGGGCTAAGAATTTTATTTAGGTTAAGTGATGAATTCATATGTTTAATTCCATAAGGTGAAGATCTAAGGATGTTAATGCTTAAGTTAAATTTTATAAAAATTGGGATTTGGAAAACCGTTAAAAGGACATGCAATGAAATTCAACCAAAAGGAAGCGAGGAAGTCACTTAACAAAGTTAATAACTGTGATTTTCAATAAAGCTATGATTTATGTTTGTTTGTCTTGTGTGTGCGTGTGTGTGTGTGTGTGTGTGTGTGTGTTTGTTTATAATATTGTGAAAACTAATAGAATTTTTTTGGGGGGGGCAAAGAAAACCATTTTTTGGCATCACACACTGTGATGGGATGAAGAGCTGCTTGTGTGTAAACTGCAAATCCCTCAGAGTTTGAACAGTTTCTCAAACCTCTGCCTGTGACGGAGCCCCTCCAGCATGGCTGCGTCAGTCGCTAGCAGAATCCGAAAGTGGTTGCTTTCGGAAACGTTTCCAACATAAAAGCTCCTTAACGGAAACACGTCTTCTGGACTCTCTGCGTGACAGTTTCCGGCGAGGAACGGGTGTCCCTATAGGAGGACCTGAGACATCCCCACTGTTTTCGCTGGAAACGTCTCTGAGCCATTCCTCCGACTCTCCTTCCCTTGACATTCCTGTTCGCCCCCTACTGGTTCCCTCTTCAGGTGTTACGTCTCTCTCTACTTCAGAGAGCCTTGGCACCTCTTGTGCTGCCGATGGCAGTTCCCTGACATCCACCTCCCCTCCAGGGCCCCCTTCACCCCCTCCCGTCTCCTCCCCTTCGGGTTGGGAGGAGGCAAAACCCCGGAAAGAACCTTCCTCATCGTCTGAAGTTTCGAACACCTTTCTCCACTTGTTGCGGTTCCTAGTCTCTCGGTACTCCTCGTCGTCTGAGTCCGTTCCTTCTTCCAACTCCGACTCCGCGAATCCTTCCAGTTCCTCTTCCTCGTCTGTGGTGCCGAAATACTCCCTCCTAAACCTTGCTGCCGGCTGTGGTTTCCTCGGGAATCTTTGGTTGAACGTTTCTGTTAAAACCTCGTCATTGACCTCCTCTGCTGTCACCCAAGTGTTTTCCGACTCCGGTTCCCCTTCCCACTCCACTAAATACTCCACCTGATTGCCCTTCCACCTGGAATCGAGGATTTCCGCTACATGGTTACTGCTCTCCCTCTCTTCCAAGACTGGTCCCCTGTTGTACTCCCCTTCACCTCCCCCCTTGTACGGTGACAGTAACGACCTGTGGAACACTGGGTGCAATTTCATGTGGTTGGGTAACCGGAGTTTGAAAGCCACTGGGTTGACCTGCTGAATGACCTCAAAGGGTCCCAATCTCTTGGGTCTTAATTTCTTACAACCCCCTTTGAACGGCAACCCTTGGGTGGACAACCACACCTGATCCCCCACCCTTACTGTTTCACCTTCCCTCCTGTTCTTGTCTGCCTGCTTCTTATATTGTGCCTTGGCCCTTTCTAAGTTGAGCTGAAGCTGACGATGGATCGCTTCCATCTCTTCTACAAAATGTTCGGCCGCTGGGACGCTCCATCTCTCGCCTCCCTCCCCCGGGAATGCCCTGGGGTGACACCCGTAATTGGCCAAAAAGGGGCTCATCCCTGTGGACACATGCTCCGCATTGTTGTAGGCAAATTCTGCCAGCGCCAGCTTTTCGACCCAATCATTCTCTCTGTCATTGACATAACACCTCAGATATTGTTGGAGGATGCTATTTGCTCTTTCCGCCTGCCCGTTGGTTTCAGGGTGCCGGGCCGTCGAGAAATTGACTTCCACGTGCAGCAAGATCATGAGCTTCCTCCAGAACCTGGAAGTAAATTGTTTCCCGCGGTCTGAGATAACCCTCAAGGGGGCGCCATGCAGCCGGAAGATGTGTTCTACAAACAACTTCGCTGTTTCTTCCGCTGTGACTGCATGTGAACATGCTACAAAGTGGCACATCTTAGTCAACAGGTCCACTACTACCATGATGGCCGTCTTCCCTTTGGATTTGGGCAGATCCGTCATAAAATCTATTGATACCGCCTCCCAAGGCCGTTCTGGCGTGGGTAGTGGTTCTAATAACCCTGCCGGCGCCCTTCTTTCCCCCTTGGCCCTCTGGCATTGGTCACACCCTCTTACATACTCCTTTACATCTTCCCTCACCTTGGGCCACCAAAATTCCCTGGTGACCATCCACATGGTCTTGTGTTGTCCAAAATGTCCCGCCGTGGGACTATCATGCAACTGCTTGAGTACCCTCCCTCTCAATTCTCCTTCTGGTATATACAGTGCCCCTTTGTAATACAATGCCCCATTTCTTTCTTCAAAACCCTCCGGGCTCTCACCCTCTCCCCTGAGACCTCTGAGCTTATTTTGGGCATATTCGTCATTTTCCGTTTCTTCTACCAGTTCTCGTCTCCCCACCAGCGCCGCCCCACACACCCAGCGGTCCTCAGGAATGACATGTCTTTCTTCGATTGCCCCCTCCCCCTCCAAGTACTCTGGTTTGCGTGAGAGAGCGTCCGCCCTGACGTTCTCTGGGCCTGGTACATAACAAATCTCGAAGTGGAATTTGGAAAATTCCTGTGCCCATCTCACTTGTCGTTGGTTGAGTACTCGAGCTGTTCTCCAATACTCCAAATTATTGTGGTCGGTGCACACTTGCACCTTGTGTTGTGCCCCAATCAATAAATGTCTCCACCTCCGGAACGCTTCGTGAATGGCGAGTAGTTCCCTGTCATACACCGTGTAGTTCCGCTCGGACTTATTCAGCTTCCTCGAGAAAAAGGCACACGGTCTCCACTCCGACGTATTTCTTCCCGGCTGAAGAAGCACCGCCCCCACCGCTCTGTCTGACGCGTCTGTCTCCACTCTCATGGGCTTCTGTAGGTCCACATGCAGAAGTTGTTCTTCCGAAGCGAAAGCCCTTTTCAGTTCTTCAAAAGCTCTCTCCGCCTCCGCCGTCCAAACAAATTTCTTCTTGCTACTGAGGCAGTCGGTGATGGGCGCTGTCAAGTGTGCAAAATTCTTGATGAACTTCCGATAAAAGTTCCCAAACCCCAGGAACCTTTGCACATCCTTCTTGGTCTTCGGTGTCTTCCATTCCAGCACCGCCTGGACCTTGCCTGGATCCATGGCCAATCCTTTGTCTGACAAGCGGTACCCCAGGAATTCCACCTCCTTGGCATGAAACTGGCACTTCTCCAGTTTCACCCACAGCTGATTGGCTTGCAGCCGGCCCAACACTTCTCTCACGTCCCTCACATGCTGCTCTTCATCTTCCGAATACACCAACACGTCATCCAAAAAGGCCACACAATTCTTGTAGAGCAAAGGTCCCAAGACGTGGTTGATAAAACTTTGAAAACATGCGGAACCGGCTTGGAGACCGAAGGGCATTACGAGGTATTCAAATGCTCCCAAAGGGGTGAACATGGTGGTCTTCCATTCATCCCCCTTCCTTATCCGTATCAGATTGTACGCCCCCCGCAGGTCCAGTTTTGTAAAAATCTTCCCCTTCCTTACCCTGGTCAGAATGTCATCAATTCGGGGCATAGGAAAAGCCAGGGGTTCCGACACGGCATTTAGGGATCTGAAGTCCACTACAAGCCTCGGCTTATCTGTGTTTTTTTTGTCCACAAAAAACACTGGGCTGCCCCCCACCGCTCGGGACTCTCTGATGAAACCCCTCTTCAGGTTTTTGTCAATGAACTCCCTCAGCTCCTGCATCTCCCTGTCTGACATGGCGTACAGCTTGCCCACTGGGAGTTGAGCCCCAGGGAGTAGGTTGATTTGACAGTCAAAGGGTCTATGCGGCGGCAGTTTGTCCGCTTCCCTTTCGCTAAATACGTTGCTCAGATCTGCATATTGCGGAGGCACCTCCCCTTGCTTCATTACCTCCATCCCAGCTAGGGTGAGCTTGGCTCCCCCTGGATCCTTTCCTTGCTTGCAGTGTTCTAGGCAATGCGCTGACCCAAAGGAGACCACCCTCTGGTGCCAGCCCACTAAAGGATCGTGTAGTGCCAGCCAGCTCATCCCCAAAATTATGGGAGCTCCCCCCAAGGTGGCCACATTAAACGCTATCCGCTCGGTGTGCCTTGCCACCCTCATTGTCATGGGGACTGTCTGTTGGTTCACTTCTCCTCCCAACAACTCTCTGCCGTCAATCGTGGTTACCTGCAGGGGTTTACTTAAGGGGAGGGTTTGTATCTGGTGCTCAGCTGCGAACTCCTTACTCATGAAATTACAGGAGCTGCCTGAATCCAGAAGGGCCTTGATCTGTAGAGGATGTCCGTTTGGCAGCTCTAGCAACACCTCTATCACTAGAGCAGGTCTGGGAGGTTCTGGTGCGGGCACTCTCACTGCTTTTGAGCCTGGCTGCTGTGCCCCGACGGCAGCCAGGCGTTGGCTTTTACTTGCTCCGTGCTTTCCTCCTCCTCTCCCCCAACAGCTCCTGCCATGCCTTGCCATTCCTTTCTCCGTGGACAGACTCTGGCAAAGTGTCCTGGCTGTTGGCAGAGATAACATTTCTTCCCGCCCTTTCCCTCCTTCTTCCGCCCTTCACCGATGTTTGAAACTGCGCGTGCACGCGCTGTTCCCACTTCCATCGGCTCTGCCGGCGGGAAAGGCTGCTCTGGAATGTCTGGAATGCGGAGCTCCCTCCAACGTTCTCCTTTCCCCTCCCGCTTCTCCAAAGCCCTCGCTTCCTGGCGCGCTCCTATGGCCAGCGCGGCTTTAGTCAGCTGGTCCATAGACTCCGCTCTGGGGGTCCGGGAAAGTTCATCTTTCAAGGACGAAGACAGACCTTCTTCGAAAAGCATCTGAATGGGCTCAGCAGACAAGTCCCACCCCAATCTATGAATCAGCATAGTGAACTCAGTCCAGTACTCACGGACAGTCCTGTTTCCCTGTCTGCAAGCCATTAACTGCCTTCGCACCCCTCCCTGCTCAATGTCGCTGGAAAACATCAGGTCCATGGCACGAAAAAACTTCCTTGTGTCCTTTAGGATCTCATTATTTGCTGCCATCAAGGGTCTAACCCAGTCCTTCGCCCCTGATTCGAGATGGCTAATTACAAAAGCCACTCGCGATTCCTCATCAGGGAAGTCATCAAATTGCAGATTGAGAGCGTATTGCATCTCTGTCCTAAAGGCATGATAGTTTCTGGGGTCCCCCCCAAATTTCTGCACCAATCCTGGCATCTTTCTGTTGAGTGGGGTGGCTTTCTCTTTCCCCCTTTCTGCATCCTGAGCCCTCCTCTCTTCCAGCCTCGCCGTCTGCAAAGCAAGCTGGATTTCCAACGTCCTGTACCTTTCCTCCAGGCTTGGACCTCCTCCAGCTGCCCCTCCAGTTCCGGCTGGTTCGCTCATGATGCCTCTCCCTGGCACAAGCTAGCTTTCGGTGACTTTCGGATTGCTGTGATGGGATGAAGAGCTGCTTGTGTGTAAACTGCAAATCCCTCAGAGTTTGAACAGTTTCTCAAACCTCTGCCTGTGACGGAGCCCCTCCAGCATGGCTGCGTCAGTCGCTAGCAGAATCCGAAAGTGGTTGCTTTCGGAAACGTTTCCAACATAAAAGCTCCTTAACGGAAACACGTCTTCTGGACTCTCTGCGTGACAGTTTCCGGCGAGGAACGGGTGTCCCTATAGGAGGACCTGAGACATCCCCACTGTTTTCGCTGGAAACGTCTCTGAGCCATTCCTCCGACTCTCCTTCCCTTGACATTCCTGTTCGCCCCCTACTGGTTCCCTCTTCAGGTGTTACGTCTCTCTCTACTTCAGAGAGCCTTGGCACCTCTTGTGCTGCCGATGGCAGTTCCCTGACACACACATAACTCAAATACTTAGCATGTTTGTAGCCTTCGAGCTGCAAATTTGGGTATGACAGGGTAGGGGCAGTGGCAGAGCTTCATGCTCCAGCACCGGGGGGGCAGGGCAGAGAGCAGGCAGGGGTGGGGGTGGGGTGCATCCCAGGGGCGGGACGCGCTGCCCGCAGGGGCGTTGTGTGCATGCGGGGGGCGGGGCATGCTGCCTTCAGAGGCGTGGTGCCCAGCGCGGGTGGGGGGGTGCCGCAATGGCACCCCACCGGGAACACGCTGCCAAGGACAGTGTGCTCCCCCTGCTCTCCTCTTCCTCCACCAGTAGGTAGGGGGCGGTTCTTAGTGATATCCCAGGTGGGTGTGTTATGCATGCACACTAAGCAGGCATCCTATAGGTCAGGAGCAGGGCTTAGGTGCCTTGATTACCAATATACATAACTAGCAAAAATATGGAACGATTTTCCTAAATAAAATCCATAACTAATTTACTTAAGGTTCATTTTTCTCTGGCGCGTTTCAAGGCTGCATGGTTAATTGCCAAATAGCACAGTATTAAAGCATTAGTTCCCTGTTAATCTATGTATGGAAGGTGGGAATTTTGCATAAATGTCTGTACAGGAGTCAGCCACAGCACAGACCACAGATATATGGTAGTCCAGCCTCATTTCGGTTACTGAGAACAGTCCAAAGCATAACTCCACGGCAAGTGTTTAAAATGCATGCAGTTTTCTCAAACTATAGAGGCAGTGCTTGACTCATAACTCCCTTTTAGATTTGACCAACCTTTCTCTAAATCTTGACCTAGGCAGATTTATGTGATATGTTGGCCCTACTTCATGAACCTTTTCTTCTGTGCAAAGCTTTTTCTTGATTTCTCAGAAAAGTAAAGAGCAAGATCAAAGGGGGGGAATTTCCCTGAAATTCAAATGCTTGTATCTGTGTTGCTCTGAAAAAGTAAAAACCACTTCAAGGATCTTCCTAACTGCATTACAGTAAAAGTACTTAGAATGTGGCTTTTGAATTGATGGTAGACAAGGGGCGGGAGTGACATCTAATTGTTTTTGGTATTTGCCTTAAGCTTCTGGATCTCAAGAACTTGTCACAGCTTTCAAAGTGGGTTTCAGAGATCACTGCTAGCCCAGCTTGAAGCGGAGCCCACAGGCTCTTAACTCCAAGGCCAAGATTCAAAAACAGGCCCTGCTTCAGCATTCATATTTCAATTGCATACCCCTCAACCGTCCCAATTTGAGTGGAATATCCTAGCTTCTGTTTGAATTCCAGAATGTTCTGGTTTTTGGTCCAGTGCTCCGGTGCAAGTCAGCTCGTTTGCAGCAGAACATCAGACCAAAAGGCACTCGGTGTTTGGTCTCATGCTCTGGTCTGAGATATCTGGCTCTCACCAGAGCTCAGGAACAATAAAAGCAAGTATCCTGGTTTTTGATCAGTGGGATGTCGGAGGGGATGCATCTGATCCTTTTTCTGCCCCACTTCCTTCATGGCGCCCTGTGAAGCAGGCATTTAAACCAATTCAGCTCTTTAGAGGTTAGTTGCAACAAATAATCCCCTCTTTTAAGTAGCCAACTGCAATGATACACTTTCAAAACAGTCCCGTCCCCCGTTTGTTCTCTATGTTGAGAGATCAGGTGTTCTGCTGTGTGGCCCTGACAACTCTAGAGCAGTCTTTGCCAACCTGGTGCCCTCCAGGTGGTTTGGACTGCAGCTCCCAACAAACCTTGGTGCAAAGGGGCACCAGGTTGACGAAAGCTGCTCCAGTTAATGTAGTTGATGTAGTCTGGTAGACTGAATGGGGAACAGAAAAGAAAAAAATGTGTTAATATAAAATAGTATAGATATTGGGATAAAATGGGGGAGGGAAGAACCAAGTCTTAAGCCCCTTGGAGAGCAGGTAGGATGTTTTTTAATGTTTGGAACTAATGTGAAAAGCTGCATAGGGTTTTGGCTGGCCAGGTCCAAGGCCAAACGAAAACCATGTACTAGGACCATGAAAAAAGTTATATTGGAGGAAGGCTGGGGCCTGTGTCAGTGCAATAAAGGACAAGACAGAAAAGTTCCTGGGGAGACTGTGGTGAGTGCATAGTCTCAGAAAAGTGGCATGTCCCTCTCCCAAACCTTTATATTGAGGGGGGGCAGTGTGGTGCTCTCTAGACGCTGCTGGACTCCAACTCCCATCACCCCTGACCATTATCCTTGCTGGCATGGGCTGATGGGAGCTGGAGCCTCTCCTTACACAGTTACCACAGCTCTGCTCCTAGCAGTTTCTCCCTTTCCCCATCTCTGTAGGGCACATGGGTAACTTCCTCATCTGTCCGCCATCCCTACTGTCCTTGTAACAATAGGAGCCAACTCTGGGGGGCCGAGGTCCCTTCCCGACCTCAATAAAATATTTGAGCCAAAGTTGATGGGCCCTGCCGTTGAAATTGTGTGGTGCACCACATATTGTAATTGATTGTGCAGGGCGGGGCTTACCTGTCGCCCCCACAATATTTTGTTAAAGTTTTCACTCCTGCCGGTAACCATGATAATCCTTCCAAGTCTTCCCCTTATTTTTGGTTACACCAGTAGTCAATCCTGTAAAAGGTAAAAGTAAAGGACCCCTGATAGTCAAGTCCTGTCACAAATGACTCTGGGGTTGCAGCACTCATCTCGCTTTATTGGCCGAGGGAGCCGATGTTTGTCCGCAGACAGTTTTTCCAAGTCATGTGGCTAGGATGACTAAGCCACTTCTGGCGAAACCAGAGCAGCACATGGAAACGCTGTTTACCTTCCTGCTGGAGTGGTACCTGTTTATCTACTTGCACTTTGACGTGCTTTTGAACTGTTAGGTTGGCAGGAGCTGGGACCGAACAACAGAAGCTCACTCCGTCGCAGGGATTTGAACCACCCACCTTCTGATCGGCAAGCCCAAAGCTCAGTGGTTTACACCACAGCGCCACCCGTGTCCCTAGTCAATCCTGTACCCTTACTTAATCTGTAACAATCCATCTTTTCTCGTGATTAAATCCAACCTTTTACACATCAGTTATATTCCTGTCCATTTCTATGTTCCTTCTCCATAGCTCTTATTCTTTCCATTTTTGTGTCCCATGTGAATGGGAAATGGAGGGGTGGAATCCTTCCCCACATTGTTTGGATTTGCTTTCTTTCCACTGGATATTTGTAATAAATGATATAACTTAATAATACCCTGCTCTTCTTCTAAAAGCACCCAGAACAGTATTTATCATTTCAGATATGTCTCCCCCTTCCTCCTAGGCCTGCCAACCAGCCAGATATCCACATACCATATGTCCAGCATGCTCTGATGAAGAAGAATTAGGCCTTGCTTATTCCCTTCCAGAATTACTAGCAAGAAATTTACATTAAGCAAAATAAGATTTGAGGTTGTGGCCATTAAGTGCAACAAATGACTCTACATTTCCCCAGAGAACACTCTACACAAAGTGTATTGCAGTTTTTCTGTCTGGGTGCTGTGAGGTCTCTTTCTCAAGAAAATAGACAGTATGGTAACAATTTAATAGAATGGAGTATTTTTAAAATGAAATTGTTGTTCTAATATAACAAATATCAGTCAGGAGACCTAGACTTGGAACCAAGTTTTTACAGTGGGTCGTCCAGTTCGGTTCAGATCTTCTAAAGATGTTCCCACTTTAAACATGTTTTCAATACTCTGAGTAAAATCACACATTGCTCATTCCATTCTTGCTCTATTCGTGTTACTGACATTGTTTTAAAGCATAGTATTTTTTTTAAAAAAAAAAAACCTTTGCTGAACTTATTTAATTTGGATAATATTTTCAAAGTTATAGCAAAGGTCTTCAAGTCAATTTTTATTGTATATAGCCAAAGGCCTTTACAGTGGACGATAGAAAATAAAAGGAAAACTTTCTTCTAAAAAGCATACAGTTTACAGCATAAAAAGAAATTTACAACATTAAATTTTAAAACTGGAGGTCTGTGTAGTTAGAGAGCTACCTATACAACAGTGGTATTTTGAAGGAGGGGGAGTTTTTATTTTAGTACGTTTAATCTGGCTAATCACTGGGCAGAACAATCCTAAACTCCATCCTGCGGGTAAAATTAGGCTGATTATCCCTAGCCAAGTCCACCTGCTCCCGCACCTGACACCAGGTATGCAGCATGTAAAACTGCAGTTGCAAAGGAACAATTGGGAGGGAAATCAGCGGGAGGGAATTTTTTTGCACCAGGT
The DNA here is from genome assembly GCF_965153285.1 of Podarcis tiliguerta. NCBI lineage: Eukaryota > Metazoa > Chordata > Lepidosauria > Squamata > Lacertidae > Podarcis > Podarcis tiliguerta. Next base: position 66,173,336 of record NC_139537.1, on the reverse strand, counting down.
CTTGAAAGTTGAACCATTGATGGGAGTGTAAGGGTAGGGCATATCCATGTAGGACATATCCTACAGTCCCTCAGATCACCCCATGTCCTGACCACCATCCCTTTTTAGCTGGTCTACTGGTGACAGAACAGCTTTGCAAGTGTACCTAGGCAGTTCCACTGCTAGGAGCAGCGTATCTCAAATTTTGTGAACGTAATGGAACTTCTGCCAACTCTGCAGCCCATCAGTTGGTGAAACGTGTGTGTATAGGATAGCACCCTCATAGGCTTGTCTGTTAATTATTCAGATTTCAGTCACCAGCAAGTTATCTATAGATCAGTAGGGGAATTTGCAACTGGATCTTCACTATGAAAGAGGTTCGTTACAGACATTTTGTCATCCTCTCTTATTATTAGAAATTCTAATCCTCAGCAGAATATTTGGCTGAAGGTATTTTGATAGTGTTTACAGCTGCGACTCCAGTTCCTGGTAAGGGTCAAACTTATACTGGGAAAATGTGGCATTGCATTTCTAATCACTATCTAATGACTCCGAGTTGGCTAGTAGAAAAGAAGTTCCCATACCAAGAGTTTTATGCATTGGCTTTATGGACTGCATAAATTGTGACCTTTAAGTTTAGTACTTTGGAAATGTTTTTCAAGCTTACTGTTGGCAAGAATATATATATATATAAAATATATATGTATGTGTGGGCACATGTGCATGCAGGCGTGCCTGACTTGAATTTGAAGGTTACTAGAGGTGCCGCAGAGGAGAAATCCTCTAGGATTAAGACACCTTCTTTTTCAAAACAACAACCAGATTTTAATACTGTCCCTTCTTCCCTCATCCACACTTTTGCTTGACCTGTATTGTGCTTTTATTGTATACCAATTAATCCCCCTGAGTCTGAGAGGGGATGCTGGGTTGTTGTTTTTTGTTGAGAAAGAGGATTCTTGTTGTTCCATGGCTGTGGCTTACGAAAATCCGACCTTACTGAACTGAAGCTCGGTTAAGTAAAGTCTTTTCAGATTTTTCCACACATCTGATAAGCAGGTGAGAGTTTTTTTGAAAGGCAAAGGAGAAAAGCTCTCAAAAACAGGGGAATTAATCGGTACAGAATACAACCAAGGTGATGGTAAAGCAAAAGTATGGATGAGTCCTAGACTGAGATACAGTTTAGATGTGATGCTATTGCCTGGAAAGCATTTACCCATGTACCGTATTTTTTGCTCTAGAAGACACACTTTTCCCCTCCTAAAAAGTAAGGGGAAATGTGTGTGCGTCTTATGGAATGAATGCAAGCTGTGCAGCTATCGCTGAAGCCAGAACAGCAATTCCTCTTGCTGTTCTGGCTTCAGGGATAGCCACACAAAGCCTCTTCAACAACATTTGATTCCGAATTTTTTTTTCTTGCGTTCCTCCTCTAAAAACTAGGTGCGTCTTATGGTCGGGTGCATCTTCTAGAGCAAAAAATACGGTAAGTGTTACAACAGGCAGCCCCCATCCACATCTGAAGGGCAGTTTACTATGTTTATGGAGTGTAGTATGCAACCATTATATGTGTGTTGGTCAGTGTGTGCAGCAAGCACCTTTGAAATGAGTTACCAGGTGTTAAGAACATCTATACAGGTCCCCTCTCCCCACATTCTTGTTACCACCTCAAACACAGCATTGGAATCATGCATTTGCTCAGATAATTTGCAGGCCCATCCTTCTGGCTTCTTCGACTTCTGGTTTAGTCCCAAAATGGAAAGTTCCTCTTCAGCTTTTAAACCAGTATCTTATCCTGGAGCTAAATTATCATTTATATTTCCTAAAGAAAATGCTTGCGCTAGAGTGAAACCTCTTTCCTGCTTGAGCTTGCCACTAAATCCAACCAATTGAATCTTTGGCAGGATGCAGCATACGGTTCTCAAAGTTTCCTATCAAGATGTTTCCCAATGCAAAAGAACTTTATGTGACATTAGTCTACGCTGCTCTCGTTTGCTCACTCTTGCTCTTTTCTGTCCAGAGCCTCGTCATCTTTCAGTGCCGTAGACATCAATGAGCTACAGTCTGACTGAAGGCTCTAACTTGCAGTTGGTGATATGTGGAGAAACACAAACAACAGATGCTCTTCTGAAATGGGCTCTGCTGTAGGGTAAATTAACAGATGCAGTGTCAGAAATAGTTATTTATCAGATAAATTTTTATTTTTAAAAACCTCCTTTAAAAAACCTAACACCTTGATCCATATGAATGCCTGAATGAGGACTAACAGGCTGTTGCAATCACCTGATCAAAGATTTTGAAGTCACAGGAAGAGGAGGAATCTAAAACTAGAATTCACATGCCACATCTTACCCAGTCTTGGCAATCCTTGGAAGGTTTTGAAGTGCAGTAATTGCATTTCTAGAGTTCCATAGTTGCAATTTCTTTATCTGGTGTTTAGAGGTGTCCCTCTTGCCAAATAGATAAGCAAGTAACCAGAAGCCTGTGTCGTTTCCAGAGGTATTTATCTTCTTCTTGTGATTGTCATAAATCACGCCTCCCCGCCCCCCCCCCCGCGTGCCCCTTCTTCTTCTTCTTCTTCTTTTTCTTCTTCTTTTTAGTCCCAGCGGTATAATTGAACAGCACAGCTCTGGTACTTTGTTCACAGCAAAGACTTGACCATGTTATCTGCAATGGTGGTTATTATTATTATTTATTATTTGTACCCCGCCCATCTGGCTGGGTTTCCCCAGCCACTCTGGGCGGCTTCCACAAAGACCAAAAATACACTAAGATGTCACACATTAAAAACTTCCCTAAACAGTTTGCCTAACAACAGTTTGCAATTTAGAGAGATTCCCTTAGTATTAAAAAGTTTGGTTATTTGAGGACTTGCCCTAAGGTCACAGGATCTAGGCAATTCCAAAGGCCTACAAGTCGCTGCACAAGTTTGTCTTAAGGGCTCTTGAGATTAAGATATGTCAAGCCATTCTTCATTCTTCTAGGTCACTGGTCTTCAGTTGATGGGTCAGGTCCCATTAGTGTACCACAGCCTGATGTAAGGTAGGTCGCAAAAGGAGCACTACCACCATGCAAATATATTGTAATTAAGAAATGGCTTTCCAAATGTATGTTTCCGTTCTTTACCTGAAACTGTTCTTAACCTGAAGCACCACTTTAGCTAATGGGGCCTCCTGCTGCCGCCGCGCTGCCGGAGCATGATTTCTGTTCTCATCCTGAAGCAAAGTTCTTAACCTGAAGCACTATTTCTGGGTTAGCGGAGTCTATAACCTGAAGCGTATGTAACCTGAAGTGTATGTAGCCTGAGGTACCACTGTATAACTAGGTCCTGGGTTTTAAAAGGATGCTATAGGTTGTTAGTGGACCCAGAATGCATACAGTGGTGTTTCCTGATATAGTAAGCTTGGGGTGCATAGCATCATCATCATCATCATCATCATAAATAATTAAAAAATTATTATTTATACCCCGTTCATCTGGCTGAGTTTCCCCAGCCACTCTGGGTGGCTCCCAACAGAATATTAGACAGAATGAAACATCAAACATTAAAACATTCCCTAAACAGGGCTGCCTTTAGATGTCTTCTAAAAGTCAGATAGTTGTTTGTTCCCTTGAAATCTGGTGGGAGGGCATTCCATAGGGCGGGCGCCACTACCAAGAAGGCCCTCTGCCTGGTTCCCTGTAACCTCACTTCCCGCAGTGAGGGAACCGCCAGAAGGCCCTCGGCGCTGGATCTCAGTGTCCGGGCTGAATGATGGGGGTGGAGACGCTCCTTCAGGTATAGTGGGCCAAGGCTGTTCAGGGCTTTAAAGGTCAGCACCAACACTTTGAATTGTGTTCTGAAACATACTGGGAGCCAGTGTAGGTCTTCCAGGACCTGCATTCATCCATTTATCTGGCCAATAGCATTTCCTCTGCAATTGTAAGACGCAGAGGTATATCTGTTCTTTGCATTATGTTATACAGTTACAGAATTATCTGCTAGAAATAGCTTAGAATGGACTTCACCAGCATGTGAAAAGGTAGACGGTGCACAGAACTGTGCTTTAATATTCATGTTAGTATCTCGTGTCTTCCCCGAGTGCAGGGAAGCGATGCTAAACAAGGTTATAGGTTACCACATTTTATCCTCATGGCAACCCCGTGCTGTAGGCTAGGCTCAGAAAGTAACTGGTCCAAGGTGACCCAGTCAACTTCATGGCTGATCAGGGCTGTGCCCCTGCGTGTCTCCAGCCGAAGAGCACTTGCTGAGCACTACATCGTCTGTTGCCAGATCACTGTTGTATAACTGTCAGCTGAGCTTAATAAAATGGATGGTATGCTATAAACTGCTACACTCTGGGATTTATATAGGTTCAGCATGCCTGCTTGCATTTGGGGACTCTCCTATAGCGGCCGTTGTAACAAACTCCTACACTTCAGCATTTTATCACTACATACACTCCAACATTTCCCCAAAGCAAAATGGGACATCCCTACACACAGAGACAGACACCATATTGCCACTGCCGCTTGACTGCTCGCCTCTCCTGCCGCCACCGTACCGGCTTGTGAGTGTGCCTCTGCGCACGGCTACCCACCCACTCCCAGCGTCTGCCACTGCTACACACGTACGAAGAGGGCCGTAGTGATGTGCTTCCAGAAGTGGCACTGTACTACTGGAAGCTGCTGCCCTCCTTGTGCAGGTGGTGGCTGGTGGCAGCAGCCAGACAGTGAGGTGTGAAACCAAAATACACATGTCTGCACTCTTTGGGTCCCCTAGGCTGAAATCCCAGGGCATCCCAGGATGCAATCAGAGACTGGGGTGCCTTCTATAATTCTAAAGTGGTACAAACAGGACAGATGTGAGGTATGTCACCACCACGAGGTCTTCATCCTCCAATACAAATGGCTTCCATATAGCAGTGTCTTGCGACGTGAATGCTGCACATGCGTGCAATTTTTTCTTAACAGTGTTCATGTGACGCGGGTGGCACTGTGGTCTAAACCACTGAGCCTCTTGGCCTCACCGATTGGAAGGTCGGCGGTTCGAATCCCCGCAACAGGGCGAGTTCCTGTTGCTCTGTCCCAGCTTCTACCAACCTAGCAGTTCAAAAGCACACCAGTGCAAGTAGATAAATAGGTACCGGTGTGGCAGGAAGGTAAACGGCATTTCCATGCACTCCAGTTTCTGTTATCATGTCCCACTGCACCAGAAGCAGTTTGTTCATGCTGGCCACATGACCTAGAAAGCTGTCTGTGGACAAACGCTGGCTCCCTCAGCCTGAAAGCGAGATGAGGGCCACAACCACATAGTCACCTCTGACTGGACTTAACTGTCCAGGGGTCTTTTACCCTTACCTTTATATGACGATACCATCAACAAAATGCCAGCCCATCTCCCCCTTTTATCTGGAATTCCACAAGGCTTTTTTAAACTTACCAAATTTCCCACAAAAAGTGTGGGGGGGGGACAATATGGGGTGGCTTTTTGAGCAGGACGACATTGTGTGCAGCTGTGCAAAGCATGTGTGCATAAGCAGTACCACGTTCACGATGGACTGCCACATGTTAGTGCCCATAGTGCTTTAAGCCGTGCCTCTTAACCAATCCTATTTCCTTAGGTCACATGCCCCACATCGCTCGGTGGTAGACCACCTGATTCACAGGCAAAAGATCCCCAGCATGTCCAGGTTAGGACTGGGAAGAATGTCCTGTCTGAAATCCTGGAGAACTGCTGCCAATCAGTGTAGACAATATACAGCTATATGGACCAATGGTCTGACTCTGTAAACGGCTGCTTCCCATGTTTCATGATTCTAGATAAAGGTAAAGGGACCCCTGACCATTAGGTCCAGTCATGACTGATTCTGGGGTTGTGGCTCTCATCTCGCTTTATTGGCCGACGGAGCCAGCTTACAGCTTCCGGGTCATGTGGCCAGCATGACTAAGCCACTTTTGGCAAACCGGAGCAGCGCACAGAAACGGCATTTACCTTCCCGCCAGAGCGGTACCTATTTATCTACTTGCACTTTGACGTGCTTTCAAACTGCTAGGTTGGCAGGAGCAGGGACCGAGTAACGGGAGCTCACCCCGTCGCGGGGATTCAAACCACCGACCTTCTGATTGGCAAGTCCTAGGCTCTGTGATTTAACCCACAGCACCACCCGCGTCCCATGATTCTATTATCCACCAAATGCAGCACTCTGTACCACCACCTCCTCTTCTAACAAATGTCACAATCCTGCACTTCCCTAGACAGAGCCATGCTTCACTGAAAAACCGATAAAGTAAGATGATTCATTAGTTTGCTTTTGGAATAAGTGATCAAATTCAGTTAGTTGTGGTGTTCCTCTTAGATTGGAACTTGCAAGGCAATATAGCACCCTCTTCTTGAGCACCTTAATCACAAACTTCAGCTGTAGTGTAAAGCGTTTTCTGAAACACAGTTTCTCAAAGGATGACAAATTATATGTAAAAGATGTCTGTGGAAAAATGAGAAGCAAAATTATGTTCAGTTTTTCAGTACCAAAAAATTACTATGGCATAATGACATTTCTAATGAAGATGTTTTATTTCTTGATCCCTTTTGTTACAAATGTAAAATAAAATAGTACAATACCTGCCTGACACATAGCTTTCATTCCAACATTCTCATTTTAAATCCATTCTACATTATTAGATGCTATGAATAATATAGCTTTAAAAATGTCTAAAATTCATTGGATATTTTTTATAAGCATCAGAAGTTCTGTACACCCTTCGTCTGAGGCAAGAAACCTCTGTGTGTGTAATTGTAATTGTTATCTACTCCTAGCTTTAGGGGAAGAAGTAAGTATAAATTTGATTTTTATTCTCAAAGAGTGTAGATAGCAGTGTGCACATACATTTCAGTCACCAGCGAATGGAAAATCATGCATATGTTTACTGCTTTACTGTAGATTAAAATGCATGCACATTTCTGACATAGCAACTGAAACTCCCAACTTTCACAACTGGCAATTCTTTGATGCAAGGATGTGTAGTCGCTTCACATTCCCAGACATTAGAAAGCAAAACTCAGCACTGCCACTGAGAGGGGAATGAATATGACAGATGAACAGATGAATTGTCTTCTCTCATCTCTGCAAAACACAGGACCATCCTTTTGTGAATACAGTGGTACCTCGGGTTAAGAACTTAATTTGGAGGTCCATTCTTAACCTGAAACTGTTCTTAACCTGAAGCACCACTTTAGCTAATGGGGCCTCCCGCTGCCGCCGCACAATTTCTGTTCTCATCCTGAAGCAAAGTTCTTAACCCAAGGTACTATTTCTGGGTTAGCGGAGTCTGTAACCTGAAGCGTCTGTAACCTGAAGCGTATGTAACCTGAGGTACCACTGTAGTGTTTATTCTTTATAAGCAAGGAAGAAATACTCCCTCTGGAAGTGTCATAGTTTCCCCTTCCTTGTCTCAGGGTGGTTACAAATACAAATCATAGAATCAGAGTTGGAAAAGACCCTGAGGATCATCTAGTCCAACCCCCTTGCAACACAGGAATCGCAACTTAATCAAATAGTCCATCATTAGTACATCCATATTGCGTGTGTGTGTGTGTGTTATAACAACCCTACAATGCCACCTTGAGTTTCTTGGAAGAGGAAAAGTTGGATATAAATGAGGGCTGACATATTTCAAACAGTGAAAATCCGGACAGAGAAATTGAGCTTTTTCTTTTCTTTTTTAGTTTTGCTCAAAGTTGTTGAGCCGTTTTTGAGCTATTTTTATGGAGAAACGGCAAAAACGCCCCTGCCAACATGAGCTGCCGTGTCTGAATTTTCCACGACATTTTCCGAATTTTCACCTGGACACTGCTGCAGATTGCAGTATTCCGGACATGTCCGGGAAAATCTGGATGTATGGCAACCCTAAAAATATCATGAAATGAAATTTGCATCTATGCAAATGAAAATTTGTATCCTCTCTTGGGAGTCATGCAGAGGGCCTAATTAATATGCAGTGTAATGCACTGAGTAAATCCAATTGGTCTGCTGGAGCCACACCTACAAGCACCTACATGATCCACAAGTTCAAATATGTATTTGGCATGTTCATACCATATATTGTGTACACATAAAACATTTTCCGAGCACGCCCAAAGAAACCATAATGTGTGAAGTTTTCCTCAGTGTTTACAGGCTGAATTCGTTGTCATGGTAGGAATCAAGATGAGAATCTCTGGCCTCACAATCGCCAGAATTCTCTCCTGAGCGAAATACGGCTTGCTCTGTCTTCCACACATTCTTCGCCTTCCTGTTTCATGCTGTCTGGAGGCTTTGGGCGGCAGGCCTACAGACATTGTTGGCTCTGTAATGCGGATGACCTCATCTGCGTGCCACACAGCTGCAGGGACAAGCTGTGTGCACTCAGCTTAAAACAACAGATTTCTGGGGGTTTTATTTGTTCACACATGAACAGTAAATCAGCTTTCAGGGTTTGGGTGTGTGCGTGTTAACTTTGTGGGAAATGCCTAAGCGTGAGGTTTCTGTTTCACTGTTCAGAGTGGGGGTGGTGGGTTGAGAGATGAAGTATGTGGTTAACAAGGGGGGGGGGAGAGAAGTAGCCTACAGTAAAGTGGAAACATTTCTCTTGTTAGTGTTGTATGTGTGTGCTGGCCCTTTAAGGGGCTGTTGTCATAATGAAAGAGCACTGTGGAACTATCTAAAATTGCAACCTGGCTGACAAAATACAGTGATCTGGCTGGGTCGCTCCTCATAACCAAACCATCTGGGCATTTTTGCGTGACACCGTTTGGGTAGTTGTTAAGCACACCAAAGCACAATAGCTCAATTCAGGAGTTACTGTGGTTTGGCTGTCAGGAACAAGCTATGTGCATTGCAGGGTGGTTGGACTAGTCCATGCTCATGGTCCCTCCCAAGTCTACCATTCTATGATTCTATGTCTTCCCCTTCATCTCCTTATACACTAATCCTTCCCAGTACTTCCTGGTTTGAGATGACTATAATGTCCAAAATAATTATTTTCCGATGGAATGACCACACTATGGTTGCTGCCTAACCCAACTCTAGAGCCAGTGTGGTGTAGTGGTTAAGAGCGGTAGTCACGTAATCTGGGGAACCGGGTTCGCGTCTCCGCTCCTCCACATGCAGCTGGTGGGTGACCTTGGGCCAGTCACACTTCTTTGAAGTCTCTCAGCCCCACTCACCTCACAGAGTGTTTGTTGTGGGGGAGGAAGGGAAAGGAGAATGTTAGCCGCTTTGAGACTCCTGAAGGGGAGTGAAAGGCGAGATATCAAATCCAAACTCCTCCTCTTCTTCTTCTTCTTCTTCTTCTTCTTCTTCGAGAAGACCCTAAGCCTTCTTAGACCCTAGGAGGCTGAGGTGACTTCGACCCCCCTCAATATTTGTTGGAAGGGGACTGGGCCCCCTCATTGTTGTGCATGCGTCACAGCTTAGCCTCCTCCAGACAATGCAACGTCACATGTGCAAGACGCATGGTGCATGTCACTCATGTGATGCGTGCATGTTATCACATGTGCAGGACATGCGCTGGGCCCCCTCAGTCTTGGGGGCAACCTTAAACAGCAGTGTCATTTCTCTCTCAGCAACTAGCTCTGGCTGCTTCTGAAGAGACCCAGCAGTCATAGACTCTGGTGGAGTGAGGAAGCCTGTGGTTCTGTTAGGGCTTCTGAACTGTGTCAGAGGTAAACCGTGAGACTGCCTTGGGCCAGGGATGTACTGGCACAATGGGCTCCTCTTGTGCAAGCGCTTCTGGCTTAGTCTGTACATCTCAGGTTGGCCCTGCCCGTTTTCTCTCCCACTCTGAACTCCTGACATTGTTCCTGAGAAAAGGAAGCCTGGCTCCAGGCCCATCAATTACGCACAGGAGTTTCAGCCGTGTGTGCTGATCCACCTCAATCTGTTTCAAAGTGAGTCATACATCCATCTTTTGTACACATCTATTCCAGGTTAATCATTTGTGTTCCTCAGGGTTAAACCACCCATTATATTACATATAATATATTGCAGCCCTGATGAAAATTCCCACCCATGTTGTTACCTGCCATGGGAGGAAAGCTGCAGTCATCCCAAATTGTTAACCATTTCCCCGCCCCCAAATGAGGGTCCAAGTATGTTGTACTCGGAGGAAGTTGCTTGGGGGAGCCGTGTGAAGGGGAGATTTGGTAAGAGCAAGAAAGACTGTGCAATGCCCTTCTACAACTTTCTATATTCCACTCCCCCATCTCTCTCTCTCTCTTTTATACATACATACATACACACACACACACACATACACTACTTGCTCATCAGGCACAGGCTTTGGAAGATACATTTGTGTAAATGACATGTAGCTCTATGCCAAGTTTTGTTAGTAATCACAAAACTGCGGTTTTAGACTTTGATGCTGCATAGCTGTACACAGTTTTGTGGCCTCAAAGGCATTTTCAGAAGTGCATATCCTACAGCTCAAAGCTGAATGAAAAAGCCACATTGACCAAAATGTGCATTCTATTTTAAAATGGCCCATTTCCTTTGTACAAGAGAAGTTCTTAGAATTCATTATTAAAATGCCGTCAGTCAGTCTACCTCAGCGAAATATTTGACCATTGACTATCCGAAAACTAACAGATTTAGAGTCAAACTGTAATATGTATGCAGCTGTATGCATGAGTGACATTTTTGGCTAGTCATGTCCTAAAACAGGGATGGGGGACCTCAGACTTGGGGGGCACTCTGTCTGGCCCCTCAGGACCCTCCACAGGCCACACCCTCTCTCCTCAGGCCGCATTGGTCACCGACTCAGCTTCACACCCTTGAATATTTTTGCCTGGCTGGAATGTGTCCCTAAATTCTGATAATGCCTCTTGCTTACCAAGACAGAGGTTATAGAAGCAGTGCTTTTTTTATGGGGGGACGCAAGGGTATGCATACCCCTGAACATTTTGTGAATCTAAGTTTGGCCTCATTGAGGGGCAGTATTTCAATATGAGTAAGTAAATGAGAGTACCCGTAAACATTTTTTTTAGAAAAGAAGCACTGTATAGAAGGGAGTACAAGTGCGCGCCGAAACTAGGCTGTCTAACAAAGGTAAAATTCATATTCATTGCTCTGCACAATGCCCTTGTCAAATAGAAAACATCTATTATATTTTATCCACTATGTTTCATTTATTGTTTTATTGATGCCAATAACAATGTTCCTGGTTACGTTGATCAACTTCAGAATTCTTGCTCTTTAAGGATATTGTGACTAGGGCCTGTCTCAGGGTTCAACCTTCCCACATGTCATGTCTAAGGTCTTCTCAGCATAGGAAGAGGGGGAACAGGTCTCAAAAGCAGATCTTCATACCACTAGTAACTGTGAAAAGCAGTTTGCTCTGAATATCCCTTCCCCTGCCACCAGAACTCTGTCACACCCCACCATATCTCCCCCAGAAGCGGAAGAGGTGGCAACACAAGAAGCCACTTCAGAGCTGCCAGCAAAGCGTCCATCTAGCTGCACATGAGCCTATTTGGAAGGAGGCAGAAGCTCATCATAGCTGTCCAGATCAAGGCCTGGCTGAGAGCCAGGAAGGAGTGAAGTCTCCATCTCCTATGTAAGAGTCCAGATTATTGAGACCAGTTTCAACCTAACTTTTCACCTGGTTGTGGGACCAAAGTGGTCTTGGTTGATGACCTGTATCAAAAGAGTGAGAGAAGAGTACTACTTTCTCCTTCATCTCCTAGTGGTTTCGATTGACCATCGTATCCTCCTGCGGCAGCTGAGTGGGATGGAAACGAGGGAGCATCTTAAGATGGTGCCATTCCTGCCTGCAGGGTCATCACCAGAAAACAGAACTGGGAGACTACCGCTCATGGCAGTTGAGCTATGAAGCTCCCACAGGGTCCACCATGTCTCCCATGCTAAATATGTACATGAAGCCATAGGGAGTTTTGTGGTGTGGTGTCACCAGTATGTGGATGTTGCCCAGCTCTATCACTTTATTCCATCTGAGAAAGGCTGTGCAGGAACTGGAGTGGTGCCTAGAGATGATGTCAAGCTGGAATACTGCCAAGAAAATGAAATTGAATCCCGACAAGATGAAGATTGTTCTAACAGGGGTAGCACTGCCCCTAAAGGAGTAGATGCATCACAGCTCCTAGATTTCAAGTTGCCACTGGAGACTCAAGTGTTCCTGGATTGAGATGGTTTAGCCTCAGTAACCCATGCCCTGGCCTGGTAATACTCCTGACAGATTATGGTTTGTGGGACTTCCCTCGAGAGCAATCTGGAAGGTGCAGCTGGTGCAGAATGCTCTGGCTCAACTTTGTGAAAGCACAGCATGGTGATATCACATCGCTCCAATTCTGAAAGATGTGCTCTGGCAGCCAGAATACTTATTGGATCCAACTGAAGGTTTTGCACTCAGCGTATAAAGCCCTAAATGGTCCAAAGCCCACGTATCTATTAGAGCATTTCTCCTAATACCAAACAAACTGAAGTCTATTCCACCATTGGCTGAGGTGAGGAGGAAGGGGAACCCAAGAGAAAACATTTTCTGTGGCAGCATCCCACATGTGGAAGTGCTAGGCAGCATTCAGGTTGCCCCCAAAGATGAATCGTAGAATTGTAGAGTTGGAAGGGACCATGAGGGTTATCTAGTCCTGTCATTTATTCTTTGCTTACTCAGGCCTTTAGATGACAATTGACAATACAGCCTGTGTTAAGCACCCTATGATCTGTTTAGCTGCTTTGCTGCTCTTTTAAATAGTTGTTATGATTTGAACTGTGTTTCAAAGGTTGTATGTTATATGTTTTATCATTGTAAGCTGCCCTGAGCTCCCATGGGAGGAAGGGCAAGGTAAAATCCTTATCAACAAATAAATAAAATAAGTGCCAACTGCCCTGAACTGAGGAAACAGGCAGCATGATGCTAAACACATGAATATTTGTCCATGAAAGCATTAGGTGTGGTTAACCTAGTAATTTAAATGGGGTTATTTGTGACTACTGGGTTTCAACAAATTGTTTCTCAGCTGAACTTTCCAACCTTCCATCGAACAGCTAATTTGAAATGTGGAGTTTGGAAACAGCTGTGTAGATTGCTACTGGAATAATGTGGCTGAAGCTTATGGGATAATAATTCAAACTTAAAACTCAGTTTGTGTTCAAGTTAGAAAGGCACTTGGGCAGCAATATCTGTATGTGGTGCAATCCTAAACACACCTACTAGGGAGAAAATTCAAAATAAACATGTATGCTGTAAACTCAGTATCCCAGCTGAATCACTTTGCTACCTGCCTTGTGCAAAATAATGTGTACAGGAAACTGAATAGCACCACAGCTCTCAGATAAATTTTTCTATCTCTATATCCCAAATATATGCCGTTTTTATCCATAAAAAGCATGGTAGCGTGTCTTGCATTCAGGTTTTTTAAAAGAAAAACAAGGGAAATGGACCCAAAATCTGACCAAATAAATAAAGTTGTGTTGCTTTTTTCTGTTTATGTGTACTGTATGTATGTCATTACAATTTCTGTTTTTATAATCCAATAAACGACAGAACATGTATCTGTTTTTACAGCTCACATGGCAAATGAGTAAATCACCAAAGAAATTATTGATTCATATCAGCATTGCACTTATCTCTTAGTGATTTGTTCAGCTAGTTTACATGGAATTAACAGCCTCTAGGCAAGGGTATTCTTTACAGATAACTCATAACAACCCACCAATCAATTCATAAGATTGCATTCCTACACCTTACCTGGAACTAAGTCTCATTGAATTCAGTGGGGCTTACTTCTGAGCAGACATGTTTAGGATTGGACTGCATGAGTATGCAATGGGATCCACACAATATTGTGATCTGTAAAGGTAAAGGGACCCCTGACCATTAGGTCCAGTCGTGGCCGACTCTGGGGTTGCGGCGCTCATCTCGCTTTATTGGCCGAGGGAGCCGGCGTACAGCTTCCGGGTCATGTGGCCAGCATGACTAAGCCGCTTCTGGCGAACCAGAGCAGCGCACGAAAACGCAGTTTACCTTCCCACCAGAGTGGTACCTATTTATCTACTTGACTTTGACGTGCTTTCGAACTGCTAGGTTGGCAGGAGCAGGGACTGAGCAACGGGAGCTCACCCCGTCGCGGGGATTCGAACCACTGACCTTCTGATCGGTATGTCCTAGGCTCTGTGATTTAACCCACAGCACCACCCACGTCCCTATTGTGACCTGTAGACAACTGTTAAAACATGAATTTACTTACTAAGTACCTCTGCTCACATAAACTGCCATTGATGCACTTAGCTAATATCCACACAGCTAAGGGATGTGATCACAATATATTTTAAGAATAAATTCACAGACAACATAATTAAGAGTGCCTTATCAAGGGAGCTAATGTAACACATTGCTTCCTGCATTTTAACAGTACCGTTGGAGTCAATTCCATGTTGCACACATTTTCCAGTCTGGATTCTTTCGCCTATGTGCTCGTATCTATTTTTTATCCTCCATATGCCTGCTAGCCAGAGCATTTCATTTCATTAGAATTTTTGGGGGGAGTGGGAGGAGGAGGAGGAGTTGCACTGGAAAGATTTTCACTAATGAAAATGTTGCACATTTGAAATAATCCCTGTGACCTACTGTAGGAGTAATAAGTACAGAGATTGCTGCTGGCTTGGCCATAGATTAAACTACGCACGAAAAAAAAAGAATCACTGTCATCCATAGAAGCTTCTGTCATGTGGAGAGGGAATCCCCTCTTTTGACCATGTAAGGTAACAAACATGCAGCAGAAAGATGAGCCTCCCACAAAACCCAGCCAGCTAGAAAGAGCTGTGACAGGAAAGATTTACAATATGTAGCATATACATTCCTCTGGGGTTTCAAACACAGGTGGGGAAGGAGAATTTCTTTGACCTAGCCACCAGATGCCTCCTTTTTGTAAACAGATGAAAAAAAATGATCTCCTGCAGACATTAAACTATACATCTGACAAAACAGAAATATTTGCACAGGGGGCTTAGGAACGTGGTATATGTTCAGTGAAGACAGAATATACAGATCTCTGACTTTCCAGCCAGACAGCCGGCTTAATGTTAGCTTAGCTCAGTAAGTTGTAATGAGGAAGGGGAGCAGCGGGGTGGATAGAGAGAATCGCAGTGGGTGATTGCTAGGCAACCATGCAAATGTCCCTGATTGCTTTCTGTTTAGACGAAACGCAATGTGGGAAACTCTGGTGGTTGCCCAGTGACCACAGATGCCCTCCTTTTGGGGCCCTTCCACATGAAGAATTAATGAGCGTTGCCATCATGAAACATACAAGAAAGCCTTAAAGCAGTAGCACCAGTGGTGACAATGTAGGGGGCAGCGCTGAGGACCGGGGCAGCCTGTTGTCATCATTGTCTGCTCCCCTACTATGCAGTCACGTTGAAGGACCAGGAGAGTGCATGAACTAGCCTGTGCGTAGGAACTTACACAATGGCAGCAAAGAGGACACATATTTGCATATTTTTTGCACATGCTGTTTTATATGTATAGGTGCTCTTTAAGACCTGATCGCTATAATTTAAGTAGAAATAGTGGAGAATACTGTGAACAGGTGCCCTTGTCATAGTTTGTTGTTTTTTTTAAAAAAAATCTATTTAAAATTGGACTTGGACTGTGCTCACCTTCAAACAGAGGGCTATCCTCTCTAAAGTAGAACCCCATGGCTGCTCTATCTATGGGAATGGTGTTGCTTATTAGATCCTGACAGGTTTTGGTCTCCGTTTGCAATTTCTTGCACTCTTCACCACCACTGAAAGGAGAGGGGAACCTTTCGTCTCTTGCCATAGTATTTTGCTTGCAGTGGCTACCTACACTTTCCAGTTTCCTACACTTCGTAGCATCATGAGATCTCCTTATCTTCTAAGTAAAGGCGTCTTCTTTAGGCTGCCACATTTGGACAGAGAGCAGGCAGAGTGAAAGAAAAATTGAAACGATGAAAACTTGTTTGGAAATTGAGACTGTGCGCCATATTAAATGACACAGAAGGAAACCTGAGAAGGTAATTTTTGTCCTCGAGCCTAAGCATTTTCCAGTCTGTCAGTCAGTCAAATGAAGTTCAAATGTAGTAAAGCAGCAAATGACAAGCTACTGTTTCTGTTTTCTACCAGAGTAATAGCACACAAGCTCAGCTTAGTATTTATTTCCCCTACTTACTTAGCTTGCCAAGTCACCACTTAATTTATTCTGAAAGCCTGCTTGTTTGAACACACCCACAGGTCTCGTAAACATTTGAAAGTTTAGGGAGACATGAACTCCAATTTTGAGGGACAGGTATTCCAGTCTGGAAGGTTTTTTAAGGTGTATTCCGCTTTGGAGGAAAATACAAATAACTGTGGTAGGTGTGTGTGGTAGAAAATTATTTTTCTATGTAGAACAAAATGGTTTGCTTTGTCCGTGCCTCCTAAGAAGTAGGTCAACATTTCTGCTAGCTATGAAGGGAAGGCGTCCTGAATACTCAGCAAAAGAATAAAAAGAAGAATGCAGGTTTATTTTTTCACTGCAATTGGAATGCAAGGATGGGATTCAGTTTGGCTTGTGCCTTCCAAAGGCTTTCAGTTAAGAAAAGAATACAAGGCTGAACATGCAGGTACGCACATCTGATAAAACTGCAACTAGTGGTCTGGTTACGGAACAGGATTTTCACACTGGATGCTGCCATGCAGCACCTCCAGAATCCCCCTGAAATCTGATCGAAACCCTCAGGGATAGCATGCAATATAGGGCAGTATATAAATTCAAATAATAATAACAATGGATGGGAGCGGTAGGAGCCCATGCATTGCATGAAGAAGGAGCCATATTAAAATTCAGCATCTCCAAGTTGGGACAAGAAAGACTCCTGCCTGAACCTTCTCCTGCCAATGTAGACTAGGAGAAAACAGCTTTCTTTCTGTTGGGGGCCAGATTCCCTCAGGGCTGCAAGCTTTTGAGGCCTGCAATGCCAACAGTGGGTAGAGGCAGAGCCAATGATGGGAGGAGACAGAGACGAAAGTATTATGGATTAGCTAATCCACAATAAAGACCAGTTCTCAAAGCAGAAGAAGAGAAGCTCCCTTAGGTTTTAAAATACTGCACCATCCCATTGTTGTAAAACTACATAGAAAGAAGTGGAGGAAATGAAGGCGGAATGAATTCGGATGGGATGGGGAAATGGAGCAACTTCAGGAGGCAGCCAGTGGGTGCCACAAAAATGAGATTGGGGGTCACAGGTTGCCCACCAGCAGTGTAATAATACTGAGCTATATGGACCAATGGTTTGATTTGGTATTAGGCAGCTCTCTAGGTATACAGACCATGGTAATCATGGATCCCTGAGGAAGCAGAGTTCTTTTTCATTCATGCAAGGAACCCCTGGAGCCAACCTGCTATGTCTGGCTTTCTGTTACAGGAAATAATCGAGTATATGGTGATGTCAACTTCCATATATAAATGTTGATAATCCCTGTCCTGAAAATTACAGCTACTGCTGGTCATGGGAGTAGCCAGGGTTTATTTTAAGGCAAGCAGGTGTTATGTTGGGGGGTGGGGAAGAACTGTGTTATCTGTCACTCAATAGCTCAGTTACTTTAGATTTTTTATTTATTTATTTTCTTACTTAATGGGGGGGGCAGCTGTCCCCCTGCCACCACTACCACCCCCATGCTGCTAGAAAACATTGACAGTTACCAAGGTGTCAGGATCAGCATGCGAAGGAATCTTTGTAAGAGGGTTTTTTAAAATGATACATAAAATCTATTCAGATTTTGCATTCCTGCAGAGTAGTGTTCACATGCACATGAGAGCATTTGTGTTTTGCTGGATCAGACCAAGGTCTCCTCTAGTCCAGCATCCTGATCTCCCGGTGGCCAACCTGATTCTTAGGGGAAGCCCACAAGCAAGACTCTGAATACAACAGCATCTGTTCTGTAAAAGCTTGTGATTCCCAGCAAAAGCATACTACCACTGACATATTCTTGCTCTCCTGTGGCGCCGTGGGTCAGTGTGTCTGGCTGTTAACCAGAAGGTTGGTGGTTTCCGAGCACAATTCAAAGTGTTGGTGCTGACCTTTAAAACCCTAAACGGCCTCGGCCCAGTATACCTGAAGGAGCGTCTCCACCCCCATCGTTCAGCCCAGACACTGAGGTCCAGCGCCGAGGGCCTTCTGGCGGTTCCCTCGCTGCGAGATGTGAGGTTACAGGGAACCAAGCAGAGGGCCTTCTCGGTAGTGGCACCCACCCTGTGGAATGCCCTCACATCAGATGTCAAGGAAATAAACAACTATCTGACTTTTAGAAGACATCTGAAGGCAGCCCTGTTTAGGGAAGTTTTTAATGTTTGATGCTCTGTTGTGTTTTTAATGTTCTGTTGGGAGCTTCCCTGAGTGGCTGGGGAAATTATTATCATTATTATTATTATTATTATTATTATTATTATTATTATGGCCTACCCAGGGATGGTTATGGGCAGGATTCCTGCATTGCAGAACTAAAGGACCCTCAGGGTCCCTTCCAACTATGATTCTATGAAATATTTCTTCCACTGCCAAAATATACCCTGTTCTGCTCAGCCTTTTGATTTCCTAGTCAGAGATTCATCATTTAAAAAAAGAGAAGAAATGTTGCTGTTTTGTGGGTTTTTGATAGCTGTGGTAAAAATGCTTATAACGCATATGAACTGCGGTTGCTTGGGCCTGTAGAGAGCCAATTGTGTGCATCTGCCCTATCTCTTCCAAGACGCCATTCAGAATTGCTTCTCCCTAAGGCTGCTCAACACATGCTAACAGCTAAATCATATGAAGGGTGGCAGGGGCACACAACTGGTTATTGCATGAGAGGTGTCACCATACACCCAGATACTTCTGTGACCAGACAGGCGCCCTCCCCCCCCCAAAAAAAAATCTGTGTTCCAAAACAGGCCCTAAATCTCCCTGAACTGTTAGTTGCACAACAGTGACTTTTCTATCTGATTTCCTACATGGTGGAATTCCCCTCAAGAAAGGAAGGCGCTTAGCAGTGCTTCCGAGTCCAGTTACCAAATCCCTCTGCCCTACTGCTATTAGAAATGACTAATAAAACAAGAACTTGAGATACGCTTCAAAAAGCTGTTACTGCCAACTTTAAGGTTCTGCTGTTGGGAGATTTTCGGCCAGAGAATGCGTCACATATCAACTGCAGCAAGGCATTGAAGATCCGCATGAAAACGGGGGGGGGGGGGGTGGCCAGGACCAAGAACACACACTCATAGTTACAGAATAATCTGATGTACAGTGTTACCTCAGATTACAGACACTTAAGGTTACACTGAAGCGGCAGTGGCACAGCGGCAGCGGGAGGCCCCATTAGCTAAAGTGGTGCTTCAGGTTAAGAACAGTTTCAGGTTAAGAACGGACCTCCAGAACAAATTAAGCTCTTAACCCGAGGTACCACTGTAGATATAACTGCAAGTTAGCACTTTCTGTTTGGACCCTTCCTGATGTTTCCTTAAAAGAAAAAATGTTATAGACAGAAAATGCATTCTCTCTGGAGTCTTTACTCAATTGGAATTTGCACTTCACACCTCTCAGAATTGTTTGTCCTAGCGCAAGACTTTGAGGGCTAATAGGATGTAAAACGCATGAAGCCAATTGTCAGAAACTAGAGGGTCACTTGTGTTGAATAGTGGGTAGACATGGCAGACGACACAGCAATTTCTCCAAAGCAGCTCTTTATTTTGTAAGCTGGAACAGAACTGAACAGCAAACAGTACAGCCGGCCTGCTTTTATAGGCAGCCGGCTGCCAACATTGTAGCAACAGCAACCCAGGGTTTCCCACCTAAAATAACTGGCGTGGACCTGAGTGAAAACTATCTACAGTATCCCCCTGCTGGCCCAGGGTGAGAACTACAGTACATAACAACTTGTGTCTGCTCTGTACTGTTCAATCTACTATTCCTGATCTGTTTGGCTCCTACCCTCTGGAGCAGGAGAAAGCAAGCTTTTCCCATCACATGGAAGATGGCAGAAACTTGTTTTCTCCTGCTCCGGAGAGTAGGACCCGAACCAATGGATTCAAGGTACAAGAAAGGAGATTCCAAAAAAATATTAAGAAAAAAATTCTGACAGTAAGAGTAGTTTCATAGTGGAACAAACTCCCTCTGAAAGTGGATCTTGTTCATTGGAGGTCTTAAAGCATAAGGTGCTTGGCCATTGGACAGAGATCCTTTAGTTGCGATTCCTGAATTGCAGGGGGTTAAGACTATATGACTCTTGGGATTCCTTCCAACTCCACAATTTTGTGATTATATTATCGTACTTTGTCTTGTGTTTACACTCGACTTGCCATGAAATTAGATTTCAGAGTCCCCATCTTGCTCCAGGCCAAGGCCAAGGCTATGGTAAATAAAAAAATGTGTTTTGGTGTGCTACTGTAGTATCTGAGTGAGATAAAACACATGGGAAGATATTAAATTCCAGCAATTCAACTTAGTTCACTGTTCATGCTGTGTTTTCTACTTTCAAAATGTAAAACACACACATCAGTTGTGAAGTATGTGCATGCATATTATTTGTATGTTTCCACTTTAGAATGCATGGCAGTGGCAAGCAGGAAAAGAATGAGTTCAGACCTTGTTATGTATTGAAGTTCTCACCCTGGCCACCAGGAGTATTGTGTATGTAGTTTTCACTCAGGTCCACGTCAGTTATTTTAGGGGGGAAACCCTGGGTTGTTGTTGCTACATTGTTGACAGCTGGCTGCCTATAAAAGCAGGCCGGCTGAGCTGTTTGCTGTTCAGTTCTGTCTAGCTTACAAATAAAGAGCTGCTTTGGAAGAATCGCTGTGTCGTCTGCTATGTCTACCCACTATTCAACAGACCTCCGTGCATTTTAAAGGAAAGGCAACAAATTATGTGCTTCTTAAGCAATGTGGTGGTGTTTATTGTCTAAACAATTATCCAAGTGCATTACATAGTAGGCTGCCCTCAGCTGTGTTGCACCAAAGTCCATCCATGATAACTAATAAAAATGAGTTCTAGAAATTAGTATGTGATAAAGGAGAATCACACTTTGTTTGAACACACATAGGAGTTTTTAAAAATACTTTTTCATTTGTATTTTACTTTGTAGCATCAGTTTCAAATGAGAGTATTAGTAGTGCTTGTAATCCACCCAAGCAGCTGCAGCAGTTTTTTTTTCCATTTGGATATGCTCTGTGATTAGGTCTTATTTTCTCATCACTATGCCTATTAAATCACAAATTTCTTTTCAGACCAGAGATTTAATAATACTCCTCCAGAAATGCAATGGATTAGGCCTACTGTAGAAATTAAAATCTGAAAAACATGTAGTAATGATTCTGACTTTTGCAATCATTTTAATTTGAATTTCTACCATTTAACCATTTGAATTGTAATTAGATTATCTTGGTTTATGAAAACTTTATGGTTGCTGTTTTCTTTTTATTGTACAGAGTGAAGCTAGTTCACCTTACTTTTAAAAAAATAATACAAGAGATGGCGTGTCATATATGAAGAGGTGCCTGTAATTTGGGGGGAGGGTGAAGGTAGATTGCGATCTACTCAGAGGTCACTGGGTAATTTGAAGGAGGTCAGCAAGGATTTCTGATACCCCAGTTGTCTAACAGTGACAACAAATAGACCTCTCTACCCTCTTAAATTAGGCTGATAGAATCTTTGATAAGTAATAATTAGATGTAGATTTGTACTTGTGGGTGCCTGTCGTATGAGCCAATAGTTCATGTAGTGCAGTAGGTAATTAGTTCCACCCTGCAAGCCACTGTTTTGCATCTGACTCCACCCCATTGTCCTGGCCCTCACTGCTGCATGAAGAACTCAGATTCCCAGTTTGGCTTCTGCCAAAGACTTCTGCCAAAGACTCCAAGATGGCGGCGCAAGCACTTGCAGCGGCTCGGCACTCCGGAGACCGGTTTTTAGTGATTTGTGTTTTATTTTTATTTTTATCATTGCTGCTAAGAAAACAATCTTATGCTTAACACCAAAAAAACCAAAGAACTCATAGTTGATTTTAGGAGAAAGAAAAGTGTATTTTTACCATTGCACATAAATGGCGAGGAGGTGGAGAGGGTTGGTAGTTTTAAATACCTGGGCATTTATATCTCTGAGGACCTCTCATGGACTGCAAATATTAACATGGTTGTGAGGAAGGTGCAGGGGAGGTTGTATTTCCTGAGAATGCTCAGGGGACTGAATCTATCTCAGCACCTACTCCTGTCCTATTATCACAGTACCATCGAGAGTGTCTTAACCTATAGTATATTATCGTGGTATGGAAGCAGCTCTGAAACGGATAAAAAAGCTTTACTGAGAATAACAAAAATTGCCCAGAATGTTATAGGGCTCCAGCTACCAACCCTGGATGAGATCTTCACGTCTCGCACTTTGAAGAAGTCACACAATATCCTGAGAGATCCCACCCATCCTGCTCACAACTTCTTTGAACTGTTGCCTTCGGGCAGAAGATATAGGACAATGAAAACACGAACCACACGCCTTCTGAATAGTTTCTATCCAAGAGCTCTGATTGCATTAAATAATGATCTCAGGGCCAGTTGTAAGAAATAGCAAGCAGGGAGTAGGAAGGAATGAGATAGGGTTTAGGTCATGTTATGCTTTTAATAGGTCATGTTATACTCTGGATTATGTATGTTTTATAGATTATGTCTGAATGGGATGAGAGTGTTGGAGGTACGTGCAAATGTGTATGTGAAGCCGGTCTCTGGGTGGGTGTTTGATTTTCGTTGTTGTGTATACTGTGTATATACGGACAATGACAAATAAATTTCTATCTATCTAGTCCATCAATCAGTGCATAGGCAAGGCACAGACTGCAAGGTGCAGCAGATACAGGCGAGGTGCAGGTATAGATACATGGCTAGTGCAAGTTACAACACCTATCCAAAAAGCAACACATCCCCCGCATATTCCTTCTAAAGATCAGCAGTGGGCACAGCAAACATCTGGAGGGCTGGGACAGGCAAGCAAATGGGCATTCTTTCAAGTGGTTTGGGATTGTGAAGTTTGTTTGTGCCAGGATTGGCATCTGCAAGGCCTTGGAGACAGAGGCAGGGTTGGCTACAGCTCAGTATTCAACTTAGGGTTCACAATTATTATTATTATTATTATTATTATTATTATTATTATTGACATGAATCAGAGCAGATGTCAAACTACAGAAATCCTGGTTGACATTTGCTTCAATTCAGCAGCAAAGTTCGGGTTTTCCCAGGGGGAAGTGGTGGGACAAGCAGAAGTCTAGATAAGCCCTTGCTCTCAATTGCCTCCTCCAGAAGAGGCACCACACTGGTAGGAGGAATCCAACTAGAGGTGTCTGGTATTGCAGGAGAAAAACACTCCTCTTCCAAGTTGTCTGGAACCCTCCCCTGAATCCAGCTCTCCATTCTCCAGTCTACTGGCCGCCTCCCCAGGCTCAGGGTCCCAATTCTACCTCCCACATTTGCTCCTCAGGGTTGTATAGGTCCAACTCCCTGAGCAGCTCCTATTTCTCCTCAATATCTCTCCAAAGCATCTCTGTGGGACTTACGACATCCAGCCACTATTTGCTGGGGAAACCCAGCCAGATGGGCGGGGTATAAACAATAAATATTAAATGATTTATTTATCTGTATAAATAAATTATTATTATTATTATTATTATTATTATTATTATTATTATTATTATTATTATTAATTGATTGATTGATTGCATCTGGCTCCAATTGGTAGATCTTGGGTTATAGTAAGAGGGGGTGGGAAGCAAAAACCTAGTCTGCCCTTGCATACTGCAATGTCTATGTCTCCAAAAGAAGAGTGGTGAATTAGATCTGGCCAGCAGGCCAAATGGTTACCTCATCCTCACACCATGGACGACATTTGACAGGTGGGCAGAGTTGCCCATCACAGTGATGCCAGGTGACCTTCTTTGGCTGCCTGAGTCTTGCGGAGCACTTTGCAAGACCCAACAATGAGCTTTTGCCAAACCCCTGGCAAAGTGCTTGGCAAGACCTGACAATCAGGTGGTCGCTGGATCTAGCAATACCCTGAGCATACAGCTTCCCATGGGGTTTTGCAGCCACAGCTGAGTGATGATACCTGAAAACCCATTTTGGATGAGCCAGGTCTTTAGGTGCCCCATATCTGATGTCATATAGGATATCCGATATAGGCCAGGTGGCCATGACTTGGCTGAAATGGCTCTAGGAGCCAAATAGGGAGGCCTGGTGGGCAGAATGAGGACCGCAGACTGATGTTTCCCCCTGCTTAATGAAGGGGCTACCTGGACAAGGGTGTCCACAGGCAAGTGGATGTGGGAAGAAACATTCCTTCAGTTAGCAGCTATCATTTTGGCCCCATAATTGCACCAATTACTGAAGTGACCTGAGGTGCCCATTCTTAATGTCTTCTTGCTCTCCACAATAGTTTGTTCCTGTCTTGTTTTCCGCAGAGCCACTTGGCTTGGTGGCTTCCCTCTGACAGCTTTCTATTTTTACGTTTGCAAATTTCTAAATACTTGGTATGCCCTCGCCTAAAAGACAATGGGAACAGATTTTTTACTCTAAATGGAGCGATATAAACACATTAAATTAATAAATCAGCATTTCCAATTTTAAAAAATGAATTTAAAATAATAAGCGAAGGTGGGCAAAACCCATATGGGTGTGACCTTAAAAACCAAATGTGCCTCAGTCCTCTGATAATAATCAGGAACTGCCTGTTGTTGTTGTTTAAAAAATACTTGTTACAGCCACTTGAAAAGGGGATTTTGAAGTTGTAAGCAACGTGTTTTTCTCTTCTGGTTTTTTCTCTTCTGTTGTTTTTCTCTTCTGTTCACTTAGTTTTCAACTTTAGCTGATTTCACTGAATCCTAAAGTGGCAATTTGCATGATAATAATAAAAAAATCGTAATTTTTCCATCGCTGACCCTATATGGCAAGGCTAGTGAAGTAGGCAGTTGCACAATACGGGGGGCGGGGGGAGTAATCTCTGCCTGCGTCCTGTATCTATAGAAGAAGAAAACCCCGTCCTCCATGTCCTAATATTCACTGCAAGATGTTCTCTTTCTGCTAGGCGATTCTTTTAAATTTTCTTTTGCACACATCCTTCCTCTTCCTATTTTCACATAAGCCCTTAAGAACCATCGCCTACGTTTCGTTTGCTGTTTTTAAAAAAAACAACGCACCACCAAAAAAGAGAGATTTTTTTTTAAAAAAAATAGCACCAACAACCCTAATGTGTATTCACGTTGTCTCTGCCAGAGCTAGAAAGGAAACTGTAAATTTCGTACAGTCTGGTAAAAAAAAATATATTTGGCATTTGCATCTTAATAAGTCTGTGGCATGCATCTCCCCCGCCGAGGCTCCAGCACAGCGCGGCAGTGTGCGGGCTGCCGGCTCCCTTCCCCCACCAGCACACATTACCATCCCAATTCTGTGCTGTCTAGAAAGGTCATGTGACCCTCATCAGTCTCCCGGGGTGGAGGAGGGGAAGCAGATTGAACCTGTTCTTTGTTAAGAGGTCAACGCCAGCTCCCGGAGTAGGGGAAGAATTACCAAGCACTTTCGAGTAGCCGCGCACTCTGTTCGCTCTGCTGAGGCTTAAGTGATGCTCGGAGGAGGGGAATTTATGTAGGTCTGTGCGCTCTCGCTCTCTTTCACACACAACACACACAGGGTGCTCTGTGCGATCCGCGATTTAAACCGCAAGAGAGAACACGGCATGTTAGAGAATGTGTTTCCCCAGGGCAGGGTCTGTAACGTGCCCAATGCAACAAGAAAATGGGTTCAAACAGTAATCGTTTGGACTGCTGGTTTTTGGAATGGGCGCTTGCTAAGCACAGGAAAGAGAGGAGGTTGCCAGCTTCCAAGTGTAGTAGCAGAAATAATAATAATAATAATAATAATAATATAGCCATCAGCATGAGTCCCCATCATTGCGAGGTTGTCTGGGATTTTGCAGAAAGAGGAAGTCTGGAAAAACATCCCTGTTTGCCTCAAAGTATGTGGAAATGCTTATACTGTTCTTTAGAGATATGTTAGAGACCCAGCAATGGCTCCTTCAGAGTAGATTTAGGCCAGGGGTCAGCAAACTTTTTCAGCAGGGGCCAGTCCACTGCCCCTCAGACTTTGAGGGGGCGGACTATTTTTTTTGGGGGGGTGAGCGAATTCCTATGCCCCACAAATAACCCAGAGATGCATTTTAAATAAAAGCACACATTCTACTCATGTAAAAACACCAGGCAGGCCCCACAAATAACCTAGAGATGCATTTTAAATAAAAGGACACATTCTACTCATGTAAAAACATGCTGATTCCCAGACCGTCTGCAGGCCGGATTTAGAAGGTGATTGGGCCGGATGCGTCTCACGAGCCTTAGTTTGCCTACCCATGCTTTAGCTTCTTAAAACTCATTGAGGCTTCCCCCTCCCCCGCCACATTTCGAGTCACATTTGCATGTGGCTGTGCACACCAGGAAGGAGGGCAGAGATGTCCAATGTGAATTACCTGATTTGTTTCCCCTACAGTTGCACCATCCCAACACCGCCTATTCAATGACGTTGTCATCTGCACGTGTGCAATGGCTTTCTTAAGTGTACACACCTCAGCTTAACTGTGGCTTATGTTTTCAAATCAGATGCAAGCTGGTTTCAGGGGAAACTCATTAAATAGCATTATTTCTCAAGAAACCAAAGGTACATATTGATTGCTGCTAACATCATGGGTACTCCACTTCAAACACCAGCAGTGGGTGTGCACTGAAAGTTGTGATCCACTTTGCATCTCACAAAATGGGATAGCTCTCATGTTGATCATCTTAAATTTCTGGGAGGAAGGACAGGATAAAGATGTAACCCCAATCATCTTAAATATAAAATATGTATATGTAAGAGTAGATCATTGGGATGCGGGTGGTGCTGTGGGTTAAACCACAGAGCCTAGGACTTGCCGATCAGAAGGTCGGTGGTTCGAATCCCCGCAATGTGGTAAACTCCCGTTGCTCGGTCCCTGCTCCTGCCAACCTAGCAGTTCAAAAGCACCTCAAAGTGCAAGTAGATAAATAGGTACCGCTCCGGCGGGAAGGTAAACGGCGTTTCCGTGCACTGCTCTGGTTCACCAGAAGCGGCTTAGTCATGCTGGCCACATGACCCGGAAGCTGTACGCCGGCTCCCTTGGCCAATAAAGCGAGATGAGCACAGCAACCCCAGAGTCGCCCACTACTGGACCTAATGGTCAGGGGTCCCTTTACCTTTTTAAGAGAAGATCATAACCACTAGCCTTGTCCTAAATCTCCATGTGCCCATGTGGCACACCCCAGCCTCCCCACGTTCAGTGTACAACTGCCAGGCAGATTTACACTAAACAGTTAAAAGTTTCTTCAATGCACATTTAAAGCTTGTCTCCCCACCCCACTCCAAGAATCTTAGGGACTGTAGTTTTTCAAGGGTGCTGGGAATGGTAGCTCTGTGAGGCGGAAACGACAGTTCTCAGGAAAGTCATGTGCTTTAAATGCTTTGTGAGGATCTGCCCTCTGTGTGATTGGAAACCCAGGCATAAGTCTTTGATCACGAGTATGGACCCTGCGAACATACAGCTCATTCTCACCCACTGCCAAACCCACAGAGATCATAGTGGGGACTGCCAGCAAACCATCCTTTCCCTCCAAGGGTTTGGTGACGCATTATGAAAACATGTCATGTTCACTTCTATGTATGCTTAACATGGAAAATGGTGCAAACCATTCCTTAGCTTCTTGTGCTCTGCTGTACAAGAGCTGGTTACACAGGAAAAACCAAATTCAGAGAGTAACACCTACCCTTCTTTAGCTGGTTTTTTTTATCTTAAACTCCTCTGACAAATTGAATTTCCCTTGGGGTTATATGGCGTTTGCATTACAATACTAGTATGGAATTTCCTTGTACCACAGTAGTAAATACCTTTCTAAAAAAAACTATGACTAGGAAGTAGTTGTGGTCAGGTGTTAATGCCTCCAGTGTACCACTGATGTTATATTGAATCTAAAAACCCAGATCTCATGTATATGGCATATCAAATTCCCCATATTCTTAGACATCCCGGTTATAAGAAGCACCCTAGGAAAAGAAGCATCACTGCTGATCCCATTGCATCAACAGGAATGATAGCCCCAGTTTGCTCATAATTCCCATACTGCTAACCAGGAAATGTCCTTCGCCTTTATTCCCACTGCCTCCACAAAATATTTCACAAGGCTGAAAAGATGGGGACAATGCTCACTTAAGTACCACGAGCAATTTCCAAGCAAAGTTTTTTGAGTCTCAGTGAAGTACAGGCCAAAGCCAATGGCTGCCTTTGGCTTAACTTGAAATTGGCATTGATGAACCAGCAACATAACTTAGGCATGAATGTGTTTGTGTGTGTGTTATAATAAACAAACAAACTGGCATGTGCCCTTTAGAAAACAAACTTTATAGCCCCAAGTATTAGAGGCAAAAAAGATCAATACTTCACTAGTAAGAATAAACAGAAAATTATTTGTACATAGCAAATATCAGATGTATTTCAACCATAAATTGACCTTCAGTGGTTTAGAGTCAAAAGAATTGTAATTTCACAACCCACCTTTCCTACCGTAATAAAACAAACATGATATACTAGGCAGAGAAGGCTGAGAGACAGGGAATTATTTTAAATAAACAAGAGTTATGAAATACTTTTTGAGGTACAGCCAACATCCTCATTAACCCAAAACTCATCTATGTGTCATCACTGTTACTGCTCAGTGTGGCTTTGCAGACACTACCCAACTTGTCACGACCCACCCAGTTCAACACTGTGGGCAAAAATTGGGCAATGCCTGTGGGAGATAAGAGCATAATATTTATACCTATGTGAAAAATTGAGGTAATCTCACTTCTGAAAAAAACAAACAAGAAAATATTGCCTCAGCAGCACAAGAACTCCATGTGTGGATCCCAACCACTGGGGTTCTTTTTTACGACATGCTTCACAAGACAGAGCAGTGCTGATTTCAGAATAAGCAAATGTTTATTTTATTTATTTACTCAATCTGTATCGCACCCAAGAACCTCTGGATACAGTAGGTAACAATATTTATCATAATGTCTGTTACATAACGGATGGTTGAATGGCTATCAAATTAGAAGTGAAATTGGGTCTGCCAAAAAAGTTCAGTAGTGGTTTCAGTACTTGGGGGATGCCCAAGGTATGCAGAAATGTAGAGGCTTATAACTTAGAAGGTTTAAAAATAGTCCCAACCCAATACTGTACAGTCCCAATCACATTTAACTCCTCGATCTTTCCATGGCTGCCCTGGGAGCAGAAGGGGGAAATGACCAAGGAACCTGATGTTTGGCGCTGTGGTCTAAACCACTGAGTCTTGGGCTTGCCGATCAGAAGGTCGGCAGTTCGAATCGGGGTGAGCTCCCATTGCTCAGTCCCAGCTCCTGCCCACCTAGCAGTTCAAAAGCATGTCAAAGTGCAAGTAGATAAATAGGTACCACTTCGGTGGGAAGGTAAACGGCGTTTCCGTGCGTTGCTCTGGTTCACCAGAAGCGGCTTAGTCATGCTGGCCACATGACCCGGAAAAACTGTCTGTGGACAAACGTCAGCTCCCTCGGCCAGTAAAGCGAGATGAGCGTCGCAACCCCAGAGTCATTCACGACTGGACTTAACTGTCAGGGGTCCTTTACCTTTTTACCTTTTTATACTATACATTTAAATGTTTCTTTGAATCTTTCCCCCACACTTGTCATCCTCTCTTGCCCCACCACTGTGGTGCGGCACGCTCTTTGAGCACTGCTGGCCAAGATGAACACAGTCCAGTCATCATCACCGATTGCAAAAATAAAATAAAAATAAAAATGCATTTGATCACTGTTGGGTGTTTTCAAATTTCTTTCTCTTCTGCGCCACTATATTTAATTTGTTTGTTTGTTTAAAATACTTTATAAATCACCCTTCCTTCAAAAGGAACTGAGGGCCATGAACAACCAAAATGTGAACATGGTAACGCAAACAGTAAAAACAGTAACACTGCAAAGGCATAGGAACAGCTCATTAGAACCCTGATTCATATATTGCAGCTGAGGCTATTCAGCTTTGTCTCCTGTTCATAGCTGAGTAATAAATGAAAGGATAACTTTGACACCTTTCCCCACTTCCTCCCTCTCTGCTTCTCCATTGTAAGCTACACAGACATCTGCTTTTGGCCACTTAGCTTAATATCCCACCACCCCCAAACTTGGTACACTGAAAGCCTGAAGTTGTAAGAGGAAGGAGGGAGATGACGATCAGCTAGATGCTGATTCTTGACCTTTGTCCTCTGTTTAGACAGAGGACTGGGTGAAAAGGTCAAGGAAACCCATTGTGGGGCTTCCCCCCTTTGCTTGAATTGCCTACCGAATAGGAATCATAGAACTGCAGAGTTGGAAAGGTCCTCAGGCAAGGGATTTAAAATACCCTTTATGAGAATTTTTAATCTCTTTTGGGGTTGGCTGGTACTGGTAAAATAGGGGCTGACCCTTCTTTTTAAAGTAGCTTATTACAGAAAACACATTTTGAACTGTTGGTCGGTGGGAGGAAAATTAACGACAAACCCCAAAACTTGTGATCCTCTCCAAACCTGTGCCAAACTTTTTACAGTTCTCTCCCCCCACCAAGCTTTTGGAGCAAAACCCCTGCATTTTGTAGTTAATTGGGCCATTGTTGGCAGCGAAGGCTAAGGAACAATGTATTTTATCTTAGATTATCTGCAATTGTAATAATGTTCATTAAAGATTCTAATTTCCTATTGCTATTTAGTGTACCTAATAATTTAAGAGTGAATGTAATTTAAGTGTACCTAATAATTTAAGATGGAACTCCCCCACAGAATCCTGAGAACTGTAATTTGTTAGATGTGCTGGGAATTGTAGCTCTGTTATGGGTAAACCAGATTTCCCAGGATGGTTTGGGAAAGGGCATGACTGAAAGTGCTATGAATGTGCTTTAAATGTAGGGTGTGTAGATGCAAAGGACACATGAATTCATTCATACAGAGTATAGCAGTTGGCAGCTGTATCCATATTTGTTGCCCAGCCCTAACAATGTTTATTCAGAAGTAAGCCCTTCCTTCCTTCCAGGTATATATTCTTAGTAATGGAGACTTTTGATTTTATAAAACTACACTCTGTTTCTCCTTGCAGAGCACCCCTGTTGCTTTACAATTACAGCCTGTTCGGTAGACTTAGTTTGCGCAGGAAGATATTAGCACTCCGTAACTTTCTTCTATTTACGTTATGTAACTAAAAGAATCATTTTTTCCCTCCTACAACAAAGTTGGCGAAACGAAACATAACTGTGAATTGCTAAACATTTGAAACAACACACTGTGTCTGTTTAAGAGCCAGTTGAACATTTCCCAACCAACTTTATTTTAACTAAAAACAGATTTGTTTGTTTGCAAATTTCTGCATGCTTTTTAAAAAAAAATAATAATAATAGGCAATATAAAAATATTTAGTTTTAGGTGGAATATTTGGTTACTGGATGTCTTTGGAAAACATTTTACTTGGTCTTTTGCTTACTTTTTTTAATTAACAATAAAAAAAATCATTTCAATTCTCCAATTATATTTTTATAGCAGTGGAGTTCTTTCTTCAGTGGGCTTTTAAAGTTAAAATTATCAATTTATGAATACTAATAAGAAAAATAATTGTTTACCAGACAACACACTGACGCAGCAAGGGAATCATTATGCAGAAACATAATCCTCTCACTTGGTGGCTCTCCTACAAACCCCAGTTCCAGAAATCAGGTAACGTTATGTCTACACCAGAACTTATTTGGCATTTGTCAACAATAAACAGCATGATCTTATCTCTCAGTAATGACATCAGGCCAATCCAGCATTTTCATTTTTAGAAAAGCCGCACTAAGCTTGCAGACAGTGGGACTTCCTTGTTAATAAACCTTGTACTGTAGTATGTTTGACTGAATACAGTCATACCTCAGGTTACAAACGCTTCAGGTTGCGCATTTTCGGGTTATGGACACGCTGAAACCCGGAAGTACTGGAACAGGTTCCTTCCGGGTTTTGGCGTTCCCGCATGCGCAGAAGCGCTAAATTGCACTTTGCACATGCGCAGAAGCACTGAATTGCAACCCGCACATGCGCAGATGCGACACTGTGGGTTGTGGATGCTGTGGGTTGCGAACTTGTCTCTCTCACAGACCACATTTGCAACCCGAGTGTCCACTGTACTTCTGAGATGGCAGCAGGAGACAGTGCCCTCCTTTCATGCTCCTGAACTAATCTACAATCGGTATTGCTATTTGGAGTGCCCCAGTTTACACATGCCACGCATGCTATACGAGTTGTCATCACTAGATTTTGATAACTGGACCCTGGATGTGTCCGAGTAACTGGAAAGATCAGCCTTTGCTATCTGTAGCTCATTCATACATGGAAGTCACCACCTGATGGTCAGTTACATGTGACTGGTTCCCCTTCCCCTTTTTCCTTTGAGCTCTTTTCCTCCTTAGTCACACTTGAAAAAAGTGGAGACCTTTGCCCTGTTAATTTATAGAGGCTCGCTGTGATGCAGTTTAAGAAACCCTGCCCTAGGACATTATCACATCATGAGTGGCTTAGCACATGATACCATAAGTGAGTGTTCTCTTATACTGTGTCTCCCCACCCCCACCCCCCAACCAGACTTGTGCTAATTTCCTGAAAGCAGCAGAAACTATTGTTTGATTGCAACGGGAACATTTCTCCAGAGCCCAAGGTAACCTTCGAAAGGACAAACATTCAAGAGTTCCAATTTTATTGTCAGAACACTGCCATATAGTGCAATCGGCTGTTTTATTGTATAACACCATGCTGTAAAACCATTCTGTAGGGGAGCTATCGGGCAGGATTTATAAAGGAGATGAAGTGCTTTGGTACTTTAAAACAAGTGCTGAATCTGTCGGAATCTGTGTAGGAAAAAAGGCACATTTTCCAGTATGGTAGATGTGTGACCGTTGGAGCAAACAACAAAAAGGAACGCCTTAAAGCAGTGGTGCCCAAACTTTTTCAAAGAGGGCCAGATTTGATGAAGTGAAGGGCTGCGGGGGGCTGACCAAAGTTGTTGAAGTTGTTGAACTTTGGCGGGGGGGGGGGGGTTGGAGTTGTTGAGCTTTTAGGATTGAAGTTGTTGAAGGTTTTTAAGAATTTTACCCCAGGAAATAAACTGCCACAGGGGCCAGATTAAACCGACCGCCTAGTCGGATTAGGCCCCCAAAACGGACTTTGGACATGCCTGCCTTAAAGACTAACAAATATAGAGCCCATTTTCATCCCGTTTCCCTCTGCTGGTCAACACTAACAACATGATCAAACTGCGAGCTTTTTACTGCTGGCTGTACTTCTACCAAAGTCCCAGGCCCTGCGTTCGGGTACCAGAACTGCTGAATTCTAAAGCAAGCAATCCTAGGATTATTCCAATGACATTTCTTCATTGAAAATGAAAAGTAGACATACACTCACAAAGTTTGAGGAACAATGGTAAACAGATAAAAATGTATCTGTGCCTTTTGTTTTATAATGATATAAAGCAACAGGCACAGATACATTTTGTCAAGTAATAAGGCATGATTTTGTCATGGGCATAACCAAAACACTTGTTAAAACATAAACCTTAAAGATCCACCATGCAAGGATTAAATAATGCGCCTAAAGTGGATGTGATGTAATTCAGATGTTGTTTTCTGTCCTTAGTTTCCAATGGAAGAATTTTTTAAACTTCTGTTTACAGAAGTCAGGGTCTATGGAAGATGTTTGATTACCATATCTATTTTTGCAATGCTCACTTTTAAAAAGGCTAGGTCCCTTCCCAATACTATCTGACAGCTTCTGTTGCTTTGTTCTGTTTCTAACCCTGAGGAAGTATTTGAGTGGAATTTTAACTAATGCCTCTTTCAGCCCTATCATGTAGAATAAGCACCCCACACATGGTATATGAACTAGAGCTAAAGTGAGGGTATGGGAAGATGGAATAAACTCAGCTGAGGGCCAGACTGCACATTACATTAAGTGCATGACCAAATTTAATGTGTGTGGCACCAATAGCAACCACTTCTGTGGCAAACAGCAGCTGGGAAGGGATTTCATTAGGACTGTGGCAAAGGGAGGGGGTAAATTCCTGCCCTCACACATCACATTCCCAGTCCTGTTCATTTCCACTCCACCTGCTATTTTTAAAAAAACCTCAACCACCACATTAAATGCAACCAAACATTTAATGGGCAGTATTAATCAAAATATTTGTGCTAGTGCAAGAATTAGCTCTAACACCATGGGATTTTTCCTTGCTCCTCCACAACAGCCCTGCCCCACACTTCCCCCAAATCTGCTCTGCGGGGATAAAGGGAATATCATAAAAGATTTAGAGGGCACATGGGAAGAGGAGAAGGGGAGAAGTTCTCAGTACTACGTTCAATACAACCCAAGATGATGATGATGATGATGATGATTTATACCCCAGCCACTCTGGGCAGCTTACAGCATATATAAAAACATAATAAAACTTCAAACATTAAAAACTTCCCAATACAGGGCTGCCTTCAGATTTCTTCTAAAAGTTGGGTAGTACTTTATCTTCTTGATATCTAAAGGGAGGTGGAGACACTCCTTCAGATATAACATAACTTTGGTCCTAAATTACTTATTTTCCTTGGAATTATGGTTTGGTGTTTATGGCAGTTGTAGGAAGTTAAACTTTAGAATTTATTGGGTTCTGTTCTGGCAATGGTTGTGGAGCCTTCTGATGGCCTAGTTACTAGAATGAGTAGTAGTTACATCTGAGCAAAACAGAGAAACCAATGTAGGTATAATGATACCAGAATGAAGGTGTTAAGTGAGTGGCATTAATGTAAGAACACAGGAAATTATACATTCCTACATACGTGTGTGTATTTGGATTTGTGTGTGTATAGATATAGATACACAGACATATATTTGTGTGCATGTGTATATGTATGTAGTGTGTGTGTATATATAACAATGATTCTGTAATTATACTTTTTGTGATTATTGTTTTATGTGAACCAAAAAAATTAATATAAAGATCTACATGTTATAATTCAAATTAAGGCCATTGCTCTTTCAAGGAATATGCCTAAATGGCTAATGGCAACAAAACGGGAATGTTCAGAATTAGTACCTAGGAAGAGTGTACAAATATGCACCATTACATAATTTCCTCTTCTTTTAACTTTTCTCATGGGAACATAATCGAGGACAGATCTAATTTTACAAAATATTTTTTCAATTGAGTCTCAAGACATCTGCTAGTTCCGACTGAAAAGCCAGTTTCTAACACACTGTTGCAAGCCAAGATTTTATTTCATCATCATTGTTCCTGCATAAATATATGTGAAACTTTTCAATTAGGGAGTTGCTCTTCCCTGTTGAGAATCTGGATTCACAGTTGTGCAACTATAATGTTACAAGACATTTCACTGGTCTCTTAGAAAGCTTTTAAATTTTGCATCCAAATCTTTAAAACGGACTGATACTGGAGGACATTTTGGTATTTAAGGCAATACAGCAACTGGCAGTTCTCCCATTAGAGGAAGAAAGCAATCCAATCTTATTATTGTTGCTTACTCAGAAATAAACCCTACTAAGGTCCCAAGTTTTTGAATTCTGGTGCTGGAGGAGACTCTTGAGAGTCCCATGGACTACAAGATCAAACATACCCATTCTTAAGGAAATGGATTCTTCTTGTGCCCTCCATCTTTCCCAACATCAGGGTCTTTTTCAGGGAGTCTTCTCTTCTCATGAGGTGGCCAAAGTATTGGAGCCTCTGCTTCACGATCTGTCCTTCCAGTGAGCACTCAGGGCTGATTTCCTTCAGAATGGATAGGTTTGATCTTCTTGCAGTCCATGAGACTCTCAAGAGTCTCCTCCAACACCATAATTCAAAAGCATCAATTCTTCGGCGATCAGCCTTCTTTATGGTGCAGCTCTCAGAAAGACAACAGGCATCACCACCTTTACTGATGTTTGCTAGGCAGAGTTATGCAAATTAATAGCATTCGGTGACCTTCAGAGCAAATATTCCACCACCTGAACTTACAGCCTGCATCTACTTGTTAAACCAAGGAACGGTATGGGCTCTGCAACACCAATAGCCCTTTGCTGCTCAGCAGTCCCAATTAGACCCCCATACAAATGCAGTATTCGTCCGCTTGGGTCAAAGGCTCTTGCTTCTAGCCAGGTCTGAGGACCTATAGCCTTTATTCTATAACTTAAGCCCCCGACTCTACATTTTATGGTTCTCATCTTCAAACAAACCATGCTTCATCTTCAATACCATAGTTCAGGAGCCTCTCAGCTGCTAATCTCCTTCAAGCTGTTCAGCAGCTTTATATCACACTATGTTTAATAACTTCTGCACTCATCTGAAAAAAAAATCTGTTCTTTTTTAAAAATAGAAACTTCTATAGCACTTGAAATTCAGTGAACGCTTTTATCATTAATCTAATATGTCTATTAGGATGGCCTTGGTGCTATGCAAATTGGAAATCTAGGTTCACGGAGGGATTGAATTACCCAGCGCATTCTTCCTCTTTTGAGAACAGGATGGAATTGCCACACAGAGACGGGACTGTAGGCCCTTTAGGAAGATTGTTGACCTCTCTGCTGTAGGAAGGGAAAGCAGCAATAAGACTGGCCTATGTTAACCATTACTGGGACGTGGGTGGCGCTGTGGGTTAAACCACAGAGCCTAGGGCTTGCCGATCAGAAGGTCGGCAGTTCGAATCCCCGCAATGGGGTGAGCTCCCGTTGCTCGGTCCCAGCTCCTGCCAACGTAGCAGTTCAAAAGCATGTCAAAGTGCAAGTAGATAAATAGCTACCACTCTGGCGGAAAGGTAAACAGCGTTTCCATGCGCTGCTCTGGTTCGCCAGAAGCAGCTTAGTCATGCTGGCCACATGACCCGGAAGCTGTACACTGGCTCCCTCGGCCAATAAAGCGAGATGAGCGCCGCAACCCCAGAGTCGGCCACGACTGGACCTAATGGTCAGGGGTCCCTTTACCTTTACCTTTAAGTTAACCATTAATTAAAGGTTCTCTTGCTAACACTGAGAAAAGTCTGGCTTTCCTGATCTGGAGCCTATTCTCATTTTCTAAGAAATGGGGGTGTGATGTGAAAATGTTTCCAAACCAAATATTGCATGTAACAGTCAAGAGTTTATACCATTTTATAGACTGACACGTTCTGAGTGCCAATTCACATTTCATTTTTGAGGCGATAAAGTTCCTGCATGCTGTGATTTCACCACTTTATTTTCACATTGCTGCACTCTATGAAGAAGGGTAGATGAAAATTGCCGTCTGTTCCTGCCAGACTTTATAGGCTCCAGACCAAAGAAGAGCAGAGGCAAAATGTGGCAAGTTCAAGCATGGCCTGTGTCTCTGTTGGATTTTGCAATATTTGACTTTGAAAAGGCGGCATCATTCAGCAGTTTTTCTCTGCACCACCAGATCTTACAAGTTCAAAACGTCATCTCCCCTTCCAACCACTTTCCTTTTTTATCACATCAGTTTTCACCCTTAATTAATTGCTTAAGAATGTACTCCTAATTCATTTTGCAGCAGACTGGGAAATATTAAACTGAGATGACTGAAGTACGACAGAAAAAAAGCTATCCTCTTCCTCTTCCTTTTGGAACACATTTAGGCAGCCCTTGGCACTTTAGCTAAGACCTCTTCCGCTTGCCAAATATATACTAGAATATCAACCTCTACATACATGTTTTACTATTATCTTTGCTGTATGGGTGACACTGAAAATGAAAACAGCATGCCATCAAAAAGTCCCCCCACCCCCATTCCTGATGCAGAGATTCATGACCTCTGAATCTAACAGCAACCCAGACACAGAGTTGGAGCCCAGGTTCAGGGCTCTGAGCTGGCTGTTTGGGGATCAGGAGACCATTGTGCCTAAGGCTGTCAGACAGGAAGAACTGCTCAACTCACCAAGGCCTGTAGAGCAAGAGGCAGGAACCTCATGGGCACCTTTCCCTGGGGAACCAAATGCCTCCCATAACACCTCATCGGCACAGTGAATGCACCAGGCAGGAGGTGATGAAACGCAGGAAGAGGACCCATATTGGGTTCAGAGCGTTGGCCCTTTAAGACTCTTGTTTTCCACAAAGGGGTGGAGGCTAGAAGCAGCCCTATCCATGGTCCTGCAACTCCCACCCTACCTTGTGCTAACAACATTAAATGGGATTTTCCTGCAGAGTTTTCCTGCGTTGCCTGCAGTTCCAAATAACCCCGGAAGTTTTACACACATCCAAAGTTTTCTCATTGAACGAGGATCAAAATACATTAGTTAGTCAGGTATTATTTTTCCACCTTTTATATTTATACAAAACGCAGCTATGGAGGCTACAATCTGTTGTGTGTAACCCCTTTTTTTTTCTCAGGCAGGAATCTCTCTCCCTATCTGCATTTCCCGCCCCCTGTGGAATGGAAACTGAATAGCAGCTTTGGAAGGTAATTTTCAGTGCGACCACAGTGTTGCGGAGAAAGGTTAAGGCGCTTTCTCATGATCCATGGTCCTGATTCTAAAACTTACAGAGTCAAATAAACATTAAAATCTAGACATGGTGCTTGCCATTGTGTAATTAACGTCATGTCCAGTTTGGCTCTCAGAAAGGTCTCACTTATTTTAAACTTGCTGGAACCACACCTTTTCTCGAGACAACATTTATCTTTGTCACATGTTTCAGCCAGACCCCCTCTGACTGCCTTAAGCAGTCAGGAACGTCGAGGATCAAGAGCACATGTGGTCAGCCTCACTTCTCCAAGGATTCTGTCAGCACCATCAGAATGAACATGTTGAAAAGTAATTATTAGGGGTGTGCAGTGACAACAAGATTTGCCTTGTAGCTGTAGCAATTGGAAGCAGCCCGATCTGTTTCGAATCTGCTCTGTGTCGTTCCAATTCAATTCATTATTTGGGTCTGATTCTGAATCTATAAACCCAAAGCTCTGGTTTGCATCCATTGACTAAAACTGGGACTCTAAAAACAGATTTAACTTTTTTTTCCCTTCCATGGAAAAATGGAAGGGATAAAGGCGCTTCTCCAGAGTAGATTAAGGCTGCCATATGTTAAAATTATTCATGTAACTTTTTTATTTTCTGCTAGAGTTGGATGCAAACTGCAGCCATGGCCACCTTTTCTGAGGGGAATATAGGTGCAAGGGAATATTTTACATTTTTGTGTGGAAAACAGAGATCCTGTTCCCTCCCCTAGGTCTTTTGTGACAAGAGCGCTCTGATTTTGCATCAGTTTGAAAACTGGAGACATGAGTGGGAAGGTGCTTCTGGCAAGGGAGGCTGTGTGTTAAGGCAAATGGGGCACTGTCCCACCAACCGCAATGGACCTTCTGCCAGTTCCCACCTGCTCACCTTCTTCACTAAATTCAGTTCAGGAGGTGGCAGTGGCTTCCAGCCTGCTCTTCCTCCTAATTCTCCCTGTTGTCCCTTGTAGAACTCAGCAGGGAGGAAGATGGGACAAACTAGCTTTAGTTGGTTCTGGCTCCACCTACTGTTCGGGTTCCTTTTTTCCTCTGTCCTACCAGTTGCAGTGTGTACATCACTGGTCCCTGGATAAGAAACCTTCCAAATTTGAGACAAATGGGTCCTGGGGTTTTCACACATTATGATGTTACCTTTTCTGTAAATACTGTGACATCACAGGCGTTTTTCTTTTCACCACATTCCTGGCAGTACCCTCCCTGAAGAAAACAGAGAGCTATGGTTTGTAATTGTTAGGAAAAATAATGATTGGACAAGAATTAGGCCACCTCAATAATTTAACTTCGCCATTTACCCCCCTGTTCTCAGAGCCAAAAGTTGGGGAAGGGAATGGTAACCCATGTGGATAATAGCTCTTGTCTATTCCTACCCCAAAGTCCTGCAATTGAAGTGCATTGAGAAATTAATTCACTGTGATGAAAAGCTAGGCCTGTCTGTAGAAACAAAATATTCCACCCCCTCCCTCCCTCTTCCCTCTCAAATTTTGGGCATTTCCCAAGTCAGCTTGGCTTTGTTTCTCAGAAATGTGGGAGGGGGAAGGCTGAGCACTTAATGTTTTGGAAAGACCAAGGTAAAACAGAGCAACTTGGAGGTTTTGAAATCCCTGATCTGCCTTGTTAACAGTTGGATCTAACACAGTTATGTTAGATTCTGTCCTGAGTCACCCCCTTCACCTAATAATTCAGGGTACTCTGAACCAATATAGACCTCTAGTAATTAACCATAAGAGAACAAACATGGGCCACAGCCACACCACACATTCAGAGTGTTATTTTACCACTTTTAACATCCATTATTTCCCCTCAAAAGATTCTGGGAACTGCAGTTTGTGAAGGGTTTTGAGCATGTTTAGGAGACCCCTGTTCCCCTCACTGAGCTACAATTCCCAGTGATTTAACAACCCCTTTTCCCCAGGGGACTCTGGGAATTATGGAGTCAGTTTCCGTTTGTGGTACAAATGTAATAAAATTATTTTGACGAAACATGAGGGAGGCTTACTGGGAAATACTTGCACTAAATATTCTGAGCATGATTAACAATGGTTTTTAACGTGTCTAGAAATGTATAATCTGGCTGAATATATTTCTGTCCTGGAAGTTGAAATATAAATTTTATGATGCACTGAGTTTTTGAGCAGTTATATTTTAAAGTTCGGCTTCTTTCAGCTGCCTCAGATTCAGCTGCTGACCCGACTTCCAGGAATGTGGAGAACAGCTGCATTGCCTCTGATAGTTACAGTGCTGTAAATGACAGAACTTAGCAGGCTCTCACATTTATTAATAGTAAAATGCAAGTGAAATGCCTGCAACGAGCTTTGAGATTAGCCCTGTGTGGGCAGGATAGTTCCTGTTTTGATGAATACAAGGAGAGGCCCACCTCACCCACAGTGACACATGAAGATGCAGGCTGATGTGTATGAAGGCTCACACAAGATCTGGAACCCTGATTTGCATGAAAGCTATAATGTCCACATAGGGCTATTGCAGTCTTACCAACCTGGAGACCTCCAGATGTTTTAGACCACAGTTTCCATCACATATCCTCCAACACTATGTGGTCCAAAACCAGGACACCATCTTCCAGGTCTGTACTCTTAGGTGAGACCATTGACCCAGAAAAAGTGCTTTTTGAAGGCACAACAGTAAAAAATGTGCATTTTGGAACACTGCATGAGATCATGGTCTGAGAGCAAGGCACCCAAAATGGTCGCCATGCTCTAAACCAGGATGTTCCAGTTTTACCAGTACAACTGATGGGTATGCCATCAGACTCACTCAGTGTGTACTGGCCAGAGCTGATAGAAGTTGTAGGTCAAAATACCTGGAAGGCTCCAGGTTGACAAAGATTGGGCTTTTGTGTTCCTCAAACAGAATTATCTACCCGAGGGGCTCCCAATTAGCTAAGCACTGTGAACCCCCTGTTTTTCAAAAGCCAAGCCATGGATCCCCTACTTTTGATTTTTTTTAATCTATCTATGGTAGTTTTTTGTTATGCAAATGGTGCCACAGAGCTCCTGAGGTCTGCAGACCACCAATTGGGAACCATTGATCTACCCCATTATGCTAAATGGCAACTAGAGGGGACTTTCAAAAGCAAGTTGTGATTGAGCTTGGAAGCCGGGTCTGTTGTTCAAAGCAACAATAATCAGAAATCCCACCAGCATGCCCAAGGTCCTTTGAGGAAGGGTAATAGCTCAGTGGTAGAACCCATGTTTTGTATGAAAAATATCCCAGCTCCAATCCCTGGATTTCCATCCAAGGAGAACTGATGAAATCCTGGTGAACTGCTGGGTAGACAACGTTATGTGAGATGGACCAATGGTCTGAGGCAGCTTTCCAGGTTCCTTGGCCATGTCTAAAATTATTATTTGAATTCTGGATGTTGAGTTGCATGAGAGAATAAATGGCATGCGCGAAGGCCTTTAACCACACAAGAAAAAGTCTGTGTTGAGAAAGTGACTCACCCGTAGTTAATAAGCCAGGTTTTTTTACTACAGATGTTTGTCTGTGCATAGACCTTTGCAGTCTCAGCCTTTTGTTTTGTTTGTTTTCCCACCAAGTTGATCATTAGATTATTTGATGATTGATATTATGCATGCTTTGATTACTATGTGTAGGCCTTGATTTCGGTGATGTTGAAATAAATATTGATGGTGCTATCTGCATGTACATAAAATAGGCCAAAACATGTCAGAAGTTGAAACAGGCTCTAGAAAAGCAATTGAGGCAGTAATATAAAGATAGTTACACAGCAGTCAATACTGAGAGAGAAAGAGAGAGGGAAAGTAGGGCAGCTAAGAACCAGAAGTGGGGGAGAAATTACAGCCAACATCAATATTAGCAGAGTGATTTTATTTTACAGTCAAACCTCTATTCCTGAACAACTCCATTTTGGAATGTTTTGGCTCCCGAATGCCGAAAATCCGGAAGTAAATGCTCCGGTTTTTGAATGTTTTTCAGAAGCCAAACATCCAACACGGTTTCTGCCTGAGTGCAGGAAGCTCTTGCAACCAATTGGAAGCCGCACCTCAGTTGTCAAACGGGCTTCTGGAATGGATTACGTTCGACAACCGAGGTTTGACTGTATTTATTAAACTTGTATGTCATTTTATACTTTAAAAAGAGTCTCAAAGCAATTTAGAATGTAGCAAAAGATAGTAAAAAGAAAGGATTTTATTAAATAAGATGCAGAAAAGGGAAACAATGAGAAGATAAAGAAACAATGATAGCATGTTTTGCAAACATCAGGCAAATGAAAGGTCATAAATTAACTGTGTGTACATACTCACAAAATGCAACAAGGAAATAAAGGAATACAAGGACTTAATTCAAAAAGGGCAAGCTTTGCTTTCTCAACAGGCCTGGATAACTCATATATTTTATTTTATTCTCTCTCCAAGGCTTAGGGCTGATTCTACGTCGTAGGCCAGTATCATTCCTATTTCACAGATAAGAGACAAAAAAGCATGCCTAAAATCACCAGGGGAAATGATGACTAATCTGGTATTTGAATCCGCATACCACTAGTCCATCATAATGAATTATAGTATAGAATACGAAGAAAGCAGAAGAGTTGATGTGCCAGAGTGTTTCTCCATTTTGTTTCTTCAGCTGCTGCACACTTCTGCATTACATTTTTACAAATATTGCTATCTTCTGCTTTCAAAAGCATTTCCCCCATAACATTTTTTTGAAATGAAAAGCCGAATTGGCTGAAGTTGGTTCAGACACACAATTCTGCTTTCAGAAAATTGCAGTCAACTCTGTCCAGGTTAAGTTTTCCATTTGAAATAGGAACGGTCCCTAAAAATTATAGACAGATGGCAATTCCTGCCTTCTTCCTGAATGATTTGCTTTCTTCCTAGAATGATGAGCCTAGGTGAATGAATTCATTGACTCTACTGAAGCCAATGGCCAAAAATTCAAATAAAGGGATGCAGAAGGGAATGGAGTTTTGCCATGTATATTTTCACATATGCGGGATCAAAATTTTGTTTAATGTCCTTTTCTAACCCATCAGTGCATAACCTGAAAATTCTGCTGTGGGTGTTGGGCTATTATTATTTAAATGTCTCAAACTGTTGTGATATACAGGGGAAATGAATGCACAAAATTGCTGTAATAATATATCAAACTATGTGACATTTTCACAGAACTGGTTCAATTTACATTACAGTAAAGGGCAAACACCTGGCACATGTCGGCTACAGAAAGCTGCCATTATCACCTCAGA
Source organism: Podarcis tiliguerta (assembly GCF_965153285.1). NCBI lineage: Eukaryota > Metazoa > Chordata > Lepidosauria > Squamata > Lacertidae > Podarcis > Podarcis tiliguerta. The sequence goes on along the minus strand of NC_139537.1, from coordinate 66,129,553 downwards.
CCCCAGGTGTACTCAGTCAGAAAAATACACCTTTGTCTGTTCAGTTCTCAAATGTGAATGAACACAGGCTGCTTTCAGATGCTTCATTCTGGGTACAATCAATACCAAAGAAACAGAGAGCGCGAGGTGAGGGGGGGGGAGAGTAAAGGTAGAGTGCAAAAACATGTTCTCAAGAAGAAGATATGTGACACAGCAAAATACAGGTTTGCTTTGTTGTTTAATTGAGAGCAAAGCTCGAAGGGGCGGGAAACGAAAAATTAATTGAGATATAAAAGATGAGCACTGTGTATACCAGAGGTTAAAAGAAGGGTAGAGAGCTTACCAGTGTACAAGAGACTAGTGGATTATTAGTAAATTATTTTTCACTCTCTGTCTCCCCCGACCATGTAATTGCAGTTTGTTGTGTGTGGGAAGTCTTAGCAGATATTTTAGATGACAACTTCAGAAGGGAAAGCTGAGAACCTCAGCTTTAAATAAGAGTCAGTAAAACTCTGCCTTGGTTTAGAGAATGAATTGTAGAGTACCCTGAGTTCATGGCTGGCATGAGATTTGATCAGGGTACTCCTCAATTCATTCTCTAAACTAAGGCACAGACCCTTTACCCCCATCCTGTAATTTGGGGAAATGCTAGCATACCTGCAAAGTTTTTCTTCCAAAGCCTAGTGAGATAAGGCATCCAAAATATTTTTTAGCGCAGTGGGAAAATGTCATTTAAAAGCAAGGTATTATATATATTTGTTGTGTAATGTAGATGTTGATATTTATGTTTCATGACCGTCGTTTTTAAATGCAACAAATGCTGGGTCATATTTTAGACTCCTTGCAAGAACTATAAAAAACCCCAAAGGTCTAGCTTTCCTGTGCTTTATTTGCAAGTTGCAGAGCTCTATGAACTATGAGATACAATGAATACTCATTGAACGCTTGTACCTTGATTTGGAGACAGTTTTGGAGATGGTATTTTCCCCTCATTGCCAATATGTGCAAATGTATATGGGACATAGCCTTCCTGATGCTACTGTTGCTGACGCAGTGATGTTAAGAAGTTGTCCAATGATATCCTTCCAGATCCATCAAAGAATCCCATAAGCAGTGGGGGTTTTTCTGCAGGTACTCAAGGCTATGCAATACAGCACCTTTTTTTTCTAGAAGAAAAGCACTGTCCATAAGCAGCATATGAAAGCAACAACCTTCCTTCACTGCCTGTCCCCAATGTCTTGTATACAGTGGTATCTCTAGTTACGAACTTAATTTACTCCGGAGGTTGTACTAAAATATACTGCCTCTGAATGTGGATGTTCTTATTAGCTATCTTCCATATTTTTATGGTATTCTGTTCTATCCTGTCCATTCACACCAATGGGAATGGAAGGGGGGAAATAATTAGCTAGATGTATATCCATGATTCCCAAATTCATTTACTAAGCCTATCTTCTAGAACAAAGATGAGGACGTCCAGATGTTTCTAAACTACAGCTTCCCTGACTATTGGCCATGCTGGCTGGGAATCGAACAACATCTGGAGAGCCACAGGTTCCCCATGATATGGCCCTCATATTATAGATGGCCTTGTATTCACTTCGTCAACCTGTGATTGGATCAGGCAATATAGAAAAGGTTGCCCTGGCTATTTATTTTATACAGAAAACATTCTAGAAAGCATCAGTACTGCTTCCTTCAAAACATGGGGATCCAAAACTGTAATAGCTACCATCGCAGGGAGGGAAAAACAAGTAGAAGAGAAAAGGAGAAGCTGTCACCATAAACTACATTTGGAGAAATAAAGTATTTTAAAAACTGAACAAATTATATCAAAAGTACCATGGGAGTTTTTATCAATGGTCAATGCCTGTTTTATCATTTTGGGGGATTTGCCAGTTTGGGCTCCTTTGGGAGATACACATTTAATAAATGAATACATAAAATAGCATATGTGATGAAAAATTGTCACACTGAAGGCAACACACACGTAAAAAAATAGCAACGTCTTCGGTGAAGTAAAGTTGTGAAAAACTCACCCACAGACATTTTGTATGGCTGGATAATATGAGCATTAAAGTGTGTGGCTCCCTACATCACTTTCCTTTGTACAGTAATACAGAGACAGTTGGGAAGAGGACTTGGTAACACCTCCATTCTTTATTGTTCTACATTCCTAGCTTGTGAAGCAGTGCTATGAAAGGTGGAAAACCACTAAAATGTTGAAGAGCTGAGGCATCCTTCCTTCCTGGTTTTTGTTGTTGAGCCAGTGAGTCATTTTGGATAGATGAGTAAGGGAACATATTATTGATTTCCTTAGGCTTCTGTTGACTTTGTTCAAATAATGCAGAGGCATCTTTTATTTTATTCTGACTGTTTCAAGATACTGTCTCAGGCTTAGATGCAAATGAAATTTGTCTCCCACTCCCCTGCTCCCAGTGGAAATGCTAGTTCAATAAATCCTGTGCTTAAATCAAAGTAGAGAGCAGGGATAAATGGACAGTTCTCTGATGGAGGGATGTTGAAAGTAAAGTCCCCACAAAATTGGTACAGCGGAAACTCAGTTTTTGAACGTCTCCATTGACAAATGATTCAGAACTCGAATGCCGTAAACCCGGAAGTAAATGCTTCCATTTTCGAATGCTGCTTCCGTATTGAGTTTTTTGTATTAATTTTCCGTTTTGAGGTTTCTGTATTGAGTTTTTGGTTTTCGAACATTTCAGAACTTGGTCTTCTGGATCACGTTATGTTCAAAAACCAAGATTCCACTGTATTGGATTCTGTGCTCTTTAACTTATTCATAGAGCAAGTTCTCAACCTGTGGGTTGCGACCTGTGAAGTTTGGGCAAATGGGTCATGGCCTTTATAAGTAAACTCAAAATATTTTTTTTGCTTTTACTCCTGAACTGATATGACAACACCACTTACACCTTTCTTGTTTTGTTGCCATATTATAATGCTGTGTTGATGGTTTTAAGTGAACATTGGAAAGGCTCCAGCATTACATTTTAGCACTTGGGAACTGCTCTCTGCCAGCTGGCGGCAGATTTGGGGACAGTTCGCCACAAGATGCTTGTACAGGAAGCCGTTTTGAGTGACTATTGCAGATTGCTTCTGCTGCACAGGCACCAAAGGTGAAATTCCACGTTGGAGATCATTAGGAAAGCAACTGAAAAGTAATAAGAACCTTATGGCGCAGATGCTATGCAAAACTTACATGCATGAAAAATGCCAAGTCTACACTACACTGCTGAGGGAGCGGGTGGCGCTGTGGTCTAAACCACTGAGCCTCTTAGGCTTGCTGATCGGAAGGTCAGCGGTTTGAATCCATGTGATGGGGTGAGCTCCCATTGCTGTGTCTCAGCTCCTGCCAACCTAGCAGTTCGAAAGCACTAGTGCAAGTAGATATATAGGTACCACTCCAGCGGGAAGGTAAACGGCATTTCCGTGTGCTCTGGTTTCCATCATGGTGTTCCGTTGTGCCAGAAGCAGTTTAGTCATGCTGGCCACATGACCGGAAAACTGTCCGTGGACAAAACACTGGCTCCCTCAGCCTGAAAGCGAGATGAGCACCGCAACCCCAGAGTCACCTTTGACTAGATTTAACCATCCAGGGGTCCTTTACCTTTTATACTGCCATGTGGAAGTGCCCAGAGACATCCCTAGCAGTTTCTTTTTATCCTTTTAGCGGAGGTGCTAGAAATTCAACTTGGCACCTTTTGCCTGCAGATCCTGTGTTTCCTCATTGCGCTTATAGAATATAAGAAATAAACAAGTGATGGAGATAACACTTAAAAATCATATAGCATCTATTATAGTACATTAAGGTTGCTACAACAGGCAAAACAAATTCATTTAGTGACCCTCAAAAAACCTCAGCAATCTTCAAGTGGCTTGCTGGGTTCCTGTAGTAACAATGTACAGTAAGCCTGCAACTTTATAGAGGTTACATTCCAGGGATCACAGTTAAAACCAAAATCACATACAGTCATACCTCGGGATGAATACGCTTCAGCTTAAATATTTTTGGGTTGCGCTCTGCAGCGCGGAAGTAACTGAGAGCATTACTTCCAGGTTTTGCCACTCGCTCATGCGCATACGCTCAAAATGATGTCGCGTGCATGCGCGGAAGCAGCAAAACGCAACCCGTGCACGCACAGACACGCAGTCACATCTGACATTCGCTTCAGAGTGCAAATGGGGCTCCAGAATGGATCCCGTTCGCATCCAGAGGTACACGTTGGGTGCAATGGTGGGTGGGACTTCCGAAGACTTTTTCCTGGATACCAGTCCCCTATCTGTCTGTCTATCTATCTATCTATCTATCTATCTATCTATCTATCATCTATTGTCAAGTGTGTGGAAGCTTACGGTATATAATAATAAATAATAATTAATACCCTGCCCATCTGGCTGGGTTTCCCCAGCCACTCTGGGCGGCTCCCAATAGAACATTAAAAACACAATATATCAAACATTAAAAACTTCCCTATACAGGGCTGCCTTCAGATGTCTTCTAAAAGTCAGATAGTTGTTTATTTCCTTGACATCTGATGGGAGGGCATTCCACAGGGTGGGCGCCACTACTGAGAAGGCCCTCTGCCTGGTTCCCTGTAACCTCACTCCTCGCAGGGAGGGAACCGCCAGAAGGCCCTCTGCGCTGAACGATTGGGTGGAGATGCTCCTTCAGGTATATAGCACCCCTTCACTTACTGCCCACTTTTTAACAGTGTAATCCTCAAGCAAACTGGACAGGTCTGTCCAGAGTTGTGTACACTTAAGCACCATTGATTTTAAGAGAAGGTTTCTGTGCACTGGATTGTCACCAGTTATGCGTTGGAGACGAAAAGAGAAAGAAAAGTGGTGTATTATTTTTCTTAGGTGACCCAGTCATTATCAAAGCAATCTGTCCAACTTTCAAACTTTTACGGCAATTTTTAACTCGTTGGTTTTTCCATCTGTGTTTAATTGGTGTACGTCACCTTAGCAGCCTGTGTTGGCTGAAATGCAGGGTTTACTTGGAGATGCAGAATGTAAAATGAAATAAAAACAACAAAAGTGAGGCAAATGCAGGGCATCTTCTTTAACACTCTTGTATTAGTGCTATTAGACTCTCCTTTTAATACTACTACGGTTTTCAGTGGATAGGAATACTTCAGAGCTTCTATTTTTTCTTTATATGGAAATAAATCAAATCCAAAGGATAACTGAGGGGGATTATATATATATATATGGGTCCACTTCATGTGGTATCTGGTGCCCGTTGATAATTTGTCTTAATATGTTCACAGAAATATATTTTTTGAAATGCTTGCATGCTCTGAAGCATGTTACTGCAATATACAGTGGTACCTCGGGTTAAGTACTTAATTCATTCCGGAGGTCCGTACTTAACCTGAAACTGTTCTTAACCTGAAGCACCACTTTAGCTAATGGGGCCTCCTGCTGCTGCCGCGCCGCCAGAGTGCAATTTCTGTTCTCATCCTGAAGCAAAGTTCTTAACCTGAAGCACTATTTCTGGGTTAGCGGAGTCTGTAACCTGAAGCGTATGTAACCCAAGGTACCACTGTACAGAAAAGGTTTTGACAACTTCACATTTACTCTTCATAGATTTTGCTGTACTTCAGAATTATTCTTCATAATTTTGGTGTATAGGACCCTTTTTCTCACACACAAAATTCCCACTGATCGTAAGGAATGTATCTATAGAAACTAATTATTAATTGAGTTTGCCGTGACTCTTCTCTGTCATACAGCAAGCTGTGTTATAATTACATAAGTGGAAATGTGATGCCTTAAAGGTGATCCATAGCTTCCTAGCTCTGCTAGTATGTGGGCATGAATCATAAAATTATAGAAATTAGAAATTGTTCCTTTTGTTGCCCCCTCAGGCATACTTCCCTAGGAGGGTATTGGACAGACTGCTGTTAAAAAGTGAACCTAAGCACTGTAAGGAGGCTAATTTGAGATGTGTAAAATATCAGGAGCTGGGTACAAAAGAGAAATAAGCAATTTCTCATACCTTTTGAAATTATTCACATTATTAGAGGTGTGGAAGAGTAATGGAATTTCAACGGTGCAAGAAATGCAGTAGGATTTGCACCAAAAGGCCTTTATTTCTTAATGTTGTCTTTGAGAACATAAGAACCCTTCTGAATCTATCTAAAGACCTATCTAGTCCAACATGCTACGTCACAAGGTGGTCAACCAGTTTTCATTCATTCTTTCCAGCATTTAAACCCTGAGGACCACTAAGGAATGCTTACAACAGTTAAATGCAGTGCTGTTTTCTGAGGGGGATGCAGGGGTATGTGTACCCATAAACATTTTGTTAATCTAATGGGAGAAGAAACAAAAAAAATTTAAAAAATTAGTTTCTTCTCTAGCATGGTGAATTGTCCGTTCCGTTACTACCCCCCGATGGCGGCCTCATTTCCTGTCATGGTGTTTCCTGAGTCTCAGACGGAAGCGAGCGTTTAATGTGTGAAGTAGGAGTTGGAATCTAGCACGGTGATTGGTCAGTTTCATTGTTACTACCTCCAGTGGTGGCTTCCTTTCCTTTCCTGGTATAATACATGGTCTTTGTACTTTTGCCCATTTACTGTATTTATTTTTCCCAATTTGAACTATAAAATTGTGGTTTTCTTGAGTCAAAATGAGAGTACCCCTAAACATTTTTTTAGAGGGGGGGAAAAGAGCACTGGTTAAAGGTCACAATTTCTTAAAACAATGTTTTGAAGCATCCTGTAAAAGAGAGCCATGGCCAGCAAACAAAACAAGATCATAACAAAAACCTTACAGCATAGTAAGTAACCAGCTAAGAACAGAAAGGGGGAAAGTCATCTCTTCTTCACGGGGCGATACTCTGGATGAGGCCCCTGAGAGAAACCTCTCTCTTGTCATACCCAACCGTGCTTCTGCAACAGTTGTGCTTTGACGAATAGAGAACAGTTCAGGGATTGGGGATAAGCCATGAGGTGACATGCCCCCCTCTTCCAAACCCCCCCCCCTTCTCCAGTTTTAATCATGATTAAGGTCCAGATTGTTTTGTACCCATTTTAATTATGGTTAATAGCAGCGCTAGCAGAGGTATGCTGGCTAAATAGGTACGGAAACCCATTAAAAAGTTCTCAGTCAAGGTTAATATCAAACTCAGGGCCCATGTGGTAGACTGAGACATCCACTTTGGGTTGCAGAATGCCACAGGGAAGCACCCCATGTAGTAGCTGTAGTGGCTTTTGACAAAATCTCATGAGATCTTGTGACAGCTTGCGAGATCTCACTGGAAGCCGCCACCGCAGTCAGAGGCAACCCTAGTAAGCGGTGCTTCAGTGGGGCAGGGAAGAGGCGGAAGCTTCCCTGATGAAACATGTTAAGAAAAGACAGTTGGCCCCAAAGAAAGCCTTAACAATATGTAAACCCCGTGAAGGAAGAATAGGCAATGTACATGGGAGACTAAAAGTGGGGTGGGAGAGAGTGTGGTAATAAAAGATTGGTATTTCTTACTGTTATTATTATTTATTAAATTTACATAGTGCCTTTCAGCTACAGGCCACAGGGAAGTTCACAGCATAAAAATACAAAATGAAAACACAAAATACTTATTGTTATGTACTGAGTTGAATAGGATCCAAAATGCAGCAGTCTGATTGGTTCTAGAACAATAGGATTCAGAATGCAGCAGTCTGATTGGTCCTAGAACAATAGGATTCAGAATGCAGCAGTCTGATTGGTCCTAGAACAATGCAGCAGTATGATTGGTCTACAGGAGCCACCCAATCTAGCTCCAGATGGAAGTGAATCCACAACCTGATTGGCCTACAGGAGAATTCTGGAATTAGCCAATCACATGCAGCCCATTGTGTAAAAAATGTATATAAAGCAGATACTTTGGGGGAACTTTCATTTTCCTCCTCACCACTATGAGCTGAATAAAGAGCATGAAATCCACTCTTGACTCCGAGTATATTCCACTTATCATCATAACCACAGAAACCTTGATTTAACCTTAATTACTGAGATAAGTTGCAAGGAAGCCTATGTTCTTTCTTACACAGCATTTATGGAACAGGTCAAATATTTAATGCTACTTCTTAGATATTCCCATCACCCCCAGCCAACATTGCCAATAGTTTGGAATGATAGGAGTTGTAGTTCAGAAACATCTGGTGGGTGACGGGTTCCCTGTCCCTGCTTCAACTGTTACAGGAAAGCGTGGGCACATGAGCAACCTCTGTGATCACATTTCACATTTCCAGTGTAACATTTGAACGTGAATTACATTCACAATGAAATGCAGGAACTGCCTGTAACCGTATCTGGTGTCCAGGCAGCAGAGATTTGCAATAACTCACTCATGCATCTGTTTTCAGTGCTTCCTTAATGTCCAAAGCTGCTCTTAGCCATCACTGAAGTTGTCTGCTATATAATATGGCCGAGACTGACCTCTGGGCAACACTGCAGATGTTGTGCTCATACCTGCAGTTGGGAAACGTGCTATCAAATTCTGCACATTGAGGGAAGCACAACAACTGAAAACTGAACCGGGAAACGCAGCAAGGACATAAACCTCAAGTGCCATCCATTGCAACATCTTATCTCCTCTCAAATTACTAAATTTGTTTCCCTTTTTAGATAACCCCTTTTCTTTCTTTCTTTTTGTAAGTGTTTTGTTCCCAGCACTAACACTCCAGCTTATCCTTGCTGCCCCCATTTGTATTTCAAGGGAAGCATGTATCTGTGGCCCCAGCTTCCAGCATCAGCCCAACTCATACAACTCTCATATTCACAGCTCACTTTGGCCTACTCATCCTAGGATGGTGTGGCATTCAGCCAGGTGAAGTGGGGGAAGGACAACCCATTTGTTTCTATGGCAACCTTTTTGGACTTGTAAATCCTGAAGGAGCATCTCCATCCCCATAGTTCAGTCCAAACACTGAGGTCCGGCTCTGAGGGCCTTCTTGAAGTGACACCCACCTTGTGGAAGCCCTCCTGTCAGATGTCAATCAGATAAACAACTGCATGACTTTAGAAGACATCTGAAGGCAACCTTGTATAGATAGAGTTTAAATGTTTTTTTGTTGTGGTTTTATATTTTGCTAGAAGCCTCATAGAGTGGCTGGGGCAACCCAGTCAGATGGGGGGGGCATATGAATAATTTATCATTATTATTATTATCATCATCATCATCATCATTAAACACAGTAATTAGCTGGCCAGCCAAGACTATTACTTTAACAAAGGAAGAGGTTTGGCTGGTTTCCGCTGATTGATGTGCAGGATCTCCAATTTGGAAGGGACCCACCGACCTCCCAAACCTATAACGTGGTTATCTTTGTTTCTTTGGAAATCCTCAGCAAACCAGGTAGGCCTTCCTGGATCCCTTGCTTAAAGCGTTAAAGGTTCATTCAGAGTCAGGGCACTTGCAGCAAGTTAACATTTATGGTGAGGGAACCTTCAACTTTGTCCCTAGGGAAGTATGATGGAAAAATCAGATCAGCTGTTTTCATGGTTCATATCGCAACAAAAATAATTTGACAAAAGAAGTGTTGGATGCTCAGCAAACACTATAAGCACTTTTCACACCAGTTGACACAGGCCTGCAAACAATAGTGGTTGTCGATCCTGGAGCACCAATTGTGTTAAACCACCTATATGGCAGGCCAAATTAGGAACAGAGGATGGTTCAGAGGTGTTATTTAACAAACTCTGAACAAGTGGCATTAGTGCCAAATGGCTAAAGAAGCAATGTTTAGTACCCCAATTAGCAGAGGGGGTATAAACTCCTTACAGGGTTTTGATACCTTGAGATATTTTGAACCTCTAGATGCTTTTGATCGTTAGACTATATTAGCATATCTAAATATTTGTGAATTGATTTTAAATAGCAGATTTGAGGATGAAGAAAAAGGAAACAAAAATGAAGGATGGGGAACAACAACAGCATCAACTCACATAAAGGATACAATAACCATCAGTACACCCACCTTAAATTAAACATGCAAGTTGATGTAAGTCATCTAAATATCCAAATAGGCATAGACTGACATTTGTGGGAAATATGTTCACTTGTAAGCAGATCTAAATATTGTTCCAGAGTCTTCAGAAAGACATTTCAAAACGCAATATGGGGAAAGAGGTATCTGGAAATAGCAAAACCTGAGTCACTGTGGTGCAGATAGCAGAATATATTGTAACTTAGAGATTTCTTTGGTGTCTTCTGCCACAGGGGTGCAGACTGTAAAAGTGTCCTCATTTCTTCATAGTGATTTCTTTACCGATTACCTGATGAGGTACCAGTGCAAGTAGTACAACATTTACAGCATCCTGTCATACCAGGGGAACAACTAGAGCCCGGCACATACAAAAATAAACATTCCAGATGAGATAGAACAACAACCAAAGAAATGTTTCCTAGCTGATGATTCTGAGGAGGGTGATAAGTGGAAACCACATATTCAAGAAGCCTCGACAAACTGGCAGTTCATTAGACCATGTAACAAGGCACATATTGCAATGCTTTACAGTGTTGTATTCGGCCCTAGGATGCTGTCTGGTACCCTAGATCAGTGGTTCCCAATTGGTGGTCCACATACCCGACAACTGTCTGGGACATTCTCTTTTCGGCAACACCACAGGTCACATGACTCTCGTGGAAGTGTGGCTTGGAAGACATGCACCATCCACATATCAAAAACTACCACAGAGATATCAACATTTTCAAAAGTAGGGGGTTCATGGCTTGGCTTTTGAAAAATAGGGGGTCAATCTGCAGTGCTTAGCTAATTGGGAACTACTGCCCTAGATTCAAAAGACAGGGTGGAATTCCAGGAAGAATAACTACCCTGAAATCCAACCATTGTTACTAACTTTCTGGACTCAACGCTGCCCATGATTAACCTTGGGTGGGACATTTGGCCAAAGATCAAACTGTAGTATCAATTACTTGTTTCTTTTTCTGGCCACAGTTGTATGCTGATGTGACAAATTACTGTCAGTCATGCTCTCAGCACCAGTGAGCTGGACCCCACTCTCTAGGTGGAACCAAGTTGTAGCTACCAGAGGGAACAAAGGCTGGATGGCTGATAAACAAGAGCTTGGAGATGCTATTGTTTCTGGGGGGAATGGATGCCCATTTAAAAACTAAAGGCTTAAAATGATTTTGTGGAGAACCAGAATTTAGAGACAAATAACCTTTTGATGGATGCTTTTGTTGTGCTAAGTACAAAGCATTAATAGTCATTCAGTAGAAGCATCCTTTTATGTAGGCAGTTATGGAATATAACCATTTCCAGATGTAAAATAGCAACATGATGGTTCTTAACCAAATTGTTTGTATTCACAATATACCAAGACAATGTAGTGTAATTAAAATTTATTGTTTTGCTTAATGATTAATGCATATTAGATTATTTATATTAGTAAATTTATTCAAACTGCATATTGTGTAAAGGGTGAGCGATAGAAACAATCCTTCTGCATTATTTAGTGTCTCCAAAAGCTATGTAGTGTCATGACTCATGTCACCAACATTGTCATTACTAGACATATTGTCTTAGCGGTGCTGTACCACCATGTCAAATTGTTTCAAGAACCATTTACATACCCACAGCATTCTTTACAAGTTGGTCATATGAAACTCCTAAAATCACATAGATAGCCACTTCCATATCCTCATATTCTTTTCTTCCTAAATTCTAAGTATGTATAGCTATGTTGGTTGAAAACAAAAAGGCACTAAAGTCTTGGGAAGTTTACTTTGCTCCCAGGTAAATTTTATACTACTTTCTATGCCTTAGAAAATGGTATAAAATTTAGCTGAAAAGTAATGGAGATGGTTCTTCATTTATTTTTCCATTCTTGTCCTCTATTCATCACAACAATCATGGGCAAGAAAAAAAATACAAATAGACGTTCCTAATTTCCCCTCTGGTTAGTGATTTCACTTATCAATTTCAATCTTTAGCTATTCGCAGAGGCAAAATGTTTAGAAATGAATCTTAGATCTGTGGTGTAGTTTTACAGCCTGCCAATGGTTGGCTGAAGAGCCATAGGGAACAGTGTTCCCATCATCACCACCACCATAGGTTAATTTTCATGTCTTCATATTGACATCAAATATTTTCAAGGTCATGCAATGCTGAATCTAAACTGGCACCCCCATTAAAGAACTGGCAGCTAGCCCACACAACCTGTGTTTGTCCTTCACATATTCTCTATTCCTGGATTAAGATCTGAAGCATTGTTAAGTTATAACTTTGGCACTGGCTAAATCTAACAGAGCAATACTATGCACACTTGTTCAGAATCAAGTCCCATTGGGTTCTGTTGAGTTTATTTCCAGGTAAAAGTGTGAATACAGTTTGTAGAATGGCTACAACTGAAATATTTTAGCCATTTTATTTCGGAGCAACCCTAACTGAGCACATGGAGTCTTATTTGTGCTTAAATTGCATAGGATTTAACTGGCTTATTTGATATTTTTTTTTTGAGGGGAGCAATAATTCCCCAAAGATGAGAGATTAAAAGCACAATCATATGCCCCTCCACTCCAGCCCAGTGATGAGGCTTACTCCCCAAAAGTGTGTTAAAAGGCCCGTCCTGTGCATGTTTAATCAAAAGGAAGTCAAATGGGTTAAATATGAAAGAAAACTTATGAAATGCATGGAGTTAACTTCAGTGGTACCTTTATTCTCAAATGCCTTGGTTCTCAAACACCTTGGTTCTCGAATGCCGAAAACCTGGAAGTAAGTGTTCCGGTTTTCGAACATTTTTTGGAAGCCGAATGTCTGATGCGGCTGTCGGCTATTTTTCCCTGGGCACTCGCACCAATCAGAAGCTGCACCTTGGTTTTCAAACATTTTGGAAGTCAAACAGACTTCCAGAGTGGATTAAGTTTGGCGCTTTTGTTTTTGCTATTTAATTTGTGTTTTTGTTTTTGAGGCTTTTTCGGTTAGTTTTTTTGTGTGTGTGTGTTTGTGTGTGACTGTGTGGAACCCAGTTCAGCTACTGATTGATTGATTGTGTGACTGCGGAAATGGATAAAAGCCCTCCATCCAAATAATGACTATCATCTGTGCAGGTAAGAAAAAATAATAATTTTAATTTTTATCATCTACAATACTGTCTTGCTTTCATTTTATGGATCAAAGGTCTCGTTAGATAGTAAAATTCATGTTAAACTGCTGTTTTAGGGGTTGTTTTTTTAAAGACTGAAACGGATTAATCTGTTTTGCATTACTTTCTATGGGAAAGCGCTCCTTGGTTTTGGAACGCTTTGGTTTTGGAACAGACTTCTGGAACTGATTAAGTTTGAGAACCATGGCACTACTGTACTGATCTTTTGTGCAGCTTCTATTTAAAATAGAATAGGTTTATCAGAATATGTTTTACTTTGGCTACTTTTTGGATTTGTGTAATCTGGTATCTGGTACCTATCCTGAGCCATAGAAATGGTGCAGATGATAGAAGCAATGGTGTTCAACACTGCTGCTGCTCATTGGCAAGCAGGGGTATTAAGTTTGGTCATCTTCAGATCTACCCATCCTTTCTCATGGAAGCTCCCTGCATGATTTTGAGTCTTCAACTCATGGAGACATGTAAAGAAGGGCATGTACAGAGATTGTTTAGCATGTCATCTTGCCAGCAAAGGAAACCCTTTAGTACGAAGTTAAAATGCTACTCAGAGTATTTTTTAGGATTGGCTGGGATACAAGGCACATCAGTCCCTGGGAGAGAAAAGCTGCTCTCTCCTGCCATTTCCATATACAGAGGCTAATACATAAAGTCATGTGTGATATGTCACAATGTTACATTAGATTATTCTGCAGTGCCGAATCTGACCTGACTCCATTTACAAAGCACCGACAGCTACCAGGCAAACTCATATGTGTGTTCCTAAAAACTGGAAAAACCTCTGTACTCCAGAAATTGCAGATGAACACTTTTCCACGTCCTTTGTCTTGTTCTACATAATTTCTCCAGTGAAAAATTCAACATAAAACTTTTTACCTCCTATGAAAGGATGTTAAAATTGGCTTCACAGAACAACACTGTTTGTTTTCAGTTTGATGGGCTTCTGATCTCATTCGGCTGCCCCCAAAGCAGCCAACCAACAGCTATGGGAAGTGTATGGGCTTTGCTTTGGGACAGGCCGGTATAACAAACTTCTGATAACGTAGTCACCTGCATTGTCAGAGCTTTCTTTTTCTCTCCTTTGAACAAGCGCAGAACACTTTGTGACTAATTCATAGCTCTGACTTCTTGTCGACGGAATAAATCTATGATAGAACATGTCTTGACTATGCTACCACTCAGTGGATTTGTAACTGGCTGACTGACCGGACCCAAAGGGTGCTCATCAATGGTTCCTCTTCATCCTGGAGAAGAGTGACTAGTGGGGTGCCACAGGGTTCTGTCTTGGGCCCGGTCTTATTCAACATCTTTATCAACGACTTGGATGATGGACTCAAGGGCATCCTGATCAAATTTGCAGATGACACCAAACTGGGAGGGGTGGCTAACACCCCAGAAGACAGGATCACACTTCAAAACGACCTTGACAGATTAGAGAACTGGGCCAAAACAAACAAGATGAATTTTAACAGGGAGAAATGTAAAGTATTGCACTTGGGCAAAAAAAATGAGAGGCACAAATACAAGATGGGTGACACCTGGCTTGAGAGCAGTACATGTGAAAAGGATCTAGGAGTCTTGGTTGACCACAAACTTAACATGAGCCAACAGTGTGACGCGGCAGCTAAAAAAGCCAATGCAATTCTGGGCTGTATCAATAGGAGTATAGCATCTAGATCAAGGGAAGTTATAGTGCCACTGTATTCTGCTCTGGTCAGACCTCACCTGGAGTACTGTGTCCAGTTCTGGGCACCACAGTTCAAGAAGGACACTGACAAACTAGAACGTGTACAGAGGAGGGCAACCAAAATGGTCAAAGGCCTGGAAACAATGCCTTATGAGGATCGGCTAAGGGAGCTGGGCATGTTTAGCCTGGAGAAGAGGAGGTTAAGGGGTGATATGATAGCCATGTTCAAATATATAAAAGGATGTCACATAGAGGAGGGAGAAAGGTTGTTTTCTGCTGCTCCAGAGAAGCGGACACGGAGCAATGGATACAAACTACAAGAAAGAAGATTCCACCTAAACATTAGGAAGAACTTCCTGACAGTAAGAGCTGTTCGACAGTGGAATTTGCTGCCAAGGAGTGTGGTGGAGTCTCCTTCTTTGGAGGTCTTTAAGCAGAGGCTTGACAACCATATGTCAGGAGTGCTCTGATGGTGTTTCCTGCTTGGCAGGGGGTTGGACTCGATGACCCTTGTGGTCTCTTCCAACTCTATGATTCTATGATTCTATGATTCTATGATTCTAACATGGCATTTGTATGAAGACGACGGATTTATTGTTAATATTATTCTGCTTAGGTAAAGGCAACAGGAAAGACACTCAGAAGCACATTTGCACCACGTTATTCCCATAACGTTTGTGGCTAACAAGGATGGATGGCTTAAAAAAGAAAAAAAGAAAGGGAGCTTTTGCCAAATCATTCCAGTTTTGCAGCCCATTTGTTTATGAAAACTATTTCTTCTTCTGCAACACTGTAATATTTTCCACAACACACTGCTTTTCCAAAGTGCTGTCCAAGCTTCCTCTGGATTAACTGATACAATTTATTTTTCCCCATCATAGTGTGCTTCTGATATGTTTGGTGCCTGAACAAAAAGGGATTTGTATTGCATTTCTGTAGTCTCCTGTTAACCTGATTTATCAAAGGATAAAGTACAATGTCACATATGTTAAGGATTCAAGGTTCCAGTAAGTTGTCCCATTGTGCATCACTGATTGTCCTCTTTCTGTTATGGTTTATTCGCTTTTCATATGCTTCTTCAGTACAATTATGTACTTGCGTGTGCTTACATGTACACTCCTGCTTGTGGGTAAGTTTGCCCAGCAACAGTGCTATAATAGGCTGGAAGCCAAGCAACTACTCTGTTCTGATTGGTGCCTGGTGGCTGCCATATTTTATCTAACACACCTACTGGCCTCTTGGCTCCCAGCCCATTACAGTGCCATTGCTGGGAAGCTCACACTCAGTCATATAGATGAGTCTGGTGGCTGAAGTAGTAATGTAGTCGCCTGAGGTCCAAGCAGCTCTGGGGATCCAAGTTGTGCTAGAAAGGAGTTTGCAAATATCCCAGTGTGTCAGCTGCTGACACCAGGCCTGCCAAGAGCCAGTTCATACACAAAACAGTGGTGTGGTTGCTGCTTTAAACACAAGTCTCCCATGCTGCAAGTAGTGTAAAGTTGCAATGCTGCAAATGCAACTCCTCACAGTTTGAGGCAGCTTGAAATTCCTTTAACTACCTCAGAATCCACACAAAAAATGGTTTGCAGCTATCAGCTGTTTCATCATAGTGGCACTTAACAAATGGAACCAAGGGGCCAATCTCAGTGGCTATTGGCAAACATCGCTTGAGTACAGTTAGGGCTCAGTCTTGAAACATCTTCACATAGGTTGGCTGCATTGTATAATAATCATGTGACCCATGCTTCCCAGAGAGTTTTTGCCTTGTTTCCTGCCACGTATTTCAAATGGTGCACAGGGGGAGCATATTCCGATGTTGTAAGACCCATGTGGAGACCTGCCTATATTGAAGTGATTTTTCTGTGGCAGGCTTGATATGAATGAAACATTTAAATGGGCCTAATATTTTCTGGAATTAAAATTATGGACATTGTGCGTGGTTGAAGTATAGAGAATAAGTGCAGTGTTCTAGCACTTAATTATTTCCAACTGTGATCTTTAGCAACTAACTACAGTGGTACCCCGGGTTACAGACACTTCAGGTTACAGACGCTTCAGGTTACAGACTCCGCTAACCCAGAAATAGTACCTTGGGTTAAGAACTTTGCTTCAGGATGAGAACAGAAATCGCACGGCAGTGCAGCGGCAACGAGAGGCCCCCATTAGCTAAAGTGGTTAGGAACAGTTTCAGGTTAAGAACGGACCTGCAGAACGAATTAACTTCTTAACCCGAGGTACCACTGTAGTTGCAATCCTCTAATTTTGGTCAGCTTATAAAAGACCAGTGGGTAACACCAATAAATTCCCATGCATGTGTCACATTTCCCCTCTTCCTTGCATGCAGCATTCGCAGATGAGTCCTGTCCTGTGTCCTGAAGGAGATGGCATAATTGCATATTTTGAGTGTGAATGCTGATTGGCTGTGATAGCGTAGTCATGTACTAGCCCTGGTCTCCTAGCCAATGACCTCATCCAACAGCACCATTCCCTCTGCCAGGATCTGGCACACAGCAGATAGGTTCTTTAAGATTCAGTGGCTTTTATCATTTTATTAAGTTTTTTGTCTCTTTGGGACTCAATTTCCCTTTTCATTACTCCTTGTGAGCTACTTCAGTTACAAGCACTAGAACTGTTGTAAGTGGCCAGATTTAGACTTCCCATTAAAAGCATGAGAAGGACCTCACAGAATAGCTTGAACTCATAGCAAACAGTAGGAAGCGAGATGGGCCAATGGTTTGACATTGAATAAGTCAGCTTCATCTGCTCAAGTTTGGGAGGAAGTAGGATTTAATGATTTTTTTTGGATTTGATATCCCGCCTTTCACTCCCCTTCAGGAGTCTCAAAGCAGCTAACATTCTCCTTTCCCTTCCTCCCCCACAACAAACGCTTTGTGAGGTGAGTGGGGCTGAGAGACTTCAGAGAAGTGTGACTGGCCCAAGGTCGCCCAGCAGCTGCATGTGGAGGAGCGGAGACGCGAACCCGGTTCCCCAGATTACGAGACTACCGCTCTTAACCACTACACCACACTGGCTCTCTTTGAAATATTTTTTTGAACAAGGCTTGATGTTAGGCAATACTTCCTAACAAACAGACAATATGTCAGCAGGGCAGGCAGACTGAGGGGATTGTGAAATCTTTGACCTTGAAGGAAAGATTAGACAGGAATCTTTCAGGAATGCTTCATATGTCTTAAGAAAAGACATTGGACTAAATGAGTTTTAGGCTCTCTTGCATCTCTGACTTTGTTAACTTTCTTTTACAACTCTGAGGATTCTTTGCCTTTGAAATAAAATTAAAAAAAAGAAAGGAACCCATTGATTTTGAGTAGGTGTTGGATGGAACTAAGCCAAGCACGTATCTGTTTATTATTATCATTAGTGATGTTTGTGCTTCTTTGTTAATGTAAGGTTTTTTTAAAAAAGTGTTGTGAATGTTGAAAAGCAAAGAAGAGAGTTGAGAAAGGTAGTTTATTAAAATGAAGCTGTGAATGCAAGTCTCCCACACAAATCCATTTATGAGCAATAACAATTATCTTGTTAGATTTCCCCCCAAATTTGAGTTGGATGACTTGATTGGAACTATAATTGTCACCCTCCTTCTTAGCTCCTTCACTTTCATAAAAATTGCACCTAGATTTCAGTTCTAAAATGGCTGTTTTAGTTGCACCTCTGAGGATGCTTTAACAACTAGATCAAATCTTTAATCACAAGAGGAGCATCTAAAGGAAAGGAACCTGAGGAGATGCAGGTACCTTTGAGATTTGAACAGGCATAGTGGATAAAATGTTGGATTTGGACCAGAGAGACTTGAAGTCAAGTCAACCACAACTGCATATGCATACCCTGTAGTTAGTGGCATCCTAGGTTTTTCTGCAGCCTCCCTTTCAGTTCTGGGGTACTTTGTGGCCATGGACCACAGCCCTCCCTGTCCCCACTTTTCCCAGTGACTTTCATTAGTCAATCCCCTAAACCAGCAATATTCACTATGACTTGGATCCTAAGATTAGAATTCAGAAATTTGTGGAAGTAAAGTTTCCATTCCCCCCTTCTACCTGCAACTTCAGAAAAACCAGGGGAAAGGTAGGAAGACCTCATGCTGAACAATGTGGAATGGTATCTCTGAAGGGAGGCTTATGGAGGAGGGGCAGGGAAACATTCCTTCCAGAAACTTGGATCCTGACATAAGTTGACATGTCAGGATCCAAGCCTCCACACCCCATTCCACATGGTTCAGTAAAGGCCCCTGACCCTCAAGAGAGGCGTTTTGTAGGATGGAGGTGACTCCTTGTTATCTTAGGATAAGCATATACCGTAGCTACACTCCAGAAGGGTGCAGAAAAATCATATTTCCCCCTGACAGTTTCTCTCTTTGAAGGTTTTCTAGAAACACCTATCTATTCCAATTTCCTGAGATTTAAAAATAGAGTTTTGACACAGTGCTTTAAAAAGGGGATGGGGAATTTGGAGGGAGGGAATGATGTACACAAGAGGTGTAATTCCCCCTTGCCCTACAAATCATAGAATTGTAGAGTTGGAAGGGACCCTGAGGATCACTTCAACCCCCAGCAATGCAGGAATACACAGTTGTCCCATACGGGTATCGAACCTGCAACCTTGGCATTATCAGCACCATGCTCTAGCCAACTGAGCAATCCGGGCTGACTTATCCTTGTGCCAAATCTCCAGAAACTTAAAAAAAAAACTTGTGGAATTTAAGAGTCTGTTAAATCATGTCTTCTGAGAGTTGTTTGAGGGTACCTTCTGAAATATTAAACTCTCTGGGGGTGAGGAATCATACGCTTAGCTCAGGGCTTTCAATCATGGCCTGTGTGGCCACTAATGAATACTATTGTATTGCCCTTTAAATACATATAAGCTTATGAATGGCGGAAAATCAGTAATAATAACACTCTGCAAGGGTGAATTTGTCTGGTTATGTAGAGCTGATTGCATAAGACAGAATTTATACATATCTAAGGAGGTTGGAATCATGGGGCTTATTTAGCATAGCACACTTCAAATCACCCCTAGAATGAAAGCGATTCCATCATTTTCTGCTACCTCGGGTTTTTTAATCAAGGGTTTCCTGAAATTTTGTTTTATCTGTCTCTCTTACTTAATAAAACAGGAACGTTAAAAATGAGATACTTATAATGTGATCACAGCATATGTTTCTTTCTTGTTTCTAGACTCTCCTGCCTATGAGAAACTCGCTTTGAAAGAAATCTCCAGTGGTTGGTCGGCTGTTAGTCTGGCAAAAGGGCATTGGTGCAGTATTTACTTTAATGTATATATTAGAAACATAAGGTTGGGAAAGATAATAGGAGATTAGGCTATTCCCATGCGTCTCCTAGACAGCCATCTTTTTGAAGTCCTCCCTAATGTGCCTGCTAATTTAACCATATAGGTACTGAGTCTTTCAAAAATAACAAGCCCTGACAGGTTTGGCTTCAGACATTATTGGCTGCCTCTGTGTTATGTCATGACAATTTGTTATTGGCAGTAAGTTCACAAGCTGCTGTTTCTTTGCATTCCTCTGTGCTCTTTGGTAAATGCTGAAGCATGTTGTCCGCTTCTCTGCTTATAACTTCCTGTAACCCATAGCACACGTTTTCCAGTGATAAGTTAATTCACTTTAAAAAAATTAAAACGTCTCTCTGAATGCCATGTATGCGGAGCTATGATCATGTTTCTACTTAAGCACACAAAGAGACGCTTTAAGGTTTTGAAGGATCTAATTTTAAATAATGTGGGTGTCACAGATTCCACCGCTGACACCATATGTTATGGATTCGTGTTGCTGCCAACCATATGTCAAAAGCCCTCACAGGTTTTCAGCCTGGGGGCTGTGATCGGGTATTACTGCCATCACTGGAAGCATCCCTTTTTAAGCAGTCATTCTAGAAGCCTGGAATAAACACGGGCTTGGTTCATATGTTTGCCAGTGCAGCTCACTCCCATGCTGCCTCCTATTATCTGAATAACTGCATCACATGGGACAGGGCAATCCCATCAGAGGTTTCTGCTTCAGCACGGTCCTTTTCTGGAAGGCAGCCCCACTGATGTCCAAATAACAGAAACTGCCTTCATGTGTGTGACGTGTGTACATTTGCATAAGGGCCTTCTTGGTAGTGGCGCCCACCTTGTGGAACGCCCTCCCATCAGATATCAAGGAAATAAACAACTATCTCACTTTTAGAAGACATCTGAAGGCAGCCCTGTATAGGGAGATTTTTAATGTTTGATGTTTTATTGTTTTATTATTAGAGTGGGCAGGGTATAGATAAGTAAATAATAATAATTATCATTATTATCATTATTATCGCACCCCAAAATTGTTTCATAGATGAAAGCTTGTGCACATGGGCTTCTCCTTGCAGATGTTCAGACCCTAGCATGTATTCTACCACTGATCTATGACAACAGCATCCCTATTCTCCTAGATTGTTCTGTGTTCAAGCACCAAGAACCTGCAGTCCTATCCATATGACCCTCCAGTGGACAGAATCAGCACAAGACCAAGAATTGTGCCCCCATATTTTAATGTTCTTTGCTTGCTTCTATCAGGGCAGCTAACCCTTTTTTTCTCTTTTGGCCTGGGAGCCACATTCACCCTTGGCCAACTTTCCTAGGGCAGCATGCCAGCAGTTGCGTGGTCAGAAATGGGTGACCACATCCCACATTTTTAACAAACACGTTGCACATCTGCAAACATCCTCCTGTACAGATGACTCAGGAAAAGGTAATTAGCCTCTCCACCCATGTTAGTCCTATGTCTACTATTAAAAGGTTGTTGTTGCTGTTGCTGTTGTTCCTACAGGCAATAGAAATATTATTGGGGAGGGGGTAGATCAGATCCCTGGGCTGCCTGTTAGTCACCCGATTTATGTGCATGTGACGCTAGCTGCTATGAAATGGCAATAGTATTATATACATTGTGTTTTCAAAAGTATCAGATTCTACATCCTAAATCAAACAACAGGTTCCAGGATTTTTATTTTTTTTGGGGGGGGGAGAAAGTCATGTGCTTTAAATGTGTGTTGGATGTACTTTAAATGTTTGGTGTGGATCTGCCTGGAGTAATACTGCTGTTTCCCTCATGCAGAGAAAGAAACATTTGAGCCAGAGGGACCATTTAGCACCTGAGAGGTGATCAGTGAGAGCACATCCTTTAAAATACACAGAGCTTATACAAATTGTCATTAGGGAACTGTGTGATGATCCCATCTGCATGTATATTATTTTGTTCATAAAGCTACAGCCAGGGGGCTGTTCCATACGGGAGCTTTCATCACGCCTAAGACACATGCTAATATTGATATATGGTTAATATTTGCCTGAGCTGCATATCAGTAAGGTTATGCACACTTATTTGGAAGCAAATTCCACTGAAAGCAACGGGACTTGCCTCCAAGTAAATGTGAATGAAACTCACAGCGTTTATTTTATCGTTACAGTTATACCTCACCTTTCCTTCAAGGAGCTCAAAGTGACATACACGCTTTTTCATGCTTTCCTGTTTTATCCTCATAACAACCCAGTGAGGTAGGTTAGGCTGAGAAATAGTGAGCAGTCCAAGGTGATCCAGTAAAGTTAATGTATGAGCAGCGATTTGAACCTTAGTCTCCCCAGGCCTAGTATGACACTCTAATAACTGTATCATACTAGCTCCTTAAATTTAGCCCTCCCTTCCTTATTCCCCCATTAATATACACACACCAGCCATATGTTCGTATTCACTTCTGATCCTAGCAGTTTTTTTGAATTTCTTTGCCTTCCCACAGTAATCAACAAATCCCACGTTTAAAGCATGAGGGGGTTTTTTTCCTCTCTGCGCAGCTAATCTAGAGTGTGTGGTAGCAGAAGAATGTGTCACAGTAATGCAGAGAGCTGTAATGATGTCAACTTGTTATTTACTTTCCAAATCTGAATGACTGAGCAAGGCGAAAGGAGAATCAATCAGCCACAATGTGACCCTGCAGGCGGAAAAAACAGAGCACTCTCGCCAGTAAGAGGTTGGGGGATGGGAGGCGCATGTAACCAGGGCAATGTTGCATCATTTACTTGCATTGCTTTTTGTACTGCTCCCTTTTCCACCCCCTTCGGATTGAATGTTATATAGCTCAGTATGAAGCTGTAGGAGCCTAGAGAAAAATAAGGAAAGGGGGGCTAATTTAATACAAAAGAACATCAACATCTGCTTTAAAGGGCTGAATGGCAACTCATATATAATAAAACCTATTCTGCTGAATCACAATTATGGAGACAGTGTAAGTCCATATTTTAATGTGGTATAATGATTGCATAGAAGCAGTGGTTTTAAATCACTCAGAAAGTATATAGGGAATATATTACGTGTTGTTTCTTGTCTTTATTAGGTGAACTCCCAATTATATAATATTTTATTTGCAAAAGCATTCATTGTGTTCTGATTTCCATTGCTAGGTGACATTTAAAATGAGACAAAATCGGTGCGGGACTTTGTGGCTCAGCAAAGAGGAAATAACTTTACAAAAAAGGGGGGGGGGAGAAACTAGAAATAAATTAAAAGAGTGGATCCGTCTGGCAGCTTGAAGGGGAGTCTTGTACATTACTTCTTTGTAGTTATGTAAATGACGGAAAGTAGATGCTAAATTTAGTTCTGTTCGTCGACTTAAAAACCTGGTGAACTGTTCCAATTCCATTAGCATCATGATCCTTTCCACCCCTCCCCCTATGAACCGATCGCAGTGAAAATAATGTTGACCTGGGGGGAAAAAACAAAACAAAAAACAATTGACAGGGATACAGCCACGAAGCAAACGTAGGCTTTGCTTTTTCTTTTCTTTTCTTTCTACCTTTGGTCCATTTTTTGCTGACTCCAGGGGGTTAACATTTCAGTCGAATGCCGGAGCGGGGGAGGGGCGGGTGTTGCTGTGTGTGTTTTGTTTTCGGGGGAACAAAACAACCTTTTCAATAATCCCCTCCAAGTGACTAAGGAGTTACTTCGGGACACAGAAGCATCCCGGGGGGGGGGGTGTGCTGGTGCTGGTGCTGGCATTGGTTGGATGTTTGGAGGTAGGTATCGGTGTTCTCTCCGAGGGGAGGTTTGCAAATCACGAAGACCGAGCAGAAATATAGGCACACAACACCGCCCCCCCCCCATGCGTTAAGATCCAAATGCGGATCTCCCCACCTCCCTCCAGGAGCTGTCTCGAAGGGCTGCCCCCCACCCCGCATGTGTTTGTCTGCTTCGCCTCCCTGTGTGTGTGTGTGTGTGTGTGTGTGTGTGCCTGGGGAGGAACACACTCCTAGGACTTACACCCACACCCACCCACCACCCCAAGCGCCCTACAACTGCTTATGAAGTAGCGAGCGGCGGCGGCAGCACCTCCTGACCGCCATTCCGCACCCAGAAAAAAAAAACTTTCCATTGCCCTCGCCCCACTCCCTCCCCGGGAACTTCCTCTGGGGCCCCGCTGCCCGGTTGTGTGTGTGTGTGTGTGTATTGTGCGCGCGCTTGTGTGTGTGTGGTGTATATGTGGAGCAGCAGCAGCAGGAAAACAGGGAGAGCCGGGCGCGCGAGGGCTGCCGGAGCTTTGCCGCCGCCGTCGTCGCCGGCCTGCACGCTTTCGGGACCTGGGCAGAGCCGGAGAGGAGTGCCAGTCCTGCCGCCGCCGCCGCCGCCACCATGGAGTGCAAGTGAGAGAGGAAGTCCGCCCGCCTTATGTGTGCTTTTGCAGAAGTTGAGGCTTCCCCGCTGTTGCTGCCCGGAGCGCGAGCGGGGCCTTCGGCGCGCGCCCACCGAGGTGAGTTGCCCGGCGGGGGGGGGGGGTTCTCTTTCTCTCGTGTGTGTGTTTGTGTCTCTCTATATAAATATCTATATGTGCACCTCGGCACCTGTTTGCCATGTTTCCTAGCGTGGCTCCCAACTTCCTCGTGCTTCCACCCCTCCCCCACCCTTTGCAGCATTGTTGCTCTTGGGAGGGTTGTTGTTGTTGTTATTGTGGTGTGTTTGCGCCTCATAGAGGTGCCTGGCTTCCCTCCCCCCTCTTTTATTTATTTTGGGGGGGTTTTTTAGCGCTGTGTATGTGTGTTTCTTGGCACCCCCTTCCCCCCCACCCCAGGGTGACTTGGTTGGTTGTGTGGGTTGTTGTTGTTTTTTTTAAGTCCCCGAAGGGTTTGTTGTTTTCGAAAAAGAGGCTCGGGCTCTGTGCTTTGGACTCCGAATGGATCGATTTGTCGAAAAGTATT